>NC_057344.1:38687844-39287844 GCF_016509475.1 Prionailurus bengalensis | reverse complement strand
ACTTTTCCTTCACCATCTATCTGTAGGCAGCAGTTGCTTAGGTTAAACTTTCCACAAACTCCTCCCTCAGAGCAAGCAAGCAATCTAAGGCCAAGCGATTTTGACAGATAGTATTGTGCATTTTGGTTTGCTGCTTGGCTAGTAAGTTAAGAGCTCTGGAAGTTTCATTGGTTATAATTTCTACATCTGCTTGAAGTCTGATTATGTGGTTTAGCATGTAAGTGGGAGCACAGTAGCCCCAGGACCCATCCTCTGCCCAAGTGGCAGGGCCATAATATTGGATTATATGCTCAGGAGGCCAATCATCATCTTTCCAATTGCCAGTTCATAGGGCACATAGTTTCCTTTGAGTCTCCCTGTCTCCATGAACTTGGACTTCCAAATGTCCCCCTCTGGCAAGTGGGAGCAGGAAGAAAGATGGACAAATCATTCCCAGCACACATGACCCTGACCAGCCTGAGGGAAGTACTGTATAGTCTGTCCTTCCACATATCCAGTATAGTCCACCCAGGGCCTGCCACTCGATGGCTGCATTAACATTGTCCCAAGCCTCTTAGAGATAAGAGAAGTTAGACAAGGGGTGGGGATCTGGTTCTAGGAGATCTGGGGTCCACCACCATTGGGTTTCCCAGGAAATTGAGTTATAAAATCTTTGGCCTAGGCCTGTTAACTTCCAACAGAGATGGCGAACTTTTTTCCCCATTAGGCAAGGCAGTTTTTCCCAATAATTGAGGTTTTGAGGAGCCAAACCCCAGTAGTAGGACTGTGGTATTCTATTCCATTATAAGGTTCACAGGGCTCTAATTCTTTACCTCCCATAGTCATTAATCCCCCACGTTGGTTCCCCCTTATAGCAAGAAGAGATCTTGAGAGTCTGGGCTATAGTCTCTACTAGGGCTAGAAACAAGTTCCTTGCTGTGACTGAAATGGGAGGGGGCTACTTCTTATTTCTTCTTTGACAGAGTGGAAGACTTAATGGGACATGGTTGGATGGGCGGTAGTGACTCTCTTGAAATGTAGCACAGTCCCTGGGTCTCTGCTTCACCCATGGATCTGGATGCCAATTCAGGCACCTTACTGCCATTTGGAATCTCCTGGGTTAGTGATGGTAAAATTAACAGGGTTACAGGCCTTTGATTGACAACCTGATGTATCAGCCCCCTTCTGAAGGAGTGCTGTTGTGCCTTCTTTTTCCAAGTAGCCCATGAAACACACCTTCAGCTGGGGCATAAAAACTGAGATGTATAGGCACATAAACCATTTTCCTCACACATGTATTTGTCATTGAGTTGGTATTTCTGCTCCCAATCCAAGCTTTTGCATGGTATATCGAGAGTCCTCAGGCCTGCTATGATAAGTGCCCACTTTTTTCATATGACAGATGCCTCTGGGCCAATATCTATAACTGCATATATGTCAAACATCATTTTGGGTTAGTAATTTGTGTCTGGCTGACCAAGGCCCTGCCCTTTTCGTAGGATTAGACTTCAAAGCAAGTATATTGACTCTCCCCTCAGCAGTAGAATAGGTGGTCTTATTGTGTCTGCAGGTCCTCAGGACTTTTCCTTGGCATGAGAAGTGGGTATGGTATAGTAAAGTCCAAGTGACTCCCTGGCCGGAACTGGTTTTGACATGGGTCACATGATGAGGAATCTAGGTCTACAGAGGGGTCCAGATTAGAAGCAACCAATACCAATGAAGCATCCTATCCATAAAAGGAAGGTAAGTGCTAACAGAAACTTCTCACCACACTCCCAGCTAGCTGGGGCAGCCTTTGCCAATCCTATGGTCAAAAGTAGAGCAAGAATCACAATAACAGTGAGACACAAGGGGCAACAGTGCATCACAGTAAGGAAATAGATATAAAAAATAAAGACAGTCTATTTGTTCCACCAGGCCGTAGATTCCTCAAGCTTCTGCCATGCGTAGGTTAGTCAGCTTCTGGAGTGACTAAAGCAGGGCTGCAGTATCCCAGAGCCTCTGGAGTTGCAGATTGCTTCTTCTGTATGGTCAGCTTGCACGGTGTTGATGGATCAGGAGTGCACTCCCAGTTTCAAGATGCCAGCTTCACTCTGCTGTGGTGAATCCAGGGACCCACCTCAGCTACCTTTACCGCAGGAGTGGAGAAAATGACAGTGAATGGGCCTCTTCAGAGGGGTTTTAGGGGTTGGACATTTCCTTCCTTTACCTATATTGCATCTCCTGGTTAAAGGAGTGAGAGTCTGTGGTCAGATTCACAGGTAATAGCTTCCTAACCCAGTGGTGTCAGGTGATTAGGGCAGAGCCAAGGGCCCACATCTGTTGCCTTAGGGTTAGATTGCCTATCTCATTTAGATCCCCCCCCCCACCATGACTTGATAATGGAGGGGAGGGCACCCATGAAGAATTTCATAAGGGGGGAACCTTGTCTGCTTAGTAGGGCTACACCTGATTCTTAACAAGACAATTGACAACACCTGGTCCCAGTGTAGATGGGTTTCCTGACATAGTTTACTTAATTGCAGCTTCAGGGTTTGATTCATTCATTGTACCTTCCCAGAGATCTGGGGTCAGTATGCCGTATGTAACTTCCAGGTGATCTTTAACCCCTTTGCCACAAGCTGCACCACCTCAGCCACAAACGCTGGCCTTTTATCTGATCCCATAGTGATAGGTTTCACAAATCAAGGAATGATTTCTTTTAGAAGAAGTCGGGCCACTTCGTGTGCCTTTTCTGTGTGAGTAGGGAATATGTCCACCCAGCCTATGAAAGTGCACTTGAAGACCAACAGATATATATGGCCTCAGACCTGGGGAAGCTCCGTGAAGTTCATCATCATATTTTCAAACAGGGCTCTTCCAACACTCTGCACCCCAGAGGAAGCCTGGGTTCCCTAACTTGGGTTATTCTGGGCACACGTTTCACATTGCTCACATACTGCTTGGGCTATGCTGGAGAGTCAAGGGTTGTAGACATGTCAGCTCAACGTAGTCTTAAGAGCTATCCAGCCAATATGGCTTTCCTGATCAAACAGCTTGACAAAAGCTGGAACCAAGTCCTCAGGAATTGCTACTCAGCTGTCTTCAAATTTCCACCATCCAGCTGGGAGGTAGCTTCCATTTTCAGTCTTAAACCAGGTACTCTCATGGTGTGAGTGATTAGGGTCCCATTCTGCCAGTGGACTAGGGAACAGTGCAGCAGTTAACACCATTGATTCCACTGTTCCTTTGGAGGCCGAAGCTTTACCTCTAGGTCTGCCTTATGGTTTCCGCATGCAGTTGTGGTGTCTCCCCTTTGATGTCCCCGACAATGCATGACTGCCAGTCTTTTAGTGGCCCACACAACATCTAAGAGTTTAAGGATTTCCTTACCATACTTTATGTTTTTTCCACCTGAGTTTATTAGACCCTTCTCTTTACATAAAGCCTTATGTATGTGGAGAGTGGTGAAGGCATACTTAGAGTCTATGTATGTATTAACACATATCCCTGCCACTAGTTGGAGAGCTCGTGTTAGCACAATGAGCTCTGCCTTCTGTGCCAAAGTCCCTTTTGGCAGAGGTTTGGCCTCAATGACAGAATTCAGGGTCACTACGGAGTACCCTGCATTCTCCCTCTTTCACAAAGCTGCTACCTTTGGTGAAATGCTCAGTGTTGGGGTCCTTGAGGGGCTGGTCCTTTAAGTCTGGTTGGCTGGAGGACACATAATCCATGGCTTCAATGCAGTCATGATCTGGTTAACCTGGCCCAGCAGACAGTAGGGTTGCAGGGTTTAGGGTCCATACTACTTTTAGGTGAATGGGAGGGTTGTCACGTAGCATTCTCTGATACCTGATCATGTGGGCGTTGGTTAGCCAGAATTTGTCCCTTGTACTCCATTTATGTCAATACTGAATGTGGCACTTGGACTGTCAATTCTTGTCCCATAGTTAACTTGTCAGCCTCAGACACTAAGAGGGTGGTAGCTGCAAGTGCCCATAGGCAGGGCGGCCACACTTGAACAACAGAGTGAAGCTGCTTGGAGAGATATGCCACCAGGTGATGCCATGACCCCAACATCTGGGTTAGGGCTCCCACTGCAATGCCGGTATGTTCACAAACGTACAAGAAGAAGGGCTTGGACATGATTGGGAGTCCCACACCAGGTGTGTTGGCCCATTTGGTCTCTTCAAAGGCCCTTTGCTGTACTTGCTCCCATAACAGATTCCTGCTCTCCCTGATTTGTGGCATCATAAAGGGGTTTTGCCAAGACTGAGAAGTTAGGTATCCAGATTCTACAGAAACCTGTGGCCCTGAGAAACTCCCGAACCTGATGTCGGGTCAACAGACTGGGATCGATCAAACAACCATTTTCTCTCCAGGCCAAGTTGGCACTGCCCCTGGGAGAGGTGAAAGCCAAGGCACTTGACTTTCTTTTGACAGATTTAGGCCTTTTTCCTTAAGACCTTATAGCCAGTTTCCTATAGGAAATTAAGGAACTGCTGAGTTCCATGCAATCCTCCCAAGACCTTCCAGCCATCAGTAAATCATCTATGTACTGAAGGAAAACACAGTCATGTTGATAGGCTGGGAAGACTCTTAGGTCTGAGGCTAATGCAGTGCCAAAAATAGTTGGGGAGTTTTTAAACCCCTGAGGCAATCTTGTCCAAGTCAACTGGCCCTTGTCACCATTTTCAGGATTCTCCCACTGAAAGGTGAAGATTGGTTGACTCTGGGGGGCCAGGCAGATGCAGAAGAAGGCATCCTTGAGGTCCAGACATGTGAGCTTCAGCGAGGATAAGACCCAAGAGAATGTATGGGTTTGGGACAATCGGGTGCAGGGTGACGGCGGCCTGGTTTATTGCGTGTGGGTCTTGGACCGGCCGATAGTCATTGGTTCCTGGCTTCTGCACTGGTAGGAGAGGCATGTTCCAAGATGACCAACAGGGTTGGAGGATCCTGTATTCTAGAAGTTCTCCAGGTGCTTCTGTATCCCCATCTGTGCCTTATGAGGCATGAGATATTGTTTTTGGCAGATGGGCCCTACCCCTGGCTTTAGTTATACAATTACTGGAGATATGTTCCAGGCCAGTCCTGGCGGGTTTTCCTCATCCCATACCCCTGGTACTCTGAAGGGCAGCTCAGGTCCCTGTTGTGGCTCCTCCATGAGACGGTAGAGGCACCATTCTCCACCTTGGGGAATCATGAGAGTCATAATCTTCGCTTCCAGATTTCATTGGGTCAGAGCAGCTTGTCTGTGGGAGTTGGAAATTATCTGGGTCTGCAGCTTTCCCAACAGGTCCTGGCCCATTAAAGCCACAGGGAAGTCGGGGAGGTACAGGAATTCATGGATGACTTCATGCCCACCTAAATTGCATCTTCAAGGCAGCAAGAAGGGACGGCATGTCCAATTGCCCATGGCCCCCACAATGTTGGCTTGTCTCTGTGAGAGGGGGCCTATGGGTTGGATCACCACTGAGTATTCTGCCCCAGTAACTACTATGAAGTTGATGGGTCGACCTCCCACATTCATTCGGATATAGGCTCTTGGGGCCTAACAAAATACAGCCTGGTCTGTCCTAGTCTTCCTCATAGTCCTCCATGGTGTTTAGTCCCACAAAATCATCCTCAGGGGTCCCATGAGGCCGTGATGCTGGTTGATACCAGCCCTGGACCACATGGCCATTTCTTTCTGCTTGGGGCCCTGCTGAGAATTACCCAGCTGCAGGGGACACTCATTTTTCCAGTGGCCCTCCTGAGGACAGTGAGCACACTGGTTCCATCCTAACTTTGATCCTGGGCAGGATGATCCTCCCTGCTGTTCCCCTTTTTGGCCCTGGCCCCTTCCCTTTCCAGGAGTGTTCCAACTGCTTCCCAAGGAAGCAGCTAACAAGCTTGCCTTTTTCTGCATCTTCCAGCATTCTTCCCTCCATGCCATCTGGTCACGGTTGACAGACACCTTCCTTGCTATTTCCAGCAACTGACTGGCATTCATGCTGGTGAAACCCTCTAGCTTTTACAGCTTGTGCCAGATGTCCCCTTGGGCCTTTGGTCCCCTACGAAAGCTGCTTTGACCATTGGTTGGTTAATGGACGCCTCTGGATCAAAAGCTGTGTAAAAATGAAATGCCTCACGTAGTCTCTCATAGAACCTGCTCAGGCTCTCCTCAGGTTCCTGGAGCACTTCTGACGTTTTACTCATATTTATGGTCTTTTTCTCCCCTTCATTCATGTCATTTAGAAGGACTTCTGGATACTGTTCAGTCCTTGCAAGTCCTCCATCTACACTTGGGTCATTTGGGTCCTATTCGGGGTCCTCCCCAGGAAAGTGAGCCTGAGCATAAGCCTGGGTGTCTAGCGTCCCAGCCGGGGCATTCCTCTCTAACCATTTTAGGGCTGCCTGAGTAATTTGGTGATGCTCCTCTATGTCGAAGAGGGTCAGAAGGAGTTGGCAGCAGTCCATCCAGGTAGCTTTATGGGTTTGAATTACAGACTGCATTACTTCAATCATAGCCTGGGGCTTCTCCATATAAGAGTATGGTGCCTCCAGTTTAGGAGATCCATAGTGGTAAAGGGTTGGTACACAAAAACACACTGGCTTCCCCGGATCTGGCCTTCCTGATCATAATAGATGGGTCCCCTAATTTTCCCCAGTGCCATCTGTAGGGCTCCCCAGTGTTGCTTCAGGGAGGGTCTGTCTCTGCTGGCCTGATCTTCTAGTCACCTTCTGGGAGGGGTGTATGGGGTTGGGACTGGTGGTCCAGGTGAGCCAGTCACATCTGGAGAGGCTGGTGGTGTTAGAGGTGGCGAGGGCTCCGGACTAGGGGCAGACTCCAGTGGGGTTTTGGCAGCTGGGGTGGCTGGAGGTGCAGGTGGCAATGAGGGGTACAGTGGGACATATAGCAGTGGGGTCCCCTCCAGTTTCCCGACAGTATGGTTTTTTCAGTTTTTGGCCAGCATTTGGAGAAAGCCGTGACATGAGCCATCATAACTTTATAGCTCTCTTCAATACAAACTTTTAGCCAAGGTGGTCAGAATAGGACCAGGTCTTGCCAACAGTCCATGTAAGGAAATTGGTCAGGGTGGCCTGGATCCCCCACAATGCCCCTGAACACTCAACCAACTAGTTCCTTATCAAGTGAGCCCTTGGAGGGCCAGCCCACCCTGAACGATGGCTAATGAATTTAACAGAATTTCCAGAGCTTTCTGGGAGTTAATTTCACACCATAATCTGCTGAATATCCCTTTTTGAAATTTCTCAACATACACTTTAGGGGCATCGGTTTACTCTGCTTTCCACCAATTTCCTCCCCCTAACAGACAACTTTCATAAGAGAGGAAAAAGGGGGAAGGGAGGGACTAATTTGGAGAGGACGCAAACTTGCTTCATCTGTTTCCAGCTGTTCTCCTCTCCTGAGGAAGTCTGATGCCACCCTAAGCCATATGAGGTTGCCATGGAAACACGGGTCGGGACTCAACACTTGCTTAAGCACATTGGTCAGGTCTAATTTTCCATTGTCTGTCTCATTCACACACAGTCACACAATGACTCCAGCCTGCTGCCCAGCACCCAGCACCTTAGAGTTGCGGTTTCATTCCTTATGGAACTACTCAGGCAACTCTGGGAGGTGACCACTCTCCCCTTCTGCCCCTTAGGGGCAGGTCTACCAAAAGGAACCTGTGTTCTTACCAGTCTGATGGATGGTCTTCCATGAGCTGGTTCCTGGGCCTCCCTGGGTTCCTTTGTGCATCTGGGGCCCTCACCCTGGCACACCAAGAGGGGTTAGTCTCCTATGGATCAAGTGGTCCACTGGCACCAGGCAAGGTCACCTCTCCTGGTGCCCCAAGGTTCTTACCCTGGTGACAAGGGAGGTGAAACACCATCTGCACCTCCCAGGTGAGCCCCCACTAAATGTAGTGGTGAGTCACACAGAGAGAGTAGGGCCACTGAGGCTTTTCTTTCCAGAAAGCAGCTTTATTTGTGCCGGCATGGGCTCAGTGGGCTGAGACCCAAAAGGCTGAGTCCCAAGCACAGCAGGGGGTTGCCTTTTGTACAATTTTTGCTCCTTTGTCTCCCATATATGGTAACATACAGTCTGAATGGGTGGTCTATGTTACAGAGTCATGAGGAATGTCATCCACTCACACATAGCCAGGTTGCCTTCCCTTGTCTTGAGGTTTTCACCACATTCCTTAAGGAGGGGCTCTACCACAGGGAGGAAAGGTTAGATAGTTTCACTATATTCTCCTTTGGTCAGATTACCTTTGGAATTTTTTGTTTGATATTAAGTGCCACATTTTAAGATGACAGCAATCATAACCAAGTGCAGTTTTTCCAGAGAAGAATGAATATGTTTAATGATGATAGAGGAATTGGTGATGGTTGGCCTGAATAAAAGAAGGAAGACTTTAGATTTGAGATCAGCTATTTTTCGCCAGACATCTCATCTCTTCTTCTGATAATCATCATGTACCAAATAAAGGGCAACCAGAACTTACTACCATCTTCAAGCTCCCCTGGTCCATTTTCTTGTGTACTGCTACACTGGGTTTTGATGAGGTTTTGGAGTGGTGGTGCGGGTTTGGTGCTAATGACCAAGAAAGAATTCTTGAAGATGTCTTTGGTACAAAAAAGTGATTTTATTAAAGCCCAGAGACAGGACCCCGGGGGCAGAAAGAGCTACACTAGGGTAATGAAGAATGACTGGTTATAGACTATGGAGTTGGGGGAGGTAAAGGCAAAAGGGAGGCTTCCAGAAGGACTTTGATATGCTAACGAGGACTCTTCAGATGTCTGAGGACTTGCTATCATCAAGCTAAGGTTGTTTTCCCTCTAGAAAGCATTAACATTATGACAGTAGGGGGTTCCTGCAGAAATATTATACTCTGTATTTGTCTTAAGTATTTGTGAATGGGCTGCAGGTGATAAGGAAATTTAATTTTACCTGTCATACCTGCAATACTACTAAGGTGGTATTAGGGGGTCCAGGCAACTGAGTCTATAAGTTTCTGGACATTAGCTATTAAGATTGCCTTTTTCTTACAATTTACTAAGACATATGTAAACTGATGGAGACTCATGTCCTGTATGACTGTGACCTTTATCAGTAAAGCATTTGTTTTCTCTCCTTTCCTTTGTTCTTGGGCAGCCAGGAATGCCTGAAGAATATCACATATATCCCACCTGGAGGGGTGGGGGGCGTGTGCTAGCTTGTAGTTGGCCCTGCTTGCTTCATCGTCCCTCATCAGTTTCATAATCCTTAGTTCTAGCTATTACTCTTTTCTAAATATTTTCACCCATCACTGCTGTTTCTAGTTTATCACATTTCTTGTATTAAAGCTAATTCTGCAATTTCAGACTGTTAAAAATAAAACCACAGGCCCAAAATGGTATCACTTAGATTAAGGCCCCAGATCAATAAAGCAAGACTTAATATCTAACTTGTTAATATCTAACTTATCTCTAACTTATTCTCTAAGTTTCCACCCTGGATAATATAACCTTTAAGCAATCAACATGGAATTTCCTGGTCAAAAGTAGGAAGTTTATTGATAGACCCCTTCCGTTACCCTTAGGAAGGTAAACTTGCTTAAACAATCATTCCTTGCTAATCATTCCTTTCTTCTTTTTTAATGCCCTCTCTTTGCCTTTAAAAACCTTTGTTTTATTTAGCTTAGTGGAGTTTCCCTCTACTTGATAGACAATATGCTGCTTGATTCACGAATCATTTAATTAGATCTTCAAATTTACTTGGTTGTATTTTGTTTTTTCACAGATTTGGTGGCAGTGTTGGAATCTGAAATGAACTTCTGGTGGCATTTGGGGATAATGAGAAACAGGCATGGCAACCCACGAAACCTTTTGAGTACTTACAGTTTCCTAGGGTTGTTGGTAAGTTCCATGAGGTTTGAGCTTTGCTTTGTGCATTTGAGCTACTGACATAATCAGATTTCCAATCCAGGGTTACTGGGTCAGTGTAGACTAAGGAGGCTCTAACAGAGCACCAGCTGTTAGCCCTTGGTTCAGCCTGTGATTCCACATGGGAGTCTTTTCTCAATTTCCAGTCCACAGTTACCTGGAATTTGCAGGTTTAGTCCTTTCTCCATTTCCCATTCTCAGTCTCCATTGACTGGAGTCTGCTGGTTTAGGAATTGTTTATGGTGGGCATGGCCTTTTCTTGTCCAGTCCACAGTAACGATCTTTGGTTACTGCTGGTATGTTAAGGTGCACAAGTTTGTTTGTCTTGTTTTGTGTAAATAAAAGCCTAGGGAATAGGATCCTTAAAATCCAAAGAATTAAGCACATCGACTTCTGGCACACCTGCTTATCCAAAAATCTAAAAATGATGGTCCTATGAGCTGTGAATATCTACAGAAATGGCAAAATTTTAGAATTGCAATGGCCATTATGGGAAAGTTTCAATTAGATAAGATAATTTAAGAAGTGCACTTGACAACAAAGATTCCCAAATTAAATAGAATGGGAAACCTGCTTTAACTGGCAAGTAGAAGTATCTAAAGTTTTCAAATTTCCAAATTAATTCCATTGAAAGATTCATTGAAAAAGGCTAAAGAAAAAATTAAAGATGCAAGAGGTATCTAAGACAAGAACTACTGAGACTCATGCCGAGACAAGGAAATTAGAGGGACTCCATTAAAAAAACAAAAGTTGTTTTTTTTCTTTGTTCCTTTTCCTGCTTCTATCCTTGCTAAGATCTGCACCCCCACCTTATACATGGCTTAATGTATTTCTTCCTTGTAAAGATCAATGATTTCTTTGGATTCTTCCAGCTCAATAGGTAATATCTGAGGAGTAACTATGTGCATTCGTCATGTATATTTTCCAAGACCACTGACTCACCAAAACCCCTGACTCCAGGGCATAAGCAAGGGGGACACCTGAGTACTCGCTCTTGTCCAACCAGTTCCTGGATGCCTAAGAGGACTTGTATACCAGACCACCATCTTCAACAAAAAGCTCAGGCCCCAAGCAAAGATGAGTCTCATGCTCCATTTCCTTTCCGATTACACAGATGCTCTGTCTGTATCAGTTTTCTCCATGTCTTCGATAAACTTTGCTCTTACTTCCTCTCAGCTCATGTTTGATTTCCAACTTGTGCAAAGCCAAAGACCCTCTTGGCTGGACCTGTAGGACCTACTCTGGGTCCTCAGACCCAGCATGCCTACATCAGTATCACTCCTACTTCTCCCTTCTATCTTCTTTTGAGTGCTTATTGTATTCATTAATCCTCTGTCTAAATTGTTTTTCCACTCTGAAAAGATGACACAAATAGAAGCAAAAGTCTATCGAGTTAATGGCCTTATAGACACTTCCATATGTACCTTCAAAGGAAGGCTCCCAAATGGGCCCCTCCCAGAATTGACAAAATTGAGAGATTTTCTGGTAAATTGCTGCATTATTCCTTTAAACAGCTAAGGCGAAACTCTGGTAGGTACAAGAGCCTGAATGGGGGATCTTATAAAAACTAGCAGATGACAACAAAGGGTAAAAATTCTTGCCAGAATAATTTCTTCTAAAGAAGACAGTCTCTTCAACAAATGGTGCTGGGAAAACTGGATGGCTACATGCAAAAGAATAAAACTGGACAACTTTCTTAAACCATACAAAATATAAGCTCAAAATGGATTAAAGTACAAAATGTGAGACCTGAAACCATAAAACTCCTAGAAAAAAACCCATAGACCATAATTTCTTTGAGGCTGGCCATAGAAACATTTTTCTAGATATATGTCTCCTAAGGCAAGAGAAACAAAATCAACATGAAACTATTAGGACTACACCAAAATAAAAAGCTTTTGCTCAATGCAGGAAGAAATCACCAACAAAATGACAAGGCAACCTACTGAATAGGAGAAGATATTTGCAAATAATACATCTTTAAGGGGTTGATATAAAAATATATAAATAATTTAGATAACTCAACACCAAAAAAATAAATAATCAAATTAAAAAATAGGCAGAGGACCAAAAGATGGTTTTCCAAAGAAGACATACAAATGACCAACAGACACATGAAAAGATGTTTAACATCACTCAGCATCAAGGAAATACAAACAAAAACCACAGTGAGCTATCACCTCACACCTGTCAGGATAAAAACAATAAGAAATAACAAGTGTTGGTGAGGATGTGGAGAAAAAGGAATCTTTGTACACTGTTGATGGGAAAGCATTGGTGCAGCCACTGTGGAAAACAGTGTGGAGGTTTCTTAAGAAATTAAAAATAGAACTACCATATGACCAAAAGAAAATGAAAACACTAATTTGAAGATATATGCATCCCTGTGTTTATTGAAGCATTATTTATAATAGCTAAGGTATAGAAGTAACCCAAGTGTCCATCAATAGATGAATAGATAAATAATATTGTACATATATACACATATATGTGTGTATATATGCACACACACATATATACAGTGGTATATTACTCAGCCATTAAAAAAGCATGAGATCTTGCCATTTATGGCAGCATGGATGGACCTAGAGAGTATAATGTTAAGTGAAGTAAGTCAGACAAAGACAAATACCATATGGTGAAATTTTGACTCCTTACTAGGAGTCTGCCTAATCCTACAGATTCTGACAGGCCTATGATTTCATTCATATGTGGAAATAAAGAAACAAAACAAATGTATAAACAAAGAAAAAAGAGATAAAAAAAATCAGACTCATATACAGAGAACCAAACTGGTGGTTGCCAGAGGGGAGACAGGTAGGGGATGAGTGAAATAGAAAAAGGGAACTAAGGGTACACTTACGCTGAACAATGAGGAATGTATAGAATTGTTGAATAATTGAATTGTACACCTGCAACTAATACAACATTGTATGTTAATTATGCTTCAATAAAAAATAAATAAAAATAAAATAAAATAAAATATTTAAAAAATCTGGACAAGAACTTGGAGACCTCATTTACTAGTTTCACCATTCAGATACCTGAAACCAGATTGAGGTCACTGTTATGAAGGAAGGTTAATTCATTTTTCTATTCTCATGATACTCTCCCTCCTTTGCGAAACATAAATTGTTTCCACTTTTTTTTTTCAGTCAATGAATTTGTGTAAGCATGTTCTCAATTTCAGTTAACACAAAATATCTAATTTTTTGGAAAAAAAATCCCTCCAAAATATTAGTAACTATAGAGTCTTTGTATCTATCTGTGTGTGTCCTTATACATGTTGTAAATGTGAAATATTTTTCTATTCACCCAATAGTGTGCTATTGTTAAAATAATTTGCAGAAGAGCTCAATTGGTTTGAAGGCAAGTGCTTGTAAAAACTGGGCATTCTACCACTCTTAGAAAGACAGAAACTATCCCAAATGTCTTTTGAAGTTCATGTGACCTGAAGAATTATTCTATATAAAAGCTAGTTTAAAGTTGTTGATTTAATTAAAATAGACATTTCTTTAGAGTTATCAGCACTAAAATTAAATTTTTTTTTTCCTGCCTGGCTTTACTTAAAGTCAAGTAAGTTGATGTTATCTGTTATAAATTATTTTTTTTTTCAACGTTTATTTGTTTTTGGGACAGAGAGAGACAGAGCATGAATGGGGGAGGGGCAGAGAGAGAGGGAGACACAGAATCGGAAACAGGCCCCAGGCTCCGAGCCATCAGCCCAGAGCCTGACGTGGGGCTCGAACTCACGGACCGCGAGATCGTGACCTGGCTGAAGTCGGACGCTTAACCGACTGCGCCACCCAGGCGCCCCTGTTATAAATTATTTTTAATAACTTGGAAAAATGACTGTATTTGATGTCTGATGAAGTTTTTATGGGTAATTTAAGCATAATTGGTAAGAACAAACAGATATAAATAAAATTTTTTTAAAAATTAGGTAAATTTTTAAATAGTCTCCTAAATCTTTCTGGTAACTTAAAACTTAACATTTTGCTGAGTTAGGTTAAATGGTGAATTAAGTCAAATTTATTTAATATCAGATCATTTACACACAAGAAGAAATATTAACACATTAATTACTAAACTTGGGTCTATCTAGTTTTGGGTTCTTATGACAGAAAAACTAACAGATATTTGAATGTGTTAATGCTACATTGGAAAATTTAAAAAGACATGTTTCTAAAAATTATGAAATGTATTCATAAATTTGCAAGTCTAAAGAATGCTGGTGGAATGGTTCACAATTGTTTGCTACTAAGTTTTACTTAGTTAAGGTTGCTAAAGTTTAAAAATTCTAATTAATATGTGTAAAAGCTATTGGAAAAAATAAGGGAAAACATCTCCAATATTCCAGGAGAGTAGTATGTGTTTTCTGTAACAGAAGGTTTAAGAAATGGAGATACATTTTTTGTTGAGGGAAAAGAAAGTAATTTTGTCCAAAAGTAGGGCTGGTTGTTTAAAAGAAAAAAAAATGGGCAAAATCAGAATGTAAAAAAGAAAGGTGTAGAAAGTTTGTGAAAAGGAAATCTTTGAAAACAAATTTTAATGTGTGGCCAAGTTGATTAAGATTAAAGTGAATTATTTAAAAATCCATTTTAGGGGCATCTGGGTGGCTCAGTTGGCTAGGCGTTTGACTTCAGCTCAGATCATGATCTCCTGGTTTATGGGTTCCAGCCCCGCGTTGGGCTCTGTGCTGACATCTCGGAGCCTGGAACCAGCTTCGGATTCTGAGTCTCTTTCTCTGCTCCTCCCTCGCTTGTGCTCTTCTCTCTCTCTCAAAAATAAATAATAAACATTAAAAAATTTAAAAAAGTCAGTTTTAATATCAAAAGTAAGCTGGTACAAGATTAGAATTTGGTTTTCTCTCAGTTTAAGTACAGGTTCTTTTTGTTTTGACTTTTGGTCTGTTTAAGTTTTTTTGACCTGGAACATTCCAAAAGATTTACTAAAATATTAGGCTTATTTTCTATATTAAATTATATGGGAAGCAGTGTTAAATTAGAAGTACTACTAAGCTTTCTTTATGTTGTTTTTGTAGAATTTGACATATGTGGATAGAGTCCATTCTGCTTCCACAAAAATGGCCTCTCATTGCCAGACTTTCGCCACCCTAATGTCCTTGTAACATGGCAACAGTCTGCTCCTAAATAAAAACATTAACAATGGCTGTAAACTAAACAAACAGGGTTTTAGAAAACCCAAGACAGCTGTTTGGTTCTTCCTGGCTTCCTGACAAACCCAGTTTTTTAATTTCTTCATTCTTCATTCAAGATAATGCATTTATGGTGACTCATTTTATAAATAGACCTTAGTGGACAAACTTCTATAAAATTACAAAAACAATCTTACCAGCAGTGTCTGACTTGTTAGGTCCATAATTCCAGAAAAACCGTTCTTGCTCCTTCCTCAGAGGCCTCAGGCCTCCTTTCTCTATACCCTTTGAACACTTGCTGATGGATTTCATTCATCTGCCACTTAGTATGGATTATCAGTATGTTCTAATAATTGTATGTATGTTTGCCAGATGAGTTAAAGCCTTTTCCTGCTGCAAGACCAATGCCCTCAAAGTAGCAAAGAAATTGTTAGTGTGTTTCCCACTTGCTGTATACTTTCTATAATCTCCAGTGATCAAAGCACCCACTTCCTTGGACAAATCATATGAACCTTAACAAAAACTTGCAAACTTCTTGGAATTCTATTGGCATACAATCTTCTGCTGGTCCCTTGTTGACTCATGATCGTATGACCAGTTGCTGTAAGTCTCTAATGTCTTATGTTTAGGCCTTTCATCAACAGATTAACAAAACCTTTCCAGATCCCAATTCAGAGGATCCTGTTGGTCACAGTTTACAGCCTAGTGATTAGGTATTTTGAAAATACATCAGAAAAAAACAGCTCTTGAGCCCGGTTTGGAAAGAACCTTACCAAATGCTTCTGACCCCTGACACTGCTATTAAAACTAAAAGGCATTAAACCTTGGGTATACATCACACAACTACAAAAAGGTTCCACATGACACCTGGTCCTGCACAGATGCTGGGGACATCCAAATCAAATGTATGAGAAAGAGAAGGAGCTGACATCAAAATAGACTGCTTCACCCAAGACAACAAACCAAGACTTTTTACTTTAACTGAACATGAGACCCTTTCTGCTTTTCCTTTCCTCTACTCTGGCATTGTTCTGGAAAGAAAGACAACACTCTTATCTTTATTCCCCAGACCATTGTTAAGGGTGGTAACCTATAATTTAAAACAACCTTTTATTTCAACCTAGGAGAAAATCTAACTGTGCCCCTAACTTTTCACAAGTGAAATAAGACATCTTTCAACTCCCCTAAATTTACATTGTCAAGTTAGAAAGGACTTAAAAAAAGGCTTTCATGATTTAGGATTTACTCCTTTTGATAGATCCTTATTTCCCTAGTTAGAAATCAATGTAAATGAGACTAACTTCTTAATTTTTTAAATTATTACAGAATCTGCTGCTAAAGCAATAGCTGTACAAAAAAGATCCTTAGACTTTCTGGCCAAAGTTGTTCTTGATAAAGTAGGTCTTGGTTATCTTTACGCTGAGCAAGGAGATGGCTGTGCTATGACCAACTCCCCTTGCTGTACCTGGATTAACACTTCTGGGGATGTTATAACTCAATTACATAAGATCACAAAACAAGCCACTTCCCTTAAAAAGTGATGCCTTCCACAGGGTCTCCTTTGACTTATTTGATTTTGATTGGTTTGGGTTTGGGGACCATGGATCTGAAGTGTGCTCAAACACTGGGAATTTTCCTGCATGTAGTAATCATAATAATCTCTGTGGTGCATTATATTCTTGTGGGGAGCATAGCATAATGTATAAACTCATCAAATCCCTAAGTTATAGACCTGAAACTAATGTAACGTTGTGTGTCAACTATACTCAAATAAAGTTTTCTTGAAACCTTTCAATGCATATTCACAGCCACTAACTACCACACAAAAATGATCTCACTGAGACTGGAATGTTAGAAAAGGAACAAAGAGAATGACTGACTTAAAGAATGTAAAACTAAAGATGTAACCTGTAAATATCACAGAGATAAAGCAAAAATATCATGACTTGAGCACATATTGGTCCCTAATTCACAATGCCTTGCTGCGTCCCTTGAGATGTCTCCTCCTTGTAGAAACTTGCTACTCCTTCAGTTTCTGTGAATGTCCTTTCTCCCGGTCTTCCTTATCTTTCTAATCAGCCTTCTCTGTTTATTCATAGACTGTTCATCTTCCACTTTAAATGCTAGGTTTCCTAAGTCCACTACTCCTCTGATTCTAACAATTCTAATGAACTCTGCTTGTGTGATTTCATCTACTTGCATTTTCTGACACTACTTGTATGTGGATGCCTCCTAAATCTGTATGTGGAGCCCAGACACCTTTCCTGAAGTTTAGATTTGGATGATACAATGCCTGATGGACATGTCCACTTGAGTGTCCACCTGAATACCATCTCAGCAAAGCACAAACAGAATTAACATTTTCTACTTTATTTCAATCTCTTTTAGTTGGTTATATCAACCAGTCCCTTAAGTTATTCTCAGCATTTCCCTTTTCTTTACTATTTCTCATCCCATGTTAATTCTAATCTGGCCATATCAATTTCTTTTTGTTTTTGTTTTTTTTAATGTTTTATTTATTTTTGAGAGGTCAGAGAGAGAAAGAGACAGAGGATATGAAGCAGGCTCTGTACTGACAGCAGAAAGCCCAAGGTGAGGCTCAAACCCATGAACCATGAGATCATGACCTGAGCCGAAGTTAGACATTTAACCGAGCCACCCAGGCGCCCAAGGCCATCTCAATTCTAATGCATGACATTTCTCAATTCATCACAGGATTTCCAGCTGTGCTGTCATCAGTCCAGAATTTCATCATATCTTTCTGAATTTCTAATTGATCTACACTCCCAAGTGGTCTTCTTTCTTCCCATTTTATTCTCTCCAAATCCATCATCTACACAGCAACAGAAACAAATATATTATATATTTTAAACTAACTGTGTTATTACATGTCAAAATCCATCACTGAGAGGGTAAAGTCAAAGCTCTCTATCCCTGAGGTGGGATCCTGCCTCCCTCTCCAGCTCATCCCTTATACTATCTGCCTCACATTTTTGGCTTCAACAACACAATAATCTATCTAGTTTCTTGCATCACCATGCTATTTTTTTTTTTTTTTGGCTTCTCCATCTTTGTACATGCCATCTCCTTTTCTGGAGTGCCCTTCCCTTTCTTCTCTCTACACTGTTCCCTCCTATTCTCCTACACCAAAACAAAACAAAACAAAACAAAACAAAACAAAAATTAAATTAAAAAACAAACTAACAAACAAACAAAAACCGCTAACTCATCATCATCCTTGCAGTCTCTTCTGCAAAGCCTATCGTGACCTCTCTTCTCCTCCACGACAGAGTTAGGTACCCCTTTTGAGTGTTCCTATCATGCCTGTTATGTACTGTTTGAAGCACTGATTCAATATTTTATAACATCAAGTTATAATAGGTCTTTTGCCCTGTGAGACTGTACTTTTCTTAAGGGAAAAATTAGTCTCATTCTTTGTTGCAACCTCAGAAATGGCAATGTACATGACAGCTAGTAGATACTTCATTAATATCTGAAAAACTAATGAAATAATTAATGTATAGAGACCACTTTTAGGCAACCAACTTGAAAAATGGAAACCTGAATAATGTAGAAGAGCCCACAGTGACTCCCAATCCCCTGGCTGAGTACAGACAGGCCATGAGGCAACCCACCTCAAAATATCCATAAACCAACCAATGGGTTACTTACATCTGAACACAAGTACCAAAAAAGAAAATTGCATGTTCCCATACCTCCTTACCTTCTTCCTTCAACTACAGCCTGCTATCATAACCTTGTGACAGAGTCTTTTCCTAGCTGTCCTGCCTGCTGCTCCCTTGCAGTGTAGTCAATAAACTTCTATTTCCTGTGTTCTGCTTTGGGTGAATTATTTCATTGCCCATGCCACCAGCCTTCACCTGATCAGGTCATCCCACATTTGGTGGCCCCCACATCTGATCAGAGGAGCCCACATCTGGTGGCCTGTACAGGGGTCCTTTGTGGTCTCTCACATTTGGTGGCCTATATGGGAAACCTTGCCAGCCAGGAGATCTCTCTTGATTCTCCAGGAATTTCTCTGGACTTTCCCTCAGTGGGCCAACTCTAGTACTCCTTGGGGAACTGATGACTTCTGGCCAAGGCTACTCCTCAGTGAGGATCCAAAGACCCAGGGGGAACCACTGGACTGCCCTTGCCCAAAAAGGTTAGGGATTTCCCCTTTTGCCCTTTGGAGGGATCCTTCCCTCCTTCTCCTTTCTCTTTGTGGCTCTTTGGCAACCTAAACATAGAGCTTCCCAGACAACTGAAGATCTCTGGCCAAGACAGCTTCCTGGTGTGTTCTGAAGGTCTGAGAGCAAACAGGTTGGACTGTCCATGCCTATGAGAGCAAAGGACCCCTTTCCTCTGCTTTACCACTTTACCCTCTAAGGTCTGTTCTCAATGTGTGGTGCAGCTGATGGTGGCAACATGACCAGGACTCAGTTCGGACCCTTTCCTGACACTGTTTGACTCTTAGCTGCCTTACTTCTTTCAGCTCCCTCCCCTTTTTCCATTGTTCCCATGGATCCCGATGCCACCTTGGACTACAGGTAAACACATTCCTATGCATCTGAGTGGTGAATCCTCCCCATTCCTTTTCTGACTGGGTTCTGCCACTCCGCTTCTGGCGCTTCCTGTTGCAGGGGACACCCCAACAGGAAGTGCCATCACTATTTGCATCACCCTCTTCTTGGTGAGACACTCCAGTAGAGTCAGTCACCCAGTATAAAGTCTGGTCCTTTTTCAGGTCAGTGAGATGCTCTCACTAAAATTGTAACTGCTAGTCAGAACTCCATTCCTTTTGGTGGGGCCCTCCTTTGGGAATAGGCAGCCAGTATTTCCCACTATGGGACAAATCCCTTCTATTCCTTCAGACTCACCCTTGGGCTATATTCTTAAAAACTCAAACAAATTTGACCCCCAAGTCCTGAGGAAAAAAATATATCATCATTTTATGTAATGTTTCCTGGTCTTAGTACAAAGTCCCAGATTAAAAGGTATCTTCTTTTCTTCCTTGCTTTCTTTCTTTCTCTCTTTATTTCTTTCCTTCTTTCTTTTGAGAATGAGAGGGGGAGAGAGAGAGAGAGAGAGAGAGAGAGAATCTTAGGTGGGTTCTAAGCTCAGTGTGGAGCCTGATGCGGGGCTCAATTTCATGACTGTGAGATCATGACTTGATTCAAAATCAAGAGTCAGTCACTTAACCGAGTGAGCCACCCAGACATCCCAGAACTCTTTCCTACAATACTATTTTCCAGCTTGACCTCTTTTGCTGGAACTCATCCAAATGGCCGGCGGTCTCATATGTGCAAGCCTTCAAGACATTGTCCCCAAACCCTTACCTCTGCAAAAACTGTAGATTATGTCTTGCTCAGTTTCGTGGCCCATCTGACCCTGAGAATAGCTATCAAACCTGAAACTTTAAAGTTTTGCTAAGTTAAATGGTAAGTTGGATTGAATTAGTTGGATACTTAAGTTTTTTCCAAATAAACAAAATACTTAAACATAAATTACTAAATGTAAAGTTTCTCTGCTTTTGGCTTCTTATTGTAGAGAAACTAAGATACTTGGGTCTGTTGGAAAATATACTTTGTGCTTAATTGATTCATAAATTTGCTATCTAAAGAATTCTGGTGTAACACTTCACAATTGGTCACTACTTAGTTTTCACTGGAGACTAAGGTTGCTAAGAGTTAAAATTCTGCTAAATGTAATTAAAGACTGAAGGAAATAAGGAAAGCAACTCTGGTATGGATGAAAACAGGAGATGTGTAAGAAATATACAGGGAATGGGAATACATTTTGTTGAAGGTAAAAGAAAGTAATTTTGTCCTAGAATTAGACCGGTTATTTGGAGAGAAAAGGCTTGGGACAAAATCTGAATATAAAAGAAAGTTGTAGAAGGTTTGGGAGGGAAGGTTTTAGAATTTTAATATGTGATCAGGATGGACGAAGATTGAAATGAATGGATTTTAAGAGTACACTGATATAAGATTGACTCTGTGTTAAAAAGACAAGTTTCCTTGGATCGTTGGTCTGCTCTTGATAAAAAAAAAAAACAAAAAACAAAAAATGTAAACAAAGGGTTTTTTTTTTCTCTTTTGTCTGCCCAGAAAACCAAAGTTTCTGATTTGTCTTTATCAAGTCTTTGATGATCCCTAATCCTCCTTTTTTTTTAATGTTTATTTTTGAGAGACAGAGAGAGACAGAACACAAGTGGGGGAGGAGCAGAGAGAGGGAGACACAGAATCCAAAGCAGGATCCAGTCTCTGAGCTGTCAGCACAGAACCTGACTTGGGGCTCAAACTCCCCAACCATGAGATCATGACCTGAACTGAAGTCAGAAGCTTAACCGACTGAACCACCCAACTACCCCTATCCCTAATCCTCTTTAGGCATGTGCTTTGTAACTTTCTGAAGTTTTAACAAAATTCTTTGAGATTTGAATTGTAAATGAAGTATTTTTGACTAATTAGGCCTTTTAATTTGATATATTAAGTTACTCTAGAAGCATGGTTTAACAAATGCCTTAGGTTATGTTGTTTGGGTAAATACTATAGCTATTCTAGAGATTGTATGCAGTTCCTGAAGTTTTAACATGTTTTGGTATTTCTCCTATCAGATCTTTAAACATGTCCATTTTTTAGTCTTTTGTCATTTATAGTTATTGTTCTTATTTCTTTGCAAAATGAGTTTCATCTTCAAGGAGATTCATAAAAAGGACTTTTGACAAATGCAGTATTTGATATCTTTAAGATCATAAAACTAAAATGGATAGGAATTTCCAGAACTAACTAAAAGCTGCATTCAAACTGAACAAGAACTAGTGACATGGTACTAGTAACATAGTAACCAAATGAATTAAGGAAGATGATTAAAGTTTTTATGACTCTTCTTTGAAACATTGCTGGTTCTCTAATATTTGCTCTTCCAGATTAAGGAAATTTTCTCTTAAGATATTCATGACAGGCAGAATATGATAAAACTTTCCTTTGTGAACAAGTTGAAGTATTTAACTTTTCTCTCTACCTGCGCCCTCCAGAATTCAGAAAAGTCTCAGTGAGTATTCTTTCTTTCATGACAGTTATAGTTATCTGCATAAGTTCAACAATAATCTGTTTTCCTTGTAACAGGACAACACTGGAAACACTGGTTATATTACCAAGGCTTGGACAGGAATGTCATATTTGAGAGACATGCATAGACCCAGATATGAGCAGACAGCTTTAAGGATCTAAGGTTGACTTTATGGAGTCAATAGAGCCCAGTGGAAATGTTGGCCTGAAATCTCACTTACAGAGTTCCCAGAAGCCTTACCAAGTGAGTAAAGAATGTCACTTCCTGGCAGGTGCAGGAACCTCAGGATATTTTGGGAAACTCAAGAAGAAGAATGCACCCCAATCTACAGGCATTGCAGACAAGTCTGATGACAAATATTTGGCTTAGATTCTGGAGTTAGGAGGCTATTAAAAATTCAATCTAGAGATTCCTTATAAAATTTTCTAGCAAGACCTAAATGTGAAACAGGAAACCATCAAAATCCAGCAAAAGAAAACAGGCAGTAATCTCTTCGACCTCAACTGCAGCAATTTCTTACTTGACATGTCTCCAGAGACAAGGAAATAAAAGTAGAAATGAACTACTGGGACCTCATCAAGATAAAAACTTCTGCACAGCAAAGGAAACAATCAACAAAACTAAAACAACTGAACAGAATGGGAGAGATATTTGCAAATGACATACCAGATAAAGGGTTAGTATCCAAAATCTATAAAGAATTTACCAAATTCAACACCCCAAAAACAAATAATCCAGTGAAGGAATAGGCAGAAGACATGAATAGACACTTTTTCTAAAGAAGACATCCAGATGGCTAACAAATGGATGAAAAGATGTTCAACATCACTCATCATCAGGGAAATGCAAATCAAAACCACAATGAGATACCACCTCATCCAATCAGAATGGCTAAAATTAACAACTCAGGCAACAACAGACGTTGATGAGGATGTGGAGAAAGGGGAACCTTTTTGTACTGTTAGTGGAAATGTGAACTGGTGCAGTCACTCTGGAAAAGTGTGGAGGTTCCTCAAAAAATTAAAAACAGAACTACCATACAACCCAGCTATTGCACTATTATTTATCCAAAGGATGCAAAAATGCTGATTCAAAGGAGCACATGCACTCCAATGTTTATAGTAGCACTATCAGCAAAAGCCAAATTATGGGAAAAGGCCAAATGTCCATCTACTGATGAATGGATAAAGATTTGTGGTATATATGTGTGTGTGTGTGTGTGTATACACACACACACACACACATATATATACTACACACATATACATACATACATACATACATACATAAAATGAAATACTACTCAGCAATGAAAAAGAATGGAATCTTGACATTTGCGACAACATGGAGGAAACTGGAGTGTGGAATTTGAAAAACATGACAGATGAACATAGGGGAAGGGAAGGAAAAATAAGATAAAAACAGGGAGGCAAACCATAAGACTCTTACATACAGAGAGCAAACTGAGGGCTGCTGGAGGAGAGGTGGGTGGGTGGATGGGTTAAATGGATGATGGGCATTAAGGAGGTCACTTGTTGAGATGAGCACTGGGTGTTATATGTAAGAGATGAATCACTGCGTTCTACTCCTGAAACCAAAGCTACACTGTATGTTACCTAACTTGAATAATAATAATAATAATAATAATAAAACCTGCAAATAAATTTTTAAAAATCTATATGACCAATCACTATTCTGGCTGAGCTTATGTAAACAATTAGGCCAAGTTTGTTAAAATTGGACTTGTTTTTTAAATGAATTAATCTTGATTTGACTATCTTTGATAAAAATAAGGGTGATTATAGCAAAAATGTTTCAATAACATCTTTGCAGATATTAGATTTTAATGCTGTTTTTCATAAACTAGACTAGATTATGAATTCTTCTGGTTTCCTCAAATATCTAGCTATGGTTCTCCAAACTAAGGTTTCCAATCTTCTTCCATTCTCTTAAAGTCATTGCAAACTAAAACTGCCCTTATGCCTGGATCTGACCTTTGCACTTCTGTAGAGTATAACTTTTCAGAGGTTATTGATCTTGTTTATTCTGTCAGATCAGACTTAAGTGATTCTCCTGTTGATATTGCAGATGACAACTGGTTTGTCAACTAGTACTGATAGCACTAGTTTCATGGAAAAAAAGATAAGAAAAGCTGGGTATGCTATAGTCTGTCTATCTGCGACTATTGACGCCAAAGCCCTCCCAGCAAATATGTCTGCCCCAACAGTGGAGTTAATATTCATAAATCTCTAAATGAATTTGCAGACCATATCTTCCAAACCTGATGTGACAGTTACTAACAACCCACCCCATATAAGCCCAGGAGACATGGTTTATTTAAAGGATTGGAAATCTAGTACAGCAGGGGATTTTACTCCAAAATGGAAGTGCCCCTACCTGGTCATATTATACACTCCCATGGCCATAAAATTAGGCTATTCCTCATGGATTCATATATCAAGAATTAAACCTGTACGTTCCCCACAGGAATCCATTGTGCCAGCTAATGCATCTTACTCCTGTGAACCTATGAAAGACCTCAAACTTCTCTTCAAATGACAATGATGGTTTTGCATCTCTTTTTCATTCTCTTTTCCCCAATTTGTACTGACAATTCCTTCTTACAATGGGCACAGCATTATGCTGAACTTCAAAATCAAACAGCTTGCTGGATATGTGGAATTCTGCCTGTGTCAAGCACATCTGGTCTGCCTCAGTGGGTGTCCCCATTTCAGGGCACAGATTGGCATTCCTTATATAACTATGTATTAGATATGATCTATGACCCAAATACTGTTATGTTTCATGATAGGTCTATAACAAAACAAAATGTTACCCTCTGGCCTATGATCAGTGCTACCTGGAATCCTCCAGTCCACAATCAGGCCTTTTCATACTCTCAGACCATTAAGGTTCTGACTGAATTCACTCACCCACAAATAAATGGGGCCAGAAGATGCCTAAGTTATGAAACCCAGCTTCTCAGCAGACACCAGATGGATGTATCAAATCTGGGATGAACATTTATGGATTACCCCCACAATTGGACAGTTAAGTCGAAAGGCGATTATATGCTGGGAACAAAGAAACTATACTTATGATACATGGGCAAACAGCACATGACAGTTAAGATGGCTGTCATCAAAACTATGCTCACAAATCATTGCTCTTCAGGCCACAGTTGGTTTGCTATTGATGGGGCAAGGAAGCCCAGAATTAGATGGCTGGCTTCTAACAGGACCCAATGGTTATGGGGCTCTAACCTGTGGCCATGGCTTCCCCCAGGCTAGATAGGCCACTGTACTCTGGGTTTTTGCCTGGTGCATAGATGCATTATCAAAACCATTACCAATCCAGCCAATCTTCCAAATTTAAAACAATGGTGGATGTGTTCTGTGTTGGTATGACCACCTCACATCCATCTTTATTCCGTCTTTAGGACTGGAAGATGTCACTTGGCACATGAAGATTTTACTTTAAAAAAAAATTTTTTTTTAAACGTTTATTCCTTTTTGAGAACAGAGAGAGACAGAGTGAGAGTGGGAGAGGGGCAGAGAGAGAGAGACACAGAATCTCAAGCAGGCTTCGGGCTCTGAGCTGTCAACACAGAGCCCAATGTGGGGCTTGAACTCACAAACCATGAGATCATGACCTGAGCTGAAGGTGGACGCTTAACCGACTGAGCCACCCAAGTGCCCCAGCACATGGAAGCTTTTAATACGTACACAGTCAAAGCCTTAAATGACACTCAAAATAGCATTTCCCTATTAAATACTGAAGTAACACAAATACATAAAGCAGTTTTACAAAATAAAATGGTGCTAGATATTTTAACTGCTGCACAAAGTAGAACGTGTGCTATCATAAAAACGGAATGCTGTGTATACATTCCAGAATACCACATAAATGTTTCTAGGTTTCTGACATGGACACTCAAACTGGTACTCTAAAAGACTCCTCCCTTTCTTTTACTGACTCCTCCCTTTCTTTTACTCCTAGACAGGACGATTTTTGTCAACAATCAAAGGACTCTTATTTGGACTCCTTATTCTTGCTATTCTAATCATGTTTTGCTGTTTTCTCCCATTGCTCTTCACCTGGTGCCAAGACTCCTTCACTGCTATAACTTCAAAATGATAGATGATCCTCTCTGTTCAAGGAGATTCCCATATGTTATCAACTCTGGACACAACTGCCACGGCCTTCCATAGCTTCTATTAAATTCCCAACTGATCAATGTTGACCCATAGTACGGACATCTTTATGCCTCTCATTCAGCATGAAGCAGTTACAGAAGATAAGGCCTTCCACCCTCAGCAACCTTTAAGATTTAAGGGTCAAAATCATTCAGTGGGGAATGTAGAAGCCCCTTTTAGGCAATCAGCTTGAACAATGGAAACCTGAATAAGGTAGGAGGACCTACAGTTCCCCTAGCTCCCTGGCTGAATACAAACAGGCCCATTAGATGACCCACATCAAAATATCCATAAGCCCTACCTGACCAATGGGTTGCTCACACCTGGACATGGATATCAAAAAAGGAAAATTGCATGTGTTCTCATACCTCCTCACCTTCCCCTTTAACTACAGCTCCCCCCCCCCGCCCCGCCATCACTACCTCCTGGCAGACAGTCCCTCTCTCACTGTCCTGTCCCCTGTTCCTTTGCAGTGTATTCAAATAAGCTTCTCTCTCCTCTGTTGTACCTTGAGTGAATTCTTTCACCTCTCATACTACTGGCCTCTACCTGATTGGGTGGCCCCAATTTGGTGGCCCCACCCTTTTATCTGATCAGGGTGGCCCATACAGGAAGACTTTGTGGCCCCCACATAATAGATTACCTTTACAAACCCTGGAATCATGTTTTGGTACCAAGATGCTAACCCTCTCATTGTTCCCTATCACCACCCTGACAGTTTATGAAAAATGGCTCTACCTTCTAACACTCTTATGGTTAAGATTTACAATGCTACCAAAATATACTTCTAACAGTACTTTAAAAGCTAAGCTTACATAATTGACCCATCAGTATCAGAAGTGTAGCTGAAAAAGGACTATACTTTGTCTAAAATTAAGAAAGCAACTCTAATACTGACCTGTGGGCTCACTGGATAATCAGAGTATGTCCAAGGTTGAAAATCAAAATAAGAAGGAAAACTAAGACACATTAAAATAAAATATCCAATATGTTGCAATCTTTGGGTTGAAATTAGAGCAGGTGAGGAGAGTTGAAAAGATCAGTTGTTAAACTATAGGAGAGATGAATCATGAGGAAGGGAGAGTGGAATAGATAGTACAGTGTGGTAAATAATTTTGCTTTAAACACTCAAAAAAGAAAGGAGTTCTTACCACATGCAATGACAGTGGCTCAACTTTCAAAAGTATTTTAAGTTCCCTGAATTGACATGCTCCATATTTAGTGGTTTATCCCTTTTGGGGGGGCTATTTTGAAATTCTGAGTGGAATCACAAAGCAAAGCTAAAGACCACTCACTACATAAAGTGCCAGAATGCCAGTCTACCAAGTAGGATTCACAGGGACCCAAATATTCCATCTTTCCCCATGAAAATGGAACAGTGAAAACTACTTCACTTGCCACTGTGCAAAATGCTGTTGGACCTCTGGAATGACCAAATACCCAGAAAGATAAATTTTAGAAAGTTATTTATTTAGTTTAATTAAAGAAAAAATTGAATTCTTTATTTTCATTAATCATCTGTATGAATATGGGTCCTTAGAGAAAATCTGTCTATTGGTAGAATCTGGGCTCTCATAGCAAATGTTACCAGGTAAAAAGACTTTTTTCTCATTATTTAATAAACTGTTTCTTTCTATGGGCTATAGCTTACAAATATTCTGGTATAATAAAGATGACAGAATGCAATAATATATAGTTTCTTAGGCACAAATATTATATTTGAATTGCAAGCATATAATTGGCTTTTGTCAAGGTAACTTGAAGGATTGGTGGGTTATTTTTATGCATGAGCTGTGTTGCTCATGCTTAACTGGTTATTCTCAATGAGAGCCATGACCATTACCCTCACGATAGCTGGTGTCCTCTGGTCCTTCTTAGCTTGTGGAATGATATACACTCTGGTTTCTTCTGTTAAACTCATTGGAATCCCCAATGGAACCACTTCCTTCCTCTCCCTGGGGACATGCCAGCTATTGGCCTCAGGCCAATGTCACCTCCCTCCTGCACTGGCACTACATGCTCTCCTCTGCCCAGAATGGTGGGAGCTGTATTCATTGCAGCTAGTAGCCTCTCCTTCCCCAAATGGTTATCAGTGTGACAATAGACAAAACTGGGACTGGCTTCTGTTTTCCCACATCTAGTGTGTTTGTGTTCTTTGTCAGGGGACTAACTTCATTAAAGAACAAAATAAACTTTTTGCAGCTCCACTTTTGGAAGTAGTGAGTTGGTCATTAACTATAAAACACCTATGCTTCTGGAAATGAGTCCCTACAACCTGAACACTTCTCTTTTGTAGAAATGGCCTATGATAGAGAGATGACAGTTTGGAGCAGAATAAAGACTAAATGAAGAATGTAAGGAGGAGTAGGGATACCTGGAAGCTTATCTTGGCTCTTACAGAACAAATAAGGGGTCCAAGGCTCAGTCACTCCTCTCTCCATCCTCAGTTTCCTCACCTACATCATGAAGGATATAAACCCTTTTAGGAGTCTAAAAGTTTAAAACCACCTTGGTGGCTCAGTCGGTTAAGCATATGACTCTTGCTTTCAGCTCAGGTCATGATCTCACAGTTTGTGAGATCGAGCCCCATATCAGGCTCTACCCTGGCAGTGGGAGCCTGCTTGGAAATCTCTCTCTCCCTGTCTGCTATCCCCTGCTCATGCTCTCTCTTCCTTTCAAAATAAATAAATAAACATTTAAAAAATAAAAATAAAAATAAATAAAAGTTCAAAATTCTACAGTTTTATAAATCTTGAGAAGTAGAGAACTAATTAGGCTGATAATTTGAGTTAAGTATAATTAAAGGCAAATGCAATAAATTTCCAACTTTCAATCACTATTCTATACATATAATAAAGAATAAATAGAGAATATTTTGAAAATGCCAATAGTCTGGTTTTTCTAGCCCATGATAAGATATATCCAGTTGTCAATCTATTTATTTTTCTTTTCACAAATCAAGCACCTAATGGTGTGGACAAACTAGAAATTCTAGTTGTATCAATAGGAACGGAGATATGTTCCTATAACCATTTAACTTTTTTTTTTTATTGTTAAAGATGGATCTGATCCAAAACCAGGCCATTTAGATTTAGTGTTGAAGTGTCAAACATTTATCAGCAATGGCAGTTTGCTAGATCCTTGCTCAGAATAAGGGTCTGAGAGGATATAAAGGTCCTTTCAGTGTTTGTTATGATGATGCACCTAGATGAATTTCAAAACTACTCTGCCATCTGCCAAAGGTCAAAAGATGTCAGATCTGGACCCTATCATACAGTGATTAGTGAGTGGCTAGTGATATGTGAGGCTTTGGAAACTGGAACCCTCAGTAGGTTTCCAACACTTGAATATTGTTGGAATATTCCCACCTTGTCCCTTAGCACTTCCAAAGTGAGCAGTACAAATGCATGGGCACCCATGTGGAACTGAGCTATTTGAATTATTCTCAGGTATAAGTTTCTAGGATCTGATCCAACAGTCAAAAAAATATGTGCTGAGTGCCAATACGTTCTAAGCACAGTGCTAGATGGGAGAGTATTTAAAAAAAAAAAAAAAGCAAGATCGATAAGGCTTTTGCCCTCAAGTTTTCAGTAGAGTGGGAAAGGGTAACATTCTTTAGATTGACATAATAAAGATTTCAAGTAGATTTCTACCGGACTCCTATAGCAGAAGACCAGGATTATTTGGGCAAAAAAATATCGCTCAAATTTTAAATGTGCTGGTCACCACCTACATACACTACTAAAAGGCCCATTGGTGGGGTACCTGGGTGGCTCAGTCAATTGAGTGCCTAACTTTAGCTCAGGTCATGCATGATCTCATGGCTCATGAGTTCAAGCCCCGCATTGGGCTCACTGTCATCAGCACAGAGCCCACTTTAGATCCTCTGTCCCCCTCCCCCCCGCCCTTCCCCTGTTCACACACTCTCTCTCAAAAATGAATAAATATTTATTTAAAAAATAAAATTCCCAGTGGTTACAGAAATGTCACAGGATTGATTTACGTACTCAAAACAGTGATGAGGTAGAATCTTTCCTCATCTGTCTAGGAGAATTCTCTTGCTCAGGCTTCTTTGCTCTCTCTTCTGTCTTTGCCTGGCTCTATTTTTGTCCTCTGCCTACCATATAGTCTGGAATGGAAAAAATGATTAAATGACCTCATTTTATTAACTCCATTCTAGAGGCCTATTTACCTTGAGATTTGCATGGTTCTGGATCACATAGCATGGATAAACAACAGAATGTAGGCACACATGCAGACAGAAATGATATGTAAAATGGACGCAGCAAATATTCACATGGACTTTGTCATTCCTCACTATTTTTTTTCTTTCTCCAAGTGGATGTGGTCCTGAGGAAAAGGGTCGAGAGACTACTACCTTCTGTGGACTTATATACTGTTTAGGAAGCAATTCATATACTCTTCAGTTAAAAAAAAAAAGCTTACATTAAGTGTTTACTGTGTGCCAGGTACCACATGTCTTCCATGTTTTAATTCATTTAACCATCATAGGAAATCTTTTGTTATCTCCATGTTACAGAAGAGTAAAGTGAGACAAAGAAGTTACTTGCCCAAGATTACACAGCTAAAGAATGGTAGAGCCAGGTTACCAATCCAGACCATTGGATGCCCAACTTTATGTCCTTAACTAGAACACGTTCTATCACCCTAGAATGAAAAACTGATTGGGAATCTTCTTTGTTACATTTCACATTCACCTTGAATTTGTGTCAACAATGTGGCAATCCTAAAGTATGCTTGGCATGCACAGAAGCTAACTATCTGCAGTGCTGGCCTCCCCTGCCACAAAACAAGCATGTTCCTGAGTCACTCATGCAGTGAGCATCTGGCTGGAGCTTATGCCTTCTGAAACAGCATGCCTGTCTAGAAGTGGAGCTGTCTAACAGGCTTTTAAACTGACATCACACAGGGAAATAAATATTTAAGGCATCTCTGTACTTTTTTAACTTCTTTGAAAATGGTGTTATTTAAGTGGTTATGAAACATGCCTTGAAAATTATTCTCTTTGATTTAAATACTTAATAATGTACTTAATGAAGTGTTCCATTTTTAGAGTCATTGCATAATGTCTTACCTATTAAGTGTGTTTCATAATTTGGATTGTGGAATAGTCAATTGATATAATGCTTTTGAAAGGGAAACTGTTCTCTAAAAATCATAAACATATTTATATAATCATCTCCTGCTTTTTGGCCTCCATGGGATAAATCTATTCTGTCTTAGGTTGTTATTTAAACTGTTTATATGTGTAAGACTTGTCTCTACATCCAGTCACTAAACTCCTTAAAGACATTTCAAGACATCTGGGGACACAGTAAGTGTCCCCTAATACATATATTACCTAATACATATTGCTGCCAAACTTAACTGAAAATATACAGATACTAAATTATCATTAGGTACTAAAATTCAAACCATAGATGACAAATAAAACTTCAGAAATAATTTTGAAAACTAATAGTCTCCTTTATTCCCCAAGGCATTGCAAGTCTCCTTTTTAATTTATGTTTTAAAGTTACAATTAAATGGTCCATCTTTGTGAATATATTGGAGTAGTTATTGTAAAAAGGTATTTTTTAAATATCAAAAAATAATGTGAGTTTCTGAAAGACATTAAATCCCATCATAAAATATGCTAGCTTTTCTCACAGCAGAATTTAACATAAGTAAATAAAGTAGTCAGGACTTCTATTCTGCTTTAATCTTTACAAAGAGAGTAGTTTCTATTCCCATTCATGTTGCACCCTGGCTTCCCAACCCTGTTAGTATTGGCAGCATTGAGAGTGGCATTTAAAGGAGGGCTGTCTAAACACAATCCAGTCCTTTGTCTACGGCTTTACAAAGAAGCAGAGCTGCATATAAAATCTAAATCTTTGAGCTGGAAGTGTCAGCTATCACTGTCTTTTATTGTGGAACCAAGAACTTTCGTTTTAATTCTTGGGCTGGTAGAACTTGCAGGTTATCGACAGAGTCTTGTTATTAAATAGGGCTTTTTGCATTACTGGATCTCAGCTTAGAAACTAGTAGACAAATAGCCTTGATGGATGACCAGTGATGGATGGCTATGGAGAAAACAAAGGCAAGAAGGCCTTAAAGACAATGCATATTTTATAAAATGCCTCCCTTGAAACATGGCCATGCAGTTTTGGAGAAGAGGGAAATGGATCATACTTTGCATACAGTAAGAAGTTCACTTTCACCTGTATGCACACACAAGCATGGGCAGGGATAAAAAAAAAGCGGGATATAGGTGAGGAGGGTGACAGAAAAGAGGTGAAAGACAAGCTAGTGGAAGAAAAAAGGACAGACATGCCCAAAAATTCCCAAAGGAAGGTATTTCCAGGCCTCAAGTTTTCTTATCTTATCCAAAGTGAGGAGATTAAGGGGCTCCTGGGTGGCTCAGTCAGTTAAGAATCTGACTCTTGGTTTCAGCTCAGGTCATGATCTCTCCATTCATGGGTTTGAGCCCCATGTCAGGCTCTGTGCTGACAGGGCAGAGCCTGCTTAGGATTCTCTCTCTTTCCTCTCTCTCTCTGCCCCTCCCCCACTCATGTGCTCTTTCTCTCAAAATAAATAAATAAATAAATTTTTAAAAATAGTAAAGTGAGGAGAATGAATTATGTCTTTCTTTGATAGCAATTCACAGAACCTAACTCTAGCTGGCTAATGCAGGAGCAAGAATATACTAGAAAGATGCTGGGATATGTATCCAAAGGAAGTCTGAAAACCTAGGCCCCAGAAAAGGGGACCAGGAACCTAAGCAGGTAGATTTGTGAATTTTCTTTCTAGAATGTTGCTTTGCACACAATTCAGTAGCAAGGGGCCTCTCCTCAAAACCCCCATCCCCACAAAAAGCTCTGTGTTTCTTAATTCAAAAGTTCCAATTTCTGGGGGAAACATCTGATTAGCTCAATTTGGCTCAGCCGTGCACACTTGGATTATTCATCTATGACCAGGGAGATAGGATCTTAAAAGTACAAACATAGCTGTTGGGTCCCACCCTGTGTCTTGGGTGGGAATAGAGGTTGGGGGGAGTAATTTCTGGAGAAAGGCAAATAAATGACAGCTGAGTGACATTACCAGTATCTTTCAATTCTACCTAAAGTTCTACATAAACTACCATAGCTCACAAGAATATTAATATAAATAAGTAAAATAAATACCTTAATAGTACAACTAAAGTGGGATAAAGGTTGATCAGGAAGGACTTCTTACAAGAGAGACAGTTTGAATGGCAATTTAAAGGGATCTGGTTTGGTGAGGCACTGCCTATTTCAGATAGCAAGGAGAGCATGCACAGAGGTTCAAGACAAGAGTAGACAAGCCATGTTTTGAGGAGAGGAGCTACTTTGCTGACTAGTCCAAAAGATTAAAGCCTGAAATTCAAGAGTATTTAAGTAAATTAGGTTAAAGGTGAGCTGATTTTTCAGGAGCCTGGGGTTGGGAGGCAGCCTGGAGGAGAGGAAAAGCATGTTACAGAAAGAGCAGGAGTGGGAGCCTGGGAGCCTGGCTTCTGCCATGAATCATCATTTTTTCTGTGGATAATCAGGTCCTCTGGCCTTAGTGTATTCACCTGTAAAGGAGGTCTATGATTCTACTACTGGCAATTGTGTTTTATTTATTCATTCAAAAACGATTTATTGAGCAACTACTATGTTCCAGGAAGAAAGCTAAGTGCTGACAGTTCAACAATGAAGAAAACAAAGTGCATTCTCTGATGGAGCCACATACCCAGTTGATAAAGTAATTATCAAAACAATGTTTGATTCAGACTCACAATGATGATAAACCTTGCCGTATTTCCTTGCTCCTGCATTTCCTGTACACACTTCCTTTCACAGAGCTGCTTCTTGGGGTTACATTGTTCCTTTGCTAACTCTCCCTGCCATATCAGATGGTATTGTCATTATCACAATAATGGAGTGTGTGAAGAGTCCTGATAATAACACCACACTTTCTTTCCCAAGTTGTGAACCATTTAAGAAGACAAGAGTAAAGCAGATGAGAGACCTAGGTGACTCCTTAAGTACTGACAAATGCTAAGGCATTTGTCATATATTTACTGTGAAAAAGTCTTTTTGATAGTGAGTCCCAGAATTAGACACATTGTGTCAGTTCAGGCCCTCTACCTGGGGGGCCTGCCCTGTGTGGTTTCCTGATGGAGGAGAGGGCAGAACGCTTGCTTCTTACCAACAGTTGGCTCCCAGGAGGATGGAGAAAGCCTGGTTTATGCATTTCCAGTTCCTCTCCTCAAGTCACAGTCTGTAAGTCACTCCTTCTCCCTGAACTTACTTGCTAATGATATATTATTATCTATTTTCTGACTTCTTTCCTATCTGGATAAAGGAAGAAAATTTTATTCCACTTCCCCAGCAGAAACAGGGCAGAAACAAGGACCCCATGAAACAATCCCTGTGCAGCACCGTTACACTTCCCCGGGCCTACAGTGGGCTCTGGTGAGCTTTTCCACCAAAAATTTGGAAATTAAGAAGACTGCTATCATAGGAGATGAGACACAGGCATATCTTTTGAAGGACAAATAAATAACTACCAAGCCAGCAGTACTTGACTGAGCAAGTCGCTAGATCTGTGCTGTCAAATATGAAGGCTAGATGGAGTGATTTATATTTAAGTTAGTGAAAATTAAATAAAATTAAAAATTCAGTTCTTCAACCCCACTAATCACATTTCAAGTGCTCCATAGACAATGTGGCTAATGGCTGTTATGTTGGACAGTGCAGATGGACATTTTTATCATCACAGAAATCTTCACTGGCCAGTGTTGATCTAGAAAGGCTCCCATTAGTTGATAGAAGGGTTAGTCCATTGATTAATCTTTGAAGTACAGACAGTGGAGAGGCCTCAGGTCAAACTTGTCCTGGGAGAAAACAGATGGTACACTTAAAGGGTTAATAACAGATTATTTACAAAGTTGTGGATAGGGCTAAGCAAACCAACAAAAGAAGGTGAAGCATCTGGAGGCTTTGCACAGTGAGGAACCATCACCTTTGAGAGAGGAATGGCATTCTTGGACCTGACAGGCACTGCCAAATTGATGGCCATTCAGTGGACAGTTGGGGAAATGCTCTGACTCTTTCTCTCCCTGTTCTTCAGCTATCTTGTTGGTGCCTTCACTGGCCTCCAGCTGGAAGCCAGAGGGCAAGAAAACCTGGGGTTGCAGGTTGCCAAGGCAGCTACATGGGGCACAGAGCCAGACAGAGAAGGAAAATGGAAAGAGAAGAGCAAAGGAGAGGAATCAGCTGTCCTTGCAATTGCTGCCCATGGCGGAGGGAGGTTTGGTTTAGCTAAGAGTGGTGTGAACTTCAGGTGGGGCAGTCCTAATGTAGAAATGAACTGCTAGAGGGTTGCAGTGATGCTACCAATGGTTTGGCTTCCTGTGTGGGTCTACTACAGAGATAAGAATATCCACTGCATGTGGTGCTCCTTTCTGTTCATGGGGTGGTTTTCTCTCTCACTGCAAATGAATATATTGGCAGCTTCAAAAACTTGGCCAGGTGTTTCTGAGCCTTGGACCATGTGGGGAGATAGCACAGCCCCTTGGCTTGACTTACAAGGAGTGGATATGCAGCCTGACCTGTCCTATGCAGTGGCCAATTTGGGATAGAATGTTTACTATCATTTAATGAGTTTGGTTTCCAGGACATTCCTAAAGAATTCAAGAGATGTTTTTTTCTTGTTCAGTACTGTTTGAAATTAAGGGAAAAAATTAACAAATGAATAGTGACAGGCCAAAACTTCTAGCAATTTATTTTGATGTGTTTAGTTGAATCACAAATAATAAAGTACAGTTTTATAAATCAATTATGCTTTAAAAAACTCAATTATGCTTTGATTTTTACTTTTATTATAGCAGGAAAATTATAGAACACTTAGTAAGGAGAAAGTCACCTACTATCCTAGCTCATAAATTGTAATTTTTAAAAATTTGCTTCTCAGCTTTTTACCAGTTGTAAAGTCTTGTATTGTGCTCTGTTCCTTAATGTGATTTCCTGTGCAGTAATTCTAATTTCTGCATAATATTCCTTCTATGATGTACCATAACATTCTCCATTAGTTAGCATTTAATTGCTTCCATTTTTCATCATTAAAATTAATGCAGTGAACATCTATGAGAATATGGTTTTCTTATAGCTTATTTCCCTAAAATAGATTCTCAGAGGTAGAGTTATGGGCCAGAGGGCTTTAATATTTTTATAATTCTTTATATATTGCCAACTTGCCTTCTGAAGTATTATATAGCTTCATGAAGTCACCATTGACATAGGAGGTAGTATGATTCACAGAGCAGCCAGCAGAAAAAATTGTATTAGATATGCGAATTAACTAGGCAGAAAATGATGTTACTAAATCCAGTCTTTCATTTAAAAAGTATATCTGTTGCTATATTTGTTATTGTGGAATTCATATATATGTGTGTGTGTGTGTTTGTGTGTGTATGTACATAAGTGTGTGTGTGTGTGTGTGTGGTATTCTACATATATCCAACTTGAGGAGAATTGGTAACTCTAGAGGCAGAATAAACCTTGGCACCCCTGTATGTTTCCCAGAAATCCCCATAGGTGGCATGGCCTATCGCTACAAGCCAAGATATGGGGACCAACTTCAGAGAGCAAGGATGCTTAGTCCCACAGCCTGCACATGCAAATCACACCTACAACCTGCCTAAGGCATCCAAGACCTCTAGGCCTGTGTGAAGAGGGGCTACCCAACCCCAGCAGGTCATCTTCCTAGAGCTAGGACTTCCCCAAATTGCAATTCTGCTGCAGAGTGAGGAAGGTCATTTTGAGTCAGACCCTTTGCAGAGCTATGCCAGGAGGATACATGGAGCCTTGGTGGGAGTCAGGTCTTTTATGTATTCTCAGCAGGATTCTTGGCCATGCCAGAAGGGCAAGGCTAACAAGTTCCTTGAAATATGGCTTTGGGGAAAGAGCAACTGTATTTTGGAGTGAGATGGACTTCACATCACTGTGGGTCCCCCTGAAGTCCCTGTGGAGAGCCCAGACCATCTCTACAAGTCCCAGATATGGAAGACCATCCCAAGGTGCCTGAACAGGAGTTCCAGCAGCTTTCCCATGTACAGTTTGCTCTGGTGCACCTGTCCCCAGGTATCAGGACTTCTTGGTCATTTATACTGGGTCTGTCCTTGTAGACCAAGCCATCTTCCTGGAATAGTCTTTCCCAGAACTGCATCATTGGTGAAAACACTTGAATGGTGGTTACCCTCAGAACCCAAAGGGCCTTATTGTCTTTATGGGACTAGGGGCCTCTCTTGCAACTTTATTTCCCAGGTGTCTCTCATACCACATATCCCTGGTCAGACCCAGAATGGCTTCTGAGATCCCATGAAATCTGGCATTAGAAGAAATAGCTATTATGTTGTAGAGCATAGTGGATCCTGGCAGCCTAGTATGTCTCCCAGCAGTCCCTACCTGTGGCTCAGCCTATATCTACATGGTCTCGACTGAGGGACTGATCCTAGAGACCCTGCTGCAGGACGGGAGTTGCAACAGCATGTGCACAATGATCTCTGCCTACCTCCCCCACTGAGGTATCCAGGTCCTCTAGGCTTGCGTGAACAGGGTCACCCCAGCCCTATAGGTTGTCTTCGTAGATTTGGGGTTCCCTGCACTGCACTCTTGATGCAGAGTGGGGAAGGTCTTTGAGTCAGACTATTGATCTGTGCTGCTATTTGGGGGGGTCAGTTTCCCCAGGTGTCTCTATTAGTGAAATTCCCAGTGGTGCCCAGGATGGCAAGGCTAGGGGGTTCCTTGTGATCAGTGTATAAGCAACTGAATTTTGGAGCAGGGTGGATCTTGGAATTGCTGTGAATCCCACAAAAGTCCCCATGGGGGACAAGGTCCATCCCTATAAGTCCTGGATCTAGGGTGTGTTGTTGCTGAGTAACCAGGACTGGCACATGTGCAGTGCACTCTGCCAACCTGCCCCCAGGCATCTGGCGCCTTGGTCCCTCACCCAACAGGCCATATTCCTAGGGCAGACTTTACCCCTGTGCCATTGATGAGGACATTTGAGTTGTGGTCACTATCAGACACTGTATGGCCCTACTGTTCATACAGGGCTAGGCACCTGTCTGGTAGTCATGATTCCCAGGTGCTTTGTTTTGGAGACAAATTATTCTCAGAGACAGAGTTCATCTTTCCCAGCAATTTGTTTTAATACAGGATCACTGTGGGAATTTCACAAACCAGTAACATACAAGATGTCTCTTTTTTTTAAAAATATTTTTTAATGTTTATTTATTTTTGAGACAGAGAGAGACAGAGCATGAACGGGGGAGGGTCAGAGAGAGAGGGAGACACAGAATCTGAAGCAGGCTCCAGGCTCTGAGCTGTCAGCACAGAGCCCGACGCGGGGCTCAAACTCACGGACTGTGAGATCATGACCTGAGCCGAAGTCGAACGCTTAACCGACTGAGCCGCCCAGGCGCCCCACAAGATGTCTCTTAATAAACCAATAAAGAAATGACATAGTCCAAATCAATGATAGTTTAATTATACTATTATTCCAGGAGAGGAAAGACTTAAGAATTAAAGTCCAAATTTACTTGAGGTGTACCTTTATATGATTTGGTATTTTGAAAAGATGGCTTAGCCAACAGAAAGCTGATGTCCAGCTGCCAGGACCACAGTAAAAGTCCCCTGTTGGTAGAACACATTGCTAGCAAATGATACCACTGGGATTGACAGGCAAGATGATATTCTTCAAAGGGCTGCTGTATGGTTTTTGCCACCACCATTAAAAATGGTGCCTTTATTGCTGCAGGAGCTAATTGCCCCAAGGTCTTCAAAGAGTGGACTTAGGTCAGCAAAGCGTAACCTTGACCAGATCAAACAGTCTCAGGTTGTCCTCACAAACTCAGAATATGTAGTCTAAATACCAGTAGTTGAGCTACTGAGTTCTTAACTGGTGAGAACAGAAGAGATGATGATATCCTGACACAATTTAGTTTTGCATCAAAACAATGGTTTTAAGTTTTTGTCATAAAAAGTGGATTAAAATAACTTCACTTAAGTCATAAACAAGTGGATTTGAAATCATATCAAACCAACAGACAACACTGAGTCGCATTGCCTTATATATGCACAGTTTGATCCTGATACCTGCTCTAGTCATCTGGCCCGTTTAGCTTGTTGGCTAGGGAGTTATTTTGCTTACCAGGAAATTTTTCGGTTAGCATTTCTCCTCACTGCTTCATTGATGAAAAGGTTTGAATAGCCTTGGTCAGACCTAGAACTGCTCCTGAGATCCTGTGAAAACTGATCTACCATCAGAGGAATTAGCTATTCTTTTTTATGTTTTTACTTTTTATTTAATTTCTAGTTAGTTAACATACAGTGCAATTGGTCTCAGGACTAGAGTTCAGTGATTTATTACTGACCTACAATGTCCAGTGCTCATCATAAGTACTCTCCTTAATACCCATCACCCATCTAGCCCATCCCCACCCACCTCCCTCCATCAACCCTCAGTTTGTTCTCTATCATTAAGAGTCTCTTATGGTTTGTTTGCCTCTCTCCTTTCCCCTCCCTTCCCCTGTGTTCATCTGTTTTGTTTCTTAAATTCCACATATGAGTGAAATCAGATAGTATTTGTCTTTGACTGACTCATTTCACTTAGCATAATACACTCTAGCTCCATCCATTTCATTGTAAATAGCAAGATTTCATTCTTTTGGATGTCTGAGTAATATTTCACTGTGTATATACACCACATCTTCTTTATCCATTCATCAGTCAATGGACACTTGGGCTCTTTCTATAGTTTAGCTCTTATTGATAATGCTGCTATAAGCATCAGGGTGCATGTACCACTTCAAATCTGTATTTTTGTATCCTTGGGTAAATACCTAATACTACAATTGCCGGATCATAGGGTAGTTCTAGTTTTTACTTTTCGAGGAACCACCGTACTGTTTTTCAGAGTGGCTGCACCAGTTTACATTCCCACCAACAGTGTAAGAGGGTTCCCTTCTTCACATCCTCACCAACACCTTTTGTTTCTTGTGTTGTTAATTTTAGCCTTTCTGACAAGTGTGAAGTGGTATCTCACATGGTTTTGATTTATATTTCCCTGATGATGAATGATGTTGAGCATTGTTTCATGTGTCTTTTAGCCATCTGGATGTCTTCTTTGGAAAAATGCTTGTTTATGTCTTCTGCCCATCTCTTAACTGGATTATTTGTTTTTTGGGGTGTTGATTTGATAAGTTCCTTATAGATATTGAATACTCTTTTTTTAATCAATTAATTAATTTATTGTTTAATTTACATCCAAGTTAGTTAGCATATAGTGCAACAATGATTTCAAGAGTAGATTCCTTAATGCCCCTTACCCATTTAGCCCATCCCCCTTCCTACAACCCCTCCAGTAAGCCTCTGTTTGTTCTCCATATTTAAGAATCTTTTATGTTGTATTCCCCTTCTGTTTTCATATTATTTTTGCTTCCCGTCCCTTATGTTCATCTGTTTTGTATCTTAAAGTACTCATATGAATGAAGTCATATGATATTTGTCTTTATCTGACTAATTTTGCTTAGCATAATACCCTCCAGTTCTATCCATGTAGCTGCAAATGGCAAGATTTCATTCTTTTTGATTGCCGAATAATACTCCATTGTATATATATATACCACATCTTCTTTATCAATGCATTCGTTGATGGACATTTGGGCTCTTTCCATACTTTGGCTATTGTAAATAGTGCTTCTATAAACACTGGGGTGCATGTTCCCCTTTGAAACAGCACATCTCTATCCCTTGGATATATACCTGGTAGTGTGATTGCTGGGTCATAGGGTAATTCTATTTTTAATTTTTTGAGGAACCTCCATACTGTTTTCCAGAGTGGCTGCACCAGTATGCATTCCCACCAGTAGTGCAAAAGAGATCCTTTTTCTCTGCATCCTTGCCAACATCTGTTGTTGCCTGAGTTGTTAATGTTAGCCATTCTGACAGGTGTGAGGTGGTATCTCATGGTGGTTTTGATTTGTATTTTCCCAATGATGAGTGATGTTGAACATTTTATCATGGTCTGTTCATCATCTGGATGTCTTCTTTGGAAATGTGTCTATTCATTTCTTTTGCCCATTTCTTCACTGGAGTATTCATTTTTTGGGTGTTGAGTTTGATAAATTCTTTATAGATTTTGGATACTAACCCTTTATCTGATATGTCATTTGCAAATATTTTCTCCCATTCCATCAGTTGCCTTTTAGCTTTTTTGATTGTTTCCTTCATTGTTCAGAAGACTTTTATTGTGATGAGGTCCCAATAGTTCATTTTTGCTTTTGTTTCCCTTGCTTCCGGAGACATGTTGAGTAAGAAGTTGCTGTGGCCGAGGTCAAAGAGGTTTTTGCCTGCTTTCTCCTTGAGAATTTTGATGGCTTCCTGTCTTACATTTAGGTCTTTCATCCATTCTGAGTTTATTCTTTTGTATGGTGTAAGAAAATGGTCCAGGTTCATTTTTCTGCATGTAGCTGTCCAGTTTACCCAGCACCATTTGCTGAAGAGACTGTCTTTATTCCATTCTTTCCTGCTTTCTCAAAGATTAGTTGGCCATATGTTTGTGAGTCCATTTTTGCATTCACTATTTTGTTCCATCGATCCATGTGTCTGTTTTTATGCCAATACCATACTGTCTTGATGATCACAACTTTGTAATATGTCTTGAAATCCGGGATTGTAATGTCTCCCACTTTGGTTTTCTTTTTCAAGATTGTTTTGGCTATTTGGGGTCTTTTCTGGTTCCATACAAATTTTAGGGTTATTTGTTCTAGCTCTGTGAAGAATGCTGGTGTTATTTTGATAGGGATTGCATTGAATATGTAGATTGTTTTGAGTAGTATCAATGTTTTAAGAATGTTTGTTCTTCCAATCCAGGAGCATGGAACATTTTTCCATTTTTTTGTGTCTTCTTCAATTTCTTTCATAAACTTTCTATAGTTTTCAGTGTATAGAGTTTTCACCTCTTTGGTTATGTTTATTCCTAGGTATTTTATTATTTTCCGTGCAATTGTAAATGGGTTCAATTCCTTGGTTTCTGTTTCTGTTGCTTCATTATTGGTGTATATAAATGCAACCAATTTCTGTGCATTGATTTTATATCCTGCGACTTTACTGAATTCATGGATTAGTTCTGGCAGATTTTTGGTGGAATCTTTTGGGTTTTCCATATAGAGTATCATGTCATCTGTGAAGAGTGAAAGTTTGACTTCCTCCTGGAAGATTTGGATGCTTTTTATTCCTTTGTGTTTTCTGATTGCTGAGGCTAAGACATCCAATACTATGTTGAATAACAGTGGCGAGAGTGGACATCCCTGTCATGTTCCTGACCTTAGGGGGAAAGCTCTCAGTTTTTTCCCATTGAAGATGATATTAGCAGTGGGTCTTTCATATATGGCTTTTATGATATTGAGGTCTGATTCTTCTATCACTACTTTCTTGAGGGTTTTTATCAGGAAACGATGTTGCATTTTGTCAAATGCCTTCTCTGCATCTACTGAGAGGATCATGTGGTTCTTGTCCTTTCTTTTATTGATGTGATGTATCACATTGATTGTTTTGTGGATATTGAACGAGCACTGCACCCCAGATGTAAATTCCCCTTGGTCGTGGTGAATAATTCTTTTCATGTATTGTTGGATCCAGTTGGCTAGTACCTTTTTGAGGATTTTTGCATCCATGTTCATCAGGGAAATTGGTCTATAGTTCTCCTTTTTAGTGGAGTCTTTGTCTGGTTTTGGAATCAAAGTAATACTGGCTTCATAGAATGAGTTTGGAAGTTTTTCTTCCGTTTCTATTTTTTGGAACAGCTTCAAGAGAATAGGTGTTAACTCTTCCTTAAATGTTTGGTAGAATTCCCCTGGAAAGCCATCTGGCCCTGGACTCGTTTTTTGGCATATTTTTGATTACTAATTCAATTTATTTACTGGTTATGGGTCTGTTAAAAATTTCTATTTCTTCTTGTTTCAGTTTTGGTAGTATATATATTCCTAGTAATTCTAGGAATTTATCCATTTCTTCCAGATTGCCCAATTTATTGGCATATACTTGCTCATAATATTCTCTTATTACTGTTGGTATTTCTTCAGTGTTGGTTGTGATCTCCCCTCTTTCATTCTTGATTTTACTTATTTGGGTCCTTTCCTTTTTCTTTTTGATCAAACTGGCTAGTGGTTTATCCATTTTGTTAATTCTTTCAAAGAACTAGCTTCTGGTTTCATTGATCTGTTCTACTGTTGTTTGTTTGTTTGTTTATTTGGTTGGTTGGTTTCAATAGCATTGAAATCTCTAATCTTTATTATTTCCTGTCTTCTGCTAGTTTGGGGTTTTATTTGCTGTTCTTTATCCAGTTCTTTGAGGTGTAAGGTTAGATTGTGTATCTGAGACCTTTCTTCCTTCTTTAGGAAGGTCTGGATTGCTTTATCCTTCCCTTTTATGACTGCCTTTGCTGCATCCCAGAGGCTTTGGACTGTGATGTTATCATTTTCATTAGCTTCCATGTACTGTTTAATTTCTTCTTTAACTTCTTTGTAAGTCCATTAATTCTTTAGTAGGATGTTCTTTAGTCTCCAAGTTTTTGTTATCTTTCCAAATTTTTTTCCTGTGGTTGATTTCGAGTTTCATAGCATGGTAATCTGAAAATATGCACAGTATGATCTCTCTTTTTGTACTTGTTGATGGCTGATTTGTGTCCCAGTATGTGATCTATTCTGGAGAATGCTCCATGTGCACTCGAGAAAAATGTGTATTCCGCTGCTTTAGGATGAAATGTTCTGAATATATCTGTTAATTAAGTCCATCTGGTCCAGTGTGTCATTCAAAGCCATTGTTGCCTTATTGATTTTCTGTTTGGATGATCTGCCATTGGTGTAAGTGGGGTCTTGAAGTCCCCTACTATTATGGTTTTATTATCAATGAATTTCTTTATGTTGGTTTATGTTCTTTATGATTTATATATTTGGGTTATTCCACATTGGAGCATGAATGTTTACAATTGTTAGTTCTTGCTGGATACACCCCTTAATTATGATATAATGCCCTTCTTCATCTCTCATTACAGTCTTTACTTTAAAATCTAGGTTGTCTGATATAAGTATGGCTACTCCAGCTTTCTTTTGGTGACCATTAGTATGATAGATGGTTCTCCATCCCCTTAATTTCAATCTGAAGGTGTCTTTAGGTCTTAAATGGGTCTCTTGTAAACAGCATACTCAGTACTTTGAATTTATCCTGCCACTCCTTTCTGGCTAGCCAAGTTTCTGTGGATAGGCCTGCTGTGAACCTGATCTGTCTTCCCTTGTAGTTTAAGGACTTTTTTCCCTTACTGCTTTCATGATTCTTTCCTTGCCTGAGTATTTTGTAAATTTGACTATGATATGCCTTGTTGATTGTCACTTTTTGTTGAATCTAATGGGAGTTTTCTGTGCTTCCTGGATTTTGATGTCTGTGTCTTTCCCCAGGTTAGAAAAGTTTTCTGCTATGATTTGCTCACATAAATTTTCTACCCCATTTTCTCCCTCTTCATCTTCTGGGACCTCTATTATTCTGATGTTATTCCTTTTTAATGAGTCACTGAGTTCTCTAATTCTTCTTTCATGCTCTTTTGCCTTAGTATCCCTCTTTTATTTTGTTTCGTTTTTCTCCATAAGTTTGTCCTCTTTAACGCTGATTCACTGCTCTGCCTCATCCATCCTTGCTGCTGTGGCATCCATTCAAATTGCAGCTCAGTTACAGCATTTTTTATTTCATCCTGATTAGCTTTTACTTCTTTTATCTCTGCAGAAAGGGATTGTATGCTTTTTTCAACCCCAGCTAGTATTATTATTATTATTATTGTGATTCTAAATTCTGTTTCAGACATCTTCCTTGTATTTGTGTTGATTAAGTCCTTGGCTGTCATTTCTTCCTGTTCTTTCTGTTGGGGGAATTCCTTTGGTTCATCATTTTGAAGGAAGAAAAGGAATTAATAAGTAAAAAAAAATTGAAATTACAAAGTTAAAAACAACACAAAGAAATGAAATAAAGGATGCTAGATCCAAGGTGTGTTTTGTTGTCCCAGGTGTGTCCCAGGTTGTTGAAAGAAGCTTGATAGATTAGAGAAAAAAGCGAAAGATAAGAAAAGAAAAAAAAAAGGAAAATGTTTGAAAATTTAAAAAAATGAATCCAACAAAATAGAATAAAAGTAAATGATGAAAGTAAAATAGAATTTTAAAAAATTTCAAAAAAAATATACTAGAAAAAAATTAAAGAAAAATCTTTTTAATAAAAATGGAAAATAAAAATAAATTTTTTATGTTTCTGTATTCAAAAATAAGAAAAGAAAAGAAAAGAAAAAGAAAAAAATTGAAAGAAAAGACCAGTGAACAGAATGAAATATGATTGAAATTACATCTGATATCCTGTAGAAGTCAAACTATGAAGAACTTTATAGTCCATAAACTAAGCAGGTGGAGAGAGTTGTGGTGTTTGTCAAGAGCGAGGTTGGCCCAGTTGGGTGGGGCTTAGTGTAACAGTTCTGTTTTCCACTAGATGGTGCTGCTTATCTTACTGGCATGGATTGTTGTGGTACATGTAAGCGTGTATGCACATGCATGGGAGGGGTGAAAATGGCATCACCCTGGACCCAGTCTCTAGTTTCAAAACTCTGTACTCTCCCAGACTGGCAATCAAGCACCTCTCCATTGTCTCTGGCTTCCATCCACTCCCCGCTTCTACACTGGCTGTGACCAAACCTCAGGCTGCCAGGCAGCACCTCCCTCCTGAGTTTTATCTCAGATGTGGCTGTGTTTCCCAACCCCTCACATCTGAGGGACTGCAGCTCTGATCCACTCAGACCCTCTGGGGAAGGGTCTCACTGAGCAATGGCCGGGTGCTGGCTGCCCCCAAGAATATTCACAAGTACGTGCTGCTGCTGCTCTTGCCCAAGACTGCAGCTGGGTGCCAGCCAGCCCCAGAAAAAGTTCACATGATCATGTAGCAGCAGCGTTTCAGGGATTATGGTAATTCACAACACACATGTGGCACCAGGCTGCACCCTTAATGTCCTTGTTCCAACACCAGTGAAAGTGGTTGTTCTCTGGGGTCTGCTGTGACCTTTGCCTGTGGGGAGGCCACACAGCCTCTATCAAATGTCCTCCTAGCAAGGCAACTGCCACTTCCTGTGTGGCCCTCAGACCCCTCAGACCTCACTCTCCACTCCTGGCGATTCACTGTTCCCACCAGAGCACTGCCAGGTGTTGAGCTGTGGAGTTTCAGACTCTGCTCTCCCCATTTATAGAGTTTTAATGGAATTTAAACCCTCTCCTTTCTCCTTTCTCCTTTTTTTGTTCATACCTTTGCAGCTGTTTCCACTTTTCCTTTATCTCTTCAGCTGCTTTCATGGGGGTGTGCTTTTCCCATACTCTCCCCCATCTCCATCCTCTCTTCACAAGCAAAAACAACTCCCTGTCCTCCGCAGCTTCACTTTCCCCCAGTTCACCTCTCTGTGCTGTGTACCTAATGAATTCTGTGGTTCAGGTTGTGCAGATTGTTGTGTTAATCCTCAAATCAGTTTTCTAGATGTGCAAGATGGTTTAATGTCGATCTGGCTGCATTTCAAGGACAAGAGATGAAAAAAAAACCTTCCATGCTGTTCTGCCATCCTGGCCCCTCCCCAGAAAAGACTTTCCCTGGATACTCACTCTTTATCAGATATGTCATTTGCAAATACCTTCTCCCATGGAATTAGTTATTGTTTGGAGCACAATGGACCCTTTTACTCTATGTGTTCTGCACAAGTCTGTGCCTATTACCCAAATTACCCCACTATGGCCTTGATCTAGGGACCCATCCATGGGAGCTTCCATTCTTCAGAGGAGCCAATACATGGGTACTTTTCTTCCTGGGAAACTCTTCAATTCAGGTTTCAGATTTCTCAGACTATGTGTATAGATGGCGCCATAGCCAGCATGCTGTCTTCCTATACCTAGGGGATACTCTCACTATATTGATGATGTGAAGAGAAAGGTCACTGGAATCATACAGGTAATACATTCCATTGTTGAAGAGATACTCAGGCCTATGTAGAAATCAATCTTCCCAGATGTTTCTCATTAGAGAAATTCCAAGATTTTCCCCTTATCACTAAGATCAGGAATTACCCTGAGATCCAGTCTAAGGAGAAGAGGTGACTGTTTTGGAGTGATGTGGACCATGTTATTGTTGTAAGACCCTTAGAAGTCCACGGTGAGAATGGGTAAATCCCCTGAACTAACAGACCTGAAACATATACCAGAAGTGTAAATAACAAGTGCCTGTGGCTCTAACATGTGCAGCTCCAACTTGATTTTCTTGCCCAAGGCATCAGGCCTCTAAGCCTGTGGTGTGGGGCCATGCTTCACCCAGTCAGATGCCTTACCAGAGCAAGCACTCTTTGCCCATTAATTAGATCTACCTTCAGCAGAATAATGCTCTTGATTTTAAAAATTATTTCATTAATTAATTTATTTAAAAATTATTTTTTATTTTATTTAAAATAAAAATTATTTTATTTATTATTATTATTATTATTATTTTAAGTTCCAGTATAGCTAACATTCACTGTTATATTAGTTTCAGGTGTACAATATAGTGATTCAACAATTCTATACATTACTCAATGCTCATCATGACAAGTGTACTCTTAATCTCCTTCACCTATTTCACTCATTACCCCACATACCTTCCCTCCAGTCACCACAAGTTTGTTCTCTAAAGAGTCTATTTTCTATTTTGTCTCTTTATTTTTCTTTGTTCATTTGTTTGGTTTTGTAAATTCCACATATGAGTAAAATCATATGGTATGCATCTTTTTCTGACTGACTTATTTCACTTAGCATCATACTCTAGATACATCCATGTTGTTGCAAAAGGCAAGATTTCTATCTTTTTCATGACTGAATACTATTCGTGTGTGTGTGTGTGTGTAAGTGTGTATATGAAACATATTCTGTATCCATTTGTCTGTCAGTGGATACATGGGATACTGCCACAATTTGGTTATTGTAAATAATGCTGCAGTAAACACAGTGGTGCATATATCTTTTTGAATTAGTGTTTTCATATTCTTTGGGTAAATACTCAGTAGTGGAATTACTGGATCATAGGGTAGTTTTATTTTTAACTTTTTGAGGAAATTCTATACTGTTTTCCAAAGTGGCTGTATCAATTTGCATTCCCATCAACAGTGCACAAGGCTCCTTTTTCTCCATATCTTTGCCAATACTTGTTTCTTGTGTTTTTTTATTTTAGCCATTCTGACAGTGTGAAGTGCTATCTCACTGTGGTATTGATTTGCATTTTCCTGATGGTGGGTGATGTTGAGCATCTTTTCATCTGTCTGTTGGCCATCTGTATATCTTCACTGAAGGAATGTCTGTTCATGTTTTCTGCCAACTTTTAAATTGGGTTATTTGGGGGGTTCGGTGCTGAGTTGTATGAATTGCTTATATATTTTAGATACTAACAATTGAACAGTTATGTCTATTGCACATATCTTTTATCATTCAGTAGGCTGTCTTTTAATTTTGTTGATTATTTCTTTTGCATTGAAGATTTTCATTTTGATGTAGCCCCAATTGTTTATTTTTGCTTATTACTTTGCCTTGAGAGTCTTATTTAGAAAAATGTTGCTATGGGTGATGTCAGAGAAATTACTGCCAGTGCTCTCTTTGAGGATTTTTATGGTTTTAGGTCTTACACTTAAAATCTCTAATCCATTTTGAGTTTATATTTTATATGGTATAAGAAAGTGGTCCAATTTCATTCCTTAGCATACAGCTGTCCAGTTTCCCCTAGCACCTTTTGTTGGAGGGACTATCTTTTTTTGATTACATATTCTTGCCTGCTTTGTCAAAACCTTTTTGACCATATAATCATGGATTTGTTTATGTGTTCTCTTTTCTCTTCTATTGATCAATGTGTCTATTTTTGTGCCAGTACCATACTGTTTTGATTACTACAGCTTTGTAGTATATCTTGAAATTTGGGATTATGAACCTCCAGTTTCATTCTTCTTTTTCAAGATTGCTTTGGCTATTCAGGGTATTTTATGGTACCATACAATATTTAGAATTACTTTTTCTAGTTCTTTGAAAAATGCTGCTGGTATTTTGATAGATTGCATTAAATCTGCAGATTGCTTTGGGTAGTATAGATATTTTAACAAAATTTGTTCTCCCAGTCTGTGACCATAGAATATCTTTCCATTTTTTGGTGTCATTTTCAATCTATTTTATCAATGTTTTATAGTTTTCAGAGTTCAGGTCTTTTTCCTCCTTAGTTAAGATAATTCACAGGTATGTAATTATTTTTGGTGCAATTATAAATGAGATTTTTTTTGTTAATTTCTCTTTCTGCTACTTCATTACTAATGTATAGATATGCAATGGATTTTTTTGTATTGATTTTGTATCCAGAAACCTTACTGAATTCACTTATCAGTTCTAGGAGTATTTTGGTGGAGTCTTTCGAGTTTTCTATATATAGTATTATGTTATCTGCAAATAGTTAAATTCCTTACCAATTTGTATGAATTTTATTTCTTTTTCTGCTGTGGTTATGACTTCTGGTACAATGTTGAAGAAAAGTGGTGAGAGTGGACATCCTGGTCTTGTTCTTTATCCTAGGGGAAAAGCTTTCAGTTTTTCCCCATTGAGTATGATGGTCACAAAAGGTTTTTCACTGCTGAAGTATTTTGTTGAGGTATGTTCCCTCTAAACCTCCTTGGCTGAGAGCTTTGTTTTTGTTTTTGTTTGTTATGAATGGATAATTGTGCCTTGTCAAATGCATTTCTGCATCTAATGAAATGATCATATGGTTTTTGTCCTTCCCTTTGTTGATGTGATATAGCATGTTGATTGATTTGTGCATATTAAACACACTTGCATCCCAGGAATAAATCCCACTATATTGTGGTCAATTATTTTTAATGTATTGTTGGATTCAATTTACTAATATCTTTTTGAGGATTTTTGCATCTATCTTCATCAGACGTGTTGGCCTGTAGTTCTCTTTTTGGGGGGTGTTTTCATCTGGTTTTGGTATCAGGGTAATGCTGGCCTCATAAAATGAATTTGGAAGCTTTCCTTCCTCACTTATTTATTGGAATAGTTTGATAAGAATAGGTATTAACTCTTCCTTAAATGTTTGGTAGAGTTGACCTGTGAAGCTGTCTGGTCCCCTGGACTTTGGTTTGTTGGGAGTTTTTTATTACTGATTCCATTTCATTGCTGGTAATCAGTCTGTTCAAATTTTGTCTTTCTTACCGATTCAGTTTTGGAAGTTTATATGTTTCTAGGAATTTATCCATTTCTTCTGGGTTGTTCAATTTGTTGGCATATAGTCTTTCATAATATTCTCATAATCCTTTGTATTTCTGTGGTGTCAGTTGTTATTTCTCCTCTTTCATTTTTGACATTGCTTATTTGATCTTTCTTTCTTTCTCTTTCTTTCTCTTTCTTTCTTTCTTTCTGTCACTAAATATTTCTCAATTTGTTGATCTTTTCAAAGCTCCTAGCTTCATTAATCTGTTCTATTGCTTTTTTACTTTTTATTTTGTTCATTTCTGCTTTAATCCTTATTATTTCCTTCCTTTTCCTGGTTTGAGGTTTTGTTTGTTAATTTTCTAGCAGACATAAGGTTGGGTTGTGTATTTGAGATTGTTCTTGCTTCCTGAGGTAAACCTGTATTGCTATAAATTTACCTCTTAGAACAGATTTTACTACATCTCAAAGATTTGGGACCATTATATTTTCATCTTCATTTGTCTCCATATATTTTTTAAAATTTCCTTTTGATTTCTTGGTTGACCCATTCATTGTTTAGTAGCATGCCATTTAACCTCCATGTATTTGTGTTCTTTCCAGAATTTTTCTTGTGGTGATTTTTTGATTAATAACATTGCTGTCAGAAAAGATGCATGATATTACTTCAGTTTTTTGAATTTGTTGAGACTTCTTTTGTGGCTTAACGTGTGATCTATTCTGGGGAATGTTCCATGTGCATTTGAAATGAATGTGTATTCTGATGTTTTAGGATGGAATGCCCTGAATATATCTATTAGGTCCATGTAGTCCAATGTGTCATTCAAAACCACTGTTTCTTTGTTGATTTTCTATTTGGATGATCCACTCATTAATGTAAGTGGGGTGTTCATGTCCCCTACTATCATTGTATGTCTATCAAGTTTTGGGTGTGAATAGAAGCTTTATGTATTTGGGTGTTCTCATGTTGGGTGCATAAATAGTTACAATTATTATTCCCTTTATGATTCTGTAGCATCCTTCTCTGTCTCTTCTTGTAGTCTTTCTTTCATTTTTACCTGGCTTTCTTTTCACTTCCATTTGCATGATAAATGCTTTTCTATCCCTCTACTTTCAATCTGCATGTGTCTTGGGTATGAAATGAGTCTCTTCCAGGCAGCATATATGGGTCTTGCCTTTTTATTTATTCAGTCACCTTATGTCTCTTGATTGGAGAATTTATTTTATTTTTAACTTTATTTATTTATTTTGAGAGAGGGAGAGAGAGGACACACACACACGCGGGCACGAGCATGGAGGGGGCAGAGAGAGATGAAGAGAGAGAATCCTAAGCAGACTCTGCGCTGTTAGCACAGAGCCTGACATGGGGCTCAATCTCATGAACCATTAGATCATGACCTGCACCTAAATCAAGTGTTGGATGCTTAACTGACTGAGCCACCAGGTTCCATTGATAGGAACATTTAGTCCATTTACATTCAATGTGATTATTCATAGGTATACACTTAATGTCATTTTGTTACTGCTTTTATCATTCCTTTTGTAGTGCTTCTCTGTTTCTTACTCTCTTGTTCTCTTCTCTCATGGTTGGTTGGCTTTCTGTAGTGAAATACTTGGATTCCTTTCTCTTTATTGTTGCATCTCGATTCCCAGTTTTTGATTTGTGGTTACCTTTAGGTTTATATATAACATCTTATGCATATGGCCGTCTCTATTAAGTTGATGGTTATTTAAGTTTGAACCCATTCTAAAAGCACTAAATTTTGACTGCTCCTGTCCCCCCACTCCCATTTTAGGTATATGATGTCATACCTTACATCCTTTTACTTTGAAAACACATTGACTGATTCTTTAGAGATATACTTAATTTTACTGCTTTTGTGCTTCCCGCTTTCTTTACCCCTGTTGATGGTCTTCCCTTTCCACTCCAAGAACCCCCTCTAACATTTCTTTTAAGACTGATGTAACTGATGATGAATTCTTTTAATTTCTGTTTGTCAGGGAAACTCTTTATCTTTCCTTCTATCCTGAATGGTGGCCTTCTATCCTGAATAGAGTATTCTTGGTTGCAGGTTTTCTTCTTCCAGCACTTTGAATATATCATGCCACTCCCTTCTGGCCTGCGGAGTTTGGGCTGAAAAATCAGCTGATAGACTTATGGCAATTCCCTTGTATATAATGGCTTTCTTTTCTCTTGCTGCTTTAAAAATTCTCTTTATCACTATTTTTTGCCATTGTAATTGCTGTGTGTTGGTGTGGATCTTCTTGGGTTGATTTTGCTGAGGGCTCTCTGTGCCTCCTGGAGCTGGATTTCTGTTTCCTTTGCCACGTTCATCTCTGATGGGTTCTTTCTTATGTTTTCTATCTCTTTGTTGAGGGTCTCACTGAGGTCCTCCACTCTTCCCAAGTGCAGTGAATATCTTTATGACCAGTACTTTAAATTCTCTATTTGGCATGTTACATATCTCTGTTTCATTTAGCTCTCTTGCTGTGATTTGGTCCTGTTTCTTCATTTGGGACATGTTCTTCTGTGTCCTCATCTTGTCTAACTCTCTGTGTCTGTTTCTGTGTGTTAGGAAAGTGAGCTACGTACCCGCTCTTGAAAGTAGTGGACTTTGAAGAAGACGTCCTGTAGTGCCCTACAGTGCATAGTTCCCTGTTCACCAGAACCTGGTGCTTCAGAGCAGTCTCCTATGTGCGTTGCATGCACTCTACTGTTGCAGTAGTGCCACATTTTCCCAAAGTCCAGTTGTCTGCAATGGCTTGCTTTGCTTTTGATGGACAGGGTTTGGTCTCTGTGTTGTTAGTGGGCCAGTCTGAGGCCACTTTGGGCTTGAGTTGGGTCAAACCAGGCACTTTCCAGAGCTGAGGTGGCACAGATCTTCGGGGCACTCTCCTTGTGTTGTCCCCTGAGAGGCTTTCCTTGGTGGGTGAGGCCAGCAATCAGACCGGATGTCTGCCCCCATCCTGGCACTGGGGCAGCAGTCAAACTATTGTGTGTGGTTATCTTCCCCTCTCCCTGGGGCAGGAATCAGGGCTTCTTGCACAATGCCATGCTTGAGGCAATGCTTTGGATTGCCTACTGCAGAGGGCAGTCTGAAGGGGGTTGGTCTGTAGGCGTATGTGGGGGAGGGATGTACTGTTAGCAAGCCAGGTTGAGATTGTTTAAGTTGCACTGGTTCCATCAGGTGTCCCTGGATCTAGCCTGCAGGGGGTTGGAGGGTGGGTGGTAGGGGGGCAGGGGAGGGAAATGGCACCCACTAACTCTACTGTTCTTGGAGAAGTGTCCTAAAGATCCCTGCCCCTTAGGCACCTGTTCTGAGATTAGGAGATAAATCTTCTTCCCATTGTTACCCCAAGTATTTTTAGACTGCTGCTTCTATGCTATATCTCACCGGGCTGTTTGTTTTGCTGTGTCTTCAAGAGCAGGAACTCAGTTTCCTATTCCATTCCCACTCTCCCAGAGTTAAGCCTGCTGATTTTTAAAGTTCCAGGTGTTAAGCCCCACTGCTTGTAACAACTCATGAACTTAAACCCCTCTGATTTTCAAAGACAAATGCTTATCTTCCCAGTGGAGATCCCCTGTTCCTGGGGTGACTGGTCTGTTCACTCCCCTTCTCTGTGCTTGTGGTGTCCTTTCCTCCCATGGACTGTCTCTTGGGTCAGTTTCTTGTCTCTGTTTTTGCCCTTCCTATCCTTTTTGGTGTGACCACTTCTCTACATTTAGCTGTGGAAAGTCAGTTCTGTCAGTCTTCTGTGGTTTTTTTTCCCCTGGATTATTTTGCCAATGTGGGTGTTACCTACTTGTATTCATTGGAAAAGGTGAGCTTAGGATCCTCCAATCCCCCAATTGCACACAAGCCTCCATATGGCACCTGGACCAGGAGCTAGTGGTGCCTAACCTGGGGACTGAGACTTTACAGCTTGGCCACAAGTTTGGGAGTGTCTGGCACATGAAGAAGCTGCTCTCTGTTTACCTCTTGCCCTCAGGTTTCCAGTATCTCCAAGACTGGGGAAACAGGGTCTGCCTTAGCCCAGAAAACTGCCTTCCCTTAGCTAGGAGCTGCCAAAGGGCACAGCTATTGCCAAAAGGGGAAACCATCTAAGTGATACCAGTGTGGCCCTGTGCCCAAGGTGGGTTCAAGGTGTCTCTACAGTGTTTTGTGGAGGAGGGAGTCTGGCTCCCCAGAAATCTGTTAGGAGCCAATATCCCAGTCATCCCTTGAGATGACAAAGCCAAGGGATTCCCCTGGGATCTGGCTTCAGTCACAAGCATGAAAAGGTGTGGTGGAGTTGTGTGGACCTTGGCACTGCAGTGAGCACCCACAAGTCCCCACCAGGAGAACAGTCCATCCCCACATATCCATGTCCCAGGGGCTCAGCCAAGGCCACCTGAATGCTGAGACTTGGGTGGCGGGTGCATCCCAGTTATCAAACTCCCCTCAGCCTGCCAGGTTGGGACTGTTCTTCCTTATCACATGACTCTACCCTGACCCATTGATGATAGAGAGCTTTGAATGGTCATTCCCAGCACACCCCATCAGGCCAACTGCCCTTATTGTCCTTCCTGTCTGGCAATGGTGATTCCCAAGTGTCTCCCATCCCACCTAGTCCTGCTGGGGCCTGGCATGGGGTTCCAAGGTCTCTCAGATCTAGCTGGGAGCTCTCTCATCTCCCCTAAGGGAGCCCCACAAGCCCCAAAGGTGGCCCAAGCCATCACTACCTGGCCCTGGCCCTGACCCTGTGGCTGAGGCCAGGGAGACTGGATCCCACCTCAGGGTGGCCAATGCAAGGGTGCTGCCCTTCCTATGCATATTTTTCCCTCAGGCCTACCAGATGGACTGAGGTCCATACTCAGCTATCTGCACAAGGGAAGGACCAGCTCAGCCAGTCACCTTCTCTGGAGCCAAGAGTCCCTGTCACTGCACTCCTGAGGCTGCTGGGAAAAAGCCACTTTAGTACAAGCCCAGGTAGCCCTATGCTTTTGGGGTAGTGAAGACCTCTAAGGGAGTTGTGTCTTCTAGGTGTCTCATCCACATACTTTCTGGCCCTACTTGGGAGTAGCAAGGTTCAGGAATTCCATGCCATCTGACTTTGGTGGAGTACAAAAGTGGGTGTCAGAGAAGTGTGGAACTGGGCATAGATCTGAGTGTCCTGGAAGTCCCCAGGAGTGACCTAGTTTATCCCATATCCCATAGTTAGGGTCAAATACCAGGGTGCCAGGGTAACAAATACAGAGTTAGCTTAGGCATATTTATCTTCTGGCATTAGGCTTTCTTAGCCCGTTAAGTAAGACTTGCCTTCTCACCAAGCTATCTTCCTAAGGCAGCATCCCCTCTGTGGCAAGACTATTACTTCACATCCCTGAGCTGGGGACAATCCCAGGGTGCATGGATGCTGAGTCACATTCACTTTTGCATGAATCATTCCCATCTGTGCACCTGCCCTCAGATTCTGTACCTCTAGGTTTTCATGGATAGCAACTGCCCCTTACCCAGTGGGACCATTCTCCTGGAGCCAGAGTTCTCTGCATTTAACCCTTGGTGGAGAAGTTGGAAAAGTCCTTTATTTTTATGGCGCTGGTGTATGTCTCCATACAGGGGTCTTTCTAAATGGTCAAGCCTCCCTGGTATCTGTTGTGCTGACTTTCTGTCTTGCATGCATGGCATGGCTCCTGAGATCCCACAATATATTTTTATAGGGCATTTGGCATCTCTGGTTTAGAGCAGACTGAACTTTGACAGTGTGACATGTTTCCCAGAAGTCTCTGCCTGTCATCTTTCCTATCCCTTTCCATCCTAGACTCAGGGGCAGATTCCAGGGAGACTGTGCTCTGAGCTGCATTGCATGTGTTTATGGAGTTCATTTTCAAACACCTGCTGTCTAGCTCTTTCATCAGACCTGAGCTCTCTCACATGGATATACATATATAACTGAATGCAGGCAATAAGAGGGTGCTTTGGTCCATGCACTCTTTCCTGTCTGCTTGCCTTCTGTGTGCCCCTTTACTTTACTCCTGTCTTCTTCCTGCCCAGCACATCTTTTGTACCTCCTCTGCACACAAACCACTTGTAGTCATAACACTTCAACAAAGGCAGTAATTAAAGCTCGACAACCCAATGGCATAGATATTGCATCCACACATGGTAAAGTTTTATACTAGAGGCTGAGTAACTGGATCATGTGTGTGTTGATTAAGTCATACCCACATGGAATTAGATTGTGGGGAACGTCAGATTTATAGCACATTTTCTGGTGGTCAGAACTGAGGAGTATTCAGGGAACCTGAGTGGCTCAGTTGGTTAAGTGTCTGACTTCAGCTCAGGTCATGATCTCATAGTTTGTGGGTTCAAGCCCTGCATCAGACTCTGCTGACAGCTTGGAGCCTGGAGACTGCTTCAGATTCTGTCTCCCTCTCTCTCTGCCCCTCCCTCACTTGTGCTCTGTCTCTTTCTCTCTCAAAAATAAATAAGCATAAAAAAAACATAAGAAAAATTTTTAAAAAGAGCGGTGGAATATCCAAAATGAGAGTGTCACATAGTACCTGAAGAGAATCTTGATCCTCTTATAGTGTGTGTGTGTGTGTGTGTGTACATATGCCCAAATATCAATGTATGTGAACTAATAAGTGTGAGTTCTCAGCATGTTTACTTATCACCATTCTCTAGTTTTAGGGGCAAACTGTGTTCTTTTTGCAGGATGCCCTGGAGCCAAATGAAGAATGAGTTGATATTGTGATGTTCCACTCTTGCCCTCACTTCCCCTTTACTGCTTTTTGACTCTCCTCTTGTTCCCAGCCCATGGTTAATATGTGCCTGCTCATGGCCCCAAGATCTGAGTTGTAGAATTTCAGAGCTAAAAAACATCTCAAAAAATCACTTGGTCCATCCTTTCCTTTTAATAGATGGGAAAACTGAGTCCAAGAGAAGTAAAGTGACTTGACTCATGTTACTCTATGGCAAAACCAGTAGTAAAACCAAGGTGTCCAAGAAGAAAGGCCTTAAGATAAAAGGTCCAAAGACAGGGCTTTTCTGCCTTGTAGGAAGTACATGGCTTAGGATAAATCAGCTACATGCCTTGGCTCATTTCCCTAATTGTTCTAACCACCTTTGCCTATCCAAAAAGCTGTTGCAAGTTTCAAATTAAGTAATAGATGTGACAGAGGACTTTAGATACTGTTAAGCCTCTTATTAATGTAAGATTTTTACTATGTCCAGTCAGTGGTATGCTGAGGTCAGCCTTGTGTGCAGACAATAAGAAGGTACATTGTAGAGAATTTCAAAGTAATCCTAAAACTAAAAGTTAGGTTGCTTTTTGTTATCACGGTGTTTGGCAGTTCTAAATAAGATTTTCTTATGGGTGGCTCAGTCGGTCAAGTGGCCGACTCGATTTCAGCTCAGGTCATGATCTCAAGGTATGTAAGATTAAGCCCTGCATTGGGTTCTGCACTGACAGCATGGAGCCTGCTTGAGATTCTCTTTCTCCCTCTCTATGCCCCTTCCCTGCTCATGTGTGCATTTGCTCAGTCTCTCTCTACAAAATAACCAAAGATACATTAAAAAAAAAGTTACTCTTTCTTGAAAACTTCTTTCATTTTGGAGCAGCTTTCTTATGTATCCCAAGATTAAAAGTTTCTTAGGTGTAAACTAGCTATGTCTTTGTTTGCCAGATCATCCCTCTGAAATAGTGGCTTCCTTTTTCCCGCTTCAAAACCTGTTGGAGCCTATCATTTTTGGCTTCTATCTGGATTAGTTCCTAGAGCAGAATAACTTTCTTGAACTGATTTCAAACAAGACTTATCAAGCATAGGGTTGTTTGGATTAATTTAGAACCTCTTGTTGGCGTACAATATAATTATTCACTGTGAAACAGTCCTGTGCGTTCTAATATTTTGCTTTTGCTGTTTTTGTTTAATGGGCATATATTTTCTATAAAATATTGGTACTACTATTCCTAGCCATCTCATAAAGCTGTCTAGCTGTGCCCTGACTTCAGAGATAGCATGTGTAGGGCAGTTAACATAAGGACTACATAAATAAAGTTTAATAATCCATTTTCCTTCAGAGCATCTGGGTGGCTCAGAAGGTTAAGCGTCTGACGTTTGCTCAGATCATGATCTCATGGTCTGAGAGTTTGAGCCCCGCGTCAGGCTCTGTGCTGACAGCTCAGAGCCTGGAGCCTGCTTTGGAATCTGTGTCTCCCTCTCTCTCTGTCCCTCCCCCACGCATGCTCTTTCTCTCTCTCTCAAAAATAAACAAACATTAAATTTTTTTTTAAAAAATCTATTTTCCTTCCTACCTCCCTCTATCTACCCCTTTAATTTCTTTCTCCTTAGGCAGAATTCTCCTTTATAAGTATTGGCCTATTTGCCTACAGTATGTAGGCGTGAGAATGGGGTTGCCTGAATGTCTTTATATTTGTTTTTCCAAGTTCACCACATTCAATTTACTGAAGTTGCATAAAATTAAAAGTTTTTCCAGCAGGCGGCACTGTAGGCTTCCAGAGGCTCTGGAAACCACTGGCTCCAGAAGTAGGTGCCCAACCTACAGTCAGAAAAGAAGTCTGAATTTCTGGGTTTAAGGACAAAGTTGCATGCTCAGGATTTCACCCTGCAGTCCAAAGTATTGTCATGTCATCCTGTTACAGACAAGACAATGGGTACATACAGCTTTCCTGAAGTACTGCAATCCTGAGGAAATAGAAGGGTGAGTTAGCCAAAGTATGCATGGAGAATAATCTTGGTGAAACACCATAATGTTAACTTTATGTACATTGTGTTAACAGAAACTGGGCTGACCTAAAGGGCAAACAACAAATGAACCAAGGAAACCAAATAACTTATGTTTAGAGTATATCATAATGCAGTGGTTCTTAAGCAGAGGTACTCATGAGAATCTCCTTACACATTAAAATAAATATTCCTTGTTCCCTCTCCTGAATGCCCTGATTGGATGTCTGGATGGGATATGGGTCTCTGTGTTTTCTAAAGTTCCATAGATGATTCCAATGCGTTTTCCCAGTATCTAGTACAATGCAACAAGGGTCATCTGTATTATTCTTGACCCTCCAGTTAGTACAATATAATGGGAAAACAGGTTTCATCCAGTGAGCTTTCAGTTGTCTGAATCAATTTTCTCATCTGTAAAAAGGGCCAAGTTGCAGAGCTGGACTAGTTCCTTAAGCTGAGTCTAGATATTAGCTATGACTGGGTGCCTAGATCTCTTCACATCACCCTTCCACATGCCCCCCCCCCCACCATTTCCCCACAAACACTGAGACAATGCTGAGTGAAGAGACATCACTGTTGAGATCCTGCTGTCCTCGGTGATCAGTTATAATATAGTGCTGTTCTTAACAGAATTAACTTTGTCCTTTCCCTAAGGCTGTAAAGTATTAGGAAATTGAACATCTTTCATGATTATAGTCTAAGAAGTAGCAAATGAGTCTTAAAACAGTGCTTCTTTGGGTCGCTAATGATTTGGGACTCAGAGACTCCTCAAAGGAATAATTAAATTTGTTCACAGTAGGAAGAAAGTAATATATGGTCATTAATGATTTTGTTTACTCTTTTCAAGAGAAGGGACTAGAAGAAAAACTCCCTGAAAAGGCACAGACCTGAACACTGGGACAGTCTCCTTAGGAAACTTCTATCTGCTATCTGATAAAACAACAGATAGCCCTTCTGCTAAAACTGGTCACCTTATAAAACCCACTAGTTCCCACCTTTCCTCCACTTCTCCTTCTTGACATACTTTCCACATCCTTCAAGAAGGAGTCAAAGGTCAGCTTCTCTGTGAGGCCCTCTGCCTTCCTTGGGCATTTTGGCCCCACCTCTTCTGGTCATTTATGTTGTAAGTATGTCTTTCCCTTAGACTACAAGTTCCCCAATCACAGGAACTCTGAGTCATTCAAAGTAGAATTAATTAATTAATGATGCAAAATTAATGGACAAATAAGGTTTTCCTTATCTGTAGGGAATATGGGTGGTCATTTAAGAAGTACGTCTGAAATAAACAGAACCCACAATACTCCCTACCTCCCAGTATCTTGTATATCAGCAAAGCAGGTATTTAATTTTACCAATTTATTTGGGTTAAATGCTGCTGATGCCTGAAAGCCTTTAGAAAATATATGTATCCTTAGGAAGGACACGACCACCCCCTTGGAGGAAGTGTATTACCCAAACTTTTTCTATCAGGCAGAAGGTAAGGTTCAGGATGGCTCAGTAAACAGTGCCCTGGGAGTGCAATACGTAAAACACAACTGTCACTTCAGGATTCTGAAGAGGACCATCTCTGGGCAAAGTGATGTCCTACTATGGAGGACATGTTTTGATACAAGAGAGCACTGTGGCTGGATTATGAACAAGTAGAATGTCCAAATTGGAAGAGACTCCAAACTTTCATTTCATAGAAGCAGCAACTGAGGGCCAGAATTTTGCCCAAGGTCAGCAATCCATATGCAAATGTCTTCAGTAGTGACATAAGCAATGCCCTTTTGCAGTTGCTGGTGCCACTGGCAAGGCAATATTCTCAATGCCAAAGCTTTGCTCCACTTTCTACCAGCTACTCATTGGAATTCTCTAGGACTCTCTTCAAAACCAAGGCATTATATTTTTAACACAAATCTGTACTTTTGACAAGGGCTTTCAGGTGATTCTGATGCACAGCAGGTTTGGGAACTACCTCTCTAGGTTATTAGGACTGTTCATATAGATAATCACAGGCTTTTTATTTATTGTTTGATGTGTGTGTGTGTGTTTTGTTTAGTTTTTTACTTTTTGAGTGTTTTGTTGTTGTTTTAGGTGCTTAAAAGGACCTTAGATATAGCATGAATCGTTTTATTTTTTTTCCTTTTAGTTGCAGAAAAGTTATACATTACTGACCACAGTCTACTTTCATGAAAAAAAAATACAGAAATACCAAAGGACAGATTAAGAAGTCAGAGAAAAAATAAGCTTACTCTAATGCCACATCTTAGTGTTTCTCTGGCTTCTTCATTTCCCAAAGAAGAAAAACAGATCTATAGAAGTGAATGACTCTTTTCAAAGTCACACAGGAATCTAGGCCCTCTGTCACCACTACCTCAAACATATAGGATGGTATAAGCTTATAGAAAAGTCTTGTGAGAAGAGACCACATGGTTCAAAGTAGTTAGCACTAGAGACTGAGATTCCTGACATGCACTTTCATTTTATACCTATCTGTATTATCTGAATTTTTTCCAGCTGTAAGCAACACAGAGAACTAAATTACCTGAAAATCCTCCTACTTCAAACACTAGACAATGCTGTTTTGCATATTGTAAGTAGTCTTTCCAACACAGAGCTGAGCTTACAGGAAAAAAAGGAAATGCTCATGTGGAAAGAATGAAAGAGTGCTGAAAATCAGGGTGGCTTTGTCTGATGCCACAGCAGCTCTGGGAGCATCAGCCTGAGACAGATGAAGCTTCTGTACACAGCATGCAGAGGTATGAGTGAGCCCTCACATAAGCCAGGACTGGATAGGCTGAACCCACACAGGAAAAGAAGGAAAAGTTGCTGTTTATGCTGAGCTCAGGTTAGAAAATGTCTCTCTGAGGACATGAAACATGATTTGTTCAAGTAGAAATTGTATTTTATTCAGTTAAATTAAAAATTAATAGCAAAGGTATTTTTTTAAAAAAATCTTCTATATGTGGAAAGTTAGCAACACATTACTCAGTAAGTGTTGGTTTTACAAGGAAATACAAAATGGTAAATGTTTATAATTAAAAGATAATGAAAACACCACATGATAAAAGGTGTGAAAGGTGTGAAACAGCTGAAGAAGTACTTTTAGGTAAAATTATAAATATGTTTAACAGGAATAAAATTTAATATGTTAATTTAAATTAAATATGTTTAACAGGAAATAAAAAAGATAAAAAAGCACAAGCTAACTGTTCAACTCAAGAGTTTGAAAACAGAACAATGGAAGAAACACAAAGAAACGTCATGGAAAGAAAAAAATACACAAATTAATGAGATGAAAGAGGAAAAATACCAACAGAGATTAATAAAACTAGGAGCTGGTTTGTGGGAAACATTGGTAAGAAAAGTACATGAAGGGAGAAAGAGAGAAGATGCAAATATACAAAAAAATAATAAAACATAAAGGTAACTATAGACACTTCCAAAATTTAAAGGTTGTTATGAATGCGTACATACTAATGAATTTAAAACTTACCTTAATCACTAACTTTTTAGGGTATATAAATGTGTGAAAATTGACAGGAATAGAAATTTAAAAATTAAATACACCAGAACTTCTGGAGAAGATGTTGGTGTAAGAGGACCCCAGGCTCATCTCAGACCACAGATACACCTAGATAACACCCACATCATTATAAATAACCAAGAAAATGAACATAAGATTGACAGAACTAACTCTTCACAGCTAAATGTAAAGAAGCAACTGCATCAAAAAGGATAGGAAGAGCAGAGGACAAAACGAACACAGGAGACAGTGCATTGGAGGGAGGGACACAAAAACCACAGAGAAGGGGAGTGAACAGACCAGTCACCCCAGGAACAGGGGATCTCCACTGGGAAGATAAGCATTTGTCTTTGAAAATCAGAGGGGTTTAAGTTCATGAGTTGTTACAAGCAGTGGGGCTTAACACCTGGAACTTTAAAAATCAGCAGGCTTAACTCTGGGAGAGTGGGAATGGAATAGGAAACTGAGTTCCTGCTCTTGAAGACACAGCAAAACAAACAGCCCGGTGAGATATAGCATAGAAGCAGCAGTCTAAAAATACTTGGGGTAACAATGGGAAGAAGATTTATCTCCTAATCTCAGAACAGGTGCCTAAGGGGCAGGGATCTTTAGGACACTTCTCCAAGAACAGTAGAGTTAGTGGGTGCCATTTCCCTCCCCTGCCCCCCTACCACCCACCCTCCAACCCCCTGCAGGCTAGATCCAGGGACACCTGATGGAACCAGTGCAACTTAAACAATCTCAACCTGGCTTGCTAACAGTACATCCCTCCCCCACATACGCCTACAGACCAACCCCCTTCAGACTGCCCTCTGCAGTAGGCAATCCAAAGCATTGCCTCAAGCATGGCATTGTGCAAGAAGCCCTGATTCCTGCCCCAGGGAGAGGGGAAGATAACCACACACAATAGTTTGACTGCTGCCCCAGTGCCAGGATGGGGGCAGACATCCGGTCTGATTGCTGGCCTCACCCACCAAGGAAAGCCTCTCAGGGGACAACACAAGGAGAGTGCCCCGAAGATCTGTGCCACCTCAGCTCTGGAAAGTGCCTGGTTTGACCCAACTCAAGCCCAAAGTGGCCTCAGACTGGCCCACTAACAACACAGAGACCAAACCCTGTCCATCAAAAGCAAAGCAAGCCATTGCAGACAACTGGACTTTGGGAAAATGTGGCACTACTGCAACAGTAGAGTGCATGCAACGCACATAGGAGACTGCTCTGAAGCACCAGGTTCTGGTGAACAGGGAACTATGCACTGTAGGGCACTACAGGACGTCTTCTTCAAAGTCCACTACTTTCAAGAGCGGGTACGTAGCTCACTTTCCTAACACACAGAAACAGACACAGAGAGTTAGACAAGATGAGGACACAGAAGAACATGTCCCAAATGAAGAAACAGGACCAAATCACAGCAAGAGAGCTAAATGAAACAGAGATATGTAACATGCCAAATAGAGAATTTAAAGTACTGGTCATAAAGATATTCACTGCACTTGGGAAGAGTGGAGGACCTCAGTGAGACCCTCAACAAAGAGATAGAAAACATAAGAAAGAACCCATCAGAGATGAACGTGGCAAAGGAAACAGAAATCCAGCTCCAGGAGGCACAGAGAGCCCTCAGCAAAATCAACCCAAGAAGATCCACACCAACACACAGCAATTACAATGGCAAAAAATAGTGATAAAGAGAATTTTTAAAGCAGCAAGAGAAAAGAAAGCCATTATATACAAGGGAATTGCCATAAGTCTATCAGCTGATTTTTCAGCCCAAACTCCGCAGGCCAGAAGGGAGTGGCATGATATATTCAAAGTGCTGGAAGAAGAAAACCTGCAACCAAGAATACTCTATTCAGGATAGAAGGCCACCATTCAGGATAGAAGGAAAGATAAAGAGTTTCCCTGACAAACAGAAATTAAAAGAATTCATCATCAGTTACATCAGTCTTAAAAGAAATGTTAGAGGGGGTTCTTGGAGTGGAAAGGGAAGACCATCAACAGGGGTAAAGAAAGCGGGAAGCACAAAAGCAGTAAAATTAAGTATATCTCTAAAGAATCAGTCAATGTGTTTTCAAAGTAAAAGGATGTAAGGTATGACATCATATACCTAAAATGGGAGTGGGGGGACAGGAGCAGTCAAAATTTAGTGCTTTTAGAATGGGTTCAAACTTAAATAACCATCAACTTAATAGAGACGGCCATATGCATAAGATGTTATATATAAACCTAAAGGTAACCACAAATCAAAAACTGGGAATCGAGATGCAACAATAAAGAGAAAGGAATCCAAGTATTTCACTACAGAAAGCCAACCAACCATGAGAGAAGAGAACAAGAGAGTAAGAAACAGAGAAGCACTACAAAAGGAATGATAAAAGCAGTAACAAAATGACATTAAGTGTGTACCTATGAATAATTACATTGAATGTAAATAGACTAAACGCTTTAATCAAAAGACATAGTGTTACTGAATAAATATTAAATCAAGACTCATCTATATGCTGCCTAGGAGAGTCCTAAAGATGCATGCTGATTAAATTTTTGTTAACATTTATTTATTTTTGAGACAGAGAGAGACAGAGAATGAATGGGGGAGGGTCAGATGGAGAGGGAGACACAGAATCGAAACAGGCTCCAGGCTCTGAGCTGTCAGCACAGACCCGACGCGGGGCTCCAACTCACAGACCACGAGATCATGACCTGAGCCGAAGTCGGACGCTCAACTGACTGAGACACCCAGGCGCCCTAAGATGCATGCTGATTAAAAGTGAAAGGATGGCAAAGCCTTTATCATGCAAATGGAAGTGAAAAGAAAGGTAGCAATAAAAGTAAGACTGCAAGAAGAGATAGAGAAGGATGCTATAGAATTATAAAGGATTCAAGAATCCAAGAAGAAGATACAACAATAGTAACTCTTTATACACTCAACATGAGAGCACCCAAATACATAAAGCTGCTACTAATAAACAAAACTTGACAGAGATACAATGATAGTATGGGGACATGAACACCCCACTTACACCAATGGAAAGATCATCCAAATAGAAAATCAACAAGGAAACTGACTTTGAATGACACATTGGACTACATGGACCTAACAGATATATTCAGAACATTTCGTCCTAAAACAGCAGAATACACATTCATTTCAAATGCACATGGAACATTCCCCAGAATAGATCACACATTAGGCCACAAAACAAGTCTCTACAAATTCAAAAAGACTGAAGTATGACCATGCATCTTTTCTGGCAACAATGCTATGAAACTAAAAATCAACCACAAGAAAAAATCTGGAAAGAACACAAATACATGGAGGTTAAATAACATGCTACTACACAATGAATGTGTCAACCAAAAAATCAAAGGGAAAATTTTAAAAATACATGGAAAGAAATGAAAATGAAAACACAAATTGTCCAAAATCTTTGAGATGTAGCAAAAGCTGTTTTGGGAGGTAAGTTTATAGCCATACAGGCCTACCTCAGGAAGCAAGAACAATCTCAAATATACAACCCAAGCATAAACCTGCTGGAAAATGAACAAATAAAACCCCTAACCAGTAAAAGGAAGGTAATAATAAGGATTAAAGCAGAAATAAACAAAATAAAAACCAAAAAAGCAATAGAACAGATTGATGAAACCAGGAGCTATTGTTTTTCTTTTTTTTTTTATGTTTACTTATTGATTTTGAGAGAGAGAGAGAGAGAGAGAGAGAGCAAGTGGGGGAATGACAGAGAAAGAGGAGAGAGAGAATACCAAGTAGGCTCTGCACTGCCAGTACTGACTCCACCATGGGGTTTGATCTCACTGCTGTGAAATCATGACCTGACCTGAAACCAAGAGTCTGACACTTAACAAACATTCCTACCCAGGTGTCCCAGAAGCTTGTTCTTTGAAAAGATCCACAAAATTGAGAAACCTTTAACAAACTTGAAAGAAAGAGAAAGAAAGGAAAGGAAAGGAAAGGAGGAAGGGAGGAAGAGAGGGAGAAAGAAAGAAAGAGAGGGACTCAAATAAGCAAAATTAGAAATGAAAGAGGAGAAATAACAACTGACACCACAGAAATACAAAAGATTGTAAGAGTATTATTAAACATTATATTCCAAAAAATTGAGCAGCCTAGAAGAAATGGATAAATTCCTAGAAATACATAACCTCCTAATACTTAATTGGAAAGAAATACAAAATTTGAACAGATTGATTACCAACAATGAAATGGAATCATACTTAATGGTGAAAAATGGAGGATTTCCCCTCAGATCAGGAACAAGATATGGATATCCAATCCACTCTCACCACTTTTCTTCAACATTACTGAAAGTCTTAGCTATAGGACTCAGACATGAAAAAGAAATAAAATGCCCAAATTGGTAAAGAAGAACTAAAACTTTCGCTGTTTGCAAATGACATGATGTCATATGTAGAAAACCCTAAAGAATCCACCAAAATACTAATAGAACTGATAAGTGAATCCAGGAAGGTTTCAAGATACAAAAATCAATACACAGAAATCCATTGCAGTTGTATACACTAATAATGAAGTAGTGGAAAGAGAAATTAACAAAAGAATCCTATTTACAAGTGCACCAAAAATAATGAAATGCCTAGGAATAAAAACTGAGGAGGGGAAAGATGTACTCTGAAAATTATAAAACATTGATGAAAGAAATTGAAGATGACGCAAATATAAAGACATTCAATGCTCAAGGATTGGGAGAACCAATAGTTTTTAAATGTCCATGCTACCCAAATCAATCTGCAGATTTAATGCAATCCCTATCAAAATCCCAGTAACATTTTTCATAGAACTAAAATTAATAGTCCTAAAATTTGCAGTGAACCACAAAAGATAACCAAAGCAATCTTGAAAAAGAAGAACAAAACTGGTAGTATCACAACCCCAGATTTCAAGATATCCTACAAGCCTGTGGTAATCAAAACAGTACGGTACTGGCTGAAAAATAGACATTAGATCAATGGAACAGAATAGGGAATCCAGAAATAAACCCATGATTATATGGTTAGTCTACAACAAAGGAGACACGAATATGCATGGGAAAAAGATAATCTATTCAACAAATGGTGTTGGAAATTCTGGACAGCTATACACAAAGGAATGAAATTGGACTACTTTCTTACACCATACAAAATATAAATTCAAACTGGATTAAAGGTCTAAGTATGAGACTCAAAACCTTAAAAATCCTAGAAGAGAGCACAAGCAGTTATTTCTCTGACATCAGCCATAGCAACATTTTTCTAAATATGTCTTCTGAGGCAAGGTAACAAAAGAAAAAATAAACTATTGAGACTACATTAAAATAGAAAGTTTCTATAAAACAAAGGGAACAATCAACAAAACAAAAAAGACAGCCTAGCAAATGAGAGAAGATATTTGCACATGTTATATCTGATAATGGGTTAGTATCCAAAATATATAAACAACTTATACAACTCAACACTGAAAAACCCCCAAATAATCCAATTTTAAAATGGGCAGAAAACATGAACAGACATTTCTTCAAAGAAGACATCCAGATGGCTAACAGACACATGAAAAGATGCTTAACATTACTCATCATCAGGGAAAGGCAAATCAAAACTACAATAAAATAGAACCTCACACCTGTCAGAATGGCTAAAATCAAAGGCACAAGAAACAAGTATTGGTGAAGATGTGGAGAACAAGGAACCCTTGCAGGAACCTTGGTGGGAATGCACATTGGTGCAGCCACTGAGAAAACAGTATGGAGGTTCCTCCAAAAATTAAAAATAGAACTACCTTATGATCCAGTAATTCCACTACTATTTAACCAAAAATATTAAAACATTAATTCATAAATCTGTATGAACCCCATATTTATTATAGCATTATTTACAAAGCCAAATTATAGAAACAGCCCATTATCTAACAATAGATGAATGGATAAAGAATATGTTGTATGTATATACAATGGAATATTATTCAGCCATAAGAAAGCACGACATCTTGCCATTTGTGGAAACATGGATGGACCTAGAGGATATAATGTTAAGTTAAATAAGTCAGTCAGAAAAAGAAGTACCACATGATTTCACTTATATGTGGAATTTAAGAAATGAAACACATGAACAAAGAAAAAATGGGACAAACCTAAAACCAGACTCTTAAATATAGAGAACAAATGGGTGGTTCCCAGGGTGAGGGAAGGGATGACATAGGTGAAGACGATTAAGGGTGCACTTATCATGGTGAGTACTGAGTAATGCATAGAATTGTTGAATCATTATATTGTACACCTGAAATTAATATAACACTGTACCTTAATTATACTGGAGTTAAAAAAAATTAAGCAGACCACTATGTATATAAGATTTCAAAATGGAATTAACAAAGCCTCTCTCTCAAAGCATAACATACACACCCTGTGGTATGCAGCCTCTTACATGTCTCTCAACAATCTGTTTCCAGAGATTCATGCCCCTGTGTAGTCTCCAGCCCTTGAGCGTGGGCTAGACTTTGTAGTTGTCTTCTAACAAATGGAATATGGCAAAATGATTGGATGTCACTTCTGTGTTTAGGTTGCAGAAAGATTGCTTTACACTTGCTCTCTCTCACTCTCCTTTTCCTCTCTCTTAGCCCTGTCTCTGGGAGAAGCCTGATAGCATGTTGTTAAATAGCTTTAAGGAGAGTCTCATAGGAAAGGAGTCAGTGAGGACCTATGACTTGTGAACAGTCATGTGATTGACCTTGGAAATGGATTTCTGACACAAGAGCAAAGTGAATGAGTCTGGAAGCATATTCTTCCTTAGGAGAGCCCTGACAGATGCATCTTATGAGAGACCCTGAGTCAGAGGCACCCAGCTAAGCCTTGTCCACAAAAAGTATGGTATAATAAATGCGTGTTGTTTTGTGTCACTAAGATCTCTGGTTGTTATATGACAAAAGAATAACTGATACACACAAATTGGTTTTACTGATGAATTCAATTAACTTTCAATAAGTATTTTCTATCTTATAAAACTTGTTTCAAAAAATAGAAAATGAAACTGATGAGTTCATTTATGAGGCTAGTATCATCATTTCATTATGATTGATAATAAAATTTAATACAGACATGTACAGATCTGAAGTGTATAACTAGGTGAGTGATGAAAAATGCATACTCCTGTGTAAACAATATACCAATCAAGATAAAACCTTTCTATTACCCCAGAAAATTCCCCCATGTGTCCTTCTGTCAATCTCCCTTGTCACAGGCAATCACTATTCTCATTTCTAATATCAAAGGTTATTTTTGTTATTCTCCAAATAAAATCATATCTTTTGTGCCTGATTTATTTTGCTCAACATAATGTTAAAATCAGACAAAGAATTAGGATAATCTAGTGGCATGAAATCAGGCTGAGAGGAACGAAATTATTAGAGCAGAAGGTTATAATTTTCTATCTTTCTAGAGCACAATACTATGATGAAATAAAGGAAGCTGCATGAATAAGGCTGCTGGCCAAGTTATACTAAATAATTTTGTCTTTGGTGTATATTAAAAGTAGCTTATTTATATGTAGACTTTTATCTGAGAATTATCATATGGGTGTGTATAGATTGTTCTTCCTTTTTTTGTAACTAAAGTTTTTTTTTTTTAATAACCTGTTGAGGGAGGCACTGATCATTGTAGAAGTCTAATTAACTAATAGTAATCTTATGTTGTTTTAAGATAATCATGTCAGAGGTGGCAAGTTGTGAGGTTACAACCCCTCCCCTTCCATACATAAGACAGATATCACTAATCCGTCTTCACTGCTGTGAGCCAGAGCTGGCCTGTGAATCCCTCTCAACCAAGTATTCTGAGTAGCTATCATCCACTTTTCACAGTTGGAAAAGGAGTGGAAACCTATTGAACTATTCAAATAATTTCTTAATATGCTATTCATAGTATGTGTTGAGATACAGAATGCTACTTTATTAAGATAGTGTAGTGTAAGAGTGTAGAGAAAAAAAGGAACTTTGGAGGGTAAGAGCCGTGGGTGTGAATCCTGACTCCATATTTAATTTATCTTGTGCTTTGGGCAAACCACACCTCTTTTTCAAAGGAGAATTATTATTGTTATCTTACTGATTTGTTGCAAAAATATATAAATAAAATTTTAAAGTACTAGGCAAATAAGAGAAGTTCATATAAGAGTAAGTGCCTATTACTCTTATACTGGAAATATCACAGGTTTTGAATCAGATGACCTAAATTCAAATCTTGGCTTTGCTCCTTATCAAATAAGATAATTTATTTATTTAGTCTCAATCTATTTCCTCATGGGAAAAGAAAAAAGAAATCATAAAAACTGCCTTGATGGGTTGTTGTGTAAGAATCAGTGCCAATAAATGGAAATTGCCTAGAAATTAGTCACAGCTTGACCAATGATAGCTGTATTTTAATGACACTATCATTATTCTTCCTTCCTCCTTCCCTCAAAACTATGGATAATAATTGAGAGAATATTTGCCAAACTCAGTTGATGGGGTAAGGGTGGTTGGGACCCCAGGTGGTTCAGGTGGTTAAGCATCAGACCTTTGGTTTCGGGTCAGGTCATGGTATCATGTGAGTTCGAGCCCTGCATTGGGCTCCACACTGATAGTGCAGAGCCTGCCTGGGATTCTTTCTCTCTCCCTCTCTCTGCCTCTCTCTCTCTCTCTCTCTCTCTCTCCCTTTCTCTCAAAATACATAGAGTTAAAAAAAAGAACTTGGAGAACTTCTGATGTCTACAGTTGGTATTACTGTATTAATTTTACAGCTCTTAATTTATATCTGAAAATTAAAGGCAATATAATAGCAAAACTTTAAAAATATGAATGTTCATTAACTACATATAAATAATTTTTAAATACTGATTCAACCATAATAAAATGAAACTCCAAAATCTGATTAAGCCATGTTGTGTGTATAAAGTAGTATGTTGTATTTTTATTGCTAGATTCCAAACAATGCATTTATCCAATTGTCTTTTGATGTATATTTTCATGGTTTTCATATTTTAGTTATGATGAATAAGGCTTCTATAAACATTCTTGTACAAGTCTTTTGATTGACATGTTTTCCTGTCTTTTGGATAAGGATAAATTCCTATGGTGGAAATTATTGAGTTAAAAGGTAGGTATCTGGGGTGTCTGGGTGGCTCAACCAGTTAAGCGTCCAACTTCGGCTCAGGTCATGATTCACGGTTCATGAGTTGAAGCCCTGTGTCAGGCTCTGTGCAGACAGCTCAGAGCCTGGAGCCTGCTTCAGATTCTGTGTCTTATTCTCTCTCTGCCTCTCCCCAACTTGTGTTCTGTCTCTGTCTCTCAAACATAAATAAATGTAAAAAAAAATTTTTTTAAAGGTAGGTATCTGTTTACATTTATAAGGAACTACCAAACTCTCAGTTTTCCAAAGTGGTGAAACCCTTTTGCTTCAGCCAGTAAAGTAAGATTTGTCGTTCTCCAACACAACACACAAATATTCAGTGTTGTCAGTCTTTTAAATAATTTCAGTCATTACAGTGGGTATGAAGAGGTATCTCACTATGGTTATAATCTGCATTTCCTTAGCAACATATTTTCATGTGCTTATTTGCCATCCATAGATCTTTTTGTGCAATGTTAATTTCAAGTACTTTCCCCATGTTTTACATTTGGGTTTTTTATTTTTATTATTGATTTATGAGTTCTTTATATTTTGGATACAAGTCCTTTGTATATCACATATTTTCTCTCAGTCTGTGGTTTGCTTTTTTGTTTTCTTAATGGGGCATCAAATTTAAAATTTTTTATTAATCCAATTTTTTCAAAAGGTCAATATCTATTTCTAATTCAAATTTTTTCCTAGTAAATTATAAATACAACAGAACTTCCTTACCTTTTGAAGATTATATCCAAAACCTACAGCAAACATTATACTTAATGGAAAATTTTTGAAAAAAATTCCCTTTAATATAAAGTCTACAATCCCCTGTATAGATCTGACCAATATAAGAGGAAAAAGACGAAGTATAAGTTGTGAAAGAAAAAGAGATAAATTGTTACTATTTGAAGATTGTATGATCATTTATTTACCTAGAAAAAACAACTGAATCAACATACAAATTGAACTAATAAGAGAGTTCAAAATTGTCAAATAAATGTCAGTGTACACCAACAACATTCCTTACACCTTAAATACAAAATATTAAAAAAAAAAGTGCCAATCACATGTATAAAGTGTCCAGGAACTAACCAAAGTTATTCAGTGTCCCAGTAGAAAAGAAACATGATATACTCAAATTTGATAATTAGAGATTTTTTATTATTATTAGGTAAAATACTTTGAAGCTTGTAATATTAGGCAGTGATTCCTACTCTTAGACCTATATGTTTTTGAAGTTCTTATTTTGCATTTTCATCCAAGGTGGCTTATTTCTTCCTGTGTTTTTGATTTTGGATTGTGAGTTCATGTTCCTTAGAACTTGTTTGTTGCTAGTTTTTTTTAATGTTTATTTATTTTTGAGAGACAGAGAGAGAGAGAGTCAGAGCATGGGGGGGTGGTGTGCAGAGAGAGAGGGAGACACAGAATCTTAAGCTGGCTCCAGGCTCTGAGCTGTCAGCACAGAGCCAGATGCGGGGCTTGAACTCACGAACTGTGAGATCACAACCTGAGCCAAAGTCTGACGTGTAACCAACTGAGTCACCCAGGTGCCCCAAAACTTGTTTGGTTTTGATAGACACCTATCAGACAAAGACATTTTTAAACTAAATTTTAACTTTTTCTTCTATGAGTATTGTGACTTCTGGCCCCAAACCCATGCGTGAGTTGTCTATGGTTAGGAATTCTGAGACAAGAATTGTTTTCTTTTTCTTATTTTCTCTTTCCACTCAGAGCCAAGGCTTACTCAGGCAAGTATTCTTACCATCCCTCTGCATGACAGATTGTTGTTCTCATTCCTAATTTTTAAATTTTGTTTTCTAGTTTACCCACTGAAGGTATTGTGTTTCAAGATGACTATCTCCAGGAGAAGCTTTCTGACCCACCTCACAGCTTTGGAGAGCTCAGGTTTGCCTCTTGTCTCCAGCAAGCACAGACTATCAAAATGCATGGCAGTGCTTCCTCTTTCATGCAGTTCTTTCTGACTTCCAGCTGCTCATCATCCCTGAGCTCCTTTGACAATTTGATGCTTAGGAAAGACTAGTACTCAAATCTGACCTCAGTTTGGCAACAAATTTCCTTCCTAGCATTATCCATGTCCAAAAGATATTAATTAAATTATTTATATTTAATCAATAAATAGATTTTTAAAACCTTTCTGGATTTACCCTAGTGAACAATATAGGTAAAAATTCCTAAACTTAGGATCTTCTATTCCAGTAAGGTCAGATAGGCAATAAATAATTAAAAATAATTAACTAATTAATAATTAAAAATTAAATAATATAAGTAAAATAATTTCAGATAGTGATAAATGCTAAATATAAAACTGAGTAGTGGGATAAATAGTGTCTGTATAGGGATGGAGCTACCTTAGCTGGAATGTCCAGAATAGTTCTCTCCAGGAAGAAGACATTTGGTTTGAGAAAATGATGACATGGAGCAGGCATGAGATAATCTGGAAGAAAATACTTCTAGAAGAAAAGGATAGAAAAGAGGTTGGTGTGTGTGAGGAATAGAAAGGAGTGTATCAAGGTTTTATGAATTGAGAGTATGAGACAAGGCTGGGGAGATTTGTAGAAACTGGTAAGTCACGGTAAGGAGTTTGGATTTTTCCAGAAATCATAAGATTTTTAAGAAAGGATATGACATAATCTGATTCATGTTTAAGGAAATCCTTCTTGGGTACCTGGGTAGCCAAGTAAGTTAAGCATCTGACTTTGACTCAAGTCATCTCATGGTTCACGAGTTCAAGCCCCACATCAAGCTCTTCACTGACAGCTCATAGCCTGAAGCCTGCTTCAGATTCTGTGTCCCTCTCTATCTGCCCCTCCCCCGCTCATGCTCTGTATCTCTCTCTCTCAAAAATAAATAAAGATAAAAATAAAGATCCCTCTTGCTGCTGTATGGAGAATATTTGAATTGTGGCAAAACTGGAGAATCTCAAAGACAACTTTCAAGTGCAATCACAAAGATAAATATGCTGACTGAGGAGAGCTGGGGAACAGAGGAGACAAAAAGGATAGTTTGTACTAGTTGTTGTCAATTATGCTTCCATGAACCCCTTCAGAGACTATAGGAAAAATGTAACTCTTTTCACCTCCTGGAAGGCTGAGGGAATATGAAAGTCATTAGGTCCAATATTCTAGATCTTGTTTTCCTGGCCACAGGAGAAGGATATATCTTCAAGCGGGAAGATAAGTGTGGCCATGTGACTCTGTCCAGTGAACGAAAGTATGTGACTTTCCATGAGCCCTTCCCTTGCCATGGTGACTGGAAACATTCCAGATGATAGAAGCTCTGTCACCCTGGGTCCCTGACTGAAGAAGACATGGAGCAGAGCTGACCAAAGATAAGCACATAGGATGAGCAATAAACAAACCTTCATGGTTTTAAGCCACTGAGATTTTGGGGTTATTGTCACAGCATTATCTAGCCTATCCTGTCTAAATATAGAATGATAGTGATAGGAGTTTCTGCGGTAGCTTGGACTAGGTTTAGTTTCAGTTCACAAACCCTTTTTGAGAGACTACTATGCACTAGACTCAAAAATCTATGTCTAGACGAATCTCATGGAGCCTGCAGTCAACATTTTGACCAACAAAAGCACAGTACATTGTGTTAAGTAGGAAGATTGTGAACATACTCCTGCTCCTCCCATCTTAAAAAACAAACATCTCTTTATAACTCCAGTTTGCATGATCACAAAGTAGTCTCCACAGACACAGTTCTTGAGTTGTCTTTACTATCTCCCTACTCTGTCTTTATCGCACTGTACTCTGGCTTCTGAACCTGCTCTTCCCAAAGTCAACAATGGCTAACTTCCATGGCAGTGTTCTTTAGTTTTTATCTCATCTAAGTTCTCAGCAGTGTTTAGTACTGCTACCTCCTCTTTCTCGAAATACAGTAAAACCTTGGATTGCGAGTAAGTTGTTCTGTGGGTGTTCCACAAGACGAGCAAACTTTTCTAATAAGTTTTAACTTCATAAACAAGTGAGGTCTTGCAATACAGATGTCTCTCTCTCTCTCTCTCTCTCTCTCTCTCTCCCTCTCTCCCCCTCTTTCTCTCTCTCTACAGGATTGTGAGTGATCATCTCCTATACTCAGATGCTCAGTCTCAGGCTGTGGTGTTTGGCAGAAATCAGTGATTGTTCAGAACATTGGAAGGTGCCCACAGCTGGCACTAATGTATTCTTTGTCACTTCAAAGCACCTATGGACAGTCCTTTGCTCTGCCATACAAGAGTAAGTTTAGGAATACTTTGCCTCATTCTAGGTCAGGCTGCCTGCAGATATAGACCCTTTCCTCTCCTGCCCTATTGCCAGTTACATTAAATACAGTATATAACAAGAGTTTATTAATACTGTACTGTAGTCAACATCCGTTAGTGATAGTGAAAGTCATCCTACACAATAACCCTCCTTCTTCTTTTCTCCCTCACACCAGCCACGAAAGTTTTCAAAGGTAAGTGCAGATTAATTTATTTTTCTTTATATTTTTATTTTCTTTATTATTTTGTATCATATTGCAGTACTGTAACCATCTTATGTGAATATTTTTTGGGTTGTGAAATGAATCATCTGAGTTTCCATTATTTCTTATGCGGAAATTTTCTTTGATATACGACGGCTTTGGATTACAGGCATGTCTCCTGAACAAATTATGCTCACAAACCAAAGTTTTATTGTAATTTGTTCTGCAAGTGTTCCACAAGATGAACAGACATTTCTAATAAATTTTAACTTGATAAATGAGTGATGTCTTACAATATGAGTAGTATGTGATGCCTAATGTCACATGATCACAACTGAGCCAATGTTCTTGAAATTGGCTTTGATATACAAGTGCTTTGAATTATAAGCATGTTTCCAAAATGAATTATGCTCGCAAACCAAAGTTGTACTATACATATTATTTTGGGGTAGGCTAATAGTAGTGCCCTTTTTTTTAACGTTTTTTTAATAATGTTTATTTTTTTAACATTTATTCATTTTTGAGAGACAGAGAGACAGGTGCAGGGGGTGAGGGAGCAGAGAGAGAAGAAGACACAGAATCCAAAGCAGGCTTCAGGCTCCAAGCTGTCAGCACAGAGCCTGATGCAGGGCTCGAACTCATGAATCGTGAGATCATGACCTGAGCTGAAGTCAGACACTTAACCAACTGAGCCACCCAGGCACCCCTGGTATTGTCTTTTTAATTTCAAATTCCACTTGTCTATTGTGGGCATATAGGAAAGTGATTAACTTTTGTATATTATCCTTGTATCTTACAAACTTGGTATAATCACTTTTTAGTTCCAGAAGAGCTTTTGTTAATTCTTCCAGATTTTCTAAATAGACAATCATTTCATCTGTGAGCAAAGATGGTTTCTTCCTTTCTAATCTGTATACTCTTTATGTCTTTTTCTTTTCTTATTGCATTACCTGGGATTTCCAGTATAATGTTGAAAAGTAGTGGTGAAAGGAGACATCCTTATTCCTGATCTTATCAGGAAATCTTCTAGGTTCTCATCATTAAAGTACAATGTTAGCTGTAGGTTTTTTGTAGATATTCTTTATCATGTTAAAGAAATTCCTCCTGTATTCCTAGACTGCTGAGAGATTTTTTTTTAACCATAAATGGGTGTTGGATTTTGTCAAATGCTTTTCCAGCATCTATTGATATGATTATGTGATTTTTTTTCTTTATTCTTTTGATGTAATGGATTAAATTAATTATCATTCTAATACAGAACCAGCCTTTCACCACTTGGTTGTAGTGTATAATTCTTCCTGTACATTGTTGATTTTATTCACTAGTATTTTATTGAGACATTTTGCACCAATGTTCATGAAAGAAATTGGACTGTAGTTTTTTTCCTTGTAATGCCATTGTCTGGTTTTGGTATTAGGGTGATGCTGGCCTTACTCCTTCTGCTTCTATCTTCTGGAAGACATTGTAGGGAATTGATATAATTTCTTCCTTAAATGTTTGGTAGAATTTACCTGTGAACGCATCTAGGACTGGTGCTTTCTCTTTGGGAAGGTTATTAATTATTGGTTCAATTTCTTTGACAGATATAGTCCATTTAGTTTGTCTATTCCTTCTTGTGTGAATTTTGGTCATTTGTAAGTTGGTCCATTTCACTTAGATTATCAAATTTGTGTGCATAGAGTTATTTATAGTATTCCTTTATTATCCTTTTAGTGTCCATGAGATCTGTAGTGATGTATTTTCTTTCATTTTTGGTGTAATAATTTGTCTTTTCTCTCTTTTTCTTAGTTAACCTGGTTAGAGGCTTATCAAATTTTTTGTAAACTTTATTTATTTGGAAAAAGAGAGAAAGAGACAGCACATGCAAGTGGGGGAGGGGCAGAGAGAGAGGGGGACAGAGACAAAGAGAATCCCAAGCAACCTCTGTACCACCAGAGCAAAGCCTGACACAGGGCTCAAACCCAGGAACCATGCATGAGATCATGACCCGAGCCAAAGTCACACACTTAACCAACAGTGCCACACAGACTCCCCATTTTTTTAAAAAATGTTAATTCATTTTGAGAGAGAAAGAGAGAGAGAGAGAGAGCAGGGAAAGGGCAGAGAGAGAGGGAGAGAAAGAATTTCAAGCAGGCTCCATGTTGTCAATACTGAGCCTGATGCAGGGCTCAATCCCAAGAACTGTTAGATCATGACCTGAGCCGAAGCCAAGAGATGGGTGCTTAACTGACTGAGCCACCCAGGCACCCTAGAGGCTTATCAATTTTATTGACCTTTTCAAAGAACCAGCTTTTGGTTTGGTTGATTTTCTCTAATGATTTTCTGTTTTTAATTTTATTGATTTCTGCCCATATTTTTATTATTTATTTTCTTTTTACTTTGAATATAATTTGTTCTTATTTTTCTAGCTTTCTAAGGTGAAAGTTTAGATGATTGATTTTAGACCTTTCTTCTTTTCTAATGTATGCATTTAATCCTACAAATATCCCTTTAAACACTGCCTTTGCTGCATCTCACATGTTTTGATAAGCTATGTTTTCATTTCTATTTAATCTACAAATATTTTGGAATTTTTCAACTATTTATTATGAATTTATAGTTTAATTCCATTGTCATCTGAGAGCATTTATTATAAGATTGCTATTATTTTAAATGTGGTAATATCTGTCTTATGGCCCAGGATACCTTGATGAGTATTCCATGTGAGCTTGAGAAGAATGTGTATTCTGCTGTTGTTGGATGAAGTAATCAATAGATGTTAATTGATGAATAGTGCAGTTGAGTTCAACTATGTCCTTATTGATTTTCTGCTTGCTGGATCTGTCCATTTTTCATAGAGGAGTTTTGAAACATCCAACTGTAATAGTGAATTCATCTATTTGTCTTTGCAGTTCTAGCAGGTTTTGCTTCATATATTTTGAGGCTCTGTAGCTAAGCACATACACTCCAAGCATTGTTATGTGTTCTTAGAGAATTGACTCTTATATAATGCCTGCCCCTCTTTATCCCTTATGATTTTTTCCTTGCTCTGAAGTCTACTCTTTCTGACATTAATATAAGGTACTCCAGCTTTCTTTTCATTAGCATGATCAGTATTCTTTTGATTCCCATGATTTACATGATATATTTTTCTCTATCGATTTGCTTTTAATATATATGTGTCTTTATATTTAAAGTGGGTTTCTTATAGACAACATATAATTGTGTCTTGTTTTTTTATTTACTTTGGCAATCTCTGTCTTTTAATTGGTGCTTTTAGACCATCTACATTTAAAGTGATTATTGATATAGTTGGATTAAAATATACCATAGTTGTTATGGTTTCTATTATTTGATGTCCTTTTTTCTTTGTTCCTATTTGTGTCCTCCAATCTTTGTCTCCTTTTTAATTGAGCATTTTTTATAATTCCACTTTCAGGGTGCCTGGCTGGCTCAGTTGATACAGCTTGCTACTTTTGATCTCGGAGTTGTAATTTTGAGCCCATGATGGGTATAGAGATTACTAAAAATAAAATCTTGATATGATTCCATTTTCTCTCATTTCTAAGCATGCATCACTTATACTTCTTTTATCACTCTTTTAGTGGTTGTCTTTGTGTTTGCAAGTTTATTTTCAAATAACACTATATTGTTTTGCAGGTTGTGCAAACATCTTGTAAACTTGCTTCTCTGATGAATCTAAGAAAACTATTAATTCAGTTTGTTTAGCTTTCTACTTGTTAGAATGGAGTGACAACCTCCAAGTTTCTATATGCCCAACTAGAAACTGCAAGTGTTTTTCTTACTCTCTTAGTACCTGTATTTCATGACAAAAAATATTACAGTTATTCCTTTTGATATAGCTACATCACAGAAAATTCATTGCTCATCACTATTTCTTGCAGTCTTTAGTTTTCTTATCTAAGATCTTTGTTCTGATTTATTTATCCTTTAGCTAAATGAGCTCTTGGAGTGTTTTCCTTGGATAGGATATGTGGGTGGTCTGCTTCTAAGATCTTGCACGTATGCTAATGTAAAGGATATCATCACTGAGTATAAGATTTTTGGACTTATACCTACTCATTCTGTAGCCTAAGATGACTGTTGACTGTTTTTTAGCTTCTAATGCTGCAGAGAAGTTGAAGCCTTTTTTCTTTATAGGTGTTCTGTTCTTTCTCACTAGAAGCTTAGGTAATTTTTTTTCTTTATCACTGTAGTCCAGAAACATTACCAGAATATGTCTAGGTATGTATCTTTTTTTGCCTAGTCCTGCTTGCAACTCTGCTTTATTTTAATAATGATTGAAGATTTTTTAAAATTTTAACTTTGAATATTTTCCCCTTAACAATTAATTATTTATTTTTTCTATTTTTGTCCTGATAATCCTATTCTTTCTATAAGTTTCTTAGGTCTACATTCCATATGTCTTATAATTTTTCTCATGATGTATAATTGTTTTCCTTTGTGCTATGAGTTGTGAATTTTTTACCTTTTAGTTGTCTACCGTATTAATTTAAATCTCACTATAACTATAATAATTTTAATTTTTCTTGAATTTTAAAATTCAAAGTCATGTTTTAAACTTACAGTGAATGTTTTTTAAATTGTATAATTGCATCTATTTGAAATTCTTATAAACTTTTGTTAATTTTTCTGGGTTTTTTTTTTGGTCTTTCCCTCTTGGATTTTGTAAAAATTATCTATTGCTGTATAACAAATCACCACAAAATGTTGTGGTTAGAAATATAAACTTGTATTAGCTCACAGTTTCTGTGGGTCAGGAATCCAGGAGTGGCTCAGCTGGGTGGTTCTCTTTCAAGGTCTCTCCCGAGGCTGTAGTCAAGGTGCTGGTCAGGGCTGCAGTCCTCTCAAGCTCAGCTGAGGAAGGATCTGCTTCCAAGCTTCTTTTTGGGGCCCTCTCCACAGAGCTGCCTCATGACATGGAAGATGATTTCCCCCAGAATGAGTGATCCAAGAGAATATAAGAAAGAACAGCCAAGATAGAAGCAAATAGAAGCCACAGTCCATTTATAACCCAATTTGGAAGTGACATCCCATTACTTTTGCTACATTCTATTCATCAGGAGTCACTAAGGTTAGCTCATACTCATGAGGAGGGGATTACACAGGGATGTGAATACCAGAAGGTGAAAATCAATCTTCTTGAAAGCTTCTGAGATCCTCTTTAAAAAGCTGTACTTTTCCTATCTATTCATGAATGTGGGTTCCTTCTGAGCCTGTTCATGTCAAGGTTATGGGACTGTCTTGGTCAAAGTGAAGAGCTTGAAGACATAACAATCTTTGTTCTAGAAGCTGGAGTCAAATAAGCTGTCTGTAGATTTCAGTCATCCAGAACTTTTAGCATTTTATTTCACTCAGAAATATAACCAGAGCATTCCTGAAAACAAAAGAGAGCCTCTAAAGAAAAATATAGTCAGATTTACTTTTCAGGAAAAAAAATTACTTTAGCAAAGCTATAGAGGATGCTTTGCAGAAGAGGTAAGAAATCTGTTATGGATCTTTGGCAATGATTCAAGCAAGAGACGATGGGCTGGATAAGGGTATATTCTGTTTTCCTTTTGCATCATTTTCTATTTACTGGGTCATTCTGACCTATATATACTTGCATGCCTTAATATCAACCATTATTTTTAGAAGTCCTTGATCCACGTCTTCCTCCAGCTACCACCACATTTCTCTAGTCATCTTCACAAGAAACCATCCTAAAAAGGATCCTGTTCCTCACTGTGTCCACTCTTCACCTCCTATTTTCTCCTCCATTTACACAAAGAAGGGTTTCATTCCTACCATTCCTCTAAAACTCTAATCAAGATCATCAATGACCTATATCTCTCCAAAGCTAACACTCAGTTCTCCATTTTCTTTTACTTGCTTACACATCAGGGTTTTATATAATTGACCATTCCCTCCTTTTTGAAAGACCTTTTTTCTCCAGGCTTTATGGAACAGATTTTACATTTATCCTGTTGATAAATGTTAAAGTCCTTTGTCTTGTTAAAGTTCTTCCTACTTTCCTGGATCCTCCTTCTTGGCCTATTTTGTGACCTCCTCTTCTATTAGTCTTCCAAATAATCTTTCACAGTCTTAAGGCCTTCATTTGTGTGCTCTGAAGATGTCTGAATCTATGAACTGTCCAAACACCAGGAAACAGAAAACATTTGTTCATTTATGTTTTTTTCCAGATTGATTAATGAACTTATGGTTTTAAATATAAAGGGACTGTGTCTGCAACAAAACATTTTACAATGTAACTAACATATTTTAAGAATGTGTTCTTTGTATGTACTGTTTTTATATTTCCTCTTTGAGCTCCTGACTTGTATATCCAATTGCCACTTGGAGTAGTTGTCATTTCAAATTTAAGTTGGTCAACATAGAACTACTTATTTCCCCACTCCCATTTTCTGTGTCTAAACTACCTCAGAGAATGGCACATCATCCACTTATTTACTTTGGTAAAGTAACTGTGCATCATCTTTGATTCCTCTCTTTCATGCTTCTCATTGGTTTCATTTTCAAAATGTGGACAATGCAAATCCAGACCACCACATGTTCCTTGGACTCTTGAAACAGCCTCCTAACTAGTGTCTGCCACCATTTTTCTCTCAGAGCCCATCCTTTCCATCCTCTGCATTTCAACCAGTGACCTTTTGAAATATAAATCACATCAGGTCAACTTCCTGCTTAAAACCCTCATTTCATTATACTTAGAATAAAACCCATCCTGCTTCTTGCCTTTGCATTCACTTCTTCCTGAGAAAGCACTTCATCAGATACTTATATAACTGGCTCCTAAATGCCTCCGCACACTCAGTACTATACTTTGTTTTCTTCATCATAATTATCAGCACCCATATGAAACTATTTATTTGTTTCCATATTTATTGTTTGACCTCCCACCCCCTTTCCATGCCTACACACTAGAACATAAGCTCTTAGAGAGCAGGGACTTTGTTCTCTTCACTGGTGTATCCCAGTGGCTTGTATAGGGCCAGAAACAGCTTTGTTCACCAACTGACTTTTTTTTTAAGGGGAGGATGAGTGAGGGGCAGAGAGAGAGAGGGAATCCCACAAGGGGCAGAGAAAAAGAGAGAGGGGGAGGGAAAGACAGACAGAGAGAGAGAGAGAGAGAGAGAGAGAGAAGGGGCTCTCCTAAAACAGGACTCGAACTCATGAACCATGAGATCATGACCTAAGCCGAAGTCAGATGCTTAACCAGCTGAGCCACCCAGGTGTCCCACTAACTGACTTTCTGTCCATTCCTTTCTCTTCAAACATACAGATACAAAAACCACACTACAATGTACATCATGATGTTTTTCCTCCTTGAATGTTTTTTCTTGCTTCTCAGCTTAGAAAAATCCTCATTTTTCTAGACTCAACACAAAATCCTAACACCAGAAGATTCTCAATTCAGACAATAGCATCTTTAATGGAATTATCTTTGCTGAGTTGCATTTATGCAATGTCTTTGTTTTTTATCAATGAATGTTTAAGAAAATGCCATATAAAATCTATTACATTCATTATAGGTGTGTTATAGGAGACATTGTTTCTTTTTTTAAAAAGTTCATTTATTATTTTGAGAGAGAGAGAGAGGGGTAAAGAGAGAGAGGGAGAGTGAGATAATCCCAAGCAGGCTCCACACTGTCAATGCTGAGCCCCATGTAGGACTCGAACTCATGAAGATCATGACCTGAGCCCAAGTCAGACACTTTACGAATTGAGCCACCCAGTCGCCCAGGAGACACTGTTTCCACTATAGTTCTCAGTGACACTAATAAAACTCCCATGTGAAAATTTTGTTTGAGAAAATAGTTCTAAGAAAGGCTTATTTTCCCTTTTACGAACTGCTTTGCTTTTTCCTTTATAATGATAAACGTTATACAATTGACACTCCCTTTTCTCTTTGACTACCAGAAAGCTCATAGATGCTGAAGTATGATGTAACTAAACTCCTTTTCTCCTTCTCATTCTCCTTTTCCTTCTCTTTCTCCTCCTCTCCTCCCTCTTCTTCTTCTTCTTCTTCTTCTCCTTCTTTTTGATGTATAGTTGACATTAAACTGTTCTTTTTGGGCTAAAATATATTTTTCCTCTGGTCTTGATTTTCTTATGATATTTACATTTTCCCTGGTCCTGATCCCCTAATTTCTATTTTATCATTACTTTAATGTATGCATTTTTTGGTGTAAGTTGGCCCAATCCTTTTCTAAAAGGGGGTAGGTGTATATAAAGAATAGGGTGATACTGTCTCAATGACACCATTTCCCACATCTCCAAGCTGAATAACTCTCTAACCCTTATGCTCCCACAACACTTTGTTCACATCTCTACTATACCTGTCTTCAAATTATCATATAATGTAGTGGTTAAGGAAGTGCTTAAGGTTCAATTACACAGTCCACCAAGCTATGCGATCCTGGAAAACCTCTCTGTTTTCCTCTGTTCAGCTATAAAATGAAGATACTCATGATATGTACCTCATAGGTTTCTTGTATTAAAAAACAAAATTCACTAGAGTAAATTTGAAAATCTAATTGGCTTTATTAGGTGATTCATGAATCAGGCAGCATCTGGTCTAGCAAGTAGAGAGATGCTGCTTGGAGGAGTTGTACAAAATGGAAGATTTTGTAAGAAAGAGGGTGGGGCAAAGAGTGATTAGCAAAGGAAAAGAAAGGATAATTTGGAGCCAGAAGATTTTCTTCTTGGGGGGAAAGGGCCAGCAAGGTTTTTTTTTTTTTTTTTTTTTTTTTTATCATACAGAGTACCTCACTAGTACTAATCAGAAAATTTCAAAGAGACTTTTAAAAGGTCACATCCTTGGGAAAGGTTGAAACTATGATTAAATCTTGATTTGCTAATTTGGGGAACAAATGATTCCATTTGGGGGATTGGCTTCTCTTTTTTAACAGTTGTGAGGATTAAAGGAGTAGATATGCAATGCTTAGAATGATGCCTGGACTATACAAAGTGCTCAGTGAAGTTAGTGATTACTATTGTTACTGTTATATTATAGCTACTTATGTGTTTAACTCCTCTGATTTGTCCTGAGCTCCTTTAGGGCAGAAACTTTGTCTTATTCCTCATGCATACTAAAGTGCCTGGAATCAACTAGGCATTCAGTGAATATTATAGAAAGGATTTCAATTGAAAGAAGAATCTGTTTCAGGGTTATAGAGTATTAGGAAGTGAATTTAGAAAGGCATGGTGGGGATGGGTTTTGGAAGACTTGAAAAGCCAAGTCACCTTTACATTTAATGTTAGGGGAAACAAGATCCACTGATGGTTTTTGAAAAACAGGTAAAGAAAAACAATTTATTAAGGAAGATTAATCTAATAATGGGTGTCAATCTGATTATATATGGGGTGGGATAAGGTCACTAGACTAATGAGCTGTATCCCTCTTTGTCAAAGGCCCCACAAGTAATCCCTGAAGTTCACTTTTCTGTTGTGCTAAACTTATACACAAGCAGTTGGCTATAGTGAACTAAAAGTGATGCAAATTCTTTTGCCAGCGACAGCCAGCTATTGGAGGACAAGTGTCAGGGGCAAGGAAGGGTTAACAGGGATGTGAACAAAGGCACATACACAAATCCTTCCCTTCAAGAAAATTGTGTGCTTGTGAAATAAATCAGACTGAAATAATCTCATATGGTCATTCTGGAGAAGAAAAAAAAAGACACAAAAAAAGGTTAAACATCAACTAGTGCTGAGAGGGTGGAGGAAAAGAGGAGAGCCCCATCCTCTCTGTGACCACGAAGACTGTAACCACGTGGAGGTGAGCTGGGGCCTTCTCTTAGCACCTGGTGAGATTCTTCTGCCTGGAACTAGTTCCTTTGACTTATCAGGCCACCAGAGACTTGATCCTGTGCCTGGAAGGTGAGGAAAGGGTATGGGCAGATGAACAAAAGGGTTATGGATTTAGCAAATTAACTTTCCTGCTCTAGAGGCTGTTGATGGACAGGAATTTTCCCTTCTGATGGTAAACTCCAGATGGTTTGGAGAAAGAAGTGAAGAACTGAGAGTTGGAATGAGAAGCCCTCCCTCCCTCCTAAGGAGTATGTCCTGTCAGCAACCTCTTTGACACAAGGAAGAGTATTAAAAAGTATGATTACTGTTAATACTACCTTTTTTTTCACTCCAGAATGTGAATGGCCTTGATGTTACATAAACTTTTCTAAAAGTTTATTTCTTTTTAAAAATTTTTTTAAATGTTTATTTATTTTTGAGAGAAAGAGAGAGCGAGTCGGGGAGGGGCAGAGAGAGAGACAGAGAAGAATCCAAAGCAGGATCCAGGCTCTGAGGCACAGAGCCTGATTTGGGGCTTGAACCCACAAACCGTGTGATCATGACCTGAGCTGAAGTCTCAGGCTTTACTGACCGAGCCACCCAGGTGTCCCTAAAAGTTGATTTCTTAAGTCAATCATTTAATTCATTCATTTTGCAATTCATTTCATTCATAATGCAGAAAAATAGTAGCAAATATGTTATATGGAAACAGAAACTGTTATGCCCAGAATTCGTGATCCCCAAAGACCACTAGGGAGCCGAGTCCGATGCAAAAGCAAAGAGCCTTTATTCGAGCTAACTCGAGCTCAATCCCCTACCTGCACCGACGCAGTGGTGAGATACCAGGGAAAGAGAGCGAGTTTCAAAAGGACAAAGGTTTTATTGGGGCCTGGGGGCAGTTGGTGAGGTAATGGCTATGGCCTCAGCCGATTGGCTGGGGAAGGGTCCTGGGGAAGGGTCCGAGTACTGTTAGGCAGGTGAGGGAGGGTTTACTCAAGGGGAGGAGGTGTGGTCAAGGTGAAGGACACAGAACAAGATGGAGTCGGCTGGCGTAGGCCCGCCCTTTCAAAACAAATAATGATGACTCTTGGGTTTAACTCCTCCATACATTAAAGCATACCCCATTATGTGGTATCTGAGGGTTAGCAATTCTTCCAAAACTTTAAATACAAGCTCCATTTCCACATTGATGTTTTTTAAATCACCGATTATTTTAAATGTATTAATCACAAAAACCAGAAAATGGATTTTTTTAATCCCTTGATTCTGTATGGAGGCATTCAAATAATCCAGAAAAGAAATGTTTCCATTCTTCTGTGAAAATACATAAAGGAAACCTCATTTAAAATGGAATCAGGTGGCCCAGAAGGGGGAGCTGTCATGCACATACTCCTCATTGCAGCTGAAGGAATCCGCAGGAAGAAGGAAAACAAGAATCAGTTCCACAAAGGGAGGACACTTCACTCACAAATTTACCTCCTGCCTTTAAGGAAGGAAAACCCCTCCCCTGCCTCAGCAACATTGTGTTAGCCACTGCTTGCAGCCAATGAGAACCCCCCACAACCTCAAACTCCTGTTCTCCAATACACTTTTGTTCAGAACAACCTCCCCAACTGCCTTTTAAAAAAATCTTTCTGGGGTGCCTGGGTGTCTGTCTTTTAAGCGGGTTACTTTGGTTCAGGTCATGATCTCACAGTTTGTGAGTTCAAGCCCTGCCTTGGGCTCTGTGCTGACAGCTCAGAGGCTGGAGCCTGTTTCAGATTCTGTGTCTCCCTTGCTTTCTGCCCCTCCCCCGCTCATGCTCTTTCTCAAGAATAAATAAACATTAAAAAATTTGTTTTAAATCTTTTAAAAAATTTTAATTCTAGTATAGTTAACATACCATGTTATGTTGAGTGTTACTCAACAACTCCATAGGTTAGTCAGTGCTCATTGTCATAAGTGAACTCTTAATCCCCTTTATCTATTTCACCCATCCCTCCAACCCACCCAATTGATTTTTAAAATGTAATAAAAGCTGACCTTCCCTTTGTGTCTTCAGACTTGCCTGTGGTCATCATAGCTGACTTGTCAGAATTGACTCAGTTTCCTTGGGCCCTCCTATTACCCTCCCCTCCATAGTGTTGTGGGGAACAAAGGCAAGAAGGAAATGGCAGGTAAAATTAAATTTCTTTATAACCTGCAGCCCATTGACAAATACTTGAGGCAAGTCCAGAGTAGAACATTTCTCCAGGAACCGCCTACTGTCCTAATGTTAATGCCTTAGTAGAGGGAAAACAACCTTAGATTGAGGATAGCAAGGCCTCAGGTAACTTGGGAGTCCTCTTTAGCCTATCAAAGTCCTTCTGGAGACCTCCCTTTTGTCTTTACCTCCCCCAGCTCCATAGTATGTAACCAGTCACTGGGCACAACCCTAGTGCAGCTCTTTCTGCCCCTAAGTCCTGTTCCGTGCTTTAATCACCTTTTTGCACCAAAGACATCTCAAAAATTCTTTCTTGGCCATCAGCTCTGAACCTCACCATCATCACCCCAAAACCTCATCACATATGTTAAAATCAAAGTGCACATTTTCTTAGGAGCCATTGAGTTTGGATTTGATTACCAGACTTGTTTAGATGGTTATTGTCATGAGGTGTCCAAGAATACAAATCACAGCCATCACGATGAGAAGATATTCTATCCTTTTTAGGAAACAGCAATATCTGTTAGTAAAATTCTGAATTTCACAAAGTCAGAAATAAAATAAGCAGTTTATTTTAGCTTGGGATACCTGAGTTCTCATAGGGGTCTCTGGCACAAGTGAGGTCATCAGTTGTAGATTCAAAAGTTATGTGGGTTCTTTAATATGTAAAATAAGCTTTTATCGAGGTGTAAGTAAGCTCTGCAAAGTTTGCTTTTTAGAAACAAAAGTTGCCTGAAGACAAGAAGCAGTTTCCCTGTGACCTAAAATACTTACAACAGTGTTATCCACACTGGGGCTTTCCACAAATTCTTGATTTATTGAAAAAAATCTACGTAGATATGGCAAATGCACGAATAGGGCCAAATTCTTTGACTCATTGTATATAGGTAATACACCTTAGCTTTTTGTATCATTTCAAATTTGGTATGCAGAACAACCAAACAGAAATAAAGAAAAGGATAGATTTAATTGTTCTCTGGTAGTAGATCATTAGGTGTGAAGTTTCTAGGTTTGGTGACAAACCAAAATGTAAAACTCTCCAGCTATAATCTTAAAGTTAACTCAGGCAAAGATGTATAAAGTAAAAAATGAAGCATATTCAATAATTACATTTATCACGTAGGCAAAAAGTCTTTGTTTACCTTACTTTTTCCCTGTAATTCTTTTAATCCTGTGCTTTGCTTTCCTTGCAGAGTTTTGGTCATGTTTCAGATACACCGCAAGGACCAGCTAGTGGTAACTTGGGTCAGATGACAAATAGAGAAAATATTGTGGGCATTTTTAGTTTTTTTACTTTTCTTTAGTAATTGTAAAGAGTAACTATACTCTTTGAGTATAGTTTGAGGTAGTAATTTGAAGAACAAATACTTCAAAGGCCATGACATTAGACTATCACTGTCTGTATTTTTAGAAAGCACTCATGTTGCTTGTGTTCTTAAAATAATGTGTTACTTATCTACGGTAAATAAGAAAAATATCAATGCACTTTCAAAGAAGGTACATGACTTTTGTGTTTTAAGTTTTTATCTAAATTCCAGGTAGTTAACATGTAGTGTAATATTGGTTTCAGGAGTAGAATTTAGTGATTCATCACTTACATATAGCACCCAGTGCTCATCACTGTGCCCTCCTTAATGCCCATCACCCATTTAGCCCATTCCCTGCCCTCCTCCCCTTCAATAACCCTCAGTTTGTTCTCTATAGTTAAGAGACTTTTATGGTTTGCCTCTCTGTTTGCCCACCCCCCTCTATGTTCATCTGTTTCATTTCTTAAAATTCTGAGTGAAATCATATGGTTTTTGTCTTTCTCTGACTGACTCATTTTGCTTAGCATAATACACTCGAGTTCTATCCACATTGTTGCAAATGGCAAGATTTCATTCTTTTTTATGGCTGAGTAATATTCTACCTTATATATATCTTCTTTATCCATTCATTAGTCGATGGACTTTTGGGCTGTTTCCATAACTTGGCTATTGTTGATAATGCTGCTATAAACATCAGGTGCACGTGTCTCTTCAAATCAGTGTTTTTGTTTCTTTTGGGTAAATATCTAGTAGTGCAGCTGCTGGAATGTAGAATAGTTCTTTTTTTTTTAATTTACATCCAAATTAGTTAGCATATAGTGCAACAATGATTTCAGGAGTAGATTCCTTAGTGCCCCTTACCCATTTAGCCCATTCCCCCTCCCACAACCCCTCCAGTAATCTTCAGTTTGTTCTCCATATTTATGAGTCTCTTCTGTTTTGTCCCCTCCCTGTTTTTATGTTAGTTTTGTTTCCCTTCCCTTATGTTCATCTGTTTTGTCTCTTAAAGTCCTCACATGAGTGAAGTCATATGATTTTTGTCTTTCTCCGACTAATTTCACTCAGCATAATACCCTCCAGTTCCAACCAAGTAGTTGCAAATGGCAAGATTTCATTCCTTTTGATTGCTGAGTAATACTCCATTGTGTGTGTGTGTGCGTGTGTGTATATAGATATATAGATATATATCTATATACACACACACACACATATATATTGTATATATATATACACACATATATATTGTGTATATATATGTGTGTATATATATATATATATACATACCACATCTTCTTTATCCATTCACCCATCGATGGACATTTGCACTCTTTCTGTACTTTAGCTATTGTTGATAGTGCTGTTATAAACATGGGGGTGCATGTGTCCCTTCGAAACAGCACACCTGTATCCCTTGGACAAATGCCTAGTAGTGCAATTGCTGGGTTGTAGGGTAGTTCTATTTTTAGTTTTTTAAGGAACCTCCATACTGTTTTCCAGAGTGGTTGCACCAGCTTGCATTCCCACCAACAATGCAAAAGAGATCTCCTTTCTCCACATCCTTCCTAACATCTGTTGTTGCCTGAGTTGTTAATGTTAGCCATTCTGACAGGTTTAAGGTGGTATCTCATGGTGGTTTTGATTTGTATTTCTCATTGTATTTGATTTGTATTTGATTTGATTTGATGAGTGATGTTAAGCATTTTCTATTTTTAACTTTTTGAGGAATCTCTGTACTGTTTTCCAGAGTGGCTGCACCAGTTTGCATTCCCATCAATAGGGTACATGGCCTTTTGAATATGTCTTTTTCTATTTTTGTAATATATTAATTACAATTAATGTCTTTTTATTTTGTAATACATTAATTAATTCATAATTTTGCTCTTGGAACTCTACTAAAAAATTCAAAGGGAATACAATAGTTCAAAGATATTTTTGAATCTATGTTTTATTTATAAATAATTCTCACATTACCTCTCTAAACTATAACTTTGTCTAAAATATTCATCACTCTAACAGCCTTAAAATGTAGCATTGAGGATGACCCAAATTACATGTTTATTACAAAACAAAATTATAGACAAAGGATAAAGTGTTTATTTGTTATGTGAACCTTCAAAATAATACTGCCAGTTATTTTAACAGAAAAAATGGGTTTACTTGGGAATAGCAGAGAATTATAATCTGGGACAAAATGATAGGCAAGTCCACAGAACAAAGGAGGACATCCTTCTTTTATAGAGGAAAGGGGGAGGTTGGAAGGAGGCATTGTAAATAAAGAGTCCATTGGAATAAACTGGGAGTTCAAAGTATAGTGGCATCTCATTGGCTGACTTGTGACTCTCTCTCATTGGGCAGGCTATCACTGGGGGGAGGAAGTAGACCTTTCTTCCTCTTGCCAGGGTAGTAAAGTAGTATACACTTGTAGGGTCCATCTTTTCCTGTTGGATTTGCAATCAATGGTAAGTGCTAGGGTGTGAGAGCTCCCCCTGCCAAAGCTCCTGACTTCATGTTAGTGAGGTTTCTCTTTATTACTTTTCACAGTTAATAGGATATTGTAAGTATTTAAGACAGAATTTGTGTAAATTCTGAAAGCTTCCCTTTACTTATACTGGATGACTGATAAAGAGGGTGAGTTGGATGGAAGAATTATACACATCTACCATTTTAGCCTGATCTTCAATTCTACCTAAGTAGAATTTTTGCTTTTTACTTTTAATTCTAACTCTTGCACTTTGTTAGTAAGTTTAACCTTTTCCTTCAATGGTAGCCTTATAATAAGTTCCACACAACCATTTGAAATTATAATTAAGAACTGCACTCCCTTAACACTGCTAGCCTTAGGAATATGCACCATAACTGTATGTCTGGACTAAGATTTGTGCAGTTGAACACTTGTCTTCCATGTTGCACAAAACAAAAATTATACAATAAATGTGCCCTGGACAATTAGGCAAAAGATATTATTACTGAAGTGTCTCTCAAATATAGTTATTTTGCCATGAAGCTTCCTGGCATTAATTTTATTAAAAAGTTGCATCATAAAAGTATTAAATATCATTGCATAACAAATAGAAGAAGGAGTATGTAGGACAGTATTTCTTCCACTATCAAAATTAAAAAAGATTTCACCAACAATTAGTTATTATGAACTAATAAATTTTGTTTTGAAATGAACAAGAGAGATTCCTATTCCATGAGGTTTGAGAAGCAAAGATCACTCTGTAGGCTTTCACTTGTGTATGAGAAAAGCAAAGCATCCACTATGAAATGCACCCAAAGATGAGGTACAGCTTTAAGAGGAGAATCCTGGACAACAGTGCTCCTATGAAGGCTACAACTGTGGCTACAACATCAACAGTCCATTGAAATTGAAGGAATTTAGAGATGTTGTAATAAACATTCCTGCTCCTACTTTATGGCTTTAACAACATTTGTGAAGTTGTTATTGATAAGAATGATATTGGAAGCTCTTTAGCTATATCTGTCCCTGTTAATCCTATTGCAAGTCTAGCATCAGCTCTCTTTAGCACTGGGCCATCATCATGACTACCATCACCAGTGACTGTTGCCATTTGCCTGTGTCCCAAAACATTACTCTTAGTTATACCTTTTACTAGTGTATTTGTCAGTAGGACAAGATGCTGTAGGTACACAAAGTTTTGTCCAAATCCTATATATGAACCTTTTTTTTGTTTCTCTATTTCTGTTATGTATTGGTTTGTTGAAATCTGTGCCCTCTAAACATAGATAACCTTTAAGGGCCTGTTATGATGCTACAATTTCAGAGCAATAGCCCTATGAGTATAAAGGTTATCACCAATAATCATACACACAGTGATTCCAGCTTTCTGGCATATAAAAATCCTACCTGGCACCTCAAGTATTGTAGGTTGAATTGTTTCCCGAAAAGATAGTTTCAGTTTTAAACCTTGGTACCTGTGAACATGACCTTATGTGGAATGTAATTGAGATGAGGTCATACTATGTAAGAGTGGGCCTTAGTCCAGTGACTAGTATTCTTATAAGAAGAGAAAAGTTTGGACACACACTCACAGAAGGAAGTTGGCCATGTGAAGATAGAGGCCATGTGAAGAAGAGTGGAGTGACACAGCAGCAAGCCCAGAACACTAAGAATTGCCAGCAGAAGCAGTGAAGGATTCTTCCTAGAGCTTTCAGAGAGATCATGGCCCTATTGATACCTTGATCTTGGATCTCCACCTAGCTTCCAGAACTGTGAGAGAAAAAAATTTCTTTTGTTTTAAGCCACATACTTTGGAATACTTTGTTATGGCAGCCACAGGAAACTAATACATCAGTTGTCACAGGATCTTCAACACCTATAAGAGCAATGCATGTGAAATCTTTAATAATATCTTCTCTGTTGCCCAGTCAAGTTCATTTTCAGTATCTGGAAAATTCCTGAATGCCAGGCACAAGATTTTAAGCTTCTCACAGGATTCTAAGCCATTGGTTTCATAATCCTCTGGGAAATTATTTGCTCCTGCCAGTTCTCTGGGTATTTCTTCTTCATTCAGGATATGACACCATCTGTTAAGTAATAGTTCTGAGGCTTGTTTGGTGAACAGCCGAAACCTTCATCAGGCAGTTTTAAGACAGTTGTCATGGATTTCTTCTCTGAGTGAAGGTATATACTTTGTATAGATTCTCTTATGTTATGCCCTTCCTTCCTTCCTTCCTTCCTTCTTCCTTCCTTCCTTCCTTCTTTGTTCCTTCCTCCCTTCCTTCCTTCTTCCTTCATTCCTGCCTTTCTCCCTTCCTTCCTTCTTCCTGCCTTCCTTCCTCTCTCTCCCTCTCTTCTTTCTTCTTTCTTTCTTTATTTCTTTCTTGTTATCTATTTTTAAATGCAGAATAAATCCTAACAAACATATTTTATTTTGTCTCCAGTCTGCTTAGTGGAACTTTGATATCTAAAAAAATTATGTTGGAATTATAAGAACAATTAACCCAATGTTTGCTAAAAACATATTCCAAAATGGGTCTGGAATAGACTTAAGTCTAGGAATTGTTTTATAATGAGTCTTACCAATGTAAGCCTGGACTACCATTCTGTTAATAGTCAGTGTTCTTATTTTATCTAAGCAAATGATTGTTGCATTTCCTGTAGTTTCAAAAGCTTCCAAGTGTCTTACTAAGTTATTTTCTTTTGCTATTTTCTTTACAGAATAAGCCAAGGAGAGAGGGACACGTGGAAGGTTTTTTGGGACAGCCACCATCAAGACTGTTATCCCAATAATGGAAAACTGAACAATACATTCTGTGTAACGTATTACACAGACTGCAGTGTAGTCTAAAGTCCACTTGTGCTCCCCAATTCCAAAGTCCATAGTACAAAGTTTGTCATTAAGAAGACAAAGTGAGAAGAGCCATTAGTGAACCATACTTGCCATTTGTGTTACAGATACCTGAAAGCTTGCCTTATAGAATCAACTACTCTTTGGCACTAGTAATGTCTGAAATCTGCCACATTTTGTCTTTGCTGTCTTGGGCTGTTTTTCCCTCTCTTGTTCTATGAGAATCTGTTTTCTTTACATCATCTTTGTCCATTGTTTCAAAAGTCAACAAAGACAGGAAGGCTGCTTTCAAGGTAGGGCCAACTGTGGTCAACTAGGACCCAGACTGCAGGATGGGGTCACTGGTCAGTGTCCTCACTCCTACTGTCTGGTGAGGACAGTCTCCTCCATCTTGAGGTGGTACTGGAGGATCAGCAGCTGGTCCACAGCAGTGGACCTTGATGATGCACTTCTCAAGGCTACAGAGCTGCTCCTCCTTGCTCTCTGGTTGGTGGAGGTGTCACCTGCACCATGGGGACCACCCTCCTCAATCTTCATGTTCTGGAATAGCTGACAAACCTGCTTCCAAGCCCAAGCCACATGTACCCCCTCTCCATGTGCCTGCACCACTGGCTCACTGTGGGGCCCATTTCATTTCCTTCCCCTTTTTTTCCAGTGGGCCCTCAAGCCCTGGCCAGAAGATTCACCTGTGCCTTTTTCCTGCACCCCAGCTACTCCCACAGAAGTTAAAAGGGGCCCCTCTCCCAATTCCAGATCTCACCTCCCCAGCTCCCACTGCAATGCCAAGTCCTTCAGTCACACATAGGCAGGCTCTCAGAATGCCTCAAAGACCACAAACACCCAAATGAGAATAAGCAGAGGTTATTTATTCAGAGCTTGCTTTGGCAGGGAAGTCAGCCACTGTTATGCCCGTGTCAGAGACTCAGGGCAGGCAAGGAGTGGGAAATCTTTATAGTGGAAAACAAGGAGCACTTCAGGTAGGCCCTGATGACATGGGGAAACTGGAGGCAAGCACTCCATGTGATTGGATGGAAACAATAATTGGCTTTCTCTGGTTGGTTCTGAGTTGGAAGCATTGGTGCAGACAGGGCAAACATTAGGGGAGCTTGCATTTGTTGATCAAATCCTGGCCATTTGGTTCTGGTTGCTGCAGAGATTGTGGGTCTGTGTTCTATTTTTATGTAAGGTTTGGCCATGATCCCTTTGGATATTGTCTCCCACCAATCATCCCCTCTGCTTCCTTTGACCACCTTTCCAAGTGAAAGCTGTCATTGGGAATTTTTAGGAGGAACTGACCTTCCAGGGTGCTGGGGTTTAGCATTTCTCCTGAGAGAAACTGTCCCAAATGATAAGCCCCTGGTACATGCAGCCTGTGCCCAGCACTATGTCTTTTAGTCCTTCAGCTCTGTGATGCAGATGGGTAGCTGAGCTCTTTGATTTTTAAAATTGTGAAACTTGGGGTGCATGGGTGGCTCAGTCAGTTAAGCATCCAACTTCGATTCAGGTCATGATCTCATGGTTTGTGAGTTGGAGCCCTGTGTCAGGTTCTGTGCTGACAGCTCAGGGCCTGGAGCCTGCTTCAGATTCTGTATCTCCTTCTTTCTCTGCCCCTCCTGTGCTCTCTCTCTCTCTCTCTCTCTCTGTCAAATATAAATAAAAAACATTTAAACAAATTTTAAAAAATAAAATAAAATTGTGAATCTAGCCCACCTCCCTTAGTTCTACTGCAGTGCAGCCAGTGGTTACAGAAAACCAAATATTTTCTGTATATTCATCAAATTCTCATGAATAGTAACCAAAAGACAGTATATACAACATTCAAGGTTCTCCATTACACAGTGGATGAGGTAGGGTGTGGTGGATATTCTGTGGCCACAAACTTGGTATTAATCTAGTTTGGATATTGATGTATCCTTCAAATTCATTTTTGTTATGGCCTTTTTTCTGTGTCTGAATTATCACCAAGGTGTAGGGAAATATGTAATGTTCTGTTACCCAGAGCTTTGGAGCATCTTGCAAAATCTTCTATCAATGAAGAATAATGTTTTGTCTTCATCTTTACTCTCTCCCCACATCTAGTTAGCAGCAATTGAACAGTCAACTGGTGATTAATTGGATGCTATTTAGTTTGTTCTGTCAGCTGTTTATTAATCTGTAACTTCCTGTTAAGATGCAGGGTGTGCTTTTTAAAGAAACCTTACACAGCATAAGTTTTATTTTGGGACTGGCTGTACTGATATATAAAGAGGATCTGTGAGAGTTACTTCATCCTGTAAGCTATTTTCTTTCAGCAAAGTTTTGTGGGCACTCACCACATGGTTCAGTGCACTGTAGTGTATGAATGAATGAGATAGTCTCAGTTTCCAGAAGTTTACCATATACTCCAGGGAGACCAGTGTGATAAAGTGTGGTAAGTACAACCATAGATGTGCAAAGTATGGTGTGATGGGAAGGAGGAGCTAGAAAATTCTAGGGGAAGAAAGCAGTGAGAAAGTTTTTAAAGAAGAAGCTCTAAAAGGCAATCAAGGAAAGATTTTTAGCAAGGTGTCACATTTTAGTGACAATGTAGAGAGATAGATTGGACAAGGAAGAACTTGAAACTAGAGAAATTATTTGAAGATTATTTAAGAGGCTATTGCAATGATTTAGGCAAGAGATGGTAAAAGCCTAACTGAAGACAGAAAGGGAGTACAGAGGAAAGATTTGAAAGAATGTTTACAGTGGAGTGGGACAGTGGGAAGTGAGGAAAAAAGAGTTGAGAGAAGGTTTTTGTTTTAGAGCACTTGGAAAACAGTACTGCCATTAAATGGAATGGAAAAGCAGGTGAGCTGGGTGAGGGTTATCAAAACAATGGGTTCACTTTTGGACCTGTTGAAATTTAGGTGCCATGTGGGGACATCATTCATTCATTGGAAATCCAAGTTTGAAGTCTGAGACAGAGGTCTGGACAGGAAATACAAGATGTGAGTGACATAACAATTTGGAAACATGATTCTATTAAAAACAGATTGTGTTTTCTGTTTATGGCACTGGACAACTGACTAGTACTTCAAAAATATAGTTTATTTTAAGATACAGTTTTCTATAGAAATGTAGGTAATAGAAATTCTAGATCATATTTTTTTTCTCTAATGGTGTCAGTTTTTATGTCAGGGATTGGGCATACATGAGTGGGGGAAGAGGGCAGTACAAACTGAATACAATCTGCAAATTGAACTTGAAGGTGTTAACATTGATATTAAAAGTGTTGCTTGCCTTTTCAGTATTAGAGATTTAAAAACACTCTGAAAAGTATGGAAAACTGTATAGTTTCATTTAATCTTAGAACGCTGTAAAATGTTCTTTACCAACAGTGCTTTACTAGTTCTTGGGATTTGGAAAACTGAAGCCTCTCATCTTTTACTATCCAAAGTGGAATTTTCAGGAATACCTTTTTGTAAAATTGTCCTTTGTATCCAGGAATCTAACCTAACCCTAAACTTAACTCTAACCCTAAATTGTAGCCTTAACCCTAACTCTAGTCCCAAATCCAACCCCAAGTGTAACACTAATTCTAGCAGGAATCTACGTTTGTACACCTAGATCTATACCTCATCTTCAACTGAGCCCTTAACCCTAACACTAACCACCAACATAACTGTAACCCCAACTGGGTACCTATTTCTTCTCACTAACCCTAACTATAACCTAGTGTTTTTAGGGATAAGCCTCTTGGGGGAAATGTTCTTCATGTCTCTAGTAATTAGATAATCAAAACTGACAAGTGAATTTCAGACTAAATGAGTAATTTATAAGCAGATCATCAGACCATCTTTAACAACATATCATTATTAGGTAACCTGAGCTTTCTGATAAAGATATCCAAAGATCTGGGTATTATTCCCAGATGTCTACAAGACATACTTGCTTCTGTTCTCTGATTTCAGAATGTGTATTTTACATTCACCTAACGGTGACTGTGAAAGTTCAGTGAATATCTCTGAAAGGCAAGATCCAAATTAAAGGTACATTTTCACAGTCTTCACAAAGGTGTATACTAACCTTGCTCCCAGTCTTCTAGAACTCCCCAAAGTGTAAGACTGTCCTCCTCCAGATGACTTACAGAAAGCTGGGGCTCTTTCATTTATATCCAAATCCCAATGTGAACCATAGCTAGACCTTACCAGCTATAACTCCTCTTGATTAGACTAGCAGCATTAAGACGGTGCGCAGTGATATGCTCTGGGGATTATAGAAGTAATATAAGATACTGTATTGCATTCAGAGACTTTACAGCCAAGCTGAGGAAAAATGATTAACAAATATAAAATGATGAGAGAATATGACGACAGAACATAATTCAGTGCTATATTATTTGGTACAGACCTGGATACCAAAGTGTTTCAAAGTGTAGACAATACTTTCTCTTATCTATATAGCACTTGGCAGCTTACCAAAACTTTGTAACACACATTCAATCCTTCTTAGGATCCTGGGATGTTGATGGAGGGCAGGTATTAGTATAATTGTTCATATTTCTGTATGTAGAAATAGGCTCAGAGGAGTTATGTCCCCTCAACTATTCCAGCAAAAGCAGCAAAGCAGAGTTTTGAATGTAAGTTGGCCAACTTCAAATCCAGTGGGAATGCAAGTTGGTCAGATCCAATGAGAAACTCATTCTATTTCATGGAGCAAATGAGACCTGAACTGGGCCTTGGGGGATTGAGTAAAATTTGAAGAGATGAAAGGAAACCAGAGTATTCTGAATAGGGTAAATACTATAAGGAGAAGACAAGAAGCCAAGAATGGGAAAGTGAACAGAGAAGGGAATGGATGAGGTAAGATTGGTTGCAGGAATTGGGGCTTTGAGAGCCAAGCAAAGGGTCTTATATTACATGTCGAGTTTCACTAAGAAGTCAATGAGCTAGATAATGGCATAAAGAAATATCCACCTGGTAAGTGTGCAGGTGTACAGTCAAGAGTAGAACAGGGAGGTTCCTGAGGCAGGAAGGCCATTTAGGTGGCTTTGAGGTGTGTTTATAAGGGCCTGAATAGGGTAGCAACAGTTAGTATCAAATTAAAATAAATGGGTTAAAAAAAGACAATTCAAAATGATAGACTTAGTGTTTGACTGAACTTGAGAGATGAAGACAGTGAAAAAAGTCAAAAAATTCCAAATTTCAAATAACTAGTTTTGTGACTTCAGGCAAGTCATATGATCTTTCTGGGTCCCTCATCTGAAGAAAATGTCATGGCAGGATGTGAGAGCAACCCTCACATCACATGTGACTGAAACTTGTTTTATATGTAGAACTATTAGATCAATCAGTTGCTTTAATAAAGAGGGAAAATTTTTAAGTGTCTAGAAAGATATTTTAAATAACATTATTAAAATAATGAAAAATTGGTAAATATCTAAATGTTCTACAATGGAGGAAGAAGCAAACAAATTATGACTATTATGTAGAAATGAAAATCACTTTTGAAAAACATAGAAACACAAATATTCAAAATATAAAGATAGGTAGAGAAAACAGGACACAATATTATCTGAACATTATTAAAAAATAAATATATTTTCTAAGGACTGGAACAAACCACTAAAAGTGATTTCCTGTGGCTGATGGTAATATGGCTGATTTGTATTATCACTTTTGTACTTTGTACTTTTCTGGATCTTCCAAATTTTGCACAATGAGGCTTTTTTCTTTTATACTAAGAAAAAGTATTAAGCAAAAAAGAAAAAGAAATGAGATCAGCTACTACTGTTTAAAATCTTTAGATGTGTTGTGTCCCTTGTAACTGTTTAAGAATAAAATATATAATAGGTACATCCTTCTCTATTTGACTTGGAAAGTATCAGTGGAGTAGAGTAGATTTGGAGAAATGGCAGAGATGAAGAGGTGACCATAGGAAAAAGGGAATAGAGCTGAAGAAGATTGAAGTACTGCAAAAGCAGAGCAGAGATGTACGCCTTTACTGGAAGAAAATCAGAACACTTCTCTGGAAAATGCTTACAGCTCAGATAAATACAGAAGCAACTCCGGAAGTATGCAAGAATGCAGTATGTCACAACTACAAACAGTGTTGCATTGTACAAAATTTTTCATTAGGTTTGATAACCTCAAGGAGACCTTTGCCAGGATTCTTCTTGGTTTTCCACTACGACTATAAAATGTTTTTTCATTGACTGTGCATTCAGGCATAAGTGGAAATGGACTATCCAGTGACATTATGAAACATGTATGTTTCGAGAATTTTTAATGAACATTTGTATAACTAAACAAAATATTTCTAGGAAAGGAAATAAGAACACAAATGTGGCCTTGAAGAATATAATTGAAAACCAGTAGAATAATTCTTAGAATCTTGATATTGACACTGATCCATGATAGTTCCTGGCTTTGTGCTCAGTTAACAGGACATGACAGGGTTGCTTATGTGAGGCAATATGAAGTGGTAAAATGGTCTTTGACTCAAACTTTTCTTCTAAATATGTTATTTCACATGACCTTGTACTATCACTTAAATCAAAAACCATGGAATTTTCAATAGGTAGATAAGTTTCTCACAGTTGGAACCCTCCTTTTTGTTTATCTTGGAATTTATTTTACATTTACCTATGTGATATTGTTTTCACCAAATATGTTCTACTAAAATTCATGGAACTCTCTCAAAATATTGTTTCTTCTCCCTGCCTTTTACATTGGCCTTACCATGTTTCCCATCACTATCTGTTCTGAATGTCACTCTGCCATATCACAGGTGAAGCACACTAGAGTCTGTCAGGGAGAGGTTCAGAGTTCTCTAAATACAAAGGTCCCCAAACCCCAATAAATACCAAACCTGAAAAGGGTCAGAATGCAACCTCCGTCTGGTTTTCTTTAGGATCAGCTTGTTACTAGACTTTGGGTAGACTCACATATGCTAATTGTCTTGGCTGTGCTCACATTTGTAAAAATAGCACAAGAGAAAACTGATGAACATAGCAAACAGTGGAAGAACTTGCCCACCAACTCTTGCCATATCTCAGTATTTGTGATTCTTGCACTTATTCTTGGGATATTTGCCAAGTGGACAAAACTGCTTCATATAGCGATGAAAGGGCTTCTCCAGTTGTAAGTCATTTGTCTATATAGGTTGTCAAAGTAAATATTGTAAGATCATTTGCTTATGGTATCACTGTAAATGATGCTAGAAACATTAGGAAAACAAAAATTTCACATCAATATTACTTTTCAAAAACTGAACCTCATTAGAATATTTTGCCTCATTCAGAATATCTTTAAAATGCATTGCAGGAGGAAGATAAACACTGTTGGGAAGGAAGAGTAGAGGATAATAACAGAATGGGAACTTCATGGCTTTACTTAGAAAAATGAAATAATTGGGCCTGAGATGGCTTTTCTATTGTAGCCGTCTCACTCTGCATTCTTACTTGAATGGCTGTCAAAATAAACTACAAGTTATCACACCGTATATAATCAGTGTGACATCTGGGGCTCCATAAGAGGCCACTGTTTCTCTAACTTTAGCTAACCAGTGCACTTCCTGTAGCGTGCTTTGGGTTAATTGTCAGAGCCAAAGGGTCTGATTACCCTCTGGCTCCTTTTAGAATCACCCTCTCTCTCTCTCAGCTAGCAGAAGTGGCTAGTGCTGCACTTACATTAATCCAGCATCGAAAAAACCTATTCTTTTGACAAACAGAAACAAGCAAAGAGCTAATGGGGTAGCCACGTCTATTTGAAGAAGCTTTTAAATAATTTTGTAATTGATGATTCCTGATTGCTTGATATATGTATATTTTACACCATTTCCTGACAATTAAGCGAAGATTGTGTAGTTTTCATCATGGACTGAAGTGTAGAAGAGAAGGAGAATGAGAAAGAAAGTATTTTTGAGATTTTACAGACAGAACAACTGGGATTTTCACCCTTTTGTGGAGTTCCAAAGTCACTCACACCAGACAGCTTAACTGAATGCATTTTATATTTTAAGTTTCAGACACAACCTCAAAGCAAAGAGGAACCTCTTCAAGGACCTAACAAGAAGCAAGCCTGGTAAGTCACTGTCTTACACAGAAAGTTTTGTGTGAAGCAAAACACTAGTAAGAATATATTTTAGGAGGAAATGTTGGGTCCTTAAAACAAGTCTATCCTTTTTATAACCATGACTGTGTAGAGATAATTCTCACGTGGTGGGAGAGGCAATTTGGGGTATTTTGTCAGGCTGCTTTGTGTTATGTTTTCCTTTGGAGGAAAGAGGGTCAGAAAAATATTCTTTGCTCTACCATTTAAATCTGGTCTAGCATAAAGTCACATTGTCAGTGGCTGGGTGGTTGAAGCAGTGAATCATGCTTTTCTTTGAGTATATTTTGAAATATTGACTGGTTGGATCTGCAGAGTTTGCATGAACATAAACTGAGGCAAGATTTTTTTTTTTTTTGGAAAACTCAAGCCTATCCTGATTTTAGGAGATCTCATTCCATTTTTTAAAAAACTTTGATTTTTGTCCTTTATTTAATAATATCTTTAGTGTTGAAGAGGTGAAACCATAACCAGAGCATTGAGTTGATGACAAAGAACTTATAAATAAAATTGTAACAGCAAAAATATTAGAATAATATATCATGTGTTTCCACAGAAAACCTGGACATTTAAACTTAAAAAAACAGAGGCAGAAAAGACAACATTTTACTCTCTATTAGTCCATAAAAATTGCCTTTATTTTTGTAACCAGACCTGCTAAATTGGCCTTTATACGGTCCTTTGCTCTCATGAAGCAAGTGGGGAAATATCTACATGTGAAATCGTTGCAGTTTATTAAATGTCAAAGAGAAACTTGTTAACCAGACATATCAGATAACCAACTGCCCAGTGCAGAGCAGTTGCCTAGCACAGGAAATTCAATGTTCCCTTTAAGGACAACTGATGACCACACAAAATGCACAGTTTATAAATAATTAGGAAAAAAGATTAGAAAGTGTGTCACTCATGTTATACTATATGTTCCCCAAAAGAATAAATATTACCGTTTGTGTCGTTAATAAGCATGATTAAGCATCAGTGTGTTAGAAACTGTGAATAAAATTTCAGCCTAATTCCATAATCTTGGTTAGATAAATGGGCAAGATAGAAGCATAGGAGTGAGATTTCAAGGACAAGCTTTGGGAGAGGGGAGTCCAGAGTGTGTTTGATGTACTTTTTGTGGATATGGACTGAAAAGATCAGTTTCCCAAGAAGCACTCCTGCAGTTAGGAGATGGGATTTTTTCCCTTCTCTGTCCTGGGAATTTCATTTCCCTGAGATGAGGGAAGGAATGGAGGCTTCTCAGTATCTTTTCTGGATGCTCTCTCTTTGTATGAAAAGTAGGAAATGAAATTCCCATGAAGGATTCTGGCCAAGTTAGAAAAACCCTCAGGAGATCTATGGGATTCTAGAGGCTTCATCCCTGGGTAAGGGTAAGAAGGCCTACCTGACATGAACCCCTGCAATTTTATGCAGAATTGCTGGTAAAAGAACCACTCCTTTGCATAAGGAGAACATTTGAAGAAAAGCACTTGCACAAGCAGAAGGGACAAAGGTCTTTGAACTATAGCTGCCTTTGAAGCTAGGGCTTCCACTACTCTAACACTACACTCCATATCTCAGGATATTCACGAAAAGAACAGTCTCAATTCAAGACCTCTCGGTTTGAACTTTGTATAGGGTGTCTGTGTATGGAGGGAGAGAAGACAAAATACTTCCTGCCCTTTGCAAATAAATACAGTCAGGCAGTGAAATTTAAGAATGCTATAACTGGGCTAGTCTTGCCCAAGCAATGACAGAAAGGGTTTTGGTCATGAGAGAAAACAAGGCTTATTGGGGTGGCCGCTGATTTCAATCCAGGAGCAGGGAGAAGACTTAAGTGGAGAATCAGAATACTAGAACACTAAGATCACAGTAAGAGAGGGATGTACTTCTAAGGATCAAGGCAAAGAGAGAAATTGGAAGCTAGAAGTAAAGTTGATGATGACTTAAAAGCAGAATAGGGCAGGTTGAAAGGAAGGAATTGTGATGAATGACTCTGAACTGGTTCTGCTAACAGAGAGTTCACTGATGTGCATTGATGTGGTGGCCTAAAGGTGTTGCAACAGATCAGGCAAACTCTCCTCCTCACACTGTGGGAAAGCAAACTCTGGCTAAAATCTTATATGGTGGACTAAAAGTTACCTTAAGAAATCTATTCCATCTCCCTCATTTCATACACATGGAAAGTGAAGCCCAGAGATTATCTTGTGGTCTACCTAACCCAGAGCCATACAGAGAAGGAAATCCTGAGAAATGTGGTTCTCTCTTAGCTAAACTGACATGGTTCAAAGTCACCAAGATGTCTAATGGACTTCTCAAACTTGGCACTACCCTTAAGTCTTCTTTGTCTGCAAACATTCTCCATTAATGGCATCTCTAACCTTCCCCAAACTTCAGAGTCATTCTTGATGTTCTTTTTCTGTCACACCTTGCATTCAATCTTTCAGTGAGTTTAGTCAACTCTGCCTTCAAAAGTATCCAGAATCTGACCATTTGCTTCAAGCCACCATAGTTTCCCACCTGGATGATTGAAGTAAGTGGTCTGTCTGCTTCATCACATGTCCCTCCCTGTATATTTTCAACACAACAGCCAGAATGACCATTTTTAAAGCATAAGTCAGGTCACATTATACTGTTGCACACACACACACACACACACACACACACACCCTTCCAATGGCTCCTTGTTTCACTTGGAGTAAAAAACAGTCCTGCCAATAAATGACCTCCCCACGATCATCTACCTTACATCATCTCTTCCTAATGTGGTCTCCTTATAGTTCTTCAAATACATCAAGCACATTCCTACCTCAGGGTTCTCATGCTGGCTGCTTTATCTGACTGGAACATGTTTCTCCAGATGTTGACATAGTTTCTCATCTACTTCAAGTCCTTCCTTAAATAACACCTCAGCAATACCTACTTTAGCCATCCTATCTAAAATTACAATCTCCTGTCTCCATCACCACCCTACTTATTTCTATTTCCTAACTAGCTGTGTTTTCAGTACCAATTATTACATTCTAAGATATGCTTTGTGTAGTATTACATTTATTGTCTGCCTCCCCTGATGAGAATACAGGCCCAACAAGGACAAGGTTTTGACTGTTTGCTTATGTGCCTCGGGCTCTAACCCTTGCACAGAGTAGGTACTCCATAAATATTTGTTGTATGAACTGAATGTTATTTGTCTATGTATCTCCCTAATTGGAGGAGGGTAGATCTTTATTTTAAAAGTTATGTTATATATTTTTCCATTTTTAGGAAGCACTCTTTCTATGTCATTCTAGGAAATTTCTACAGAAAAGATAAACTCCCCCATTATTTTAGAGGCTTCAATCATAAGCGTCTTCTTTTATTACCTAACTAAATTTTAGCTACAAAAGTTTTCATCCCTGGGGCACTGGGGTGGCTCAGTTGGTTAAGCCTCTGACTCTTGATTTCAGCTCAGCTCATGATGTCACAGTCATGAAATAGAGCCCTGCATCAGGCTCCGTGCTGGGTGTGGAGTCTACTTGAGATCCTCTCTTTCCCTCTCTTGCTGCCCCTCCCCCACTCCCGTGTGTGTGTGTGTGTGTGTGTGTGTGTGTGTGTGACAGAGATGGGGGAGGGAGGGAGAGGGAGAGAGAGAAGGAGAGAGAGAGAGAGAGAGAGAGAGAGAATGCATGTGTGCTCTCTCTCTGTCAAAATAAATAAATCAACATTTTAATTTTTTTAATGTTTATTTATTTTTGAGAGAGAGAGAGACTGAGTGTGAGCAGGGTAGGGGAAGAGAGAGAGAGAGAGAGAGACATAGAATCTCAAAGAGGCTCTAGGCCCTGAGCTGTCAGCACAGAGCTTGATGTGGAGCTTGAACTCACAAGCTGCAAGATCATGACCTGAGCTGATGTAGGATGCTCAACTGACTGAGCCACCCAGGTGCCCCAATAAATCAACTTAAAAAAAACTTTTCATCCCTTTTGGTCACTCTGGAAGCATGTACGTATTAGAAACATACAGATCTTGGGTCACACTTCCCCAGCTGTTTTCTTCTTAGTGTTGTGTTCTGGATCCTTTGACCTAATTTATAGCTTCTATAGTTTCCAGCCCTTGAGAGAGGTTTTAAAGCAGGGAAAAGAAGTTATGTGCAGGAGAAACATGATACTGTTCCCTTTTGCTGCAACAGAGAAGTCTGAAGGAAGAGAAAAACCACTGTTCAATGGGAGGAGATGTTCCTAGAAAGTGAGACAGGTGCTAATGATCCTTGCAATGGTCACAAAACTCAGAAACGATATTCTCTGGTAGCAGAAAGCAGAAGGAGGAAAGGTTTATTCAGGGAGAGTTTGCAGCTTGGAATGAAATGCTATTAACCCTTAAAAAATAACATGTGCCTGTCACGGGTGTCCTGCATCACGTTGTACTTGACTGACATATGTGACTTCCCCTAACTAGACTGAATTCCAGTCCAGAGCTGGGATGATGGGTTTTCCTTCTCACCGTCCAGTGCTTGGCCTGGTACCGGAGGCCCAGGGGCAGCTGAAAGAACCACGCTGGGTGAACTGTGAATGAATAAAATGTCTCCTTGATTAGCATTAGGAAAGAAAGAACCATTATTTATGTGTATGTGGCATTCAACTGGGAAAGGGAAGGAGGGTGAAGAGGGAAACTAGCATTTTTTGACAGCTTGCTATGGAATTTATGTAAAGTAACTTGTATGGTGCCTTTTGCACACCTGGCATTCATTATATGGTAGCTGTTTTTAATTTAATTTATACTGACTTCATGAGGTGGATGTTATGACCCCTTTTTGCCAAGTGAAGGATCTTCGACTCAGAGAGGTTGTAGACGTTAGAGTCACTTAACTAGTGGTGGAGCAAGGATTCAATCCCAAGACCAGGTACTTTCCCTGATCCTATTGCTTCACCATGACCTTCAAGAAGGACTCCAGGAGCATAATGCAGATGTATATATGCATATGTGTGGGCATAATTCACCATATGCATGGACAGGAAACTGGCAAAAACTCATCCCTGGTGCCTCTTCAGTTCTTTTTACAACCCAGCTGCTGAGCCCTTTGCCTTATTCCTGGATACCCATTCAGTGACTCATATTTTCAGATGTCTTTACTCTCAGCAACCATCATTCCATTATTCACCCTCTCTGAGTTTCAATCTTCTCATCTTTAAAATTAAAATGATTATACCCCCATATGGATTCATTATGAAGATTAAGTGAGAATAAAAGCCAACATTTATTGAGTGCTTGCTATACACCAGACACTGTTCTAAGCACATTATATGGATTAATTTATTAATTCCCACAACTATCCTATGAAGTAACTATAATTGCTATCACTGTGATCATTTAATGAGTGAAGAAGCTGAATATCAGAGATTAAATGACCTGCCCAAGGTGACCCAACTAACAGCAAAGATTCAAACCTGGGCAGTCTGACTGAAATGGCCCTTGTGCCATTTCACCTATGCTGTCTCAATTTACAAAACAAAGATAATCTATAAAATAATAAATAATATTAAAATAATAAAATGATAATAAAAAATACCCATCATTTACTAAATGGCAATTTGTGCAAAACAATATGCTTGCTCGCCTACATTGGTCCCTACACTGTAGGCCTTCAGCACTTCACAGAGTTATTATAAGGATAAATAACATGACAAGTGCCCACACATAATAGAGGATGAATAAATATTGTCTGGTTTCCACCCAGAGATAACCAGTATTAATATCTTTATATAGAAACTTCTAGACATTATTTATACCTATTTACAGATAACAAAATAAATGTGAATTATTTTGTACATCCTGGGTTTTTTCTACTTTCCAAAATATCATGAACATCTTTCCACGTCAATAAATATTCATTAACAACATGCTTTTTTAGTGAGTTTGATAATCACTCCCAAGTCAGAAAATACTAGTTTTCAAAATCTTAGATATTGCAATGGTTTGTGACCCTCTTTGCCTTTCTAAATATATTTTAGATTATTATTTTTTTAATGTTTATTTACTTTTGAGAGAGAGAGGGAGAGCATGCACGCACAAGCAGGGGAGGGGCAGAGAGAGAGGGAGACACAGAATCCAAAGCAGGCTCCAGGCTCTGAACTGTCAGCACATGGGGCTCAAACTCACGGACCTCAAGATCACGACCTGAGCTGAAGCTGGACACTTAACCAACTGAGCCACCCAGGCATTCCTAGATTATTTTGTTTTTAAGTAAGGTTCTGCATCATGAGTTGTTAATTTTCAAAGTGAATGGGTTATTTTATATTTTTCTTTCAAGCATTGAATTTTTAAAAATTTACATGAAGTCTTTGGTTAGTTTCTTTTGAAACACTTAAATGTAATCAGTAGACATTCACAGGGAAAAAAAATCCCCACCATTCAAGTGACAGAGCACATGCTTGGGCTTCCAAAGCTGTTTGATTTCTTCTTAGGTGTGCTCCTAGAGATAGCACACCTATAGTTTGAATGAGACATGTACTTTCTGAGACATGTTCTTTTACAGTGTACCATGCAATCCCCACTTATGAAAGTTTCATTTCCTACTCCCTGCACTCCAAAGACTATATAATCTGCACAATGTAGTAAAATGCTACAATATTTTATGATTTTTACAAAATTTTATAACTATTATGAAAAAGCAGACTATCACTCACACGGTTTTACTGGAGCCATACTTCAGGCAAGTTCATGAATGATATGATCTCAATATTTTGTTGTATGAAACATCAGCATAAACTGATAGTTTAGAATTTGAGGAATCTATTTAGGAGATGATAGCAAACAAAGTCCCTCTGTAGCTTAAACCTCATATTTAGCATTACATTTTTTTCTTTCCCATATACATACATATGTCTGAAGTTTTGATAGCAAATTTTTAGCTGGCCACAATCTCTGCTCACTTTTAAACAAGGAGTTTAATATCTTAAACACTTTTAGCTTTCAAATGACTTCTCTGAGAAAACAAACAAACAAACAAACAAGCATAGATTTCTTAGGCAGAAAATACAGACCAATCATCAAAATAGATAATCAATGTTTTCTTAATAACTCTTAAAAAGATACTAATAGCAGCTAACATTTTTTAAAATATGAAATTTATTGTCAAATTGGTTTCCATACAACACCCAGTGCTCATCCCAAAAGGTGCCCTCCTCAATACCCATCACTCACCCCCCCCCTCCCTCCCACGCCCATCAACCCTTAGTTTATTCTCAGTTTTTAAGAGTCTCTTATGTTTGGCTCCCTCCCTCTTTAACCTCTTTTTTTTTCTTCCCCTCCCCCATGGACTTCTGTTAAGTTTCTCAGGATCCACATAAGGGTGAAAACATATGGCATCTCTTTCTCTGTATGACTTATTTCACTTAGCGTAACACTCTCCAGTTCCATCCACATTGCTACAAAAGGCCATATTTCATTCTTTCTCATTGCCACATAGTATTCCATTGTGTATATAAACCACAATTTCTTTTTCCATTCATCAGTTGATGGACATTTAGGCTCTTTCCATAATTTGGCTATTGTTGAAAGTGAGCAGCTAACATTTTTATAGCACTTATTTACCGTAGGCACTTTCCTAAGTGTTTTATATACACGTAATTAATTAATATTAATCATATAATTTTCACAACTATCTTATAAGGTGGGGACTTCAAATGACTAGAAATAAAAATGAAGTTGCCTCAATAAATAAATTTTGAGAAATATAAAATTGCTTTAATATACTCATGGGTGAAAATGGGAATAGTCAACAAATTTGATGGTGGGAAAAAAAGCAATGTGTAACAAAATGGTTTAAATTATTTTTTTCTAAAAAGATATTTTAAGGAAATACTGGATAGCTTGGCCAAAAACAGCTTTTGTGTGTTGTTTGAACTTAAAATCTTCAGGAAAAAAAAAAAGCTTGACATTTAAGAAGTCTCTTAAGGGGCGCCTGGGTGGCTTGGTCAGTTGAGCATCTGACTTTGGCCCAGGTCATGATCTCATGGTTTGTGAATTCGAGCCCTGCATCGGGCTCTGTGCTGTCAGCTCAGAGCCTGGAGCCTGCTTCAGATTCTGTGTCTCCCTCCCTCTCTGTCCCATCCCACTCATGCTCTGTCTCTGTCTTAAATAAAACATTAAAAAAAATTAAAAATAAAAGAAGTCTCTTAATCATTTCATGATCTATTTAAGTCAAATTACAATGTTGTACACCCTAAACTTATGCTGTGCTGTATGTCAGTTATATCTCTGTAAAACTGGAAAAGAAAAAAGAACTCTCTTAGGAGTAAGAGTATCAAAGTTAAGCAAAGAAATATTTGATACAACATACAGTTTGAAAATAAAGAAGGGAGGCATTCAAAGGAAGTTAGTAACTTAATTGCCTGGGCAACTCTTTTATGATAGAACAAAAGAAATACAAAGGAAAATGTAGTGTATACCATGGGATTTTTGTTGTTGCTGTTTCTTTATTTTGTTCTGCTAACCATAAGGAAGAAAACACTTAGGGTTTGAGAGCAGAGAGGAAGAACAGTAACTTTCTCCTCGAAAAGAAGATTCAGGGAGAGGTCTCCCTCTCTCTCTGCCCCTCCCCTGCTTGCTCTCTATCTTTCTCTCTCTCTCAAAGTAAATAAATAAACATTAAAAAAAGAATAAAGAACTAATAAGCTTTCTTGTCCGGCAAGATTGTTGCATATATAATATATTGTGATATACAAGAATAGATTATATTTCTGATCTTAATAAAAGGCTCAGTGAGTCTTTTCTTAAAGTCAGAACTAGGAAGCTTGAATTCTAGTTCAGAGTATCCAGTACCCAGGTATCCAGTATACGTGGATGTTTGAGTTTCTTTAAATCTTGCTCTTTATCAGCTTATGTGGTTATTCAAGAGTTAATAAATATTTTTCCTCTCTTACTATATTTTTAGAAAAGAATAATTGGCTGGATTATAACTAAGTATATTACTTCTTAGCTGGAAAGTATGCATTGCTCACCTGTGTATCAACCTTCATCCCTTTTTACCTGTGGCAGCTCAGCTTCTTGATTGGAAACATATAACCAGTGTTCTGTGATATTATGTATATACTTAAAACTTTTGTGATAGCACACATTTTCAGGCTTAATATTTTATAAAGGTTTGTACACATTGGGTCAGTGTCCATATGGCAAGCTGAATGTTTTCACATTTCTAATAAAACTGTAGCTTAGAGCTTACTGTTTTCTGAGATTTGTAGGAAACAGCCAGAAAGCAGTGTATGTGACCTGAGATTTGTTTGTTTCCTTTGGCTTGCAGTAGATTTTGGCATCGTGTTCCTCTTTCCTTGGCAGAAGCTGGAAATTAGAACCTTGAAAGGGATTTAAGTGCAACACTTGGGGCAGCTTCCCCCTTTTGAGCCAAGCAAGCCAGCCATTGACACCTGAGGTAGGGTTATGACAGGCTTTCTCCACAGTTAGGACTGAAAGAGTCCAAGAGTGAAGATAATAATCACTTTGCCTTGGACCAATGTTACTTTTGTCCCCTATGGGAACAACTGAGATAACCACATCCCATTTTGAGATCTGTCTCAATCAGCTGTGATTTCTCTTTTAGACAAAAGTGGTGCCAATGAATATTACTTATGTTCCGGCTTGGATATCATTTTTCTCCTTATTTCAAAGTATCATTTTGAAATGATAATGTAATGAGTAGAGGAAGAAGCTTCTTACTTACTTATTTACTTATTTATTTTACAATTTTTCTTTCTTTAATAAGCTTTGGTCCCTAGAGACCAGTGTCCATAACATCTGTATGTAAACTCAGTTTACCCCCATTTTCATCTCCACTAGCCATGTCTGCAGAGAGCCTGGCTTCCTAGCTTATTCAGAAAAGATATGAAGGACCATCATGCCACAATTTCCCTCTTGTCTGCTTCCAAAGTTACCACCATATGTTTACCCATCTTATTCTCCCTCCTATCTTAGAAGAAAAGAAATCCTTCATTTCTTTCCCAAAACCATTTTTTTCATCTTTGCTAATAATCTCTCTTTTTCCCACCTTCTCTGGGATTTATGTTATTAATTTTTGTACTCAATTTCTCTAGTTTTTCCTTTCTCCCTGCCTATAAATGTGTACAAGTGTTAACCTTGCACAAAAGCCTTCTCTAAGGTCACAGTCTCCATCCAATTACCTCCTCTTTCCTCTGCTTTGTTTCATTGCCAACTTCTTGATAGAGTTTTCTACAATCACTGCTTCCTCATCTCTCGTGTGACTTTCAACTTGATTTCCATCCTCATCACTCAACTGAATTTGAGTGATCCATAGCAAGGATCATTTGTGATCTCAAATCCAATCTCCTTCTGAGTGGTCAGCTAACTGGAACTTACCGCAGCCCTCCCTTCTGAAACTCCTCCCCTGGATTTGTGAAGCAGCTCTCTTCTCCTCTTACTGGTCTCACCCTTAAATGTCACCCATGGTTCTGTCCTGGGGTTGATTTTAGTCAGGATTGAGGAGGTGGCTTGGCCATGGCTCCTACTGTGTTCTTTGCAGTGACGCTTTAAGGCATGGATCACTCATTGGTTTCCATTTTCTCTTCTTCCCTATGGGATTACAGAAATTATAGTGTTTCAAAAATATCACACTCACATCCAGAAGTTGCTATTTTTGTTTTCCTTCCTGCCTTGCCCTAATAGAGGAAAGAAGATACCTTTGGCAAAGGCCTTGGTCATTCTCTTTGTCATGTTTTGGCTTACTGAAGTGGATCAGAACAAAAGAGGGTCTTTATGAAAATATGTGAAAACTTGGAGCAGATTTTGCATCTGGACTCTTCAGATTAACTCAAGTGAGCATTTGCACTACATGATGCTACCTTCCGTCCATGTGCCTGTATGAGTCTAGTCTCTCAGTGAAGCACATTTCATTCTAGTGAAGAGTCATTGCATAAAGTATTGATGCACAAGTACTGTATCTATTATTTAGAAAATGATGGTATATGTTACAAGTTACACAGTATCTCTTCACTATGAGAAATGCCCAGGAAATCACTCAGTGAAGCTTTCCTGTAGTCTCTGGGTATATTCCCCTTAACAGCTTCTCCAAAGTTAGATGACTCACTTATGCTACAGATTTGTATGTGGACACTGTATGTACTTGCCTACTTCTCATTTCAGCAAAGTCTTTCTTCCTTTTCTACTTTTTTTCTTTTCTGCCCTTCCTTCTTGCTCATGGGACTATTTTACTGGAAACTGTTAAACTCTCCCTCCCCCTAACTGCACATTCAACTTCCTTCTAATGAACAGAGGAAACAGATGACAAAAGTTGTTCACATAGTAAACTGGAAGAGAAAAACTTGTAAAATAGCAAAGAAGTACGAAACATAGTGTAAGATGCATCTCATGACCCCAAGGGAGAAGGAGAGCAGAAAACCTATCACAAAAGCTCTGAGAATTTCCAAGGTCCTCTCTGGCCCCATGGTATCAGTAAAGAGGGAAACTTATGACCCTAGAGAAGTAGTTGAGAGTTTTAAGAGTTTCAAAATTCATTTAATGTTGCATTGTTCACAGGTGTTAATAAAGTTTATTTCTAGCACTCATTACAAGCTCAATGTACTAGGGGTTTTTTTTGAAGGAGGTAAAGATACCGATTTTCTCAGGTTCAAACAGTCACTTGGTTTTCCTTCTTTGACACTTAATTTTTAGAGGAATGTGGACACTTTTGATAATTCTCCAAGGGACATTTATTTACAGTCATTCTTTTAGATTGTAAAGAATGATCAGAAGACTCTTTTCTTTACCTTATTTTTTAGTTTTGTATATGCTAGATAGTTTCGAGGGTTTACACTGAAATAAAAGTTTTAATTTAAAATGGAAGTGCTTGGGTGGGAAAGGATTGATTATGCTAATGATATTATATATTGTTTGTTCTTTCATTTAATCTCCAAAAATATTTCCATCCATTTATACCCAAACAGAAAATTTATTCCTTTGTGTTTAGTTTTGCTTCACATTTCTTTTTGATCAGGGTACTCACTAATTACTGTGGGAGTTTAAACTGCCCAGTCAAATGAAACGCCATCCGGAGTCTTAAACTACATAACATCCATCCTTTTGAATAATCTACAATGTTTGCAACTCAGCTGCAAATTTTTTTTCACTATCTATTGCTTCTTTAGAAATTGAATGGCAAACAGGAGGGTATCTATCATCTCATAATTCTCTTTCCAGTGGAATGAATCTAGGATTTATGTTTTAGATACATATGAACACAGTTCCAAAATTATCCATCTTGCTGAATAGCAGATGTGAGAACAGACAAAAGAATGTGCAGTTCGGTAGTTTCCTTTTGCTCAATTTATAATGATTTCACTGTAAGCAGTAACAAATAATGAGAATATTTTTCTCAAACTTTGCCTTGAATTAATTGGAGGGCTTGTTCCATACTGATTGCTAGGCCTCACCTCCAGAGTTTCTGACTCAGTGGTCCTGGGGAAGCCTGAGAATTTGCATTCCTAATAAGTTCCCAGGTGATGCTGATGCTACTTATACAGAGACTGCACTTTGAGAACCACTGCTCTAATTATGTTATAACATGAATATTATACATGGTGATTTAAATTAGTTTCTATTTTTGCTTTGGCATATGCAAGAGACACTAAAAGATTAAATGTGGGAATTTCAATTTTTGATGAAGAACACATACTGAGAAAAAATGTATTTTAAAAACCAACTATTCCCTGTAACCTCAGAAGTATAACACAGTATGTATAAAACACCTGAGACAAAACGAATCACCTTTTTCTCAGTTATTTGCTGCTATGGGACAACTCTCTCTGGTTTTGCCTTTGTAAACAGACCATGAGATTTGATGTCAGATGGCTATTGCTGAGGCCAGATCCATTTATATACAAAGCCTGTCTAATCAGTAGTCCACCTACATTTTCAATCCGGGTGGCCTATTTGACATCACAATATTCAATTAATGGTCATCTGCCCTGATGACAGGATTAAATGAGCACATGCTGATCAAGTGTCAGCTGATCAACAGCCAAATCAAGCATCTTTCTCTGGACACTTTACTTTTGGAATTTAAACACAATTCAAATTCCCCAAGTTACTATTCAGAGAAATGGTGTAAGAGTGCCCCACGATATGTTTTTATTGGTTTTGCTTGACTTTTAAAAAAAATTTAAGGGGCGCCTGGGTGGCGCAGTCGGTTAAGCGTCCGACTTCAGCCAGGTCACGATCTCGCGGTCCGTGAGTTCGAGCCCCGCGTCAGGCTCTGGGCTGATGGCTCGGAGCCTGGAGCCTGCTTCCGATTCTGTGTCTCCCTCTCTCTCTGCCCCTCCCCTGTTCATGCTCTGTCTCTCTCTGTCCCAAAAATAAATAAATGTTGAAAAAAAAAAATTTAAAAAAAAAAAAATTTAAATGGTTATGATTTTTGAAGACCACCACTCTTCTTCTAACATTCTCTTTTAATATTTAATATGTGCTAATTCAACTTTTTAAAAGCCCAAGTGTCAAAAGAGATAAGAGCTTGAGGAGCTGTGGCAAGCAAAAGCTCACACACTGTAAAAAAGGTGAGCAAAGATGGCCCCACCATAACTGAACCAGGGGTTTGTCTGTGGAAGCCTATCCAACAGAGGCTGGTAGACGCGTGCCACCAGAGGAAGAAAAGCCCCACAGTGCACATAGACTCTGCTTTTATGGGACTGTTAGCTCTGACTATTGTTATGCAGAGGCTTATGAACAATGGAATTGCTTTGAGTATTAAACACACATAGTAGCAGAAGTACCCACATATTTTTCTTTCCAAACATTTGGTCCCCTGTAACATGCAGCTTGGGACTATAAGAGCTAAACAATCCCTACTGTGTAGACCTGGGTCTATGTTAACTACGTAATCTTAGGGGAAAACCTGGGAAAACAAATCAGTAACATTGCATTTGGTTATGATTGTCAAGCATGTTCTTTCTTTGAGCTGCCTCATCTGGATTGCTTCCCTTCCCCTCTCAAGCAGATATGGAGTGCTGGTGTAACAGCTGCCACCAGGGAGAGGCACAGAGAGCCAGGAAGTCCTTTTAGCCTTTGCCTCTTTCCCTCCCTTCATTTTTGATCCCTATTGTTCTACCTCCTCATTCTCCCTTACACCCTTGCTTCTTCTTCTCATATATAAAATGACTATGAAGTCATAAACTGGTTGTTCAGCTGCATATGAGAAACCTTTTATTTTATAGCTATGACTAGAATAGACCTAGTCTGTTATATTTTCCAGCTTATTCAACCTCACCTTTTTATCTATTTTTTTCTTTATTCTTTTTTCTCAATCTCAAACTGAAGTCTCCTCTAGTTTTCCCACAAAATTTTCAGGTTCTTTTTTTTTTAAGTTTATTTATTTATTTTGAGAAACAGAGAGAAGGCACAAGTTGGGGAGGGGCAGAGAGAGAGGAGAGAGAGAATCCCAAGCAGGCTTTGCACTGTCAGTGCAGAACCTGATGCTGGGCTTGAACTCATGAACCATGAGACCATGACCTTAGCTGAAGTCAGGCACTCAACGGACTTAGCCACCCAGATGCCCCCAGGTTCCTTTCTTTATTGCCCAGTGGTGTGTGCTCAAAACAGTGTAACTCTTAATACTACTGTCTCCAAAATGTAGCTTAAAAACAGCTATATGCAAACACCACATGCAAAAGCCAATATATATATGATTTTTTATTTATTATTATAATTATTTTTAATGTTTATTTATTTATTTTGAGAGAGAGAGAAAGCATGAACAAACAGGAAGTGCAGAGAGAGGGACAGAGAGAGAGAGAGAGAGAGATGCCCAAGCAGGCTCTGCAGCTGTCAGCACAGAGCCTGATGTGGGGCTCAAACCCACAAACCATGAGATCATGACTTGAGCCAAAACCAAGAGTCAGATGTTTAACCTACTGAGCCACCCAGGCTCCCGCTAGTAGGCATTAAATTATTAATTGATTGATTGTATCTCTGTACTACAAGTTTAATGATGCAAAAACTGAAATATTGTAGCTATATTTTTATAAGTGTTCTCAGCCAAATGGTTTATTTAGTAAACTTCATTATAACAAAATTTCTTAGGTTTGACAAAAGGATAAATTATTTACTGTAGGCAGCAGTTGCTTACGTTAAACTTTTTACAAACTTCTCCATCAGAAGCAAGCAGGTAATCTAAAGTCAAGCGATTTTGATAGATAGCATTGTGCATTTTGGTTTGCTGCTTGTCTAGTAAGTTAAGAGCTCTGGCAGTTTTATTGGTTATAATTTTTTATAGCTGCTTGTAGTCTGATTATGTGGTTTAGCATGTAAATGGGAGTGCCGTAGCCCCAGGACCCATCCTCTGCCCAGGTGACAGGGCCATAATATTGGATTATACTCTCAGAGGCCATTTATTATCCTTTTAACTGTCAATTTGTAAGGCACACTGTTTTTTTTTTTAGTCTCCCTGTCCCCACACACTTGAACCCCCAAAAGTTTTCCTCTAAGTGGGAGCAGGAAGAAAGATGGACAAATAGTTTCCAGCACATATGACCCTGACCAGCCTGAGGGAAGTACTGTATAGGCTGTCCTTCCACATAGCTAGTATAGTCTACCTGGGGCCTGCCATTTGATGGCTGCATTGACATTGTCTCAGGCCTCTCAGAGAGGAGAGAAGTTAGACAAGGGGGCAGGGGGAATCCGGTTCTAGAAGATCTGGGGTCCCCCACCACTGGGTTTGCCAGGCAGTTGAGTTATAAAATCTTTGACCTAAGCATGTTAAGTTTTTATTTATTTTTATTTATTTTTATTTTTTACATATAATTTATTGTCAGATTGGTTTCCATATGCTACCCAGTGCTCATCCCAACAAATGCCCTCCTCCCTGCCCATCACCCATTTTCCCCTTTCCCCTGACCCCTTAGTTTGTTCTCAGTCCTTAAGAGTGTCTTATGGTTTGCCTCCCTCCCTCACTGTAACTTTCCTCCCCTTCCCCTCCCCCATGGTCTTCTGTTAAGTTTCTCAGGATCCACATATGAATGAAAACATATGGCATCTGTCTTTCTCTGTATGACTTATTTCACTTAGCATAATACCCTCCAGTTCCATCCACATTGCTGCAAATGGCCAGATTTCATTCTTTCTCATTGTCAAGTAGTATTCCATTGTATATATAAACCACATCTTCTTTATCCATTCATCAGTTGATGGACATTTAGGCTTTTTCCATAATTTGGCTATTGTTGAAAGTGCTGCTATAAACATTGGGGTACAATTGCCCCTATGCACCAGCACTCCTATATCCCTTGGATAAATTCCTAGCAGTGTTATTTCTGGGTCATAGGATAGTTCTATTTTTAATTTTTTGAGGAATCTCCACACTGTTTTCCGGAGTGGGTGTACCAGTTTGCATTCCCACCAACAGTGCAAGGTTCCCATTTCTCCACATCCTTGCCAGCATCTATAGTCTCCTGATTTGTTCATTTTAGCCACTCTGACTGGTGTGAGGTGATATATCAGTGTGGTTTTGATTTGTTTTTCCCTGATGAGGAGTGATGTTGAGCATCTGTTCATGTGCCAGTTTGCCATCTGGATGTCTTCTTTAGAGAAGTGTGTATTCATGTCTTTTGCCCATTTCTTCACTGTATTATTTGTTTTTCAGGTGTGGAGTTTGGTGAGTTCTTTATAGATTTTGGATACTAGCCCTTTGTCCGAGATGTCATTTGCAAATATATTTTCCCATTCTGTCAGTTGCCTTTTAGTTTTGTTGATTGTTTCCTTTGCAGTGCAGAAGATTTTTATCTTGATGAGGTCCCAATAGTTCATTTTTGCTTTTAATTCCCTTGCTTTTGGAGATGTGTCAAGTAAGAAATTGCTGAGGCTGAGGTCAAAGAGGTTTTTTCCTGCTTTCTCCTCTAGGGTTTTGATGGTTTCCTGTCTCACTTTCAGGTCTTTCATCCATTTTGAGTTTATTTTTGTGAATGGTGTAAGGAAAGTGGTCTAGTTTCATTCTTCTGCATGTTGCCGTCCATTTCTCCCAGCACCATTTGTTAAAGAGACTGTCTTTTTTCTGTTGGATACTCTTTCCTGCTTTGTCAAACATTAGTTGGCCATACATTTGTGGGTCTAATTCTGGAGTCTCTATCCTATTCCGTTGGTCTATGTGTCTGTGTTTGTGCCAATACCCTGCTGTTTTGATGATTACAGCTTTGTAGTAGAGGCTAAAGTCTGGGATTGTGATGCCTCCTGCTTTGGTTTTCTTCTTCAATATTACTTTGGCTATTTGGGGTCTTTTGTGATTCCATACAAATTTTAGGATTGTTTGTTCTAGCTTTGAGAAGAATGCTGGTGCAATTGTTATTGGTATTGCATTGAATGCGTAGATTGCTTTGGGTAGTATTGACATTTTATCAATATTTATTCTCCCAATCCAGCATGTTAAGTTTTTTTTTGTTTTTTTTTAATTTTTTTTAACGTTTATTTATTTTTGAGACAGAGAAAGACAGAGCATGAATGCGGGAGGGACAGAGAGAGAGGGAGACACAGAATCGGAAGCAGGCTCCAGGCTCTGAGCCATCAGCCCAGAGCCCAACGCGGGCCTCGAACTCACGGACCACAAGATCGTGACCTGAGCCGAAGTCGGACACTTAACTGACTGAGCCACCCAGGCGCCCCTAGCATGTTAAGTTTTTAACAGAGACGACAATGAACTTTTCCTCCACCAGGCAAGACAGTTTTTTCCAATAATTACATTTGCGAGGAGCCAAACCCTAGTAGCAGGACTGGGGTATTTTGTTTTACTATAAGTTGTGTGGGGATCTAATTTTCTTTTTTTTTTCATTGTTTTCAATATATGAAATTTATTGCCAAATTGGTTTCCATACAACACCCAGTGCTCATCCCAAAAGGTGCCTCCTCAATACCCTCTAATTTTCTAGTCTCTGTGGCCATTGTTTTCCTATATTGGCATCAACAAAGATTCCTATCCCTAAAAGGAAGGTGAGTACTACCAGAAACCTCTCACCACACTTCCAACCAGCCAGGGTGGACTCTGTCAATCTAGAGCAAGAATCACAATAACAGTGAGACACAGGGGTGACATTGCATCACAATAAGGAAACAGATATAGAAAATAAGGGCAGTCTTTTGTTTCACCATACCATCGATTCCTCAAGCTTCTGCCATGCGTAGGTTAGCCAGCTTCCAGAGTGACTAAAGCAGGGCTGCAGTATACCAGAGCCTCTGGAGTTGCAGCATGCTTCTGTATGGTCAGTTTGCACGGTGTTGATGGACCAGGAGTACACTCCCAGTTCGAGATGCCAGCTTCACTCTGCTATGGTGAATCCAGGGACCCACCTCAGTTACCTTTACTGCAGTAGGAGTGGACAAAATGACAGTGAATGGGCCCTTCCAGAGAGGTTTTAGGGGTTGGACATTTCATTTGTTTATCTATATTGCATCTCCTGGTTTAAAGGGGTCAATATCTGTGTCAGAGTTACAGGTAATCATTCCCCAACCCAGTGGTGTAAGGTGGTTAGGGTAGAGCCAAGGGCCCACATCTGTTACCTTAGGGTTATATTGCCTATCTCATTTGGATCTCCCCTTAATACTTGGTAATGGTGGGGGGGGGTGCCCATAAAGGATTTTATAAGGGGAGAACCCCATCTGCTTTTTTAGCCTCCCACTTGCAGCTGCAGTCTGCCTCCCTAAAGGTCCCTATCTCTCCCTGCCTAATGTTAACCCTTTCCCTATTTATTTCTCCCCTGGAATATGGCCTATAACTGCTCTTAGGGAACAGGGATGATGACTGTTCTGGCTTCTTCAAACTGATAAGGGATGGTGTAGAAGTACAGCAGTTACAGTCTACCGAAGGGTCAGTTGAGTCGCCCACAGTATGGTTCTACAGGAAGGCTACCAGGCATGAGACAGCATAAACTTTAGCAGACAAAAAGAGAAAAACACAACAATTATACTGACCAACAAGATGGCATCATAAGATAATGTCCACAGTTTCCAAATCTGTCAAACAATCTAGGAGAGACCCTGACTTTGTACACAACATATGCCAGGGAATCTCTCATAACCCAGCTGATGGAGGAGCAGGAATATTAATTAATGTGGCTCTATTTTCAAGAGTTTGACCCTAACTTAATTTTAAAAAATGTTTTTAAAGCATCTAATGCTTGTGAGGTGTTATTTAGAGTTTTGCCTAGTATAACCAGAAGCCAACCAGTTGGCTTTATTTTGAGGTGTAAAACTTTTCCAAGAGCCAGGAGTTCTATTAGAGAAAGAGTCAAAGGCAGGCATTTACCATTATTAATTTGCAATTTTTTAGGTAAGCCTGGATAGCCTTCAGTTCCTTGATTGCCTGGGAGAGAAAGTATGTGGTTGAGAGGATTGTTTTTAACACACTTCTTTTCTTTATTATTATTACATTTATTTATTTTTAAGAGACAGAATGAGGCAGAGTGCAAACGGGGAAGGGGCAGAGAGAGAAGGAGACACAGAATCCGAAGCAGGCTCCAGGCTCTGCGCAAGCGTTCAGCACAGCCTGACACAGGGCTCGAACCCAATAACTGTGAGATCATGACGTGAGCTGAAGTTGGACACTTAACAGACTGAGCTACCCAGGTGCCCCTAGAGAGGATTGCTTTTAAGACTTACTTTACAGGCTGATACTACTTGCTGAACTGTCCTTGACAATTTTTTTTTTTTCAGTAAACATTCTTTGAGCCATTTGGTAAGTTTTGTGACTCCTTAAATGAAAGGTCTGATGCTGTGTTTTAATGATCTTTTAGCTCTGTGAGCTCAGTCATAGTAATTGCCCTGCTCTGTTTATAACCATTTTAAGGGCTGGAGACAGTGTCTATGAGTCAGACCCCAGTTTATTTTCTTGGGAGAGTAGGTGGGATTGAGTCTCCTTTAATAATTGATATAGCAGGCAAACTGTTTTCTGAACCCTGGTATTTATAGCCTGTAATATCCAGTAATTCCCCAAAACTCATACAATTGTTTATTTGTTCTGGAGTTAGTAGTACTATAGTCTCTAATTTAGTTATAATGTCCCTTCCTAGCAAGGGAGTAAGGCTCTCTGGGATTATCAAGAAAGAATGAGAAAAAATTAGTTTTCCCCATATGTATCCCAGAGGCTAAGAGAAAAATTTAGCTATAAATTTTCTCGAGATGCCTCTAATTGTCATGCTGTGTTTGGATAGTTGGCTTGGAGTGGAAAGGACAGAAAAGGTAGCTCTAGTATCAAGAAAGAAGTCAACCAGTTTTCCTTCTATATTTAGAGTCATCTGAGGCTCTGGGTTTCTGATAGACAGTTGGTTTAGGGGAGCCACAAACAGCCCCAGGCCCCTGTTTGTCCCTTCCAGGGGCATTGGTTATCTGAGCCCTCACAGACAGAGGTCCCCAAAGGCGTTCAGATCTCCAACGATTGTCTCCACACAAGGGGCATGGCTTATGGGGTTTTCATTTTGGTTGTCCCCTCTGAGGATGTTCTCGTTTTTAATGCTCTGAATGGCCATATAAATGACACTTGGTGCCAGGACCTCAAGAAGTCCGGTTTGACATAGTACATAAGGCCACAACTAAGGCCTCAGATTTTTTTTAAAGCCTCCTTTTCTGTTTGTTTTTTTATTCTCCTTTTGATCTTCGTTGTAATACATCCAATTGGCAGCTCATAAGAGCTCCTCCAGGGTTCCTTCTGGACGAACAGCCAGCTTTTGCAGTTTTCTCCTAATATCTGGGACCAATTGAGTGAAAAATTTGTCTTAGAATCATCACAGCCTAGGGGGTGTTAGGGAGATAGCCATATATTTCATGAGAGTCTCTCTCAATCTTTCCAGGAAGGCCACCAGGGTTTTATTTTGTGTCTGTAAGATAGTGGCTAATTTAGCATAATTTAAAGGCTTAACCTTAGACCTTCTGACCATATATAAAATTTCTTTTTAAAGATTTTCCTTTACAAAACTTTTACAACATTCTTTTGCTTTTAGATTTTGACCTAAGCCCCTTTTTCCCCAAACAACCCATCTCATTTAGGACAAAATTACCTTTTTTTTTCTTACCTTTAACAAAAAATATATTTGCATTCCTTATTTTTTTTATATATCTACTTTTTTACATGCAGACTTGCTTTCCTTATTTTCATCAGTCTTAACTACATTTAGCAGAATTTTAACTCTTAGAAACCTTAGTCTCCAGTGAAAACTAAGTAGTAACAAATTGTGAACTGTTATATCAGAATTTCTTAGATGGCAAACTTATGAATCAATTAGGCACAAAGCATGTTTTCCAACAAATCCAAATATCCTTAGTTTTTCTGCAACAAGTCAAAAGCACAAACCTACATCTAGTAATTAGTGCTTTAGTCTCTTATCTCATTAGATATCTAATGAATTTAATCTTAATTTATCATACAAGCAAAACCTTTAACATTTTACTTACCAAAGACTTTGAAAACTATCTTAAAATTACCCATGAAAACTATGAGACAAAGTTAACCACTAGTTTAAGTCATCCTTTTGCTAACAAATTAACAGAGACAACATAAACTTATTTGACCTTCAACAAATCTAGGTAGAATAAAAAAATTTTTTTTAATTTAATGTTGCTAAACATTATCTATCTCAAACCAACAAACTTAAATTAGTTTAAACACTGAGTATGTTTTATTTGGGTCCACTTAAGACAATTTGTTCCCCATGGTTAATTTTTACCTGAAACATTGGTGGAGAAATCTAAAGTGAGTGGTCTTTGTTCCTCAACATCTAGGGTGGGAGGAACCGATGGTGCCTGAGGCATGAGGAGCCAGTTATGCAGGCCACCTCCTCCAGGTGGTGCAGAAACAGAAGGGAAGGGAAAGCAGAAGAGGTGAGGTACCAGGAGAAGGCTGAGAAAGAGAATTCCCAGATTTAAATCTTGTCAGCTAAGACTGAGGAGCAGACTCCAGGTTTGTTTTGTTTTGTTTTGTTTTGCTTTGCTTTGCTTTGCATTGTTTTGTTTTGTTTTGTTTTGTTTTGTTTTCCACTAGTGGAATTAGGCAGTCCATGTCAGTCTGGAGAAGACAGGGTATTTCCCAGAAACAAAAGGAGTTTTGGCAGCTGCTTGGGAATATTCCTTAAAGTTCCCATTCTGAGGTAGGCTAATCAGAGACAGTTGGCTCTAATTATCATAGTCTTTGATCCAGGAAATGAATGAGACAAGTCCCCACACACAGTCATACAGTGACTCCAACCCACTGCCCTACATTCAGTGCCTTAGAGTTGCGACTTTGTTCCTCATCCCTTGTGGAACTATAGGGCAACTTTGGGACTTCATCAGGCTCCCCTTCTGCCTCTTAGGGGCAAGTCTGCCAAAACGAACCCGGTTCTTACCAGTCTGACGGGTGCTTCCTGAGCTGGTTCCTGGGCCTCATGTGGTCCTCACCCCAGCGTGCTGGGAGGGCTAGTCTGCTGCAGAGCAAGTGGTCCACTGGTACCAGGCGAAGTCACCTCTCCCAGTTCTCCAAGGTCCGTATCCCCAGTGACAAAGGAGGTGGAAATACACCATCTCTGAATCCTAGACGTGAGCCCCCAAGCAATGTCACAGGATTCTCACACAGAGAGTCTTGACACCGAGGCTTTTCTTTCCAGGAAGCAACTTTATTTATGCCAGCACTGCTCAGTTAGGTTCGTGCCCAAAGAACTGAGCCCCGAATGCCACGTGGTGTAGTTTTTTAAATATATTTTTTACTTGTCTCCCGTATATGATAACATATAAACATGTAGTCTGATTAAGTGGTCTCATGTTACAAGGTCGTGAGGTATGTTGTCATGTATGCCATAACCAGGTTGCCTTGAGAGGTTTTTTTTCTTTCTTTCCTTAGGGAGGAGACCCTACCACAGTAGATTATGATAACAGAAATACTGAGGGTGGAAAGGAAAAAGAAGATTTTCTATACTCATTATTAGAGATGGCCACAAACAGGAGCTATGATGCCTGATCTTACAAAGGGAAGTACCTAAAGATGTAGACTCTAGGGTGAGCACTCGGTACATGGTTCATTGGGTGCCAAAAACCTCAGTCATCAAGATAAATAATGTAATACTCACAAAATAATTAAATTTTGTGCTTGAGGCGAGTGCCTCACTCCCCTCATCCTAGTTCCACTGATGGACTCTCTAAGTGGATTGGACTACTCCGGTGTGAAGAGGGTTACAGAAAGCAGATTTCTCAGGGCAGGGGCCAGGGAGGCAGTCCTCATTGGCTTTTAATTTGTAATGAGGACATCTTAGATATACATGTCATCATGTCAAGTATAAGTGATTCAATGGGATTTTTGAGAAAATCCCAGAAATCCCATACTTTCAAAAATACAGTTAGTTTGGGGCGCCTGGATGGCGCAGTCGGTTAAGCGTCCGACTTCAGCCAGGTCACGATCTCGCAGTCCGTGAGTTCCAGCCCCGCGTCAGGCTCTGGGCTGATGGCTCAGAGCCTGGAGCCTGTTTCCGATTCTGTGTCTCCCTCTCTCTCTGCCCCTCCCCCATTCATGCTCTGTCTCTCTCTGTCCCAAAAATAAATAAGCGTTGAAAAAAAAAATACAGTTAGAAAATGTAAGCTTAACTTTAATATGTGTAGTGGGATGAATGGTGGCCTTCAAAAAGATCTGTCCATGACATAATCCCTGGGACCTGTGAACGTGACCTGATTTGAAAACAAAAAATATTTTTGCAGATGTAATTAAATTAATGATTTTGAGACAAAGAGATAGATCATCCTGTATTACCCTCGTGGGACCTAAATCTAATGACAGGTCTTCAGATAAGGGTGAGACAGGGAAAGGGCATGCAGACAAGAAGGGAGGACATGAGAAGAGGCAGAGATTGGGGTGATGTGGCTGCAGACCAGGGAGCAGCGAGGAATGCTAACAGCCAATGGAGGCTGTAAGAGGCAAAGAACGGACTCTCCCCTAGAGCCTTAGAAGGAGTGGAGACTGACCCACACCTTGATTTTGGACTTCTGGCTTCCAGAACTGTGAGGGAATACATTTCTGCTGTGTTAAGCCAACAAGTTTGTGGTCATTTGTTACAGCAGCCACAGGAAATTAATACAACACGGCAATGAATGGACACATGATGGCATAGATGCCATACTTCCAGCATTAGTGAAGGCACTACTTGAGGAATGTTGTCATCTTGAAGATTAGACTGAAGCTAGGCCTTAAGTAGGGCGACCACATAATTTATTGACCAGATCAGAATACTTTTGAGAAAAGGAGGGGGACTATCAGTAATTACACCTGGATAGCAGGCACAAACCCTAAACTGCCCTATGTGATTAAGGGCTTAAGCTATCAATTTCCAGCAAATTAGTGATCACTGGTAAATTTGTTATTGGAACCACAACCTCACTTTATTAATTACAGATGTTCAAGGAGTTCTTGTGTATGATTGCAAACACTTCAGGGTGTATTTGTTAAATAGATCAATTTGAGAAATGAATGCTGAGTGGCCTTTCAAGCAAGGGTTTTATGTTGCAAAAAATCACTAAGCAGACATATTTATAAAAGCAGAGAATCTGACTCTGGAAAGCTGGAGCAGCAACTGGGCCTGTTTTGAAACATTGGCAGGCGCTGGAGAGAGCTCCTGGCCAGCTCTCCAGGGTCTTCTGAGGTGGAGGCAGTGGAACCAATACGTTCCTGTGTGTCTATCCTCAGCTGCAGTGTTTGCCTGTATGCCTAAGTTTCACATGTTTTAATTATTAAACAGCCAGAGGAGCTTCAGCATTTGGGCAAGAAAAGTAGAAAAAAAAAGTATTTTTCTAATATGAAGTGGTATATAAAATCTTTAACTGAATCCACTGAGGGAAGAATTATAACTTCAAAATCATACAACACTGTACTTTGGCTATTACATTCTTAAACCAATTAGTTTTATGTTGTGGCTTAGAAATTTAACTTCATTATGACAACATAACACTTTAAACTTTGATAATACATTTGGTATTTCTCTGGTTTAAACTATGTTAAATATGCTGTAGCAATGCTAAAAACTGTTCTGTGTTTCTAGGATATATCAACCAGCAATATTTAAGATTCAGCAATTCAATAAAAAATATTTCTGTGCACCGGCTGGGCACTTTGCCACATGCTGGGAATGCAAAGATGTGAGCATCGTCTCCATCTGTCGTGCCTTCTGCCCTGTCCTCCCTGTTCTGTGCCCTGGGACGCTGACCCTTACCAATGGGCTCCCTTGCCTCCAGCGTCAGCTGCACCTGCAAAGTGGTGTTCATCTGTGAGCAGCTGTGTCCATATGGCTTTCTCTGATTCTCATTCCAAAACGATTCCAGTAACAGGTCAGCTTTAGGGCTGGTAAAGAAAGGGGTTGGTGATGGGGTGGGGAAGGTAAGAGAAGGGAAGGGAGGATACTATACAATTTCTTTCATTTTCCGAAACTCTGCTCACGTTTTTCTTTTTCCAATATATGAAGTTTATTGTCAGATTGGTTTCCATACAACACCCAGGGCTCATCCCAAAAGGTGCCCTCCTCAATACCCATCACCCACCCACCCCTCCCTCCCATCCCCCATCAACCCTCAGTTTGTTCTCAGTTTTTAACAATCTCTTATGTTTTGGCTCTCTTCCACTCTAACCTCTTTTTTTTTTTTCCTTCCCCTCCCCCATGGGTTTCTGTTAAGTTTCTCAGGATCCACATAAGAGTGAAACCATATGGTATCTGTCTTTCTTTGTATGCTTATTTCACTTAGCATAACACTCTCCAGTTCCATCCATGTTGCTACAAAGGCCCATATTTCATTCTTTCTCATTGCCACATAGTACTCCATTGTGTATATAAACCACAATTTCTTTATCCATTCATCAGTTGATGGACATTAGGCTCTTTCCATAATTTGGCTATTGTTGAGAGTGCTGCTATAAACATTGGGGTACAAGTGCCCCTATGCATCATCTGCTCACGTTTTTATAAACAGGCCCTTCATTAAATTGACTCCAAATTACTGATTTGAGGGGCCAAGATCCTGATAGATCCTGAGGGGCCAAGATCCTGTATGAAGATACAGACTCAACATAAAGGAATTCACATTGTGGCCAGAGAGACAGATATAACAGCTAACTGTACCATAAAGTGAAAACCTTACCCTAAAGGCCTGTCCAAACAGGTGTCAGAGCACTGACGAAAGAATGAGGAAGTGCTCCCAGGAAAGATAGAGGTGAAGACAGAGATGAGTAGTCTTTACCCAGAATGTAGCATTTGAGCTGTTGAGGATTCAGAGGTGGTGGATTTCCTAGCATGTTTATGGACCTCATGGCCTCAGAGATGTTGGACTGGTTAATTTAAGATGGAGGCACAGGCTCAGGAAAAAAGAGGAAACTCGTGGAGATCCCACTGTGCCAGAGTTTTTACTATTACTGTTTTAGAATAATGATATGTGGTGAGATGAACAATGAACCCAAGACAGAAAGCTGGAAGCTGTTGCTAGCTAACTATGTGAACAAAGGCAAGCTTCCTAACCTTCCCTCTGTCTCAAGTGCTTCATTTACCAAATGGGGAGGATAATTCCTACCATTCCTCTTATAGAATTTCTGTGAGGCTCAAAATGAAAGAGCATTTGTAAACATGCTGTAGGACTAAAGCATTATGCCAATGTGGATCATGCAGGTGTAGGTAAAGATGGAACAAGGTGAGCCATGAGCTGATAATAATTGAAGCTAGACGGTAAGTACAGAGGAGTTTATTACACTATTTCTTCTACTTGTGTGTGTGTAAAAAAAAATTGTATTTACAAATAATTGACCTATAGAAAACTTGCAAAACTAATACAAAAAATTTCTGTATATACTTCATCAGATTCCCCAAATGTGGATAACATACCCCTTTTGCTTTATCATTTTCTGTCTGTGTATATGGATGAATGTGTATGTATTTTTTTTATTAAACCATTTGAGAATAAATTGTAGACATGATGCCATTTACTCCTATGAATGTATATTTCCTACAAACAAATTTATTCTCTTTTATACTCAAAGTATAATTATCAAAATCAGGGAATTAATACTTACATAATATTCTAAGTATTATAAGTATATACCTACACACTATTATTTATAATTCATATCTCATTCAAATGTCTCACTAATATCTTTTATAGCTAAAGAAAAACAATTTTTGTTTTCTGGTCCAAGATCCAATTGAGGACCACACTTGCATTTAACAGTTGTTTATTTAATGTCTTTAAATCTCTTTATCTGGATCAGTTCCTGTCTTTCCTCACTTTCCATGACCTCACATTTAAAAAAATATAGGCCGTTTATTTTGTAAAATGTCCCTCAGTCTAGTTTGTCTGATGTTTCCTTACGATTAGATTCAGGTTATACATTTTTGACAGGAAAATCATGTTCTAGAAATCCAAGTTTGCCTCCCATTGCTCTAAAGGACAATGCTCAAGAGACAAATTTTGATTGGAAAGGACTATGAGCTTTACTCAAGAGGCTGGCCACCTGCGGAGAAGGTGGACTCTTGTCCAAAGGCCCACTATGACTACACTCTGAGGTTTCTGCCTGACACAGGGACTGTTAAAGGGGTTTAATCAGTTAAGGGAGTACAGGGTCTGTGGCATTTCTTGATTATGTACAGACACAATGATGTCAGCTACAGAGTTATCTTGGTGCTTGGAGGTATTTCTAGTTCCTTGGTACTCCAGGGTGGTTGTGTAAGAAGGTCTGGTTCCTTGGTACCCAAGGGTTGTGCAAGAGAAGTCTGTTCTTTCTAGAGAGGAGGGCAAGGTCTACAGATGTGCAAAGGGTGGTCAGCAAAGTAGTTTGCATGATCTTAAAAAAGAAAAATATTTTGCTAAAAGATTGCTGGGCTAATCAGAAAGCTAAAGGGGCTTCAAATGGACCTTTTGGCCTCTGTGGTCTGGGAGCATCCTGCTCCTTCATTCACCAAGGCCAGCAGCTTATAAATCTCAAAGAAAGTAAATTAATTTGGTTACAGATCAAGGGCCTTACATCAACAAGCAAGGAGTGTGTCAACTTGAAGCAAGTTAACCCTTAAGACCAGCTGGAGTGCTATTATAACCACAGAAGGGATATATCCTTCTCAGAGCATCATATCAAGAGTCACATTATAGGGGCGCCTGGGTGGCGCAGTCGGTTAAGCGTCCGACTTCAGCCAGGTCACGATCTCACGGTCCGTGAGTTCGAGCCCCGCGTCAGACTCTGGGCTGATGGCTCGGAGCCTGGATCCTGTTTCCGATTCTGTGTCTCCCTCTCTCTCTGCCCCTCCCCCGTTCATGCTCTGTCTCTCTCTGTCCCAAAAATAAATAAAAACGTGGAAAAAGAAAAAAAAATTAAACAACAACAAAAAAAGTCACATTATATATGTTTGTCACATTACTGGTGATTAACTTTACCTGATTAAGGTTATTTATGTCAGTAAAGTTACATTTTCTCTTTGTCATTAATAAACTTCTTGAGCAAAGATAATTTACTTTCATATATTTTTTTATATTTTTGTAATAAAAATGGGGATAGGGAGATCAAGAAGTTAATTTTAGATAAGTTAAATTTGAAATATTAAATAGGAAATCAAAGATGAAGCTCAGAGTAGTGTTCTAAGGTACTGTGGTATAATATAGATGATATATTGAGTGAGTTGAAGAGGAAATAGTAGGTAAGGAGGTCAAGAGCCTTTGCAGAATAATTTGTAAATTTTGATTGTGAGAAAAAGCAAAATAACGGGTTGGTAGCTGATAGGAAATATAAGGGCAAGAAAGGATTTTTTTAATGTTGGGAAATAGAAGAACATTATATGCTGATAGGAATGATATAGCGGGTGCAGGAGGGGACAAGCAGCAGACAGAGGGGATATCAGAAGTAGTGAAGTCCCTGAGGATAGTTGTACTCAAGTCAGGAAGCTGGGTACCCAACACTGCCACTCGTTAGCTGTGAAGCTTTGGTAAGTAAATCAAACTCTTAGTACCTCAATTAACCCATCTGAAAAATAGGATTGTTATGAGAATTAAGTAAGATGATTGTACAATGCCTGCTGAAGTATGTGCTATGTAAGTGTAAAGTTAAAACATGGTCTTGAACTCACAGTCATTTAATATCCTCACATTGTTTTATCTCTGAGCTGAATTCTGGGATATTTTCTCAGGCCCTCCTGCTTTTTAATTATATATGATTTGTTGTTTAACCCATACTTTGAGTTTTTAACTTCAATAACTATATATTTCATTTTAAGTTCTGTTTAGATTCTCCTTTTTTTTAGATGGTGTCTTGATCTTTCCTTCATATGGTTCCTATTTCCTGTTTTAACATTTAAATTATTTAAACATAGTTATTATACAGTCCCTTTCTAATATTTCAATTTGGTGGGGAGCACATATTTTCCTGTATATTTATATCTGCTGACTTTCCCTTATGGTGATTCATTTTACTTTGTGGTTTGTAACTTTTTACTGGGAGTTTGTCTTCAACTGAAGTTGTTTGTTTCTGTGGGTGTTCCATGAGACTTGTTTTGCATTTTCTTTTGCCAAGTGTTCCATGAGTTTCACCGGACTGGAAACCATTTTTGTGTTAATTTTGCAGTTTATTATTCCACAGATTAGGGCTCTATAGTTGCAAATGGCTCAGGATTAGGATTTAATTTCTCATAGGAGGATTTATTGTTGTTCATTTATTTGATTTTTATGTTTAAATCAGAATCATTTCTAGAAAGCTAATAGTAGAATTTTTAAGGACTTCTTTCCAGGGTCTTAGCTACTTAAAGCATTTCCCATTTTTGGTTCCCTACTTTACAGAGGCCTAAGATCACATCAAAATTCCTTTCTTGGGGCATGAAAACCTCTGCTTTTTGGACCTCTATCCAGGTTGGATGTGTCCCTGGGCCACCAGAGGCAGCTTGTAAGCCTACCTCTCTGCCTGAGACATTTCTTGCTGTTGCCAAAAACTGAAGAAATTCCATTTGTTCTTTCAATCTTGGCTATGTGTTTACAATTTTTTGTTATGTTTTATGTGTTTATAGAAGGGATGGAATCTACTTTAGTCTAAATGACCCTGTTGCAGGAACCAGAACTCTACCACTTATACAGATAGATGTAGGTATATAGATATTATAAAGAGACCTAGCATGAAGATTTTCCTGAAGAATTTGCAAGCCATCTTTTTCTCTATAAATTCTTTGAACTAAACTCCTGGGGCAAGCTAGATCAGAGATTAAGAGCTGCATACCAGGAATGCATCTCATTGGGCCTCTTGTAGAATTGCTTTTCCTGAATTGCAGTTTGGCATGATACCCTCAGCTTATATAGGCAGTTTTATAAGAAACAGCCTTGTGAAACCCCTCACTGCCTTTCCTATGAAGATATTGTTGAAAACAACATACATGCTTTTCTGTACTTCTCCTGAGTAGCTGGATTGTTCTTCTTTTATGGAAACTGAATTCAGTAACTGCTAGCATTCTCCTCTTTGAATGGACTCTTAGAAAGCTTAGAGACAGGTTTGTACCCAATTTCTAATAAGAGTACAAGGTTCTTGGCATGCATTATTGGATTCTAACCTTACTCATTACTCCATCTTATTTTACTATGCTTATTTTCTCTTTTAGTCTGAAATGTTATTTATCTTGCTATATTTTGTTTATCTCTATAAACTATTCTACATCTTTAACAGGATAGGGTGAATAATGTGTCAAGAATGAATAACATTAATGTGCAAGGTACCAAGCTACTTGAATGACATAGTGAATTGACCTCTATGAGTTTCTGTTCAAGGCATAAAATATTTTATACCAATTGCAAGAGAGTTAAAATATCGCAAAATAATATGCAGCCATTAAAAAATTAAAATTGAAGAATGTTAAAGAAATGGGACACACACAACAACCAAGTGTTTATCTAATGCTCCCTCCTCAAATATACCAATAGGAACAATGAAATAATAAGTCAATAATGATTATCTCCTTTAGTAGGATTCTGGTTGGTTTGTATTTTATTATTTATGTATTCTTCATTTTCAAACATTTTTATTATAAACATATATTTCTATTATAATTATAAAATGGAAAAGCAGATGAATACCACTGTATCTATTAGGGCTATAGGAGGAAATAGCATTCACCCTAAATGGTTTAAATGAAGAGAGTTGAATGATGGATTACCTACAGAGGCACGTGCTGGGTTAAGAGGATGAGCAAAGATTGTTCAGGCTCTGCAAAACTAGTAACACAGGGAGATATTACCACTCCTGGAGGGATTAGAAGGGTATAAGAGAAAATAGAACTGTAGCCTGGGGGGGAGGTTTTTCCACTAGAACGGTAGTCACAGACAGGCACTTACAGAGACATGATGCCAAAGCAGGGAGGCAGTAGGAAAGAAATATTCAGACTTTTCTCTCCTTTACCCACTGTGATAGTGAATTTTGTGTCAACTTGACTGAGCCACAGTGTGCCCAGATATGTGATCAAACATTATTCTGGGTGTTTCTGAGGGTGTTTCGGGATGAGATTAACCTTTAAATTGGTAGACTGAGTAGATTACCCTCCATAATGTGGATGAACTTCATTCAATCAGTTGAAGGCCTGAAGAGAACAAAAAAGCTGCCTCTGTCCCAAGTAAAAGAGAATCTTTCTTTTCCGATGGTCTGTGAACTGGGACACTGGCTTTCTTTCTGCCTCTGAACTCCTCTAAAACATGAGGTTTTCCTGGGTCTCAAGCCTGCCAACCCTTGGGAGGGAACCTTAAACCATTGACTTGCCTGGGTGTCCAGCTTACCAAGTGACTCTACAGATCTTGGAACTTGTCAGCCTCCATATTCATGTGAGCCAATTCACTATAATATGCCTATAACTTATGCACACATGAACATACACACACATGCACACATATCCAATTGGTTCTCTTTATCTGAAGAACCCTAATACCTGACTAATACACACTATGATCTCCTCTTGGTACCTTCCATTGGCCAAACCCAGCTAGCAGTGGACCTGGGTGATGTCCTGGGGCTCAGAGCAATGCAGAGAACAATGGGTGACTCCTAGGGTTGTACAAATTAAGGTGGTGGTGAGGATTGAGCATGTAGACAAATAGAGACAAATAAAATAATGCTATGGTGGTTCAAAGACAGAAGAGATTAGAACCAATGAGGACATTTTTACATAGAGGTAGATTTTAAGCTATCTTTCTGTGGATAAAATGGGATTATCATGGAAAATTTTTTATGCCAGCTGTTATGAAGATTAAGCTACATAGTACCACACACCATAGGATGGTACTACCTACACAATAAAAATTATAATAATTATATTAATGGCTAACTGTACCTAGCATTTACCATGTACCAGGCAGTATGCTAAATGCTTTACATGAGAAATTGGATATTTCCTTTTTAAATGTTAAATAATGAGGCAGAAACACAAACCCCTTCATAGAGACCTAGATATGAGCAACAGGTTGGAGGAATAATTGCGGTTTGCTCAGGCAATTTGTAAGTTAGAGGCTCTATGGATTGAGGAGATCATGATGCCATTTTGGGTTTCATATTCATTCAGTGCAATCCCAGTTATTGCCAGGACAAGCACTGACTTTGTCGTCTGGTCAGAACCACTTCATGTGTAAAGAAAACAAATGCCCGAAACCTCACATGAGGAGTGGTTTATGTCCTTGTAGGAGGAAAGAAGTTCTTCCGACTTGGGTGCTCTGTAGGTAATCTCCCCTGGCTGTGGCCCATGACCAAACCTGGGAAGCAAGTAAAACAAAGAAGGAAGCTCAGAAGAGCCTATGAGTAAACATGTCAGTCCTGGAAAAGAGATAGGAGGCACTCAGCTTTCTGCTGATGTGAAATTCTATTCCTCCCTGTTTTGTCTCTGTCCTGCCAAGCCTTTGGAAGAATGAAGGTGGGGGTCATCATGCTTTCAGATAACCTTAGGTCCCTTGATATGAAGAGAAAAAAAGACAAGTAAAAAGAAGCCAAGTGAAATGGATCAGATCATTCTCTGCAAGTAATAATGCCCACGACAAGGCACGGGAAGCTTCTGCTCACTGTCCCTAGGCCTTTTCAAGGCAGAGCATGTTGAAGGTCAGCCTGAGGTAGAGCCTGACATCAAGTCTGACTCATATCTGCACTGAGCTGGCTCTTGTCACTAACAGACTGGACAGGAATGTTGGGGCTTGTTCAGGGTTCTCTAGGCGAAAGTTAAGCATCCAGTTTCATTGCTTACATGAGAAAAGACACTGTATTCCAGGATGAGCTTCAGGCACTTTAGGAGCCACAATTATTGACATATCCTGAATTGAAGAGCCCAGTGGGTGAGTGACTGGATCCTGAAGAACAAAAGTTCAAACCTGTGACACCAAAATGAACTATGAAGGAGACAGAACTATTCAGGAACAGAACTATGAAGGAGATGGCTAACAGCTCAGAGATTGACAAGTACCTACACAGCTTTAAGATTAATCTGATATGGGCACCCAGGACCTGAGACCAGTGCTGCAGGTTGGGAGTAGGGGAGGGACTTCCATTCCCAAAGAACTTCAGGTCACAGGTCTGGGAGCCAGGAGTAGGAGCTCTGGTTCCAAATCTGCCTCTAAGTTGTCCTATGTCTTACGGTAAAATAGCTTCTCTGGCCTCAGCCTCTTCATAATTAAAATGATATCTGTGCAAAAAGGCTTCTAAGGATTTTCCCTATAGAGAGTATAACTCACTAGTATACCCATGAGTTCCAGAGCCTAAGGGAGTGGCACCTAAAACGTGGGTTCCTAGTCTCTTTGCTGCTGATGATAAACTTTAAAGGAAGACCAATCTCAACTCCAGACCCCCAGTACAGGATGTCCATACTGCCAGGGAGATCTTGGGTTCTGACCTCTAGCTGTGGTCTGAGAGCTTTGCAAGTGGCAGACAATTGTCACTAGCTTATCCTATGACATGGTAGACATCATTAATGGATCATATTGTTTTCCTAAAACCCTTCTCAACTCAGAGCTTCAAGCAAACACTACTAACAATTTAGAGCAGGCTTGCATGAAACTTATTTGCTACCCCTGCTCTCATCTCTTTCTTTCCAGTTTGACATTCTTCATTGGATAACATCAAAATTAATTGGCTTGCATGGAAAATTCACCTATTGTATGAGATGACCACATTTTCATTAGGGCTTTAAGTAAATTGAACTCTTTAGGCAATAGTCTTTGTGTTTAAATATTACATTAGTGAAGACATTTGTTCTCATAATTTATTTAGCACTGGGTAAACAAAGATGGAGTTACCATAGAATCATGGCATGTGGAGAAAAGAAACAGTAAACATATGCCTGGACATCCCTTTAGTCCCCTGGAAGAAACACAGTGCAGTTAGTCATAACACATTCAGTGATAATATTGTTTTCTCAGTTTTGAGTAATAGTATTACTTGTGTCTCCTCTGGGAGACTTCCATAACCTAATGGAGTTTCACAACATTTGGCCGTAATTATCTTTTACTTAATTTAATTCATTTGATTTAATTTATATTGTTTTGTACCAAGCTAAGTTTTTCATCCCTTTCCTTGTAAATGCACACAGCAATTATTAGAAAATAGGTCTCACACCCCTTCCCAAATGACATAACTGGGTTAAAAATTCCTTTGGGTGTGCATTACATCATCTACTCTGATGTTTGATGCTCTTCCCAGAATCATTTCCAAGTTATCTACATTATGATAAATAACATCATATACTTGGGAACTTTTTTTTCTCATTGTCAACATACAAAGCTTATGTACGTTCTTTGAATTTTGTCTGATAAAACTTGTGTTTAATTTTTCACATTCTTCACTTATTCAAAGATAGTTTCTTCTATAACTCATAATGAGGACCGGAGAAGACCAGAAGTAAGGAGCTCAGTTGAGGAAGGTTGGGTTATCAGAACAAGCCAGGAGGAGACATGTTTGTTTGAATTAAGATGCAGCAGAGCATCTGGGAGAATTGAGACCACTGAAGTATCAGAGGGCTTCTCCACTCTGATTAATGCTTCTGAATAAAAGGGAGGCAAACAGTGTTCACATCTGGATAAAGAGCACAATGGATGAGCATGTAACGTACCTTAACAAAACAGAGAATTGAGGTACCTGTCCATGTCCTGGAACGCTGGCTCAAGGCTGACATAAGAGTCGAGGCTGACTTACCGTGAAGCTAATAAAGCTTATGCTTTAGGGCCCCTGGCTTCTATGGACCACTTCCAAGAACCCCAGGGAAGGACCTTAGCAACATGTTCACAATGTCAGATGTTCTTTTAAGATATGCCCCCCCCCCCAAAAAAAAAGGAAGAAAAAACATATTTTAAGCACTTTGGTCAAGATTTCTGTCTCTGTCAGCTTTGTTCTGTCCTTCTTTTTCTCATATTGAGTATGTTAAGAGTGCTTATGAAGTTTTGAGGCTCCATCTAAGGGGAAGTTCATTGAGGATACATTTAGTTGGATTTGTGGGATATATCCATGAGGTTCACAGTCACTTTTGTGCCGGGTTTAGTGACTATGAGCTCTCCCAGTGTGGGGTACCATGCCCTCATATTTGTTTGCCTGCTGGGATGTGATTGTACAGGGCCAGAGGTCGTATTGTGATAATGATGTGCCTTGTGACACCTGCACTAGTACAGCTGGATAGTGGAGAAGTTATGATTTGAATATATGGAGACAGAAACTTGTCTGTGGAATATTCTTCTAATTATCAGGCATATAAAATGATAGGTAGAGTATTCTATTGTCAATAATGCTTGGTCAAAGTGGAAGTGATCTTCTCCCAGGAATAGATTCAATGATCCAGTGCATAAAATAATAAAATTCCTGTTTAGTATTTTTCTTTGCTGATGGAAATCAGTGGAATGAATTGATCAGACTTCTTGTGCATGAAGAGCACAAATCTATACTAGTACTAGATACAGGGGAAATGTCTTTGTGTGAAGTTATGCACTTTATGCACCTTAACATATTGCAACAGCTACAGTATTTTACTGTATCTTCTCCTAACAAAGTCTGGTGACTCCAGAGAAAATGATGTGCAAAAGAATTACTGACACTAGTGATCCCGTGACAAAACTCCTGAACTCAGTCATCAATAACTCAATGTATGGAGCAGAAGAGTGATTTGATTAAGTGGCAATGCAGCTTAATACAACAAAGCAGCATCATAACCATTTGAAATTGCCTTTGAATTACTCTGTGTATGCCTCAATTTCAAATTAATTTGATAAATTTCTTCAAATTTATTGTTCATACTAAAATTAAAATACAATAAAGAAGTAGCCTGGTGGAAGCCCAAATTGGTAAGCAAAAAGACTGAGCTTAAAATGTCAAAATGTCTCCTATATATCACAATAGAAACTAAAAAATAAAAGAAGAAAAACTACTGATGGTTAAAACTCATGAAGGATAAGATGAGTTGATAAAGCCCATTCATTTTCTATGAAAATGACATAGAAGAATTTTAAAAGATAATGAAGATCAGGACACTCTTAGATGGAAAAGAAAAATGCAGGAGGATCAAAATAAGAATGAAGTAAAACACAATTTGTATAGTCAAACAGTACATAAAAGCTAATAGTTTCATTTTGATGAATTCGTAGAATTTGATAATACTGTGACCTCTCTCTTCAGCTTGTTACAATGAGCAATAATTTAATTTGACACCATTTAATGAATATATAGTTTTCTTCCCCCCCAAATTATCACCCCAATAGTATTCTCAGAGAATCAAACATAACACACAGGCACACACACACAAAGATGTTTTGAAATAGACACTCTGGAAAAAATTTTTAATGATCAAACTGGCATATTCCAACACTGGATGTATCATTTTATTTGTAAACTATTATCAAAGAGATAGACATTTCTTATATCAGGTCAGCTTTTAGACTAGACAAATATGTTGAGAAACTTCAAAAAACATAAAGATTCTACAGAACATTAGAAGGCTGTGTTTATTTGGATCACATATAGATCAAATAAAAATGTCTCAAACAACAGACAAAAAGTAGTCTAGTCCTATTTTGATTGCTAAAAGAGTTGTGCTTATTTTTTTTATTATTGAAGTATAATTGACATACAGTGTTATATTAGTTTCAGGCATACAACATATTGATCAGATAATTCTGTGCATTTCTCACTGCTCACCATGATAGGTGTTGTCACCACCTGTCATCATACAACATTATTACAATATTATTAAGTATATTCCCTATGCTGTATTTTTCATCTCTATGACTTGTTTGTTTTGTGACTGGAAGTTTGTACCTCTTAATCCCTTTATCTATTTTTTCCATCCCACCACCACCTACCTCTCCTCTGGCAACCACCAGTTTGTTCTCTGTATTTAAGAGTTTGGTTTTTTGTTGGTTTGTTCATTTGTTTTGTTTTTTAGATTCCACATATAAGTACAATGATATGGTATTTGTCTTTCTCTGTCTAACTTGTTTCACATAGCATTATAACCTCTAGGTCCATCTATGTAACTACAAATGGCAAGATCTCATGCTTTTTTATGGTTGAGTGATATTCCACTGCATATCTGTATCACGTCCTTATCCACTCATCTATCAATAGACATGTGGGTTGCTTCCATATCTTGGCTACTGTAAATAATGTTTTGATAAACATAGGGGTGCATATATCTTTTCAAATTAATGTTTTCATTTTCTTTGGGTAAATACCCAGTAATGGAATTACTGGATCATATGGTATTTTTATTTTGAATTTTTAAGGAACATCCATACTGTTTTTCATAGTGGTTGCACCAGTTTACATTTCCACCAACAATGCATGAACATTCCCTTTTTTCCCACATCTTCACCAACACTTGTTATTCCTTGTCTTTTTAAATAATAGCCATTCTGATTGGTGTAAGGTGATTTTTCATAGTGGTTTTGATTTGCATTTCCCTGATGATAAGCAAATTGAATATCTTTTCATATGTCTGTTGTCCATCTGTATGTTTTCTTTGGAAAAATGTCTATTCAGTTCCTTTGCCCATTTTTTTTTAAAAAAAAAGATTTATTTATTTGTTTTTGAGAGAAAGAAAAAGTTCAAGTGGAGGCGGGGCAGAGAGAGAGGGAGAGTGAGAGGAAGAGAAGGATAATCCCAAGCAGCTCTGCACTGGGGCTCAAACCCACAAACCATGAGATCATGACCTGAGCCAAAGTCCAACACTTAACCGACAGACATACCCAGGTGCCCTCTTTTGCCCATTTTAAAATCTAATTGTTTAGTTTTTTGGTGTTGAGTTGTATAAGTTCTTTATATATTTTGGATATTAACGTCTTATCAGATATATAATTTGCAAATATCTTTTCCCATTTAGTAGTTGTCTTTTTGTTTTGTGGATGGTTTCCTTTGCTGTGTAAAAGCTTTTTATTTTGGTTAGTCCCAATCGTTTATTTTTACTTTTGTTTCCCTTGCCTGAGGAGACAGATCCATAAATATTTTATTAAGGCTGATGTTCAACACATTATTGCCTATGTTTTCTTTTAGGATTTTTATAGTTTCAGGTCTGACATTTAGGTCTTTAATCAATTTTGAGATTTTTTTTGTGTATGGCATAAGAAAGTTCTCCAGTTTCATTCTTTTGCATGTAGCTGTCCAATTTTCTTGACATCATTTATTGAAAAGACTGTCTTTTCTCCATCATATATTCTTGCCTCCTTTGTTATAGATTAACTGACATAGGCTTATTTCTGGGCTTTATGCTGTTCCATTCATCTATTTATTTTTGTGCCAGTACCATACTATTTTGGTATTTTATTTTGGTACTATTTTATACTATAGCTTTGTAGTATAGCTTGAAATCTGGGATTGTGATGCCTCCAGCTTTGTTCTTCTTTCTCAAGATTGCTTTGGCTATTTGAGGTCTTTTGTGGTTGCATACAACTTTTAGGATTATTTTGTTCTAGTTCTGTGAAAAATGCTATTGGTATTTTGATAGAGATTTCACTGAATCTGTGGATATCTTTGGGTAGTATGTACATTTTAACAATATTAATTCTCTTGGTCCATAACCATGGTGTACCTTTCCGTTTGTTTGTGTCTTCTTCAATTTCTTTCATTAATGCCTTATAGTTTGCACAGAATAGATCTTTTACCTCCTTGGTTAAATTTATTCTGAGGCATTTTATTCTTTATGGTGCAATTGTAAATGGAATTGTTTTGTTAATTTCTCTTTCTGCTACTTCATTATTAGTGTATAGAAATGCAACCAATTTCAGTGTATTAATTTTTTTATCTTGAAACTAAATTCATTTATTCTGTAAGTTTTTTGGTGGAGTCTTTAGACTTTTCTACATATAGTATCATGTCATCTACAAATAGTGACGGTTTTACATCTTCCTTACTAATTTGAATATTTTATGTCTTTTTCTTTTTAAAAAATTTTTTTAATGTTTATTTATTTCTGAGACAGAGAGAGAGCATGAGTGGGGGAGGGGCAGAGAGAGAGGGAGACACAGAAGCAGAAGCAGGCTCCAGGCTCTGAGCTGTCAGCACAGAACCCAATGCGGGGCTCGAACTCACAAACTGTGAGATTATGACCTGAGCAGAAGTTGGTCGCTCAACCGGCTGAGCCACCCAGGAGCCGCTTATGTCTTTTTCTTGGCTGATTGCTACAGCTAGGACTTCCAGTACCGAGTTGAAGGAAAGTGGTGAGAGGAAAACCTTTCAGTTTTTACCATTGAGTATGATGTTAGCTGTGTTTTCAATAACTGGCCTTTATTTTGTTGAAGTATATTTCCTATAAACCCACTTTGTTGGGAGTTATCATGAACATATGTTGTATTTTATAAAATGCTTTTTTCTGCATCTATTGAGATAATCATATGTTTTCTATCCTTCCTCTAGTTAATGTGATGTATCACATTGATTGATTTGTGAATAGTGAACCACTCTTTTACATCCTTGGAATAAATCCCATTTGATTGTGGTGAATGACCCTTTAATATATCATTGAATTTGGTCTGCTAATATTTTGTTGAGAATTTTATATTTATTTTCATCAAGATACTGGTCTGTAATTTTCTATTTTTGTAGTGTATTTGATTTTTGTGTCAGGGTAATGCTAGCCTCAATGAATGGATTTGGAAGTTTTTTTCCTCTTCTATTTTTTGGAATAGTTTGAGGAGAATACATATTAACTCTTGTTAACATGTTTGATAGAATTCACTTGTGAAACCATCTGGTCCTGGTATTTGTTTGTTGAGAGTTTTTTGATTACCAATTCAATTTTGTTACTAGTAATCTCTTCAAATTTTCTATTTCTTCCTGATTCAGTTTTGGAAGATTATATGTTTCTAGGAATTTATCCATTTCTTCTACATTGTCCAACTTGTTGGCATATAATTTTAATAATATTTTCTAAATATTTTTTAATGTTTATTTTTGAGAGAGAGAGACAGACAGACAGACAGAGAGACAGAGCAAAGGGCAGAGAGAGAGAGGAAGACACAGAATCCAAGGCAAGCTAAAGGCTCTGAGCTGTCAGCACAGAGCCAGACGGGAGACTTGAACCCATGAGCTGTGAGACCGTGACCTGAGTCGAAGTCGGACGCTTAACCAACTGAGCCACCCAGGCACCCCTAATAATATTTTCTTATGATTATTTGTATTTCTGTGGTATTGGTTATTAGTTCTCCTCCTTCATTTTTTATTTTATTTACTTGAGTTTTCTCTTTTTTTCCTCAAAGAAGCTGGCTAAAGGTTTATCAATTTTGTTTATCTTTTCAAAGATCAAAAATGATAAGATCTTATTTTCATTGATCTTTTCTATTGTTATTTTAATGTCTATTTCATTTATTTCTTCTCTAATCTTTATTATTTCCTTCTTTCTACCAGTTTTGAGCTTTGTTTGTTCTTTTTCTAGCTCCTTTATGTGTGAGGTTATGTTGCTTATTTGAAATTTTTCTTATTTCTTGAGGTAGGCCTATCTATCTATAAACTTTTTTTCTTAGAACTGTTTTTGCTGTGTTCCAAAGATTTTGGACCATAGTGTTTTCATTTTCATTTGTCACCTTGTTTTTTCCAAGCTGACTATTGAATCTGATGCATTTTTGTGTGATCAACTGACAATTTTTAAAAAGTTGCTTATGCAAAATAGTTTACATAACATTAATCAAAATAACCTGAAGGGCTTTACAAAATGAGTTTGACATTCACAAAAATAAAGCAGAAAACCAATACCACTCCATAACTGTAAATTCTTCATAGGATATGACAAATCTTTTATCATTTGGTGATAATTATGCATTAGTCATATAACAGAAAAGCCTATGCATAATTTTAGCATTATCAAATAAAAACCATTTATCTGTGACTTTATTTGGAAAAGTAAAAGAAATGGTCATCATATGATAATTCATGAAAGGCAACTGCAAAGGGCAACAAGCACACTTTCAAATATTAATAATTATGTAGGGTACATGACATACATATCTAATTCCCTAATCTCTTCAGAGAAAAAGCTGCCCCGATAGTACTGAAGTTGTTGATTACTGCAGTATATCCACAATAGTTAATAAACTTGCTTTGCAGTCTTGTCTAATACAATGCTACCCAACAGAAATATAATATGAGTCATATTAAAATTTTCTAGTAGTCATATTAAAACAAGTAGAAAGAAACAGTTGAAATTTAATGATATTTTATTTAACCCTATGGATCTTAATATGTAACCAACAAATATATATTTAAACATTTAAAATTATTTTTTCTTGTGAACTACATCTTTGAAATCTGGTATATTCTTTATGTCACAGCGCACCTATGACTAGCCACATTTCAGGTATTCCATAGCTACATGTGGTTAGTGGTTACCAAGTTGGACAGTGCAGGTATAGTAGTTGGTGTGTTTTAAACACACATGACAACTCAGATTTTTCTTTAAAAGATCTAAATATCTAAATGCAATTAGTTTGTCTACTATAAAGTGTTCAAGCCTTGTGACATGGGTGCAAACTAATAAGCTAAAATTAACTGCAAGCCTAGATCAGATAAGCCTGACTTCTGGAGCTGAACCTCTCCAGGTGATCAAAATTTAAAAGTGCAGATCAGTAGGGCCCTCAGGAAAGTAACCAGGCAAGAACAGCAACAATGAGGCCACCAGTGAGAGCTGGTGACCAAGCAGTTGAGCCATAGGACCTCAGAGGGGTATCTTGGACAATGCTTACAGGCTATGGAAGAGACACCCAAGGCTCAAGAGTGACAGGAGGGGGCACTGAAGGAGTAATGGATGATTAACCTTCTTGAATGCCAAAAAGGGTATGCCAGGACCCTGGAGCTTTGTATAAATATGATAACTCACTGAGACTCAGAACAACCTACAGTTAGGCATTATAATCGTGAATTCACAGGTAATGCCAGTAGAACAAAGAAAGATGGGTAGTTTGTCTGACATCACACAAGGAGGCGTGGAATCCAAATTTGAATGCAGGTCTGTGTTGTTTCAAAGCCTCTGCACTCCACAGTGCCATAATGCCTCTTTTAGGAAGACTGGTATTCTGAAAATGGTTCTGGAGGTCTCAGGAATCCAAATACAAAAATTATTCTTACATCTTGACAACCTTATCCTTAATTCTGGCATTGCCTAAAAAATCGTAAGTTTTCTTACTATTACCACAGTGTCTTTCATCAAAAATGCCCTGGGAAAATACCTATTACCCACTGGCCAGGTGCAAACCAATGCAACAGCAACTGCTTAGAAGGCTTTCTGAAGATGCTTCTCATGTTATAGTTTCTTTTAGAAACACATTATGTCGTATGAGCAGAGTTCAGTGTTTCTAAATTCCATTTGAACTAGTACAGTTTTTATTTCTCTCTTTTTGTTTCTCATAGCTCTTCTTCTGAAAAATTGAATTGATGGAGTTTACTCCTTCTTCTTACCTTTTCTCTCTCTCTCATAGATATAACTTTTCAGCAGGAAAATTCTTCTAAAGGAAGAGAAAATAAAAGCCTATGAAGTGAATCTCAATCTGAATGAATAGCCTCCAAGTAATTAAACGCTGATTGTCTCCTAAACCCTTTAGTTTCTGGTTTCTGCCTAAAGAGTGCAAGTGTTAGGTGTGAACTGAGGGCTAAAGTGGCTTGAAAAGCAACTTGGATAACTGTTGATTTGAACTGTTCACTTACTGTAGGGAGGGAGAGGCATGAATAACCTTGGAGCACCCTCATGCTTAAGTACTGATAAAAACATTAAAAACTAAGCATTAGTTCTGCCTTTGGTTATAACTTTGGTAAAAATGGGTATAACTGCCTAGCTTCAGTTCCTCCCTCATAAAATGAGAAGAGATTGCCCATTTCTTGAGCTAAGTGGGCATATTGAATGAGATTAAATGAGACAATATGTGAAAGTGCCTATAGCACAGTTCCTGGATTATGGTAAATAAAATGTTGAATGAATAAACAAATGAACATTTTAAGCTTTTTGAAAATCATGTAATGAATAACTATACCAATTTATTATAAAAAGTACTTAATCCATTTCCCATACAGCTTTCATTTTTATAATTCATGGTTTGTTTTCTTTAGTAGTCGACCCATGATTATACATCTTTTTTAAAACACAATTTTCACATAACCAAACAACTTCCACCTCTTTTTTCTTTATACATTAATTTTAAAGTTAAGTCAGAAATCTATATACCATGGTACATCATTATCTGCATTATCCAGAGATGGAGTCAAAAGGTTCTGAGAACCCTGCTGTTTGCACAGCCAGGAATTGACTTGGGTCTGGACACCTAATTTGACAGTGCCTCTGGTGAGTTCTGCTCAGTTCTCAGTGCACTGAGGGGAACACTGGGCTCACAGCTCAGGGATGGCCTTCATTCTAGCTGACACTATTGTTGAGAAGAGACTATTACTAGCTGCACACTCTCTCTTATGGTACTGACGATGCGTTAAGAAGCATACTGAGCAGTATCGATGCACTAGGTCCCTTGTTAGTTGTCTGTTGTGCTTCATCTCACACAATCCTCACACCACCCAGTGAGGTAAGTCTAGCATTTTCCCCCAAATGGGGGAAGAGAGAGGTTCAGGAACTTGCCCAAGGTCACTTGACAGTAAGCAGCACAGCTGGAACCAGATCTAGTTCTGCAGACAACAGAGCTTAACCACTGAGCCTTATCAGCGAGAGCTGTAAAATACAACATCTGAACACCACACTGACAGTTTGAAAAGGGCAAATGTGTCTGATACAGAAGATTGTGTATTTTGGGCCCATCACACCATTTGTAGAGACCTGACTCTCAAGTAGAGTTTTTTGCAGGAGGTGATTTTCATGCTTAAGTGTTATTGTTTGGGATAATAATAAACTTTGAGGGCTCCTTAATTAATCAATACAAATGCTGTGGAGATGGAGAACTTGGGCCAAATCTTAGCCCTGCCCCTTACCAGCCATATGAACCTGGGCATACTGAATACAATAGTGCATATAAATATTTAGTTTATTGCCTAGCACACATTAAGTGCTCTATAACCATTTGCTATTATTCTTTTTATTATCAACACATTTTTAGTGCACACCTATTTTGGAAAGATATCATTAATGGCACTAAGTGTTGGCTCTAAAATTTTAATATAGGAGAGATTCAGGGACAGCATTCTGGTTAGGGGAAGAAGAGAAAGCAGATTTACCTTAAAGCTGCTTAACATAACGAACAGCTTGAGAAACCATTAGGTTTACATACCAATGTCTAGGGAGGGTAGACTGACAAACCTTAGGGGGGCTACAACTGTAAGTTCTTTAGAGAATGCATATTTCATACCCATGGAACTGCCATTGTGCTAGAAAAGAATATCTTATACCACCACCTTTAAGAAAATCAAACATGTAAATAAATCATGTAGTAGGAGACTTCCTGAAGGAGAGATCTTACCAAGCACTTGGCAATTTGGAAGAAGGAGCTGACAATGCTTTGTGGAGGTGAGTTCAACTTCACAGATATATTTGAGGTGGGTCTTGTGGGACATGTAACAATATGCCAAACAGAGAAACATAAGAGCCAGCTAAGCAAATAAAACAGGATGAACAAAGACTTGATAACATTTAAAGGACTGGGATAGTCAGGAAATGGCATTTTGAGGAATGGCTTAACAGTTAGTGTAGCTACAATTTAGGATTTAGGCTGGGGGCATAATACCAGGAGATTAGCCCACAGGGATAGGTTGGCCAGATAGTCTGCCAGGGTAAAGCATTTGTACCTCATCATTTAGGTAATGGCTAGCCCCTGATAATTTTTTTTAAATTTTTATTTAAGACAGCGAGAGAGAGAGAAAGTGACAGAGTGTGGGAGTGAGCAGAAGAAGGGCAGAGAGAGAGAAGGAGAGAGAGAATCTCAAGCAGGCTCCATACTCAGTAAGCAGCCTGACTCGGGCTTGATAGATCTCACAACCATGAGATCATGACCTGAGCCAAAATCAAGAGTCAGATGCTTAACTGACTGAGCCACCCAGGTGCCCCAACTCCCGATAATTTTTAAAGAAGGAAATACTATGATCAAATCCTTATTTTAGGGATATAAAAAAATCAATGTATAGTGTCAACTGAGAGAGATTCCAGTTGTTTTAGTGAGAATGTGCTAGGTTGTGCTATAATAATAAACAAACCTAAAGTTTTAAGGGCTTAAAACAACTTATTTTTCTCTTCCAATGGGTTCCACATGGATCAGTAAGGGTTTTATGACACATAATCCCTCAATATTCCATCTTGGAACTGTACCATCTGGATAGAACACAAGTCCTCCTTGTCAGCAAGGGAAGGGAGAATTAATCACACAGCCTTGCCTAACTGAAGAAGGGCTGGAATTGTTGATGAGCAAATGGAGTGTCTGGTGAGCCTTAACTGTCTCTGGCACGCCAGTAGAAAAAGAATTTTAAAACTATCTGGATACGACATAATAAGAGCCACTGTGGAGGTGAAGGTAGAGTTAGATGCTGTACCTAGGGGCCTAGCCAGGGCCAAGGAGCCATGGAAAAATTGGTCCTTCCACATGCTTCTATTCTTAATCCCATTCTTGCTTACAAATGGCTGTCAACTACCCTCCACTGAGATAGATGTAGATAATTCAGAAGTAAGCTGATAAAAATTCTAGGTCTAGTGGGAGCTGCAAAGACATGGTATGTGGAGATCCAAGGCCATGGTCAGTTGTCAACCCTAACAACTTTTCAGGTGTGTGGATCCCATAGTGCCCATTTCCTTTTTCACCTCTGTGTCCTACTCGTGAGAGAACATAAACTAGGTGACCTCTGCATGAGAGGGAGGGGGAGGACAGAGAAAGGAGAAAGAGAGTATAAAATTTTGTTATGTGGATAAACACATAACAAAATGTTAATCGTGGTTGTTTGGAGGTAGTGAGATTATGGATTACTTTCTTTTTCTCTTTTACTGCCTTTCTTTTCTGCATTTTCACATTTCAAAACTAAACGTTATTAGTTTTCATCATGTGGCAACTTGTTTTATTAAAACACAATATAGACGTTGTACTATGTATTCTGCCAATGGCTCTGTAAGGTTGACACTTAAAAATTTTTTAATTATTTTTTAAGTCTTTTTAAAAAACGTTTATTTATTTATTTTGAGAGAGAGACAGCACACGAGCAAGGGGAAGGGCAGAGAAAGGGAGAGATAGAATCCCAGTTAAAATCTGTGCTGCCAGCACAGAGCCTGACACGGGGCTCAATCCCATGAACCAAGAGAGCATGACCTGAGCCGGAAATCAAGAGTCAGACGCTTGACACTTAAAATTTTGATTTAATTTTCTACATTATACAATGAAGAATAGAAAAGGCTAGCAAAAAATCTTCCAACTTCTCTGTGAAACTAGTCTGAGACTCAATCAAGGATCTGAGGACAGAGTTTGGGCCACTGCCTGGGAAGAATACCTCCAGAAAGGGGCTTGGGCTGGGGGAGGTCACAGGCCCGTTACTGCCATGAGGCTGAATAGCTAGAAGCAGAACCAGAATCTGCTCTCCCAGAAGCACATTTCTTCAGGGTTGGGTCAACATCTGAGTCCTTGATCTGTGTAGAGAAAATTCTCTCCCCTCTGCCCATGATTGAATAATGAAACTAATACTATTGATTGTTAAGAATCTTATGTTGATATGAATACTTTAAGAAATCCATTTATAAAAACAAAATGTACTAAGTAGCACATGTGACAGCAGCCTGGGGGCACTATTAATCTGAACAGATAAAAGATGAACACTGGAAGGACAAGAAGTTTGGGGTTTGTAATTTAAGCAATGCAAATTGTTTTCCTGTGTGGATCAAGCCAGGATGGTAACTTGTGGTTATGTCACTGTGAACATTCTTTCCCTCTGTATCATTGGAGAAGTTACACAGTCATTCTGATTCTCCAGCTGTTTCTAATCAAATTAAATGAAAACTTGAAAAAATACTCAGAACTGAACCCACACCATCTACAGACAGTTCTTGTTTCAAGCAACACTGGGGGAGTGGAATCTTCCTATCACCTACTTACAGCATATTTATTTCATTCCTGACAGAGAGAAAAACATACTAAGAGCTATTAATTATGCAGAAGATCTATTGTATTCTTTCTTTGGTCCCCTTTCCTTTGCAGGTCTCAGTAGAGAGAGAGATTGTCTGCCAAGCCCAAGCATTTAGTAATGTGTTTGAAACAGGCCACATGTGGTAACTAAGTCCTCAGAAGACACCATAGGTTCTGAATACCATCAGAGCCAAGAGGTCATTTAAACTCCAAGGTTAGGAAACGGGTCTGTAAGTAAAACTGCACAACATTGTTTCTTTTGGTGATAGATGCAAACATCTCATATAAAATGCTAGCGAACCATATTCTAAATGTTGTAAAGGAATAAAATGATAATTTTTTGTGTGAATTGGTATAATGGAAGTGTAATTAGTAACAGCACAGGGAACTGGTACCCAGTTTCAGTTCCCGTTTACTGGATGTCTCTGCACCTGTAATCTCTCCTCTCTAAATATGAGTTTTCTCATCAGTGTGATTGGGACAGTACTTCTCTCATTGCAGTTTTGAGTGCCTGGCTCACAGTAAGTGGGGAAACAGAAGGATGGAAAATTCTCACAGCCAGAGAGGGCAGAGTAAGGAGTTAGTTAGCCTCACCTTCTTTGGACTCAGAATCTGGGCTCTTAACCCCTAGGATGTAATGAAAGCAAAAAGCCAATGTAAGAAAATATAGGGCTATTTTTCTGAATGAGAGTAAGAAAGAATTTTTTAGTAGTATAAAAAGTGAAAGAACCATAAAGTAAAATGTATAGATTTAACCACACAAAATTTTAAAAATTTATATAAAAAAACACTTTCTAAAAATTTAAGAGGTAAATACAACTGAGCAAAAATTTACAACATATATTGGTTAATATTCTAAGTATATAAAAAAGCCAAGTGTTTAAAAAGATGAACAGTCAATTTTTAAAAAAGACAAAATACATACACTAAAAATTTACAAAATAAGAAATAAAAATGGCCAATACACATGTAGGAAAATACTGAAAAATTATCCAGAACACTTCATAAGTTGAAAGAATGTCCATGTTCCAAGACCTCTTCTCTGATTCCCTTTTTCCCTCAGGCTCCCAGCTTGTAGTGAGCTGGGAACATGAGAGCTGACAAGATCTAGCCACTGCTAAGTTCTGGCTCCCTTCAGGCCACTCTCCTCCACACTGTATGGTCCAGCCTGCAGGACACAGTAGACTTATGGCATTCTCAGATTTAACCTTCCTGGTGTTGACAATTTGTGACTTACTCTGCTGAGGCTTGAATTTTAATCATAGTCGTGTGAGGTTGATGATCAGTTAGCTAGTGAGTGAGCCTAACTGACTGCTAAGCATTCCCAGTTAACTGTGCTTTACTGTTTCATGGTTAAAGCCCATTCTCATACAGTAATAAAAACTGTTTCTTTATGCAAAGTGATCAAGAAAGAAAGAAAATAGCATGGTGGTAGAAGTCAAGTCAAAGCATAAAGGTCTTAGAAACTTTTTGATCTTGGTTGGAAGAAAAAACATCTTGGGTATAAAGCATACTGTTCTACAAAGGCAGTAACAATATTCACAAACAGAATGTTCTAGAAGGTTACCCTTTTGAATGTTAAGGAGTCTACTGAATTGTTCTTCCCTGAATGCATGTTGCTTTAAGATCTGATGCCTTTGCCTTCCCTGTTTTTCACCCTCTTTGCTTCCCTTCTTCCCCATAAGGCCAAGTCCCAACACTTCCTCTGAGAAGCCTGGGCTGCAAATGGGCAGAGGGCATCACATCATCTTTGTATTCGCTTCATACTTTGTGTATGAAAAATGTAACATGGAGGTTAACAGCATAGACTCCTGAGCCAGAACATCTGGGTGCAATCCCAGCCCTGCCACTTATAGACTGTGTGATCTTAAGACAGTTACTTCTCTGCATCTCAGTGTCTTCATCTGCAAAATGATGATAAAAATAGCAACTACTCATAGGAATGTTGTAAGCCTTAAGGTAGTTAGTAGGGTTCTTAGGACAGTGTCTAACACATACCAAATGCTGTTTTATCATTCTCCTATAAAACTTCCCATACTTTATTGTAGTTAACTGTTTATATGCAGAGCAGGGTTGAAAAAGAAAAAAAGAGGACTACCAAAACTCAGTTGTGCAGATAAAGTGTAGTTTCTTTAATTTGTTTATAGATTTTCTGAACTTCCTCATGACTGAGAACTGCCACCTCTACTCCTCTTGCTCTGGGAGATAAAGCAACCAAATTTACTCCAGCTTTGTAAACTGAGTTTGATCCAGTAATTTAAATAGCCCATTGATAATGCTATCTTTGAAATAATTGCTTAGACTCTTTTTTGCAGCCCTCCAAACCTCATCTGACTCCTCTGGGTTGACCTCTGAGTTTCCGGAGGGAGGGAGGATGCCCTGCCTCTGACGAGGGAGTGTACAAGGCTCTCCAATACACGCAGTGCTTTCTGGTCCTCTCTTATCCCAGCTGAGAGGCTGTTCTGGCCTTCTACCGGGGCCTGCTGCTAATAAACTCACACTCATCTCTTTCTCAGCTCCGAAAGACCTACTAGCCTCTTTTGCTGACTTAGCTCCACCAGCTGTGGCCTCCTCCAAGTCCCTGTTGTGTGTTTCGCCCTGTTCCAGGTAATCTACTCTTAGCTCTCTTGCTGTTAGCTGCCTCTCAACTTAGTATCCCCACCACATGAGATGCGTGAGGAGCTCAGGAGTACAAACTAGACCCTTTCTCTGCCTGAACATGCTGCTCTGCTCTATGATTCATTCAGGGGCAACTAGCCCCCAGAATTTCCAAATTCTCTCAAACATACAACTGCCTCTTTTTAAAAATGTTTATTATTATTATTGAGAGAGAGAGAGAGGAAAAGACAGAGTGCAAGCAGGAGAGGGGCAGAGAGAGAGGGAGACACAGAATCCAAAGTGCTCTGAGATATTAGCACAGGGCCTGATGCAGGGCTCAAACCCATGAACAGTGAGATCATGACCTGAACCAAAGTCAGATGTTTAACCAACTGAACCACACAGGCGCCCAGCAACTGCCTCTTTTGACCATCATATTCCCACTATACCTGGGAGTAGAATGGGGGCTTTCCTCCATTTCTTGCAGATTGTCTATCCCCTGTTGCCCTTACATGGAACTCTGGTCTTGACAGCTGGCCTGGAACTTAATATAGCTTTCTTCCCTTCATATCCTATCTGAATAGTGCCTGCCTTTAAAGCCTATTTTGTAAGTGAAAAATCCAATTCAAAAATTAGATTCATTAGAATCTAAATGCTAATGCTTTCTTTTCCCTTTGGCATTCGTGCTTAAACATTTTTAATCTCCTCAAGGCTGACAAAGAAAGGTTAAATACAGTAAATTACCACCCAACACACACACACACACACACACACACACACGCACACACAACTGGAAACATCAGCCCCATTATCTGAGTTTGTTTCACAGCTCCTGAGCTCTGCAGAGACTGACTGTCCCATTCTCTGAGCTGGGTCTGTCTCAATTTGAATACGGGCACTACCACTTACCTTGGGACTTTAGGCAAGTTACGTGGTCTATCTGTGTCTATTTTTTCATCTGTAAAATACAGATAAGAATATGATTTTGTGGGATTCTTTTGAGGGTTAAATAAATACATGAAAATGTTCAGAGCAGTGTGCCTGGCATGTAATAACTGCTCAAAAAGTGAGAATCATTATTGCTATTAGCTCAGCACTTCTCCAGAGTAGTTTGTTCAATAAATGTTCATTGAAAGATCATACAATGAGATATAGATCAGGAGTTCTGATTATCAGCATAGAAATATGAGTTTAATAGCCTTGTATCCTTATACTACATATCTTTTGCAATCATGTGTCTTTAATCCTTACTCATAAGGAAAACCCCAATTAGCCTTTCTTTCACCTAATGCCATGCATTTAAATATTTGATACTTATTCCCAAAGCTACTTTTAAAAATTGGTCTTAGAGGGATGCTGGAAGACAGTGGCATAAGAGGATGCTGGGCTCACCTCGTCCTGCTGATCGCTTAGATTCCACCCACATCGCCCTAAATAATCCAGAAAACCACCAGAAGACTAGCAGAACAGACTCTCCAGGGCCAAGCATAGACAAGAGGCCCACGGAAGAGGGTAGGAAGGGCAGAGAGGCGGTGTGTGCTACGTGGACTGGCAGAAGGGAGCCGGGGCGGTAGAGGGGCAGCCTGCCAGGCAAGGCAGAGCCCCCGAAGTCTGGCTTGCAAAAGGTGGAGGGGCCAGACTGCACGAGTTCTGACAGCCAGAGGGACTTAACATCTGGAATGTTAAAAGTCAAGGGCTCTGCTCTCAGAGAATGGGGAGGATGAGAGGACGCCAGGAGGGAGAGTGGTTGAGTCCCAAAAAGACAGAGCTTGGCAGGGGAACAAAGGCGCTGGCAAGTACCATTTCCCTTTCCCATCCCCCAGCCGAAATTCCAAAGGGAACCAGTTCCTGCCACCGAACTTGATTGCACCGCCCAAATGCCCAACACTGCTTATGTGGATCCATCCCTCACATGGGCCTGCCTGCCTCCTGGTGCTGCAGAGTCCCTCCCTCAGGGGGCCACTGAGGACTGGGCTAGCTAAGCCTGCCCATCCTGCCCCTGTGCACCTTGTGGATCCACCTGATCTAATAAGCCCTTGGCCAGATCCCATGGAAGCAGCACCACAAGCCTGGAAATGTGCAAGCAGCCCAGACAGGGACCACACCACTCCACAGTGAGTCCTGCCCCTGGGAGAGGGGAAGATAAGGTACACACCAGTCTGACTGTGGCCCAAGCAGTGGGCTGGAGGCAGACATCGGGTCTGACTGCAGCCCCACCCACCAGCACAAGTTTCTCCAGACAGCACAAGGAAAGTGCTCTGCAGTTTGGAGCTACTTCAGGGACTACCCAAAATGATGAAATGGAAAAATTCTCCTCAAAAGAAATTACACAAAGTAGTGACAACTAACAAATTGATCGAAACTGATTTAAGCAATATAACAGAACAAGAATTTAGAATAATAGTCATAAAATTAATCGCTAGGCTTGAAAAAAGCATAGAGGAAAGTAAAGAACCTATTGCTACAGAGATCAAGGGACTAAGAAATAGTCATGAGGGACTAAAAAATGCTATAAACGAGGTGCAAAATAAAATGGAGGTGGCCATAGCACGGATTGAAGAGGCAGAGGACAGAATAGATAAATTCAAAGATTAAATTATGGAAAAAGAAGAAGCTGAGAAAAAGATTAAAAAAATCCAGGGGCGCCTGGGTGGCGCAGTCGGTTAAGCGTCCGACTTCAGCCAGGTCACGATCTCACAGTCCGGGAGTTGGAGCCCCGCGTCGGGCTCTGGGCTGATGGCTCAGAGCCTGGAGCCTGTTTCCGATTCTGTGTCTCCCTCTCTCTCTGCCCCTCCCCCGTTCATGCTCTGTCTCTCTCTGTCCCAAAAATAAATAAACGTTGAAAAAAAAAATTAAAAAAAAAAATCCAGGAGTATGAGGGGAGAATTACAGAACTAAGTGATGTAATCAAACAAAAATATCCATATCGTAGGTATTCTGGAAGAAGAAGAGAGAGAAAGGGGCTGAAGTTATACTTGAACAAATCATAGTTGAGAACTTCCCTGATCTGGGGAAGGATAAAGGAATTGAAATCCTTTGTGTATGACATAGTTGTGTAAAACATAACTTGAATGGATCTTCTGCATGACATATCATAGTGAACTGGCAAAATACAAGGATAAAGAGAAAATTCTGAAAGCAGCTAGGGATAAACAGGCTCTAACTTACAAAGGTAGACACATAAGAGTAGTGGCAGACCTATGTACTGAAACTTGGCAGACCTGAAAGGAATGGCAGGAAATCTTCAATGTGATGAACAGGAAAAATATGCAGCTGAGAATCCTTTATCCAGCAAGTCTGTCATTCAGAATAGAAGGAGAGATAAAGGTTTACCCAAACAAAGAAAAACTGAAGGAATTCATCACCACTAAATCAGCCCTACAAGAGATCCTAAGGGGGTTTCTGTGAGTGAAATGTTGCAAGGACCACAAAGTACCAGAGACATCACTACAAGCATGAAACCTACAAATAACACAATGACTCTAAACCCATATCTTTCAATAATAACACTGAATGTAAATGGACTAATTGCTCCAACCAAAAGACATAGAGTATCAGAATGGATAAAAAAAACAAGACCCATCTATTTGCTGCCTACAAGAGACTCATTTTAGACCTGAGGACACCTTCAGATTGAAAGTGAGGAGATGGAGAACTATCTATCATGCTACTGGAAGTCAAAAGAAAGCTAAAGTAGCCATACTTACATCAGACAGACTAGATTAAATTGAAGGCTATAACAAGAGATGAAGAAGGGCATTATATAATAATTACAGGGTCTATCCATCAGGAAGACCTAACAATTATAAATGTCTATGCACAAAATTCAGATGGACCCAAATATATAAAACAATCACAAACATAAGCAACCTCATGGATAAAATGTGGTAATTACAGGGGACATTAATACTCTACTTACAGGGGCGCCTGGGTGGCGCAGTCGGTTAAGCGTCCGACTTCAGCCAGGTCACGATCTCGTGGTCCATGGGTTCGAGCCCCGCATCAGCTCTGGGCTGATGGCTCAGAGCCTGGAGCCTGTTTCCGATTCTGTGTCTCCCTCTCTCTCTGCCCCTCCCCTGTTCATGCTCTGTCTCTCTCTGTCCCAAAAATAAATAAACGTTGAAAAAAAATACTCTACTTACAACAATGGATAGATCATCTAGACAGAGAATCAGTAAAGAAACAATGACCCTGAATGATATATTGGATCAGATGGACTTGACAGATATATTTAGAACTCTGCATCCAAAAAGAACAGAATATACTTTCTTCTCGAGTGCACATGGGACATTCTCCAAGATAGATCACATACTGGGTCACAAAACAGCCCTCAATAAGTATACAAGAATTGAGATCATACCATGCACACTTTCAGATCACAATGCTATGAAACTTGAAATCAACCACAGGAAAAAGTCTGGAAAACCTCCAAATGCATGGAGGTTAAAGAACATCCTACTAAAGACTGAATGGGTCAACCAGGCAATTAGAGAAGAAATTAAAAAATATATGGAAACAAATGAAAATGAAAATGCGACAATCCAAATGCTTTGGGATGCAGCATAGGCAGTCCTGAGAGGAAAATACACTGAAATCCAAGCCTATCTCAAGAAACAAGAAAAATCCCAAATACAAAATCTAACAGCACACCTAAAGGAAATAGAAGCAGAACAGAAAAGACACCCCAAACCCAGCAAAAGAAGAGAAATAATAAAGATCAGAGCATAAATAAACAATATAGAATACAAAAAAACAGTGGAGCAGATCAATGAAACCAAGAGTTGGTTTTTTGAAAAAATAAACAAAATTGATAAACCTCTAGCCAGGCTTCTCAAAAAGAAAAGGGAGATGACCCAAATAGATAAAATCATGAATGAAAACGGAACTATTACAACCAATCCCTCAGAAATACAACCAATTATCAGGGAATATAGTGAAAAATTATATGCCAAGAAACTGGACAACCTGGAAGAAATGGACAAATTCTTGAACTCCCACACACTTCCAAAACTCAAACGAGAAGAAATAGAAAATTTGAACAGACTCATAACCAGCAAAGAAATTGAATCAGTTATCAAAAATCTCCCAACAAATAAGAGTCCAGGACCAGATGGCTTCCCTGGGGAATTCTACCAGACATTTAAAGCAGAGATCATACCTCTCCTTCTCAAGCTGTTCCAAAAAATAGAAAGGGAAGGAAAACTTCCAGACTCATTCTATGAAGCCAGCATTACTTTGATTCCCAAACCAGAAAGAGACCCAGCAAAAAAAATACAACTACAGACCAATATCTCTGATGAATATGGATGCAAAAATTCTCAATAAGATACTAGCAAATCGGATTCAACAGCATATAAAAAGAATTATTCACCACGATCAAGTGGCATTCATTCCTGGGCTTCAGGCCTGGTTCAATATTCACAAGCCAATCAATGTGATACATCACATTAATAAAAGAAAAGATAAGAACCATATCATCCTGTCAATGGAGGCAGAAAAAGCATTTGACAAAATTCAGCATCCTTTCTTAATAAAAACCCTTGAAAAAGTCTGGATAGAAGGAACACATTTAAATATTATAAAATCCATTTATGAAAAACCCACAGCTAATATCCTCAATGGGGAAAAACTGAGAGCTTTCCCTCTGAGATCAGGAACATGACAGGGATGTCCACTCTTACCACTGTTGTTTAACAGAGTGTTGGAAGTTCTAATATCAGCAATCAGACAACCAAAGGAAATCAAAGGCATCAAAATTGGCAAAGATGAAGTCAAGCTTTCACTTTTTGCAGATGACATGACATTATACATGGAAAACCCAAAGGACTCCACCAGAAGTCTGCTGGAACTGATACATGAATTCAGCAAAGTCGCAGGATACAAAATCAATTTTTCAGAAATCAGTTGCATTCTTATACACTAATGAAGCAACAGAAAGACAAATAAAGAAATTGATCCCATTCACAATTGCACCAAAAATCATAAAATACCTAAGAATAAACCTAACCAGAGATATAAAAGATCTGTATGCTAAAAACTATAGAAAACTTATGAAGGAAATTGAAGAAGATACAAAGAAATGGAAAAACATTCCATGCTCATGGATTGGAAGAATAAATATTGTTAAAATGTCAATACTACCCAAAGCTATCTACGCATTCAATGCAATCCCAATCAAAATTGCACCAGCATTCTTCTTGAAGCTAGAACAAGCAATTCTAAAATTTGTATGGAACCACAAAAGATCCCAACTAGCCAAAGTAATATTGAAGAAGACCAAAGCGGGAGGCATCACAATCCCAGACTTTAGCCTCTACTACAAAGCTGTAATCATCAAAACAGCAGGGTATTGGCACAAAAACAGACACATAGACCAATGGAATAGAATAGAGACTCCAGATGTGGACCCACAAAAGTATGGCTAATTAATCTTTGACAAAGCAGGAAAAAGTATCCAATGGAAAAAGACGGTCTCTTTAACAAATGGTGCCGGGAGAATTGGACAGCAACATGCAGAAGAATGAAACTAGACCACTTTCCTACACCATTCACAAAAATAAACTCAAAATGGATGAAGGACCTGAATGTGAGATAGGAAACCATCAAAACCCTAGAGGAGAAAGCAGGAAAAAATCTCTCTGACCTCAGCCACAGCAATTTCTTATTCGACACATCTCCAAAGGCAAGCACAAATGAACTACTGGGACCATATCAAGATAAAAATCTTCTGCACTGCAAAGGAAAAAAATCAACAAAACCCTAAGGCAAACTGACAGAATGGGAAAAGATATTTGCAAATGACATCTTGGACAAAAGGCTAGTATCCAAAATCTATAAAGAACTCACCAAACTCCACACCCGAAAAACAAATAATCCAGTGAAGAAATGGGCAGAAGACATGAATAGACACTTCTCTAAAGAAGACATTCAGATGGCTAACTGGCACATGAACAGATGCTCAACGTCACTCCTCATCAGGGAAATTCAAATCAAAACCACACTCAGATATCATCTCCCGCCAGTCAGGGTGGCTAAAATGAACAAATCGGGAGACTAGATCCTGGCAAAGATGTGGAGAAACAGGAACCCTCTTGCACTGTTGGTGGGAGTGCAAACTGTTGCAGCCACTCTGGAAAACAGTATGGAGGTTCCTCAAAAAATTAAAAATAGAACTACCCTATGACCCAGTAATAGCAGTGCTAAGAATTTACCCAAGGGATACAGGAGTGCTGATGCATAGGGGCAATTGTACCCCAATGTTTATAGCAGCACTTTCAACAATAGCCAAATTATGGAAAGAGCCTAAATGTCCCTCAACTGATGAATGGATAAAGAAGTTGTGGTTTATATATACAATGGAATACTACTTGGCAATGAGAAAGAATGAAATATGGCCATTTGTAGCAACATGGATGGATCTGGAGGGTATTATGCTAAGTAAAATAAGTCATACAGAGAAAGACAGATACCATATGTTTTCACTCATATGTGGATCCTGAGAAACTTAACAGAAGTCCATGGGGGAGGGGAAGGATAAAAAAAAAGTTACAGAGAGGGAAGGAGGCAAACCATAAGAGATTCTTATAAACTGAGAATAAACTGAGGGTTGATGGGGGGTGGGAGGGAGGGGAAAGTGGGTGATGGGCATTGAGGGCACCTGGAGGGATGAGCCCTGGGTGTTGTATGGAAACCAGTTTGACAATAAATTCATATTAAAAAAGAAAGAAACTTGAATTACAGTTGTTAGGTGCAAGAGATCAATTAATTCTGTTGTTCTACCAATTCATTACAAAGATGTGTCTAAGTTTTTCCTTATGGAAATGAATTTAGTTCATATTGTAGTCTGTCAAGTTTTTCTTTATGTGTTTTGTAATTTAGTTCTTAGAAACATACATAATTAGAAATATTATTTCTCTCTCATGAATTGAAACTTTTATCATTATGTAAAGATTCTCCCTAGGTCTAGTAAATATCTCAATTATGGAATATTAAAAAAATAATAAGAATTGCTCTTAGAGAAAGTAAAGATGCAAACATAATAGCAGCACAGGGAAGTGAAAGGGCAGTGCTCTGAGAATCAAAAGACAGGCATCCCACTTGCAGCTCTGGTTCATCTAGGCCAATGACCCTGGTAAGCGCTGTCACCATTCCAGCCCACCTCTTGTTGCTGCACTAGATGTCTGAGTTTCTTCTAGTAAACAATGGTCTTCCTTATTTCTCTGAAGAAACAGCACATAGCATTATGAACTAGATTTGCAGCTCTGAATTTGCTTCCATAGTCCTTTAGTTTGGTTCAGGATTCCATCGAAGTCCTCTTGCAAACTGAAAACAACCCCTTGGATGATGGGAATCCTGGTTTAAAATGGGCCTTGTACAACCAGGAAAATTAAAAGGGTCTAGATACATATGCTTTGTATCCTTACTTTATTGATTTAAAGACATTGATGAATTTAAATGTAAATTATTTATGAATTAAACAATAACAGCAAAATTTAAACACTCTTTGAGAAAGAACTTCTGAAGAAAAAAATTTAAGTTAAAAAATTTAATTTACTTTACTCTTTTTACCCATCATCAAGATATTTCTAGTCATACTTCTCAAATTTTCTTCAAAGTATGTAATATGACCTGAGTTTTTATTTATGCTTTAAAAAATTTTTAATGTTTATTTTTGAGAGAGAGAAACATTAAGTGTGAGTGGGGGAGGGGCAGAGAGAGAGGGAGACACAGAATCCAAAGCAGGCTCCAGGCTCCAAGCTGTCAGCACAGAGCCTGACATGGGGCTTGAACTCACAAGATGTGAGATCACGACCTGAGCCGAAGTCGGACACTCAAACAACAGAGCTACCCAGGCACCCCGACCTGAGTTTTTAAAAGAATCTTGGCATGGGGCACCTTGGCAGCTTAGTCGGTTGAGCATCCGACTTCAGCTCAGGTCATGATCTCAAGGTTTGTGAGTTTGAGCACAGGGTCAGGCTCTGTGCTGACAGCTTGGGGCCTGGAGACTGCTTTGGATTCTGTGTCTCCCTCTCTGCTCTTCCCCTGCTCAAACTCTGTCTCTCTCAAAAATAAATAAAGATTTAAAAAATTTAAAAAAAAAGAATCTTGGCATGATTTTTGTTTATCATTTAAAAAATATTTTATAATTATAAATGCTGATAACAAATCTTTTATATTATATACATAAGAATTTGTTTATGTTTAATTTGCATATTCTTTGAAGGGACCTAAGAAAAATAATATTTTGGAGAAAAGTTAAAGAATTGTTTTTAGTTCCACCTCAATTATCTTAAACTTCTGTTAATTAATTTATACACATATATGTAGTCTAATGACTGTTCACTTGTTTATTTACCTGTCTGCCATTTAAGAGTATATTAACAAAATATTTAAATACCCTACATATATACCAACACAGTCATGGTTAAATAAACCACCAAGATGAGAATAAACACAGTGATATATACACATCAACTATGCTGATAAGACGGATATTAGCATTTATGAATTATTTTCACCTTATTTTTCTGGAGTACTAGTTCTTCACTCAAACTAGTAATTTCTCATTTTCCACTATTTACTTCTAGCTCTCCAAATTCATCCTTTTGTTATTTTCTGTTTACTTTTTATTTTTATATTCTACTGTTAATTCTTTCCCCAGACTTCAGCTGGTATTAAATTTCTTTTCTGGGATGGTTTAAAATCATTTTATTTTTCTTCATGGTTCTCTCTTTCTTCTCTATAATCTCGTGGCATTCTTTCCAGCATGCCATACTTTTTACAGAATTACATTGATTGCAGTTGGTCTTAAACTTTATATTTCTGAGCTTTACACATAGCAAGATTGTGTTTGAAAGCAAACTATCAATACCGTTAACTGCCCCCAAACTCAATCCTACCCTTGAATCTGCCAATAAAGCTATATGGGAATATAGGGATTAGGCAATAGTTTGTACTGAACAGTCTCTGCTGAGATATGACTGGTTCTCTTCCTAATGGAAAATCATGCCCACTTTCCCTTTTCATGGGGTAATACTTTTTCTTACTGTGTGATCTATTATCACTTTCAATCAACAAGGGAGATCCCATTGATCTGAGATGAAAAGGTACATAGCATGGTAAAGTTCTACCAGCATTAACACCCCCTCCATATGTATAAGTATAAAGAAAAATTCTGAATCAAATTATAGAAAGAGGAATAAAATTAGCTCCAATGGACTTTTAATAAAACATATGTTATTGGGAGAAAAAAAATAAAATTCTAGAGGATTCATTTGTCAATCTGTGAGTCTAAAAGTTTCATTAAAAAAAGTAGAATCAAAGAATGTGTCAGCTGGAAAAGGCCTAGGGATCATCTAGGGGCCCACTCATTTTAAAGATGAGTAAATGAGGAAATGGGACTAGCCCAAGCCTCTGGAGGAATTACTGGTAGAGCCAGGAGTAGAACCAAGCTCACTTCAGTGCTCCCACTGGAATTTGTTGGGGGATACCAGAATCAGTCCCCTGCAATCCATTGCTGTAATAGAGTGTACTGAAACCTTCTGGAGACCTGGTGATTATCCCAAAATTGACTGAAAAAATTGAAAAAATTATTCACCAATATATATCTAATTCAAAGTTAAAATTCAAACTATGAAAAATGTCTATATAATTTCACCAGTTTTTAGTCTTTTTAGTGTATTGGTGGTCTGTTTTTGTATGTTATAGTAAAGATACATTGAAGTTTCCCTTATTATAAATATATTTTTTAAGTTGGAGTTTGTGAGCAGGGATAGTTTGACAGAAACATTTGGGAGGAAATTCTACATTTCCAAAGCATGCCTTCAGTATAGGAAAAGAACAAATGTGTTGATTTTTCTTTCAAGTGTGTTGTTTTGCTTAGGTCTTAGTCATAGCACAATATATGGAAAATTTTATTTTAGCAAAGGGAAAGAAATGGAACAATCATCTAAAGGAACAAGACATTTGGGCAAGAACCCAAGCACCTGGATGTCTAAAATATATAGCCTTGTTTGGAATAGACATTCTCTTCCCGTGTCTCTGACTTTCATAGTCAGATTGAAGTATAAATAAATCTAACTGCTTATATGTTTCTAGAACTAAACCTAAAGTCTATCAAAAGGCCCCATTCTTCTTGGAGATAAAAAAAAAGTCAAGGATATTTTCAAACGACTTATCCCATAAAGGGTTAGGCTTTAAATTAGCACTTTTGTATTTTTTTTATAAATACCCAGTAGTGTGCTCACCGGTTCATAGAGTAATTATATTTTTACCTTTTTGAGGAAACTCCAAACTGTTTTCCAGAGTGGCTGGAAACGACTTATCCCATAAAGGGTTAGGCTTTAAATTAGCACTTTTGTATTTTTTTTATAAATACCCAGTAGTGTGCTCACCGGTTCATAGAGTAATTATATTTTTACCTTTTTGAGGAAACTCCAAACTGTTTTCCAGAGTGGCTGCACCAGTTTGCATTCCCACTAGCAGTGCATGAGGGTTCCCCTTTCTCCACCTCCATGCCAACACCTGTTATTTCTCATGTTATTGATTTTAGCCATTTTGACAAGTGTGGGGTGATATCTCATTGTGGTTTTGGTTTTTATTTCCCTGATGATGGAGTGATGTTGAGCATCTTTTCATGTGTCTGTTGGCCATCTGGATGTCTTCTTTGGAAATATGTCTATTCATGTCTTCTGCCCACTTTTAATTGGATTATTCATTTGGGGGGGTGTTGAGTTTTATAAGTTCTTTATATATTTTGGATACTAACCCTTTATGAGATATGTCCTTTGCAATTATCTTCTCCCCAGTCCACAGGTTGCCTTTTACTTTTGTTTATTGTTTCCTTTGCTATGCAGAAGATTTTATTTTGATGTAGTCCCAATAATTTATTTTTGCTTTTGTTTCCCTTGCCTCAGGAGACCTATCTAGAAAAAAGTTGCTCTGGCTGATGGCAGAGAAACTAGTGCTTATGCTTTCTTTTATGGTTTCAGATGTCACATTTAGGTCTTTAATCCATTTTGAATTTATTTTTGTGTGTGATGAAAGCAAATGGTGCAGTTTCATTCTTTTGCTGTCCAGTTTTTCCTACAACATTTGTTGAAGAGACAGTTTTTTTTTCTCCCCATTGGATAGTCTTTCCTGCTTTGTTGAAGATTAATTGACCATAGAGTGGATTTATTTCTCAACATACTATTCTGTTCCATCAATAAATGTGTCACTGGGTTTTTGTACCAGTACCATACTTTCTTGATCACTATAGCTTTGTAGTATAACTTGAAGTCTGGAATTGTGATGCTGTTTTAGGATGGAATGTTCTGAATATATATGTTAAGTTCATCTCATCCAGTGTGTCATTCAAAACCTATTTATTTTCTGCTTAGATGATCTGTCCATTGATGTAAGTTGGATGTTAAGGTCCCCTATGATTATTGTATTATTATCAGTTAGTTCCTTTAGGCTTGTTATTAATTGTTTTATACATTTGAGTGCTTTCATGTTAGAGGCATGAATATTTACAATTGTTAGATCTTGTTGGATCATCCCTTTTATTATGATATAGTGCTCTTATTCATCTCTGCTTACCATCTTTGTGTTAAAGTCTACCCTGTGCAATATAAGTATTGCTACTCTGGTTTTCGTTTGACATCAATTTGCATGATAAATATTTCTCCATCCCCTCACTTTCAATTTGCAGGTGTCTTTAGATCTGAAATGATTCTCTTGTAGGCAGCATAGGGAGGGATCTCATTTTTTTAATCCATTCTGACGCCCTATGTCTTTTGATTGGAGCATTTACTCCATTTATATTCAAAGTAATTATTGATAGATTTGTATTTATTGCCATTTTATTACTCGTTTCGTCATTGTTTCTGGAGATTTTCTCTGATCTTCTTGTCTTTGTCACTTTTGTCTGTCCTTTTCACTCAAAGAGTCCCCATTAATATTTCTTGCAGGGCTGGTTTAGTGGTAATGAACTCTTAGATTTTATTTGTTTAGGAAATTTTTTATCTCCCCTTCTATTCTGAATGATAGCTTTGCTGAATACACTGTTCTTGGCTGCAGACTTTTATCATTTAGCACATTGAATATATCATGCCCCTCCCTTCTGGCTTGCCAAGTTTCTGTGGAGAAGTTTCCAGGTAACCTTGTGGGTTTTCCTTGTAAGTTAAGAATTTCTTTTGTTTTGCTGCTTTTAGTATTTTTTCTTTGTCACTATATTTTACAAATATAATTACAATATGTCTTAGTATTGGCCTGCTATGGTTAATTTTGATGGGAATTCTCTGTGCCTCTTAGAGATGGATGTCTGTTTCCTTCCCTAGATTAGGAAAGTTTTCAGCTATTATTTCCTCAAATAAATTTTCTGCCCCCTTTTCTCTCTCTTCTTCTGGGACTCCTATCATGTGAATGTTACTATGTTTGATGGAGTCACATGAGTCTATTCTCATGTTGCATAATTTTTCTTTCTCTCTTTAGTTCAGCTCCATTCTTTTCCATTATTTTATCTTCTCTATCACTAATTCATCTCCCTGCTTCTTCCAGCCTGTTGTTCATTCCATCAAGCATGTTTCTAATCTTGTTTATTGCACTCTTCATCTCTGATTGATACTTTAACTTTTTTATCTCTGTTGTAAGGGTCTCACTGATGTCTCAAGCCCAATGAGTATCTTCACGATAGTTGCTTTAAATTCTCCACCAGACATATTACTTATATCTATTTCAATTAGATCTCTGGCCATGACCTTTTCTTGTTCTTTCATTTGGGCTAAATACTTCCATTCACATTTTGTCTAAGTCTCTATCTTCTTCTCTGTGTTAGAAAAGCCAGTTTGTCTCTTACTCCTGAAGGATGGCTTTATGACGTGATTCATATAGTGTTCAGGCCCTGGCACTTCCAGGAGTGTCTCTGATGTATGCTGTGTGTGCTCTGCTATTGCGTTTTGGTTGTTCTATCCTTGATGCCAGTTGTCTGCAGAGGCTGTCCTTGCCTGCTCTGGGAAGTGTTTGGTCCCTGGCCTGAATGTGGTGAGTTTTGACTAGGTGTGCCTTGGTCTGCTTGTTAAATGAGACCTGATACTACTTCCACTAGAACTGAAGCCCCGTAGAACTCTCTGGTCATGAGACATGATATGGAAAGGGGTTTCTCCTGGTCTTCTCTGAAAGGGGCCTGCTGCACTGGGATGGAGGCGTGCTTGACTGAGAAGAGCAGCCCCACCAAAGTGCAGAGCTGTGGCACTTGGAATAAGCAAGATAGGCAGCCAGTGTCAGCACTTCACTGATTTTTGTAGATGGCTCTGTGTTTATGCTGATGGTGGGAGAAGAAAATGGCACCAGCCAGCTCCTTTGTCCCCAGAGAGGTGTCTCTGTGAACACTGACTCTCAGGCACATGCTTTAAGAGCAAATAATCTCTCCACTGTGTGTTTCAGGTGCTCTTCAAATTGCAACCCAGGTTGTTTGCCATCTCACCAGGAACAGGGCAGTGCCCTCTGGTCTATATCCCAACCAATCCCACTGCTCTTTAAAATTCCAGGCTTTATAAGCCCCACTGATTGCAAGAACTCATATAATTTAGCCCCTCTCATTTTCCAAGCCAACAGCTTCAGAGAAATGTCCTCTTTGTGCCTTCCCCTCAGTGCTCCTCTCTCTCTTGCCCTTCTTCATGACCGTGGCGCTCTCCCGTCTGCAGAAACTGTGATCCATTTTTCTCCTAAACTACATTTCCACACCTCCTACCTTCTCAATGTGGACTCTTCTCTCCTTTTAGTTGTGGAGTTTGTTCTGACAATTTCTGGGTTATTTAGGATGATTTGATAGTTATGTGTTTGTAGGATGAACCTAAGCTGGGGTCTTTCTATTCTGCCACCACCTTCCTTTACTTCAACAGACTCTTACCTGTAGAGAACAAACTGATGGGTACCAGAGGGGAGGTGGGTGGGGGCATGGGTGAAATAGGTGATTATGGGGATTATGGCGATTAAGGAGTGCACATGTTGTGATGAGAACAGGATGATGTAGAAAAGTGTTGACTCACTATATTATACATCTGAAACTAATATAACACTGTATGTTAATTGTACTGGAATTAAAATTTAAAAAATAAAATGGCAATAGGATTTTTAAAAAATCTACTGAGTTCCAAGTAAACTTATTGCTGCATGGGTTCTTCAGTCGTGTTAGGATTTTCCCTGACTCTTTTTTCCTACTTTGAGGGATGATGTAAATTTCAGAGGCTTGTGTAGTATCATATTCAGAACAGAAGTATCATTTGAGGAAAGTACAAGAGCTCTAGTTGTTGTCTGTCCTACAGTGGCACCTAGTGAGAAGAACAATTTGCCTAGTCATTGGGTGTGGACCTCTGCATACTGTTGCTTGCTGGGGTAAATTCATCCCTATCTCAGTGTAGGCTATAGGAACCACACCCTTATCTCAACCAAGAGACACTCTTCATATGTCCTCAAATAAGACTACTGGCTTTTCTTTAAATACATGCCCCCATTTCTCTGTCTTTATCCACACTATCCCCTCTATTTGTAAAGGTCTTCCCCACTCAATATTCTTGTCTCAGAACATTATCCAGTCTTAAAAAGGCCACAGTGGGCCCTTATGCCTGTATGACTGCATTCTAACCATGTGGGGTCACAACTGCCCTCTTTGATTCAGGCTCATGTAAACTGTCCAGAACCTATAGGCACTTTTGACTTGGGCCCTAAACTACTAACTTTTACATTCAGTTTTTAAATTTAACTCACCGCAGACAAGGTGAAAAAAAAAAAAGATCTGACTAGAGTTGTTACAAATAAATGTAACAACAGAATGAAGAATCGAGAGGCCTTCTCCCATGTCCCAGGGCTACCACGTAACAGGCTGTGTGACTGAATGAGTTCCTCAGCTTCTCTGTGCTTCTGGTCCTCACCAGTACAATAATGGGGAATGGGATTAAATTAGGAGAGGTCTCTTCCAACACTAAAATCTGTGGAGACAGCTTTCTGACAGTGCCACCTCTCCTGTGAACTCTTTCCTCAAGTGGGGTCGTGATCTCCATGCAACTTGATCCATGTACTCACCTTGATGCACTTTTGTGCTCAAGGAAAAGTAATCTCCTCACCTCTGGAAGCACTCTGGTGTGAGTACCTTATATAACTGAATGAGAGAGAGGGAGAGAAGAAGTAAAGAAAAGGAAAGAGAAAATAATTAACCAACCAAAAAATTTAAGAAGACAATATTTGTAAACAACTAGAAATCTACAGTATATTAGGGTTCGTTCTATGAAATTACATCAGCATTTTAAATTACCTTCACCTTAGTCTTCATTGTATTTTACTGTTATACTTATCTAAGCTGAAAACTGAATACATTATGTTAAATTGTATATATCTTTTGCTTTCAATCAATATACAATTGGGTTTTCATCTACTAAAGTGAAGGTTCTATGATCTCTCTGAGTCAGAAATAATATTTTTTGCTCTAAACCTCTTATTATGTTTTATATTTTTCATATCACTCACTACCTATTTTGTATTTGATTTATTTTTGTCCTTTTGTATTTTACCTTCTAGACTATAAAGTGGTTGACAATAGAAGAGACCAAGTTTTGTCTATTAAAGAATAGCCACAGAATCAAATGCATGGTACTACTCAAAATATGTTTTCTGAATGAATAAAATGATAATTGCATTATTCAGCTTTCACTATGATAAGCTGTGTAAAAAAAAAAATCAGTGGAATGCAAACATTTATTTCTTCCTTGAAGATCATGAACAGTCAGGTAGCTCTGCTTTGGGCTAATAGTCACTTCAGTTCTGCTTCACATGTCTTTTGTCTGAGACTCAAGCTGAAGGAGACACTTCTATCTGGAATGCTCACTTCTAGTTGGATAGCTATAAGAAGGTTGGCAGAAAATCCCAAAACTTCTTCAAGCATCCATTTGGAATTAACAGGAGTCACTATTTCCCTCACTACTTAGCCAAAGCAAGTCACCCAGACAAACCTAACTTCACTGGGAAATATATTTCTCTTAGGAGTGAGGTAGGAAAGATTCAGAATTAAGGGAATACTTACTAACAAATAATATAATCCACCACAAAGACATTGGAGAATACAGGATGGAAAATAAGCAGCTCCGCAAGAAAGCTTCAGGGCTATAGCAACAGTGCAACCAACCTAAGTAAGTGCCCTAAAAAACCTCTTTCACATTAATTTTCCATCCTTATATACCTTCTAATTAGTTAGGAAGTTTATATATATATATATATATATATATATATATACACATATATATGTAGCCTGCATGAAAAATATATATAGATGAAGTAAAACTCAAATCAGCTATGGAATAAAATGCAGGTTTCCCCCCTAAAAGACTAAGAATGAACAGTTCCTTTCCATTTTAGACCCAGGCTTAGAGAAAAAATGGATAGAGCAGCCTCCATGGAATTAAGTTAATTTAAAAATTTTTGGAGGGGGCACCTGGATGGCTCAGTCAGTTGAGCATCTGACTCTTGATGTAGGCTTAGGTCATGATCTCATTGAGCCTTGCATCGATCCCATCCACACTCAGTGTGGAGACTGCTTACAATTTTCTCTCTCTCTGCTCCTCTCCCCCATTCAAGGTCTCTCTCTCTCTAAAATAAAAAATTTTTTAAAGTAAAAAAATTTTTTTGATATATTTTTGAGATATAATTTTGCATATCACAAATGTCACCAATTTAGAGTATTCAATTCAATGGTTTTAATATATTGAAAGAATTGTGCAACCATCATCACAATCTAAATTTAGAAAATTTTTCTCCTCAACATAACTGGTACTCATTAGCATTCTCTGCTTAGTACCCATCCCCTAGCCATAGGCAACCACTAATCTACTTTCTGTGCAATTAGATTTTCCCTCTCTGAACATTTCATAGAAATGGATTCATATAGTATGTTGTCATTTATGACTGCTTTCTTTCACCTAGCATAAGTTTTTAAGGTTTGTGCATGCTGTATCAGTACTTCATAATTTTTTACAGCTGAATAGTTTTCCATTGTGTGGATATACCACATTTAGCTTATCCATTCATCAGCTGATGGACATTGAAGTTCTTTTCATTTTTTAACAATTATAAACATTGTGTATAGGCTTTTGTTTTCATTTTTCTTGTATATATATGAAGAAGTGGAGTTGCTGGGTCAAATGGTGATTCTATCAACCTTTTAAAGAACTGACAAACTGTTTTCTAAAACAGCAGCACCATTTTATACTTTAATCAGCAATGTATAGGGTTCCCAATTTCTCCACATCTTCACCATTTTTTATATCTGTCTTCTTGATTCTAGTATCCTAGTGGTAGCTCACTGTGGTTTTGATGTGCATTTTCTAAATGGCCAATGCTGTTGAACACCTTTTCATGTGTTTATTGGTCATTCATATACCTTTGTTTAAGAAATACCAACTGGGGGCACCTGGGTGGCTCAGTTGGTTGAGCATCCGACTTCGGTTCTGGTCATGATCTCATGGTTTTGTGGGTTTGGGCCCCGCATAGGGCTCTGTGCTGATAGCTTAGAGCTTGGGGCCTACTCCAGAATCTGTGTTTCCCTCTCCCTGCCCCTTCCCCAGCTCACACTCTGTCTTTCTCTCTCTCGAAAATAAATAAAAATTTTTTTAAAAAAAGAAATATCAATTGAAAGACATTGCTCATTTTTAATTGGGTTATTTGTTTCTTTATTATGGAATTCTAAGAGTTCTTTATATATTCTGGTTATCAGTCCCTCATCCAGTGAGCAATTTGCAAATGTTTTCTCCTGTTCTATGGTTTGTTTGTTTGTTTTTTTTTTTTCATTTTCATGATGGTTTCATAGAATGAAGTCCTTTTGTCTTAGCTTTTAAGATTTCCTTCTTTCATGCCAATGCATCTGTACTGCTTTAATTGTGATGAGATGCTAGACTGGGTGCTGAAGGCTATGACTTCACATGGCTTTGTCCCCATATCTTGACTTCTCTGTTCATTTTGTCAGCATAAAGGATGTTAAATTAGTACTGGCTGAGATTACCTCCTTAAACAGAAACATAAATCACACTTCCTCTGTTTGCATACCATCTACACTTGAATGAGCCTTGAACAGCTGGATGAGCCACAATTCAACTGTGACTTGACTAGAAGCCCCTAGAGCAATGTCTACCCTCACTTAGAGTTATTTCAACTTTAACTGAAGGTCAAGGTTATCAATGCCTTTCAGTTTAAAGAAGAAACATCACTGCTAGTTCTCCTCTGAGTGATATCACCAGAGAATTTGTTTTTGTTATATTAAGAACTATTTAACTCTTCACATTTAGTCCCAAATAATTTAATCTGGAAAGGCTCAGTTTACTTTTCACAGACTTTAAATCAAGTATCTCCTTTGGAGTGGTGCAGAGGTACCAGAGAAAGCTTCATTATTTCCAGTTAATGTTCCATGACCATGCCTGTGTATTTTCCATCCTCTGATCTAAAACCTAAAGATATGAAATGACCTAATGGAAAATGCTAAACCCATAAATTTCCAAGCATGAATGTGACTTTGTAAACCTGAAATCCCTCAAGAGACCTTTGTTTCCAATATGCAAGAGGGTTGTGGCATGCAAAGCCAGCTTTTAGTTGCAGGCAGTCTTTCAATTAGCAAATTGTAAGCTTGTGGGAGCTATTGTAGGTCAAATGTTCTTAAATTTATTAAAAAAACTGACTGGAAGCTCAGACCATTTAGGAGCCATTTACGGAACTTTCAGAGCTGTTGGATCTGCTGTGGACAAAGTTAGAGATACTAGTTTTACCACCATTATTTCCCAATTTCCTCTTTTAATACATTGAAACTTACTTAAGAATATGAAGTTGTATGCAAATAGCCAACCTCTGTGGGATGGTGACAATGCATATTGTCTCAGGTAGAATTTCCCAGAAGAGGTCCTGAGACAGAGATGACTCCCAGGGGGATTATTGGGTGAGCTCTCAGAAACCACTCCTGTAAGAGAATGAGGGACATGGGCTCACACTGTATTCTCAGCATCTGGGGTGTGCTGAAACTTAACACTAGTTATAGGATAGAGCCCAAAAAGTGAGGTGGGGGCAGGTCTGATGGGGACACATACCTTGTGGGTAAAGGTTTCTACACTGTCTTCGAGTAAGAGGGGAATGCTGCTCTTAATAGGGAAGGGTGGCCCACTTCAGAAGTTTGGGGAGTTAAGAGTTTCAAGATTGAAGGGCAAGCTAAAATCAACTCAGATGTCCTTGGCCAGAAGTTTCACCTTTTTTTGGAGGTCTGCTGTTCTCACAATTAGTCCTGAGCCTGGTAGTCACCTTTCTCTGTTTTCTCTGTCTAGCATTTGAGAGCCTTTTTGTATGCTTCAAGGAGGTCCTCTTGCATCCGCATTTGGCTCTCATTTGTCTGTAAATTGCTCTCAGGTTTTCACTTTTTCTAGAATATCAACCTATCTTTGTAATAGCTACTGAATTACATTGTTACTATTTTCTCCAAACTTTTGACACATCTAGTACTTTATACCAGCTACCGGCATTTCCTTCCCCTGGTATAACCATTTCAATTTGCTACTGGTGAAAGTTTTAACAACCACAGTAAGTATTAGTTTCCTATGGCTGCCATAATAAAGTGAATGGCTTAGACAGAAATTTATTCTCTCATGGTTTTGGAGGCTGAAAGTCTGAAATCAAGGTATCAGTAGAACCATGCTTCTCCTGAAGACTCTAGGGGAGAAGTCTTCCTCTTCTTCCTATTTCTAGAGGTTCCTGACATCTCTTAAGTTGTGGCTACATGACTTCATGCTCGGCCTCCATCTTCACGTGCCTTCTTCCCTATTTGTCTCTCTCTGCATATTTCCCCTTTTTTCATAAGGATGACAATCATTGGACTTAAAGCAATCCTGAATCTAAGATGATTTTATCCTGAGATTCTTAACTAATTAACATTTTCAAAGACTATTTCCTTTTTTAAAAAAGTTTTTTTAATTTTTCAAGTTTTTATTTAAATTCTAGTTAGTTAATGTACAGTGTAATATTAGTTGCAGGACTAGAAGTTAGTGATACATCATTTACATGTAACACCCAGTGCTCACCACAACAAATGCCCTCCTTAATACCCATCACTTATTAAACCCATCCCCCCTGCCCATCTCCCTTCCAGAAATCCTCAGTGTGTTCCCTATAGTTATGTGTCTCTTTTATGGTTTGCCTTCCTCTATTTTTTTCTTTTCTTTCCCCTATATTCATTTGTTTTGTTTCTTAAACTCCACATATGAATGAAATCATATTGTATTTGTCTTTCTCTGACTTATTTTACTTAGCATAATACAATCTAGCTCCATCCACATCATTGCAAATGGCAAGATTTCATTTTTTTTGATAGATAATATTCCATTGTGTATATATATATATATATGTACCGTATCCTCTTTATCCATTCATTAGTCGATGAACATTTGGGCTCTTTCCATAATTTAGCTATTGTTGATTATGTTGCTATGAACATTGGGGTGCATGTGCACCTTTGAATCAGTACTTTTGTATCCTTTGGGTAAAAACCGAGTAGTACAATTGCTGGGTTATAGGATAGTTCTATTTTTAACTTTTTGAGGAACCTACATACTGTTCTCCAGAGTGGCTGCACAAGTTTTCATTCCCACCAATAGTACAGGAGGGTTTCCCTTCCTCCACATCCTCGCTGACACCTATTGTTTCTTTTGTTGTTAATTTTAGCCATTCTGACTGGAGTGAGGTGATATCTCATTGTGGTTTTGATTTGTATTTCCCTGATGATGAGCGATGTTGAGCATCTTTTCATGTGTCTGTTAGCCATCTGTATGTTTTCTTTGGAAAAATGTCTATTCATGTCTTCTTCCCATTTTTAAATTGGATTTTTGTTTTTTGGGTGTTGAGTTTAATAAGTTCTTTATAGATTTTGGATATCAGCCTTTTATCAGATATGTCACTTGCAAATATTTTCTCCCACTCCACAGGCTGTCGTTTAGTTTTGTGGACTGTTTCCTCTGCTGGGCAGTAGGCTTTTATTTTGATGATGTCCCAATAGTTTATTTTTGCTTTTATTTCCCTTGCCTCAGGAGACATATCTAGTAAGAGGTTGCTATGGCTGATGTCAAAGAGGTGGCTGCCTGTGTTCTCCTCTAGTATTTTGATGGTTTCCTGTCACACATTTAAGTATTTAATCCATTTTGAATTTATTTTTGTGTATAGTATAATAAAGTCAAAGACCCTATTTCCAGATAAGGTCATCTTCTGCGATTCTGGACGGACATGAATATGGATGGTGGGGGAGAACACTATTCAATCCACTGTAGATAGCCAGTTTTGCCAGGGACTACTTGTGCTCAGTTTATCACTGATTAGAAGCTCCTCATTGCTAACCAGATGGCAAGCAATCCAGTTCCAAAACCCCATATTACCTTTGTCATCCCACTCCTGATACCAACCTCACAAGTTTCATTCTCCAGGAAACAGACCCTGAAACAGAGTTTAGCCCACAGAATATTAATTAGGGAATGCTCTTGGTACCTGTGGAAGGGAAGGAGAGGTCAAACTGCAACAGCCTTAACCAATCCCACAGGAAGCTTTGGAGCTAACCTAAAATCCCCTGTTGTAGTCATCCTGGGTTGGGCCAAAACTGTTAGATGGTTATGTACCAACTTCTATTAGTCACTGGATATGCGCTACTCTGGGAAAGGCTTGACCTTGAATGAGGTGGCTCTTTGTAGCTGAAGTAATCTCTGGAGGGGCTGGCAACCAGAGACTGCTGACATACTCCCAGCAGTGGGCAAGAAGTCCTTCCTTCAAGGAGATTTGGATCGTATGTCATTGTGTCGACCACAATACCTGAGAGGTGAGGATAATAGGGTGAAAATGGAATTACAGTTCAGTGAACACCCTAGGCATATCCAGTTCTGAATCTCATGACATAGGACCCATTCTGGGCCCAACTATTTAATGAGTACAGCCTACCAGACCTTAGGAGTAGTTCAAAAGCTGAGCCAGGTTTAACACACAGCAAGAAAATCTCTGTGGAGTTAGAAAATGCAGTGGCTATCACTCTATGACTTGGGATATAGTTGTATAATTATGTTAGAGAACAAATAAACTGATATTCAGGAAAAGTTAATTGACTTTCCCAAAGTCATCTAGTTATGGAGGTGAATATGAACTTTAACATTTTTAGTCATTTTAAAAATTATTAAATATCCAAACACACATACAACTGTGGAAAATAATTTAATGAACACCCAGGAGTGCACAACCCAACTTTAAGAAGTCCTAACATTTGGTTGTATTTGCTTCAGATACTTAAAAAAAATCTTGGGGTGTCTGCCTGGGTGGCTCAGTTGGTTGAGTGTCTGACCTTGATTTCAGCTCAGGTCATGATCCCAGGATCATGGGACTGAGCCCCACATCAAGCTCCTTGCTTAAGCAGGGAGCCTGCTTAAGATTCTCTCTCTCTCTCTCTCTCTCTCTCTCTCTCTGTGTCCCTCTCCCTATCCCTCTCCCTGGCTTGCACTAGCACTCTCACTCTTTCTCAAAAAAAAAAAAAAAAACTTAACAGTTAAAGAAACCTTTTACATTTATTACTCTGACCCTAATTCTCCCTCTCTTTTTACAGAAAGAACTAATATGAATTTAGTGTTTATCATTCAGATGACTTTTTTGTCTTACACTATCTATGAATGTGTCTATAAATAATTAACAATATTATAAAGCATGTCTCAAGCTTTATGTAAGTGAATCATACCAAATTTATCATTCTGCAACTCACTTTGTTCATTCAAAATTATGTTTTTGAGATTTATTATGAGATTTAGCCATGTTGATACATGTAACTCTATTAATTTAAACTATTTTATAATATACTATTCAATGAAAATGCTATATATATATATGTATATTCTTTTATTATTGGACATTTGGATTGTTTCCAATTTTCACTTTTATGAACAAAGCTGCAATGAAATTCTTGTTCGTGTCTCTTAGAGCACATGTGAACGAACTGGTGAGTATATATTTAGAAATGGAGTATTGGCTTTTGGGACATGTACATCAGGGCTGGGACCAGGGTGAGGCAAGCAAAGTACATGGAGCACAGTTTTCAGGAGGACTTCATTCTCAGGTGCTAACCTGCACTCATATGACCCTGAGAGTGCATGCCTCCTTCAATGTCGTGCCCTGGGCACCTGACTCGACTCATCCTGGTAGACCCCAAGAGCAAACATTGTGAGCTTTCATAAATATCACCAAGTTGCTCCTCCATATGTTTGAACCAATTTACTTTCTCATTGGCAACTTGTGAGAGTCCCATTTATATCACATTCTTGTTAAATTTGATGTCAGACTTTAAAATTTTTTGCTACTCTGATGGATATGATCCAGTTTGTTAGTTTAATTTACATTTTGTTTATTACTAGTAAATTTGAGCACATCTCCTAAGTTTATTAACCGTTCAGATTCCTTTTTTTATGGCTTGCCTTTCGTATTGTCTGCCTGTTTTTCTATTGTATTACTTATATTTTTCTTACTGGTTTATAAGTGTTCTTATGTTCTGGATCCTAATTCTTTACATTCTATGGGTTGCAGATATTTTCTCCTAGTCTGTCCTTAGTCTTTTATTGTGTCTTTTGTCATACAAAAGTTTTACATTTTATTATACTCAAAAGTATTTATTGTTACATCTGTTGATGGTATTTTTCTCTTCCCCACCCCTGAACCTGGTGTTATAAAAGGTATCTTTATAAATTTTACTCTGAAATCAACAGTTTTACTTTTTACATTTGTTTTTAGTACACTTGAAATGTATTTTTGTGTATGATATAAAGTTTCTACATGAATAACCAATTTTCATAAAGATAATCACTGAAAATGTTTGAAAAGTATTCCTAATTTTTGACTCAGAAATTACATGATTAAGATTTATCCCAGGGGCACCTGGGTGGCTCAGTCATTTAAGCATCCGACTTCGGCTCAGGTCATGATCTCGCGGTTCATGAGTTAGAGCCCCACTGTGCTGACAGAGCCTGGAATCTTCTTCGTATTCTATGTTTCCCTCTCTCGCTGCACCTCCCTGACTCATACTCTGTCTCTGTCTCTCTCAAAAATAAATAAAACATTTTTAAAAATTTAAAAGATTTGTCCCAAAGAAAGGAAAGGAGGTGTATGCAGAGTTACTAGGATGAAGATCACATCATTGCTTATTATATGGAAGAATTGCAGATAATCCAAATATTTAACAGTGGAAGAATGGGTAAAATGAATTTGATTATTGTTATATAATGCTATATAGTTATAAAAATAACACTTTTGAAGAAAATTAAATGACATGGCAATAAACTAATGATAGAGTCTCATGTGGAAAAGGCCAGTTAAAGCCGTGTATATGTAGGGAATGAATAAATCATGGGGAAGGAAGGTACAGCATAGGGAATATAGTTAATGGTATTGTAATAACGTTGTATGGTGACAAGTGGTAGCTACACTTGTGGTGAGGGTGAGCATAGAATAAAGTATAGACTTGTGAAATCACTATTTTGTACACCTGAAAATAATGTAGCATTGTATGTCAACTAGACCTCAATTAAAAAAAAAACCCAGTGTACATGATTTAATCTTATTTTGAAAAGAAAAAAATATATATACACACAAGATACGCTGAAAAGTTATTTATTGAACTATTAACAGTTGTCTCTGGGTCATGAAATTATGGGTGGGTGATTTTATTTTATTTACTTCTCTTTTCACAACTATGTTTTCTATATATTATATATTTTACTTTTATATTTATATATTTTTATATTTATATATTTTACTTAATATATTTTACTTTTTAATAAAAAAATTGGAAGTTATTTAAAAATAATCATTTCAAGGATTAAGGTTAACAGAGTACTCTTATCTGATTAATAAGGAACAAGTAGACTTTGTTATCTGTAATGTGGTTGCAGTGATTGAAAGCCCAGAATCTTAATGACAGGACTGAAGTCAAGCATCCTGCCCACAGTCCTCCATACTTGTATGACCACATGTCCTGATTTGGGGTTCAGAAAGCATAATTACATTACACCCTACATTATGGGTGCAGAGGTTGTTGAAACCATATAGACTTTCAAGGCAATATCATAACCATTTTTAATCAGGATTTATTTTTATACAAGTAGAGGTCAAAACTGTGGTTCAACAACTAAAATTTCATGAGATAAGTGTAGGCATTCTGGCAGTTATGAAAGACACCATCTTCTTTGAGAAGAGATAGGAAGTTTCTTACCACATAGGGATGTCATATATGATTTGAAGACAGTTGCTCTTGAAATTGTGCAGTAAGTAGAAAGTCCAAAATTTCTCCCAAACCCCAGCAAGACACATATGCAGGATGTTTTGTGCAAAAGAAAAAAAAAGAAAGAAAGTAAAAGAAAAAGAAAGAAAAAAATCCTGAAAAGTTAAAGCTAGAACTATAATTTTTTATATTTTGAAAATTTTAAAAATCATTAAAAGTAGTAAGATTAATCTAATAGATACATTGTACCCAGAAGTGTGCTAGTCAAGGTTAACAACTGACTCTCCAGAAGAATAAAAAACTTCTGCTTTGTACCATTTGCTGATTTCTGTGATGTAAATACTTCCCCTGTGGCCAATTCAAGCCATCGTGGTGACATCCTTGAAAAGGGAGTTGGAGAGAGATGCACAAAATTCACTCTCCCTGTGTGATCCAGATCCAGCACACCACTGATTGTACCCCAATAGCCATAATTACAAATATTAACAATTTTTTCATGACATTTTCCACAAAGGAAATAAAACATTATGAACAATGTTGAAGTCCTCCTTGTTTGTCTTCACAGATCCACCTCCTTGTCTTCCTTCCCCAGAGACACCACTATGAAGAATCTGGCATGTATTCTTCCAGATTGCATTTTCATACCTTTATTACAATATATATGTAGTCAAAGCAATAATTATGCTTTTCATATTTTGAATTTTACCTACTACTATCATATTATACATATTCTTCATCTTCCTTTTCTCTCACATTATGTTTATGAAGTTTATTCATATTGTTACATATAGAGGTGGTTCATTTTTTATAACTGCTGATTGTGCTCAATTATTTGAAAATACCACAACTTATTTATCCATCCTCTTATTAATAGACTTTTAAGTTGCTTTCAAATTTTGGTAATACAAGTGATGTTGTAACTGCTCTAGATATATCTCAGTATGTAAAATTACAATGCTCAGAATTAAATGAATTGTAGGGGATGGTAACTTTCTACATTAGTAATATTGACAAATACTACAAACTATTCCCTAAGTTGTTGTACCAATTCATACTCCAGGTAGAAATATATGAGTATTTCTTATTTTCATATTGAAAATATTTCATATTTTCATATATGAGTATTTCTTATTTTCATATTGCCAATTTAGAGTATCACAGGGATTTTTAAATGCCATCAACCTTAGGGTATGAAAAAGAACTTGGTTCTAACTGGCACTTCATGGATTACTAGTTAGTTTGAACATTGTATTAGGGTGAAGGCTAAGCTACTGTAACACATAGGCCACACAGATATAGTAGTTTTTAAAAAGGACATTTCTCTCTTGTATAACAATCTTATGTTGGGTAGTCCAGGCTGGTAAGGTGGCTTGACTCCACAGTTATTCAAGGATCTTTCCTTTTGTTACACTACTATCCTGTAGGTCATCATCCTTGTCTTCATGGTTACAATTAGCTTGTTGCCACATACCAACTTTTGGGAAAAGATTAGAGAATTTTTGGAAAAATATTGTTCATAGGCAAATAAGGCAGAAGCTGCACACATCCCTTCCACTCACATTCCACTGGCCCTACTTAGTTTTATAGAGGCGTAGGTGCATCCTTAGCAGGATGCTGGGAAATGTAGTCCTTCGCTGGACAACCATGTGTCCAGGAAGAAGGGAAGAAGGTAGGAACTAACATTCCTTCTTAAGCAGGTGTTTGTTGACCTTTTGGGCTTTATCTTCTATGACTCAACTGGCAATACATTTTGTCCATTTTAATTTTGTTTGCTTTTTCTTATTGATTTATAGGAATTCTTTATATTTGGTAGTTTGCTTACTTACAATAAATTTGATCACCTAAAATGTATCAGTACACATATATCAATAAAGGAATTTTAAAATATTCTAGTGTACATTTAAAGGAATTACTTGTTATTTAAACTAGTCATATCACATTCTTTTGATAAATTAAGATTTCCTTTATAAAATAAATAATTCCCACTCAACCCAATTTTCTTTTTTCTGGAAATATGGAATCTCACCTACTCTGTTTTAAATGAGATGAGGCACTTGGGTGGTTAAGTAGGTTAAGCATCCAACTTCAGCTCAGGTCACAATCTCATGGTTCATGGGTTTGAGCCCCATGTTGGGCTCTGCTCTGACAGTGTGGAACATGCTTGGGATTCTCTCCCTCTCCCTCTCTCTCTGCCTTTCCCCCCTCCTCAAAATAAACACATAAAGTTAAAAAATAAAATGAGGGGCTCCTGGGTGGCTCAGTCAGTTAAGCGTCCAACTTGGGCTCAGGTCATGATTTCATGGTTTGTGGGTTTGAGCCTGGCATCATGCTCTGTGCTGACAGCTTAGAGCCTGGAGCCTGCTTTGGATTCTGTGTGCATGTCTTTGCCCCTCCCCTGTTTGCGTTCTTTCTCTCAATAAATAAACATTTTAAAAATTAAAAATTAATAAATAAAATGAAATGGACCTACAATACTCCATTGACTTCTAAACATCATTGTTTTATGGTGAGTTTTTTAGGTTAACATAAGTTCTCAAAGCTAACACTTAGAAACTTTGTAGTTTCTTAGATTCTGGTGAAATTACTGAACCTATAAGAAAATCTGACAACCTGTATGATGTGGTGGTAATTTTCTTAACCACACTGAGCTTCCATTATCTCAATTGTAAGGATGATATGATTTGCTCTGCCTACTATATGAGATTGTTTTAAGGATTAAGGAAGATAATATAGGGAAATGCTCTATAGAATGCAGAATTTATATAATTGTTAGGAATTAGAATTATGAATAGGATTTAAGTAACATGCATTAGATTTCATTTGAAGTCTCATAAATCTTGTTTTCAGTTCCACCAACATACTCTATATATCATCTACACACATATTCCATACTCCATTATCAGGACCTGACTTTTGACAGTCACTACCATCTCTGGGTTGAGTGTAGGTGTAGGGTGGAAAGACAGCCACGTGGTTGAGCACATCTATGTAGGATAAGACTCTTCTGAGAATTGGTTTTATTCAGGGCTGTTTCTTTCTTAATGACAACCTAGGAGACACTTTCCAGACTGTTTTCAGTTTTCAGCTAAACCTCATCATGTCAAGTTGTGCCTTGGAGTTTCTATTACTGATTCAGGCCAACCCAGCTTGTCATTCGTCACTGTTTTCACCAGGGAAAATTCTCAGTTTCCTGGAATTTTGCATCCGGCCTGTCACACACAATTAAACCCCATTACAGTTACATAGGAGACATATAAATGACGTCTCCCCCTCTTAACCTGATCCATCAGCTCCTCTCCCCAGTATCTCTGTGCTAGCACAACCCTGCATGGCAGTCCTTTGGTGTGACCAAGGAAAAAGAGGGCTAATGGGGACAAGGGGGAAAGAATGCTCTGGAATGTGATTTTTGCTTTATTAGTAATAAACTGATTTTTAAAATTTAGAAAGAAGAATTCTATCAATGCATTAAGAAGTGAGTATATAGAAGTATCATTATTTTATTGATATACTTGAAGTTTGTTTTATTTCTTTTTCTTTTTTTTTAATTTATTTTTTTTAAGTCAGCTCTAAGCCCAGCATGGAGCCCATTGTGGGGCTGGAACTTACAACCTTGAGATCAAGACCTGAGCTGAGGCCAAGAGTCAGATGCTTAACAGACTGAGCCACACATGCACCCCTTGAATTTTGTTTTAAAAGTGAGAACAACAGTGTTCTTGTGACAAAATGCAGGACAATTATTTTAATGCTGTGTAGCTTACACCTGCAGATGATAGGTATGCCTAACGGGAAAGACCATCCTGTCTTCTGAGCAAACATGTCCCCAAACTTTTTATTTGCTGCAGTAAAATTAGACTATAATTATGAGGTACTGAAGTAAGGCATATTTCATAGAGATAACATATAATATTAAATTAAAATATATATACCTGTTTGCTCAGTGGATACCAAAGATAGATAATATCCCTGCCTATGTACATCATGTGAGGAATTTTCTATAAAAAGTTAACAACAAAATCATTATTTTTTTTATTAGAAACTCTCATTTCTTGGTGCCTGACTATGTTCTAAACACTGTGCTGAGCACATTTTACATGGTCTCATGTCACCACTATTACATTATTGTTTCTAACTAAAAATATACTCAAGGAATCCCAAGGTTTAGAGGGTCATCTGATTTGATCTATACCATTTGACTTACAGCAGCTTTTCCATTAATGTGATCCACTTCACTTCATGGCACCTAGTAATCACTTATTTCTACTTCTGTCTTTTTGGGGGTAGGATAAGGGCATCAACAGATTAACTAAACTAAGAGCTTGGATAATAGGTATTAGAGATAGAAGGAACCTTGTGAAGCCCAAGCCAGCCTTCTGCCTTTAGATGATTATGCACAGGAGGGCAGGAGAGGTTTATCACCTTCTCAATGCCAGACAGCTAGAAAATAGCAGATGGAAACCATAGTCCAGATCTTCTATTAAGATCCTGTCTCCAAGATCTCCCTCTCCTAACTGACTTTTTTTGTGAGAGCAAGAGTCAGTGTGTGTTGATATATGGCACATTTGTGCCATTGGTTCTTCTTGACCAGTTGCACTTTCAAAATCATAGAAAGAAGAGGTGAGAGTAGAACATGCTTTTAGGAAAAGCAGCTAAGGCTAAAATCTATAGCTCTACCCCAAGGAATAATATCATAACCTTATCCCAGCCCAAGCTGTAACAACATTCTACCAAGATGATGAAAGAAATATGTCTTCCTCCTGCTTCACCTCTTCTACTTAAGCATGTCTGTTCCATCCCTCCCATCTGCTGACATTCCAAACCTCAGGGCAGCCTGAGGATGCAGTACAGGAATAAAAAGGGAAGGTGCTAAGAGGAACTTTCTGCCAATCTCAAGTGGCTTTTAAAAATGCATAAATGGTAATTAGCATAAACAGAGCTCGTTTTAGTGTGTGTTTGTGTGCGTGTGTGTGTGTGTGTGTGCGTGTGTGTATTGGAGAGGGAACACTCTTCCTGATGACTATGCCTGAATGCTGGTCTTTCCTGACCTACTGATGAGATTTCCTGCATGGCAAAGAAATAGCCTCTCACTCCATGAAAAGAGACAGTCCCAGAGAAATCTCTGGAAAGACGGATCTAAACAAACACAGACAAGACATTGATTTAATGCAGATGCTGACACTACCAGGAAAATGAGAAGAAAAGGGAATATTTGGGAAGAAGCTGAAGCATCTCTTAGAAAGGAAAGCAAAGGAATACATTAAAAGACCAAGAATTGGCAGCAAGAAAATTACCTTGTGACATTCATAAACATGTCAACCAGAACACGTAAAGAAGTGATTCTGGGAGCAATAGAAAACCTGGAGCTGTAACAGAGGATAAGGAATCCAATCAAAACATGAAGCTAGGGGTGCCTGGGTGACTTAGTCTGTTAAGTGTCCAACTCTTGATTTTGGCTCAGGTCATGATATCACGGTCATGGGATGGAGTCCCTCATTGGCTCCGTTGGGCACGGAGCCTGCTTGAGACTTCTCTTTCTCTTCCTCTTCCTCTGTCCCTCCCCCATTTGCACTCTTGCTCCCCCTCTCTCTCAAAAAACAAAACAAAACAAACAAAAAAAGCCATGAAGCTTGTTCACATCCAAGCTGTGAAACTATTATCTCCTTGGTAAGGAGGGATTGAGGCTCAAACTGCACTCACCCTAGCATGATTTATTTACAGATAAATTATATATCTATAATTAAGCACGTGGATTTAACTGAAATGCTTAGCCACAATATTACACATACCATGTTTGTTAAATTATACTTAAATGACCTCTTTCTGTTTAAAGTACCGTTAGGGAGGTGGGTAGTGGGGTGGAGTGGGGAAAAGAGGAGGAAGGGATGGAGAACTCCAAGAATAAGCTATATTTTGCAGAGCAAAAGACTATCCTAGGTTGGGGCTCTCTGTACCTTTACCTACTTGCTGGAGAAGAGGGTATGTTGGAGTTAATATCCTCACATGGAAGGTCCATCAGCAGATTTGAGGCTGTGCTGGTGGACTGAGTCAGTGAGTGAGTCAAATCCCTGCTCCACCCAGGAGCAAAATGACAATAGAGTCTTTCAGGGCATAGGTGTGAGTCATGTTTGAGCATCAAACCCTGCAATGCAACACCATGACATCACCTCTATAGCCTACTATTTGGCCCACAGAACAGCTGTGGAAGCAGTGATTGAATCTGAATCAAATTCAACTCTATTAAGTTAACCTTTGCAAGGTCAACATCTGCTACTTGCTCTTTAGCCAGCCAGCAATCTAGAAAATGAGTGTAGATGACTTGGTTAATGAGGCTTCAATAATAGAAATCTAGGTACTGATTAAATTTTGTGCAGCATGTCTTTGTGGATGCTAGTGTATCTTGCTGGGTTTCTCAGAGTTGGTCAATTATATCTCAAAAATTATAACAGCAAATCCTCTTTTAAAAAGTATCCTATAGACAATTAGCATGAAATACATATATATATATATGAACAACTTTATGTGTATATATACACATATATCTATATATGCATATACATACATATACATATTATAAGTTTTTGAATGCTTTTGTATTTGTATATATGTATATATAGGCATACATGTTCGCTACAGCATTTTTTATTGCAACAATAAATCCAGCAATAAATGCCCAACAATAGGATATTTTTAATTAGATTATGGCCCATACATACTGTGTAATGTTATGGAGCTCTTGAAAAGAAACAAGTGTATTAGCACACGTGATTATTACAACCTATTATGAAAGAGAGTGATGTGATAGAAGAATTATGTAATAGGGTCCAATTTATGTAAAAAAAGGATATATATTAATTAAGGCTTAGACAGTCTCTGAAAAACTGGGAGAAAATAACTATTAACTGGGTTAGGCTCTGGAGAAGGATTTGAGGACGGGTGAAGGTAGAGAGGTGGGAGGGAGAATCTGTTTGTTAAGATGAGTTTTTTTTTAATGTGTCTTCTAAAATACAGCAAACATTAAATAAAGTCACAATAATTGCACCCAATATCCAGAGGTCAAACTACCATTATGAAGATACTGGCTGCTGAACATATACTATAAAAGTGGTGTCAAGTGTCCATGAACAAGGATTCAAGTGACCCCAAAGCAATTTCATTGTTAATATTTTATTCTGCCATGCCTTCTCTTTAGCGCCATTTTCAAGGAATTGGGGCATTCTTTTTCTAGATATTTTCTTTCTCAATTACTCAATCATTGATCTAATAACAAAAGGACACTATTAGAGACTCTATGTGGCAGATATTACTCATCCTTGATAAATTGATGCCCAAGGGAATATGAAAAAAAGGCACATCAACAAAAATAGAATATAATTCACATTGATTAAATCAATATGTGCCAAACAGTTCATTTTGTGGGACAGGAAAAATAGCACCATATATTAAGAAATCTAACAAGTGAACATAGGAGATTATGGCCCTCCTAGGATTCAATTATTCAATGGGCTTTTCTTGATTATTTATTTTGCATTAGGCATTATGCTGAGGGTGAGTAGTGGAACAGTATGGTGAAAGGAAGAGAGAAGTTAAAATAGTAATTAAAATGCATTGGAATAAGAGGTAAAGTGAAGGTCAAGAGGAAAGCACAATTAACCAAGTACAGAATGGCATATAAACATGAAAGAATGAGATATTGAAGGGAAGCAAGAATACTGCTCTTCTTGGATGTGGAGGATACATATCCCAAACTGTCTATTCAACATGTCCAGTTAGATATCTAATAAGCATCTCAAATTTAATACACCCCAAGTTGAGCTTCTTATTCCTCCACTCTCCACGTTCCACCAGCTCCTCCCATGGTCTTCCTTTTTGTAGTTTATGGCAAACACATCCTTCAGTTGCTCAAACCAAATGCCTAGAAGTTACTATTGAATACCCTCCATACTCCATTTACAAGGTTTCAGAAAATCTTTCTGGATCCCCTGAAAGGATCCAGACCTGATCATGTCTCACTAGCTCTATTGCTTCCATCCTGGTCCACGGCACCATCACCTCTGGCAGGGTTGCCTCACTTCAATCTATTATCTACATAGCAGAGTGATCTGTTTCTACAGTAAGACAGATCATGTACTTGTCCAGATCAAACCCACCTTGACTCTCATTTCACCTAAAGAAAAAGCTAAACTCCTCCCTGCAGTTGGTCAAGGTCCTGAATTATTGGACACTTCTCCTCTCCTCATTCTGCTTCCCTTCCCTCTACTTCCTCTTCTTGCCCCCTCCTCTCCACCCACAGGCATCTAGCTCTTCCTCCAGCCTCTCCCAGGCACACTTGTTCTACATCCTCCACTTTTTATTCAATAAACCTTCTCAGTAAGTCTTCTTAATACCCCTATATAGATTGCAATCTCTTCTTTTTTATTTTTCATATCACATATAACTATCAAACACATTCTATATTCTATGTATTTATTTTGTTTATTATCTGTTATCTAGAACCCATCTCCAGAGTATAAGTTCCAGAAAGATATAGATTTTTGTCTGTTTCTGTTCACTGCTGTATCCTCAGAACTTAAAATAACAATAAGAATATTATAGACATTCAATAAATATTTATAAAATTCATTAACGAATGAGTGGGGTCTGAATGAGGTATAAAATGATCAAAGTTGAGCTTGAGGGGATACACAAGGGCCCAGATCTTGAAGGTGCCCTAGAGGGGTGGTTATACCATTTGTGTGTGTGTTGTGTGTGTTTATGATATGCATATATATATATAGCACAAAGAACACAACAGGTGGGGGAAAGACAGGAAAAAATGTTTAAAAGTTTTTACAATGGTATTTTTCAGTAAGTATGAAGAAAATGAGACAGATTCCAGAAATAGTTTTAAGTATAATTCATGAGATATAATAGCTAAATTAATGTGGAAGGTGAAGCAGAAGGAAGACCCAAAGGTAGCTCTGAGTTCCTAGTCTGGGTGTTTGGGCGCTTAAATGTCACTAAATTAAGTGTGAATATATGACCTGCAAGGGAGGTAATAAAAACCAATAGTGGTATCTTCCAGGAGGAAAAACAACCTGGCTGACTTCTGGGCTTTATAATCAATCTCATGCTATGAGTGAGTTTTCACATGGTACATGAGTGATTTCCTGCAGCAGATGGTGAACTGTCCTTTCATTTCGTGACCACATAGTCCCCAATATGAACAGGAATCTAAGGCTGGAAATGTGGGGAGATTAAAAATAAGCAATTCATACTCAGATTGGAAACACTTGAAGCTTATTAGATAATACTACAAAGTTTTATGACAGAGTGTGCTAAGGCGGCATAGAAATCTAATGGCCACAAAAACAATTCATATCCCGCTAAACAGAAGAAAAGAGGAGAAGTAAATAATAGATAAGGGGATGCTGATGTAACAGTTGTTAACGTTGTATAACATGATGGAGTATGGATCACAACATGTAGGCTGGATTTGTTTTGTAAAAGCATCTTAGGACATGCTTTTAACACAGATGAAATTTATTTGCATACTAAACGTGTAAGCCTATTCTTAGCATATTCATGTAAACACATTCTTCTGCAAAGAAACACACTCCTCTCATTTTTCTTGAGCCATATGATCCTCTCAATCTAGCTTTCATTTTCTAACTTTTGATAAAGACACAAACCTAAGAAATGCTTCATTTTTCTCTTCACTTCATTATAAGAAAAATTCCAGTGTAATAAAAGCAAGAGGCAGGCGCAATGATCAGCGGCCCCTGTCAGCTGGCCTCCGTGGTGGGTGAGCAGTCCTGACGGGTGTGCTCCTGGGAATGTCAGTCTGACAGCTGCCCAGAGGAGACAGAAATCCAGGTTTTCAGAAGAAATGTCCTTTTAAAAAAGGTTAGCAAGCAGGTAAAAAAATGTTAAAGCAACATGTGGGTCGAAGCATACACAAAATCTGAACACATCTGTTGGCTTGAGTACAAGTTTGAGCTCTGCTTTAGAGTTTCAAAATTCTTTAAGGCACATTCTCTTGCTTGACTTCTTAACAATCCAGTGAGACACGATTGCTTACATTTTCCTTCTTTGGTACGGTAGTGACCTGAGAAGACAAGAGGCTTACCCACACTACCTAAACCCAAGCCATCTCAAGGCTAAACTTCTCAATCTAAATCTTAGGCTCTGTCTTCTATTGAATTTTGTTGTTTTAAATGTTCAGAAGATTGAAACAGACTTTGGATTCTGCCTTCTTTTTCCTTCCAAGTTCTACAAATTATTTGAGACCAAAGAAAATATACAAAAATAAATTGTATATGTGTAATTTTATTGAACTTGCCTTATGGATTATAAGAAAAAAATAGAGTAATCATGAACATTGTAGCAAAGTTTACTGTTTTTCAAAATCTTAGATAACTTGATACTTGTTATATCATATAGTATTTGTCTTTGTCTGACTTACTTTACTTAGCATTATATTCTTTTGGCTCATCCATGTTGTCACAAATGGCAAGATTTCATTCTTTTTTATGGCTGAGTAGTACTCAGCTATATGTTTGGTGAGATTTGGGACATGATTTGGTGATTGGATATAAACACAAAGGATTAAATCATGACTTAGCTTTGTGACTTAAAGTACTTTCAGTCAGTCACCAATTTAACAAATATCTTATTGAGCACCTACTATGTGCCAGGCACCATTTTAGGCATTAAGGGTACAGGGCTAAATAAGAAAAGACATTTTAGTGAGATGTGTCAACTGTGGAAAGGAAACAGAAAATCAAGCAGTGGATCAATTAGTCAATAAGTCATTCAGTGACAAGTGCTAAGCAAAGCTTAAAATAGGCTAATGTGATAGAGAAGGACACTTTGGTATTGGACCAGGAAGGCCTTTCTGAGGAGATGACATTTAGACTGAGTTCTGAAAAACAAGAACAAGCCAACCATGGAGAATAAGGGAAAGGGCATTACACAAAGAAGAACTAATTGATGAATTCTCCAAAGCAAAAATGAGCTTGGTGAGATGAAAAATGGATAGGGGTGCCAAATTTAGCAAATAAAATACAAGATACCCAGTTAAATTTGAATTTCAGGTACCAATATTTTGTTTGTTTTAGTATTGCATAAGCAATAATTGGGACATACTTAAACTATAGAAAAAACCTTGTTGTTTATCTGAAATCAAAGCATTCTTAGAACTAATAAGCAATTATATGAAGATTTGAGGATACAAGAGGATACAAAAGCCTATTGCTTTCCTACATATCAGCAATAAACAATTGAAATTTGAAATTAAAAATGTAGTACCATTTACATTAGCCACCCTCCCCCCCCACCAAGAAAAAGAAAAAGAAAGAAAAGAAAAGACAGACTTAGGTACCTGAGGTTCCTTATGTAACCTAACAAAATATGTACAATATCTCTATGAGGAAAACTAAAAAACTCTGATGGAAGAAATCAAAGATATAAATAAATGGAAAGATATTCCATATTCATGGATAAGAAGATTCAATATTGTCAGATGTCAGTGCTTCCCACTGTATCGTATCTACAGATACGATGCAATCTCAATTAAAATCCCAGAAAGTTATTTTGTGGTTATCAGCAAACTAATGTTAAAGTTTATATGGAGAGGCAAAATACCCACAGTATCCAACATAATGTGGAAAGAGAAGAACAATATTGAAGGACTCACATTACTTAACTTCAAGACCATAAAGCTATAGAAATCAAAACAGCTCAGTATTGGTAAAAGAATAGACAGCAGATCAGTGGAACAGAATATAAAGTCCAGAAATAGACACATATAAATATAGTCATTTAATCTTTGACAAAGATACAAAGGCAATTCAACAGAGAAAGGATAGTCATTTAGACAAATGATGCTGGGACAACTGGACGTCCCCATAGAAAAAATGAATCTAGACACAGACTTCACACCTTTCCCAAAAATTAGGCCTAAATGGATTTTAGATCTAAATCTAAATAACAAAATGATAAAATTTTTAAAAGATAACATGAGAAAATCTAACTTGTGTATTTGGTGATGACTTTCTACATACAACAACAAAAACAATCCATGAAAGAAAAAATCCATGAAGTTGGGTTTCATTAAAATTTACAACTTCTGCTCTGTGAAAGATGTTGTGAAGAGAATGAAAGGGTAGGCCAAAAAACTTGGAGAAAACATTTGCAAAACATATATCTCATAAAGAACTTGCATCCAAAGTATATAAAAAGTTAAAGCATAAGCTATACTTTAAGTATAAAGCATTTAAGTAAACCTAAAGATAAATATGGTAAATAAGCATCTGAAAAAATAGTCAATATTTTTCATCAATGCTTTCATCAAATAATTGCAAATGAACACAAACTGTACAGCTGTTAGAATTGTTAGAATTCAGAACACTGCTAATGCCAAATGCTGGAGAGGATGTGGAGCAGCAGGAACTCTCATTCATTGCTGGTGGGAAGGCAAAAGTTGCCACCGCTTCAGAAGACAGTTTGGCAGTTTCTTACAAAGCTAAACATAATCTACCCTACGGTCCAGCAATCATGCTCCTTGATATTTACCCAAACTTATACCCTCACAAAAACCTGCACATGAATGTTTATAGAAGCTCTATCCATAATTGCCAAAACTTGGAAGCAACAAAGATGTTCTTCAATAGGTAAACAAACTTAAGTATATCCATACAAATCGGATATTACTCAGTGGCAAGAAGAAATGAGCTATCAAGCCATAAAAAGACATGGAAGAACCTTAAAATTATTTTGCTAAGTGGAAGAAACCAGCCTGAAAAGGAAACATACTATATATTTCTAACAATATTATATTCTAGAAAAGGCAAAACTATAGAGACAGTAAAATGATCAGTGGTTACCAGGAATTTGGAAGGGAATGGAAGGGAGTTGAATAGATGGACCACAAGGGATTTTTAGAGCAGTGAAACTATTCTGTGTGATACTGTAATCTCCAAAGAAAATAAGCAGCCAATCAGCACATCCTTATACATTTGTCAAAACCCATAGAATTGTACAACATAAAGAGTGAACCCGAGGGGTGCCTTGGTGGATCACTATGTTAAGCATCAGACTCTTGATTACAGCTCAGGTCATGATCTCATGGTTTGTGATTTCGAGCCCCATCTGGGACTCTGCACTGACAGAGTGGAGCCTGCTTAGGATTCTGTCTCTCTCCCTCTCTCTCTGCCCCTCCCCTGCTTGCACTCTCTCTCTCAAAATAAATAAATAAACTTAAAAAAAAGTGAACCTGAATGTAAACTATGGGCTTTATTTATTTAATAATGATGTGTCAATATTGGTCCATCACTTGAAACAAATGTACTACACTAATGCAAGATACTGTTACCAGAGCTGATTCCAAACTCAGGTTTGCCACTGGAAAATCAACACTGGGGAGACAAATGATGGTGAGAAAGGAAAGGATGCTTTATTCAGGAAGCTGGCAGCCTGGGGAAAGTGGTGGACTAATGTCTCAAAGACAATCTTCTCTGTGCAGGCAAAGCCAGGGGGTTTTAGAGGGGAAGGCATATGACAAGGAAGAGTGCTGTGTGCAGAAGAAGCAGGTGCCCGGGGAGTTAGTCATATGTCAACATGACCCTAAGCAGACTTGGCATCTGTGGCAGCTGCTTTTGAACGTAGTCAGGACTTCTCTTCTGGGAAAGTCTATTCCTTCATTCCTCAAGGCCAGTGGTCTGCAAATCTCAAAGAAAGTGAGTTAGTTCTGCTAAAGATCAAGGGACTTAAGTCAACAAGCAAGGAATGGGTAAGCTTGAAGCAAGTTAACCCTTAAGATTGGTTGAAGTGCTGTTAACAATGTTAATAATGAGGAAAATTTTGTGAGGGGTGGTGAGGGTACACGGAAACTCTAGTTTTTGTTTACTTTAAAAATCAAAGTGCATTAATTTTAAAAGTTTTAACTGGGCATTCTGTGTGTTAGCCAGCAACCTTAGGAACACAGTGAAACTCACTGTAGTGGATTGGTATGTGAATGGAGAGTGGAATGAGATGAGTTTAGAGGTAGGGAAGGGCCGGAGTACAGAAGGCTTTGTAAGCCAGAGAAAGGAGTATTGATTTTATTCTATGTGTAAAGGGATGCCTCTGGAGGAATCAGTACTATTAAATTCTCTCTGGCTCTATGGAAAATAGATGGTTCCTGCAGTGGAAGTCAGAACACCTTTACAAAGTTATTGCATTAGTGGCAGACTTCATTGGTGGCAGAGGAAGAGAGATCAGTGGTCAGATCTCTAAAGTGGGGACAGAACAGAATTTTGTATTGGTACTTGTAATGGAGAATGAGTAAAAGAGAAAAATCAAATACAGCATTCAAAATTTTGCCTAAGAAATTAGGTGTCCCATAAATACCATTTACTGATATGGTAAAGAGTGGATATAAAAAAGTAAAGAGTTCTTTTTATCCTTTGAGATGCCTATTAAATATTGAAATGGAGATGCTAATTTTACTGAGCTAAGGAATAATGTCACTGATTTATATTGGAAACAATGGTAAGGAAGCAGTCTGTGTAGAAAAAGTCATAAATTGGGTTTTCGATATATTGAATGTGTAATGCTTATGAGACATCTCAATGGTCATGTTGTGTGGGCAGTCTTGGTCTAAAGTTGAGAAGAGAAAGTTTGGTCTGGAGATATAATTTGGAAATTGCTGGTATGAGGTTGAATAAGATTGCCTGCTGAGGCACATATACCCGTTGCAACACAAGGATGGCATGGAGTAGGGGTAAGCATTCTCTCTAAGGCTGGCTATTTCTTACCATAGGCTACAACCCAGGTCTTCTCTCCTCTGGATGCCCAAACTTTGAAAATTTTCCAATGGATACCCCCCAATTCATTTTATTTAGGGGGTAGAAATGAGGGTAGAGCACATGACCTTTACACTGCTTCAAATTTTATTCTTCCTCTCCCCTTTCTCCTCTCTCTCTCTCTCTCTCTCTGTCTCTCTCGGCTCTTTAATGAGTCAAGAGGGTGGGAAGGGACCTGTTCCACATAATCACCATCTCATCACCCCAGATTATCAGCGTACTTCAAATTTGCTTCCTTTCCTACAACTACTTTTCCCAGGGCAAGTCTTGGTTTTTGTCACATAGTCCAAGTAGGGTTGGGGTAAGAGAAGAGCCGAACAAACTGCCTATATCCCAACATACAATTTCACCATATATAATGTTCCTTATTGTGTGTCCTTTCTTCTCTAGTCTGCACATGTATCTCCTGTCATTTTTTATATAGCTATCTGTTTTATTTATCAGTTCATTGACAGAATGTCATTGTCGAGAACCTCCCATCATTCTTGCAATATTTTCTTTGGTTTCTGAGAGGGAATCTAAAGTAAGGATTCTCTAAGAATGGGATAATAATGAATAGGGAGGTAAAATCTGCTTTGGTAAAATCACTCATGCTTTTATGCCAATATTGATCTGAACAATTTATCTGGAATTTGTGCAGAGCTATTTCTTTTCCAAACTTTTTCTCCACCAGAATTCTTTTTTTAAGTCCAAATTTTTAAGTTACTTTTAAATCAAGATATAACATGAATAGAGTAGAGTGTCTAACTTGCCCAGTTCTTATATATACAATTAATGAATGTTAAACAAGTATACAACTATATATCTCATACATTTTTAGATCTTTCATTTTTCTTCCAGAACAGCAGAAATAAAACATGTCACAGAAAATATAGTTAGTTATGTTATTTAACAACATTCTCAAACTTTTTGGTCTCAGGACCCCTTTACACTGTTAAAAATTATTAAATACCCCTAAGAGCTGTTGGCTTTTGTTTATGTGAGAGATAAGTAGATAGGTATGAAGATGAGATAGATATATGCTTATAATGTATATAGATTATAAATTAAATCTGAGAAAGTTATAAAACACAAGAATACACCAGTACACATTCTGTTAGTTATTAGAATAATGACATTGTGGAACTCTACATATTTGTATATTTGTGAGAGAACGAGGGTAGGTAACAAAGGCAAATAATGTCTTAGAACTGTTATGAAAATCATTTTAATCTCATGACTCCCTGAAAGATTATTGAGGATCCCCAGAAATCTCCCAAAGACAGCACTTTGGAAATTTCTCTTCCAGACCTCAGTTTCTACATCTACATAATATGGCATTAGACTAGATAATTTTTAATTTTCTTTTTACTCTGCTTACCTGTAATCTCTGACTTCCGTTTTTCTGCCCCATTAAGTTCACAAAACACTTTCCCACATTTGTCGACTTATTTTGTTTTCCCAATGCTGTGAGACAGTAAAGTAAACCATATTTTATGTACAGCACCAGGAAAGGTGATGAGTGAAGGGCATCCTGTATTAATTGTATTAATTGTATAAGACGGGGCGTCCCTGACTTATAATGTTTCAACTTACGATTTTTTGACTTTACAATGTGAAAGCAATACACATTCAGTAGAAACCATTCTTTGAATTTTGATCTTTCCTGGTCTAGTGACATGCAGATACTCTCTCATGATACTGGTAGCAGCAGTAAGCTGTAGCTCACAATCAGCTACATGATCACGAGGGTAAACAACCATACACTTACAAACATTCTGTACCTTGCAACCACTGTTTTCCCCTTTCAGAATAGTACTCAATAAGTTACATGAGATATTTTACACCTTATAATAAAATAGGCTTTATGTTAGATGATTTTGCCCAACTGTAGGCTAATGTAAACATTCTGAGCATGTATAAGATAGGCTAAGGTAAGCTATGATGTTCAGTAGGTTAGCTGTATTAAATGCATTTTCAACTTATGATATTTTCAATTTACAATGAGTAGATTGGGATGTAACCCCATTGTAAGTCAATAAAGATCTGTATTTAGAGATCAGACCTAAAAGCTTCCATAACATCATCAGGTGCTAAAGAGGCCTGATGTGGCGGAGGCTTCCTTTTGTGATCAGAGATCTAAGATCCCCACTTCTGCCTCACCAGTGCACCTTTACTCTTTGTCAATTTTATATAGTGGGATACCACATAGATTTTAATTTTATTGGAAGGGTCCTCCAAGCACTAGCAACCAAAAAAAAAAAAAGTTGACAAATTGAACCTTATCAAAATTAAAACATTATGTGGATCAAAAGGCACAATCAAGAAATGAATAGAACAGGAGAAAATATTTGTAAATCATGTATCTGATAAGAGTCTTATAATCAAAATATATAAAGAGCTCTTCAATTCAATAAAAAGACAAAAAATCCATTTTTTTAAACATTTATTTTATTTTTGAGAGTCAGAGAGAGACAGCATGAGCTGGGGAGGGGCAGAGAGAGAGGGAGATACAGAATCTGAAGCAGGCTCCAGACTCTGAGCTGTCAGCACAGAACTCAATGTGGCGCTTGAATACATGAGCAATGACATCATGATTTGAGCAAAGTTGGACGCTTAACCAACTGAGCCACCCAGGTGCCCCTAAATAATTCAATTGTTAAGTGGACAAAGGATTTGAAGACATTTCTCCAAAAGATATACAAATGGCCTATAGGCACACTGAAAGATGTTCAACATCATTAGTCACTAGGGAAATGCAAACCAAAACCACAATGAAATATCACCTTACTATTTTATTTGATTATTTGACTATAATCAAAAGAGAGGTAATGACAGGTATTGATCAGGGTGTGGAGAAAGTGTAACCCTCGTACATTTCTGCTGGGATTATAAAACAGTGCAACTACAATAGAAAACACATTTGCATTTGTTCAAAAAGTTAAACATAGAGTTATCATAGAAGTCAGCAGTTCCACTCTGAGGTATATATCCAAGAGAATTAAAAACATATGTTCACACACAAAAAATTGTACACAAATTTTCATAGCAGCAATATTTCAAAATATCTCAAAATGGAAACAACCCACATGTCCATCAACTGATAAATGGATAAACAAAATATGGCATAACCATACAAGGGAATGTTATTCAGCTGTGTAAAATTATGAGCTACTTATTTAGGCTACAACATGGATGAACATTGAAAACTTTATACTAAGTGAAAAAAACCCAGACACAAAAGGCCACATATTGTATGGTTCCTTTTATCTGAAATGTCCAGAGTGGACAAATACATACAGAGAGAAAGCAAGTTAGTGGTTGCTGGTAGATGGGTAGATGGGAGAATACTGAGTGACTGCTAACAGGTATGGAGGTTCTTTTTGAAGTAATGAAAATGTTCTGGAATTTCATAGCGGTGCCAGTTGCACATTGTGGATATACTGAAAACCCCTGGAAGTACTAAAAACCACTTTAGAATGGTAAATTTCATGATATATGAATTATATCCCAAATAAACATTGCAAAAGAAAATAGTGTCTTCCATAAATAATTATTTGGAGCTTTAGAGACAACTTTGTGACCCAGAAAATAAATAGATGGATAAAGGAGACTACTGATTTCTGCTGAGGAGGAATTGGTAGAGAATTCTTATTGCCAGATTGAGTGATCCTCTCAGATAAGCAGAGTTAGACTTCGTTCTCAGGTCACTGCACTCCCAGGGTAACTGATGTCATGCTCAAGTTTGAAAATGGAGTTGGTCAAACTGAGGGAACCAATGCTGATGGGGCACATGAAAGCCCATCAGGAAGTATAGATAGGCCAGTATACGGGCTGCTGACCAATGCCCTTCACCTGAGTTAGGGCAGAACATTCATATGCTCTTGTAAAACTCAGGTATAAATGAAACTAACTACTAGAAATAAGGAAACAATGACAAAATTTAAAACACCACTGTAACTATAAAAGCACATGGGTTTCATACATCATGGGGAAAATAATCTCTTATGCATTGAATACTTTTTCTCTGGTCACCTGTGCAGTTTAGGATAGATGATGCAATCAAACCAGCTCTCATTTGAATGCATTCTCAAAAGAAGAACCCAAAGATACAAGATTTGAGTTTAATGGCAAAAAGAAATATTTTAAAAATATAAGCCAATTAAAAGATAATTACCCAGAAATACATCTGATGGTTTAAGTCTTGGGAGGAAATGGTCTGACGAAACTTTTCTGAAGTCACTCCTTGATCTACAGCTGGAGTAGGAACAAAAAGAGACAGTAGAAGCAGTGCAAGACTCTGGCTCCAAGTGGTTGCTCCAAGCAGACAATGAGACAAAGCTGTCATAAGACAGAGGAACTTTGGGGGCACCTGGGTGGCTCAGTCATTTAAGCATCTGACTTCTGCTCAGGTCATGATCTCACAACTCATGAGTTTGAGCCCTGCCTTGGGCTCTCTGCTGTCAGCCCACTTTGGATCCTCTGCCTCCCCTCGCTCTCTGACATTCCCTCTCTCTCTTTCTCAAAAACAAATAACCATTAAAAAAAAGATGGAGGAAGTTTGAGAAAAAGAATTCAAGGGTGGTTCTCTCCAGGTGTCAACTTTCTTAGGAGACCTGGGATCGTTGAGGTGCCCTAATTAGTAGGTACCTTTATCTGGATTTTCAAGTCATGACTAAGATGACCCCACGTAGGCAGGAGGGATGAAAAGGTCTCAAATAGACAGGCATGTAGAAGTTCTGTGTAGTGCACAGGTTTGAAAGGTACATTGCATCTTGTGTATTATATAGGTTAACAATACTAGAGTTTTTAATTTATGTTAGAGCAATAGTACTTAAAAGCAAATGAATAGTAATTTGACAGATATTTGACTATAATCACTGCATGTTGTAAGCTATATAGAGAGTTACATATTTAACTCACTCCCAAGGAGAGATAAATGGAAGGATTTTTTTTAAGACAGCAAAGTATACATACATCCTTTTGATTAGTTTTCTCATGTTCTGTCATCATGCAAAATGAAATTCATTCAAAATGAATACTTACTGAAGCAGTAACAAATATGCAACATCCATCTGGAGTGGTACATGAGTAGTCACTAAGGAAACAATTCCAAGAAAGAAACCATAAATGCTTTCACCAAAGCCAGATAATCAGAAGTGTTGTTAAAGAAATAGTGTAGAATTTTTCTTAGCTTCCTGGTTAAGGTAAATCAGATCTAATGATATTTTAGATCATTGAAATCTTTCATGAAAATGAATTAAACCCATAATTTTTAATAGGAAATTTCACAACAATTATGCTCTCTGCATATTTTCTCAAAATAATTTAGAATCTTTTTTTAAGTTTATTTTTAAATTTATTTTGAGACAGAGACAATATACAAGCAGGGGAGGGGCAGAGAGCAAGAGGGAGACACAGAATCCCAAGCAGGCTCCTCACTGTCCATGCAAGTCCGACCTGGGGCTCCACTCAGGGCTTGAACCCAGGAAACCACAAGATTGTGACCTGAGTGGAAATCAAGAGTTGGACCCTTAACTGACCAAGCCACTCAGGTGACCCAAAACAATTTATAATCTTAACAAGAGTACATCTTCACACATAACTCTCTTTCCATAACTCATGGGATTTTTTTCTCTTTGTAGTTAAACTAAATAGATCCTACAGAGCCTTCTGCTTTAGTACATTTAACAAAGGCAAGTTTAATTAATTTCATGTAGGGTTGCAAACAAAGATTGGCCCACATCACAGTGTGCACATTATCACAGCATACCTGAATCATATCAGACAGCCATTAAGTAATCTGCTAAATTACCTTCCAGTTTGAGCAAGACTATGTGAATGAGGAACTAAACACAGAAGAGAGAAATTTTGGGTGATTGGGTAGGTAGAGAGCTCTGTTACTCAGCTTGCCTTCTGAGCTGTGGTATCCCTCAGGTGGTCTCACAGCCCCTTATCTGAAATTCATAAGGTCAGATGTGTTTCAAAATTCTGAATGTTTTCGGGGGCGCCTGGGTGGCGCAGTCGGTTAAGCGTCCGACTTCAGCCAGGTCACGATCTCGCGGTCCAGGAGTTCGAGCCCTGCGTCAGGCTCTGGGCTGATGGCTCAGAGCCTGGAGCCTGTTTCCGATTCTGTGTCTCCCTCTCTCTCTGCCCCTCCCCCCGTTCATGCTCTGTCTCTCTCTGTCCCAAAAATAAATAAACGTTGAAAAAAAAAATTTTTTTAATTCTGAATGTTTTGGACTTCATGAAGGTAATCTATTTTGGATATGTTGTGTATTGACATGATACCCCCAGGGTGGTTGGGGCAGCAGCTCATAACCAAACATACCAGCATGTCTGCAGTTTAATGTATGTATGTCATTAAGTAGATAAAAAATGAACTGAAAATAGTCTTTTGTGAGTTCAGATCAGGTTTCACCTTCAAATGAATTCTGAAAAATCTTTTGGTTTTCAGAGATTGCTTTGGAATTGTGGATAAAAGTTGTGAACCTATAATTAAATTAAAGAGATTGCTTTATTCATCCTTCCTGGAGGAAAATCCTTTCCTGGTTGGAGGTGGAAAATCTTCCCTGGTGTCTTTTTCACCCTCCATCTCCCCTTGACCCTTCGTAATAGAACTTGAGGAAGAGAGCAGCACTGCTGACCCCAGTGTGACCCTGGCTCTGACTGGTGAGTGTGTCTTGTGAGAGAATCTGAAATTCAGTCAAATATAGAGATCCTTGTTAGATTTACACTCCCAAAGGAAGGATTTTGTAGTTGCTGGTTCCTGGATTTGGTGAATCATGGTGAGTATTTGAGTTTCCAAATGATTTTCTTGGGAATCTTTCACTCTCTCATTCACCTCTACCTAAATGATCTTTTATCTAAGCAGTCCAAGATAATCTGATGATTAAAAAAAATGTTACTTTCCTAGTGAATTTGAACATAAGAGGTATCTCTGTCTATTTTCCTTCTATCTGTTCCCTTTCTCCCCCTCCTCCTGAACCCTCTACCCCCAATCCAAATTAAATTGGATTAAAACTATGAGAAAATTCTGAAAAACCTTATTTTGAGAACTAGCACAAACATAGCAAGTATAGTCAATATGAATCTTTTGGTTGTGAACCAATTTTTATGTTTGAACTGGCAGAGCTGTCAGTTTAGGAACTGAAAATGCCATTTGCTTGGTCTTCAGACTTACTCAAGTAATGAAGGAAGATTCTTAGCTGGGAGAACTAAGGGCTGTGTCAGAAAGGATCTACTGAGGCTATGTAGACCAGTGCCATCCAACAGAAACATAATGTGAGCCATACTTGTCATTTAAAATTTTCTAGTAGCTCCATTAAAAAAAATTGAAATTAATTTTATTTTTTTTAATGTTTACTTATTTTGAGAGAGAGAGAAAGAGTCCGCATGAGTGGGGGAGGGACAGAGAGAGGGAGAGAAAGAATCCCAAGCAAACTCCACACTTTCGGCTCATAGCCTGACATGGGACTTGATCCAATGAACTGCAAGATCATGACCTGAGCAGAAATCAAGAATCGGATGCTTAACAGACAGAGCCACCCAGGTGCCCCAAGTAAAATTAATTTTAATAATATATTTCATTTAAGCTCATATACCTAAAACATTAATTTTCTGGTATGCAATCAATATAAAAATTAATGATAAAATATTTACATTTTTTCCACACCAAGTCTTTGAGATCTTGTGTATATTTTATACTTAAAGAACATCTCAATTTGCACTAGTCACGTTTCAGGTGCTCAATAGCCACACATGACTATTGGCCACCATATTAGACAGTAAAAGAAATTTGTAAGTTTAGAAAGCAGAGAAGGTACCAGACCCTCAAATATTTGTGGTTCTTATGGGAAAACAATGGCTCCTACTTATATAGTATAGTATTGAGTAGTATTTCTTTTTTTATTCCCAAATTTGTTTTTTTTTTAATCATTTTATTTTATTTTCTTCATCATGACAAATGTGCTCTTTAATTGTCCTCCTTTATTTCCCCCATTCCCCCATTCACCTCCCTTCTGGTAGCCATCAGTTTGTTCTCTAGAGTTAAGAGTCTGTTCCCTGGTTTCTCTCTCTCTCTTTTTTTCCTTTTCTCATTTGTTTTGTTTCTTAAATTCCACGTATAAGTGAAATCATCTGGTACTTGGCTCTCTGACTTATTTTGCTTAGCATTATACTTTCTAGGTCTGTCCATGTTATTTTATGTTTAAATTATATATTTCATGTTGTACCAAAACAGCTGAAATTTAAACTCATTCATTCATTTTTTTGTTCAAATATCATTTATTAATGACACTTTCTATGATCATTTAAAGTAAAATAGCAATAAATTTTTCCAGCCCTTGGCAATATCAATCTTCCTTAATTACAAATTGATACATATAACTCCTTATTATAAATACATAAATTATAAATTTACATATAAATTCATTATTATAAATTTACTTACATGTTTGTGCTGTCTCTGTCCTTAATAAGCTCCATACAGGCTAGATTTTTATTCTGTTTTGTTCACTCCTGTATCCCCAATACCTGACAACAATGTTTGGATCTTAGTAAATCCTCAATAAATATTTATTAATTGAACAAATGAATGACTTTTTTATATTTATTCATTTCTTGATGCTGAAACAATACACATAGCACTAATGCACATAGACTTTGGAACAAAATGGACTTGGGATAGAATCACAGAGGCCATTTCCTGTTTGTAAAATATTTTTAAAATAATAAATATAATGACATTGTAAAGTTATTGGGAAGATTAAATAAGATACCTCTTTCTAAAAGTAGCATGGAGTCTGGCTCCAAGAATGTTTTTGTTATTTTTACCTTTTCATTATTTATCCATTCATTAAATAAATACAGTGCCAAACACCGTGGTAGGTGCTAAAGAAGTTCAACTTAAAGAAGTCATCTTTTTTGAGATAAATCATGGTTTTAATATACTGCTAGACTCATAGGAAGTAGAGGAACTCTTTAAGGACTTCCAGCCCCCAACCCCCACCTTCCAACCATAATGTAAGCTGAAAACAGAGCCAGGAGCTGGAGCAGTAAGCAAATTAGAACTGCCTTGTTTCCCTGAGAGCAAAGGCTGTGCTGCCAACAGGAGCTCAGGCCTCTGGTTGAGTCATTACCAGGTGGAAAAGGTAAAACTGTCATTCTGACATAAGCTGGGGATCTTCAGAGATGACTAAAATAGTACCCATTTCAGTAGTAACAAAACCAGGCAGAAATTCTCTCTGAAGAAATTTGCATGATTTCGTGATTTAAGATCATGCAAATATGAGTTCAAAAAGATAACCAAAACACAAGTAAACAAGCTATCATGTTGCAGAAAAAGGAAAGAAACAGATTTAGACACCCAAGGATATCATATTTTTTAATTATTAGATAAATAATACATAATAATTACATATGAGTTATTTATAGAAATAAAGGATGGGATTATAAATTTGATGAAGAAACAAAATGACAGCTGGATTCACAAAAGAATCTAATAGAACTCTTTAAATTGAAAAAATATAGTTGTTGAAATTAAAAATTCAATGGAGAGGTGAAATAGTGGATAAATAGCAGCTGAAGAGGGAATATATGAGGGAATACATAGAAAATACAGGAAAGAGATAGAGCCGTATGGAGACCAGAATGAGAAGCCTGCCATAGTTATAATCAGAGTCCCAGAAGTAAAGAATAGAAAAAAATGGAAAAGAGGTGATAATTGAGAAAAATGGATTTCTGTTGAGAGACGATTCACCAAACAGAATAAGTAAAAATAAAACTACATTTAGATAAACCATAGTAAAATTGCAAAATATCCAAGCAAAGAGAAGCCCTTATGAGCAGCTAAAGAGAAAATGCAGATCAGTCACAAAGGTATGACAATTAAACTTACTGCAGACTTCTCAATACACAATAAAAGAAGCCAGAAAGTGTGGAATAATGTCATGAATAGTTGGATGAAAACTTAGAAAAGCTGCTTTAAGAATAAGAATGAAATAACCATTTCAGATAAGGCTGGGAGATATGTCACCAGCAGATCTTTACTAAAGAAACTTCTGAAGAATCTACTTCAAAATGAAGGAAAATGATACCAGAAGGAAGGTCTGAGATGCAGGAAGGAATGGTAAGCAAATAAATAAGAAAATATGTAGTTTGTGATAAAAATTACATCTAATTATGAAATAAAACATTCCAAAATTCTTGTATTTTGGGGAGGAGATGAAGATAATTGATTACAATTAGACTTTGTTCACTTAAGAAGGATCATTGAAAAAAATAGTAATAGAGTATATTAGTTTCAAAACAAGAAGCAAAAAGAAGAAAAATGAATAAAAGTCTTGTTAAAAATTTTTTAAAGGCAGGGGCACTTGGGTGGTTCAGTCAGTTAAGTATCTAACTTCAGCTCAGATCATGAGCCTGGCACCTGTTTGGATCTGTGTCTCCCTCTCTGTTTACCCCCCCACACACACACACGTGTGTGTGTGTGTGTGTGTGTGTGTGCGTGTCTCAAAAATAAATAAACATTAAAAAAATTTAAAAAAAAATTTAAAGGCAGGGGAGCCTGGGTGGCTCAGTCGGTTGAGTGTCTGGCTTCGACTCAGGTCATGATCTCACAGCTCGTGAGTTCCAGCCCCACATAGGGCTCTGTGCTGACAGCTCAAAGCCTAGAGCCTGCTTCGGATTCTGTGTCTCCCTCTCTCTCTGCCCCTAACCCACTTGTATTCTGTCTCTGTCTCTCTCAAAAATAAAAAAACATTAAAACAAATTTCTTTTAATTTAAAAGCAAAGACGGGAGGAAGGGGTATAGAAAACATAAAGCAAAAATAAAGTTAGATGGAATAAACAAGTCTAAATATATCAATGATCACAATGAATACAAATGTTATATTCTTACAAGCTAAAAACTGAGCCAGGGTGGCTCAGTTGGTTAAGTGTCTGACTCTTGATTTTGGCTCAGGTCATGATCTCATGGTTCCTGAGTTTGAGCCCTGCATCAAACTCTGCTCTGTGATGACAGCATGGAGCCTGTGTGAGATTCTTTCTCCCTCTCTCTCTGCCCCTTTCCCACTCGCTCGCTCTCTCTCAAAATGTATAGATAAGCTTACAAAATTTAAAAACAAAGTAAATTTGTCCTAAATGCTTAAAACTTCAGAATCTGTTTATCATCTGAATACTTCTTGATTTAAGCACTGCCTGTGTTCATTTTATGCATGCCGCTCAGATTTGATAGATTTTGAACATAAAGCTACTTGGTCTTTGCAGGCTGAAGCGTTGCCCTCTTTTGCACATCCTCACCCTCACAATCCATGTTGCTGATCATTTTATCTGATTCTTTTCCTGTCTTTCTGAAGAGGGCAGATCCTGCTCAGTTGGTTGGGAGTGGAGTTGAGGATACAGCACCTTTGTACAATGTCTCAGGATGGAGTACAAGACTGAAATAGAGGTGCTCAGAAATACCAGCAAGAGACAACAACAATAACAAATGTTACTTATACATTATTTATACACATATTTCCTATGTGCCATGCACTGTTTAATCTTATGATATAGGGTAGTGCTTAATGATGAGTCCATGAGGTCCTCAAATACCTGTTTAATTCTTCCCTTTCTCCTCCTCGCTTCTCTGTTTCCAAAGAAATTAGAGACAAGTAAGTAGGCATTCAGGCCTCTTGCCTGTTTGCAGAAGCTGTAAAGTTGGCATCAATGCTTCCATTCATCTGCCTCTCTTCTAGGTCAAGAGGGCACAATCACGGTATGGATTATGAAACAAAGGGGTGTTAACTTGGGGGCAAGAGGCCAAAAAAAAAATCCAAATAAACAAACGATACAAGTTAATGCTAATGAGCAGAGAACCAGCTTACAACTAAGTCTTTCCAAGCCTTTAAGGAACTAAATAAAATATTATGTTTCAATGACTGGCATCACAGCAAAGCTGAATAATAATAATAAAATAGTACTGAACATAGAAATTACTTATGTGCATAACTGTGGCTTTATGCAAACTAATGAACCAGATGAACTTCTCTGTTATCTCTGACACAAACTTTTGTTTTTCTCCTGTGAGTTGGAAAAAAGTCAATGTGTCAGCAATTCATCTATTTCTGCCTGTTGGTTCCTCATGCAGAAATTAAATGAGGTGCATAATGTGAATTTAGATGTCAACATTCTGTTGAATTCTAGAAAGATGCACTAAAATGTTTAGTTTGCATGATAAATTTGTGTCACTCTGAGTTTGTTAAATTTGGATTATGGAAAATTGAAGTTTTGCATAAATCTAAATTCTACTAAGGACCCTATGTTAATACATTCTTCACATTATTTTTCCAAAGGATAACTTTGATCTGTTCAATCCAATCTTCAAAGTCTTCATTATACACTTTGGAAAGCAAGATTTTCTTCAATCTCAAATATTCAGCCATGAAATTAATCTTTTGAACAGGTCCTAAAATATTTAGTAGTTTTATCTGACAGGCTATTCATTTGACACAAACATCATCATGATGTGTTAAAAGCCAAACAAACCAAAATAAAACAACAACAAAAAAATGGTTCATGCTGCCAATCATTTGGTTGGTCTGAGTCACTTGTAGGTCCTCACTGGGTGCGTCCTGACAAATGGCTCAGATGGGAATAGAGGCTGGTCAGGTCCAGAGCTCTGGAGCTCAGCATGTAGCTGAGCACATCTAAGTGGGCTATCCTGGGCCCTGCCCAACTGATATGACAAGAATTATAATATCATTTAAACAAAACAAGTTTTAATATTGTACAACACAATATTAAATATCAGCTTATGTAAAGATAGCATATGCTACCTTATTGGTTCATTTATGTAATAGCTTACCTCAAAACTGGCTCCTTTTATAGCTAAAGGCCCTGCTACCCTCTCATATATCATCACTGTATATACCAAACTATTCTAAGCCCTCATCACCCAGACTCCTTCATCATTTCCTTGCCTCAGCCTCATCCCACTGAGATTATTCTCTACAGCCAAGTTAAACATCCTATAATAAAGCTATTGCGGTGTCACACTCCACTGAACAAGTCAGGATGGTGCACAATTGCTCCTCCATCTGTTTTTACAATTTATCTTCCCTCTCTGCCTTCTTTCTTTCCTTCCTTATTTTTTTTCTTCCCTCCCTCTTTTCTTATTTCCTTTTGACTTTTGATTGAATTATAATATGCCTATAGAAGAGTACATATATCATCAGTAGATTTTCACACAACTGACTGACAACACAGAAATTCCTTCTTGTTCCTTACCAGGCTGTACCCATATACTCTAAAGGTAACCAGTACCCCACATTCTAATAGCAGGAGTTAATTTAGTCTTTTATTAATCTTCTGCTATACCCAGGACTCAGGGAAAGGCTCTAACTTGGAGTGCATGAGGATGCCTTGTCTACCGCCGCCCCCCCCCCCCCCCCCGCCCTGGCCAGGCCTTGTAGTCTATGGCAGCAAGTTTAATTTGAGTCCCTACATCTAAATGTCCTGAGATGTCATCTGCCTTAATCAGACTTTTCTCAAGAGCTTCCAGGTGGAGGTGTCAAGGTGATGGCTAATGTGCTTGATGAGTAGGGAGAGACTGGCAATGGGTAGCATTTGATGATAATGGTCTGAAGCTAATATACACATTTCATCTCCTTCCCATTGTCTCCATCCTTGCTTCTTAACCATTTTCTCTGCTTCCTACTCAATTTCATTTTAGTTAATGAAATCACAAAAGGCACCTGCAACTTGTGACATTCAATCCATAGAGTCCCCAACTAATACCCAGAGCCTCTTGCATCTTAAGTGCAATGCCTCCATGGTGGGAAAGCCTTTAATGCTGCTCTGACCTAAAGAACATTCTCCCTGTCTTTCAGGAGCAAATATGCGAAAATATTTTTTTATCTGTGATTCTTTTCAACAGCAATTGAACAAATGCTATTAGTTGTTGCCTTATCATAAAGTTTTCTATTGAAAATATAACATAAAATTAGTATATGAAATAATCCCATAGATAATCCCAACCTAACTCTACAACTACTTTAATTTTGCATATTACCTCACAGATCCTGTCCACATTCACTCCAATTTTCACACTGTTGCTATGGCAGTATTCATATCAGATTACCTTTAAGTAACGTTTTGTTTATACAAACAAAAGGAGTGAGTTTTACAGATTCCTCCTATAAAATAATTTTAATACAGAATCACAAAGTTCTGCTTTTCTTTTCTGACATATCCTAATTCTTTTTATTCAGGGAAGCTGTATAGCTTAGCTAAAACAAATGGCGGCCATGCCAGGACATGAGGAGCCTGGATTCTTGCTCCCTCTCTGTCATTGTTTAAGTAAACAATGTTTACTTAATGTTTAAGTAAACAATGTCATTGTCACTTTGTTATGCCTCAAAATCTTCAGGAGTGAGCTACAAGGATGAGACCTATCCCACTTACCTTACAGGATATTTTATTAATGCAGCTGCTAGGGACTGTGGAAAGCAGCAGAGCTAGCAACTACAGCTACTTGGGCAGTGGACAGGTGAGGGCTCTGCTACAGAAGGGGCAATGGTCTCACTCAGGAGGGTCTGTGAATCAGGACTTAGTCTCAGGTCCAGTACTTGCAATGTCTGCTCTATTCACCTCATCTTAGCACCCCCTAAGAGCAGGCTTCTAAGGTCCCCAGGATGCATGCAGGGATTTGACCTTTCTGGATCCCACCTTGTCCTTTTCTCCCAGCATTTCCACTCCCTCCCCAGCTTCTACCACATCATCCTTAGCCTTCCTTCACCAAAGTCTCATTCTCTGCTTTTTCCCAGGCAGGGGCTCATTGGTCCATCAAACTGGAACCCTGACCCTGGGCGATACAAAACTTGTTTCTCTTCCTGGAAGAGAAATGCGGGGGCCTCAGAAATACAGGAGCCTTGGGGCGCCTGGGTGGCACAGTCGGTTAAGCGTCCGACTTCAGCCAGGTCACCATCTCGCGGTCCGGGAGTTCGAGCCCCGCGTCGGGCTCTGGGCTGATGGCTCAGAGCCTGGAGCCTGTTTCCGATTCTGTGTCTCCCTCTCTCTCTGCCCCTCCCCCGTTCATGCTCTGTCTCTCTCTGTCCCAAAAATAAATAAACGTTAAAAAAAAAAATTAAAAAAAAAAAAAAAAAAAAAGAAATACAGGAGCCTTTCTTTAAGATATACCACACCCCTCAAGAATGCACAGAGAAAAGCTTTCCTGCTGAGGAGGGGAAAAATAGTTTTAAAACATTCCATTTCAAATTCCATATCCCATGTCACGTACATGAATTCAGAAGCAGGAGCAATTGTTTCCGATTGGAAATGTCTTATAGGATTTTGCAGAAAGTGTGGCATTTTTGTCAACCATTAAAGACAATTGGGGGCTAAAATAGGGCACCTCACATGGAGGAGTACTGGGGGCAGAGTTCAGAGTTGGGAGAATCCAGAGTGTGTTAAGAGAGTTACAAGGATTCAGAGGCAGGTGGAGGGCAGTTGTGTGTGGTATCCAAGAGAGAACAGATGCCTGGAATGACAAGAGCAGGACTATGGCACCAGCCCACCAGAGCCAAACCCCCTTCCTCTAAGAGGCCAGTAGGCCCATCATGTTATGCAGATACCCCCGTACCTCATCACTCCAGACACCCCAGCATCCCCAATACCCATCACCAAGCTCTCACCACACATTGTCCATATGTGCCCTGACGTGACCCAGGCCACCTTCTGTTCCCTCCTGAGACTTCATATCACAACCTTTCCTCTGAAATATGAAGGTTCTCTGAAGACACTTTTCCCATGGTCATCAAAGGCTGTTTTTTCTTCCACATTCCCTGTAACTAGGATCCCAGAGGTAAGGTGGATATCTTCCTTGCTTCCCTCTGCCACCTCCAGACCATTGTTTTCCTGCAAAACCTTTGTCCTTTGACATTCGTGTGACTTGGACACACTACCTTTCTCATCTTTGTCATCTCCCAGTCACACTGCTTCATTCACTTGTTCCTCTCCACTCCAAATTCTCTCACTCTTTGTAATTTCAACATTCTTAGGAAAGGCCATTTTCATTCCCTGACATCTCAGTTTCTTCACCTCTTTGTCTCATATGATCTTTCCTTTCTACTTCAGTTACTTCCTCTGATAGTTGCACCCTGGACAATTTGCACCACCTTTGAAATCTTGAAGGCCAACATCAAGCTCCCAGACTATTCCCATATCCTTCTAGTTTAATCATTCATGTGTCCCTATCAGAAAATTCTTTAATCTCATCATGGTTTCCAATGGATCCTCCCATTTTCTCACTATCCAACAATATCTTTGTAAATGTCTCCCTTCCTACCTAGGTTCCATTACATACTCCACCATTCTAATCAGTTTTTACAAATGCCACTTGTCTGCCATTGCTTTGTGGATGTGTTATGGGCAAGCATCCTCAATGGCAATATAAGAAATGAATTAAATGAGAAAGACATTGAAGGCAAAGCTACTAGGAGGATAAAATTATTCCACAGATACATAATTATTCTTTGAAAAGGTAAATGGACTATATAAACATATGGTTGTACTGTTACATATAGTAATTTTATTCTTCATTAAGAATTAATAATATTTGACTTGATCAAATAGTTCAGCCTTGGGTTTGTCAGGTTCAAATTATCGTGGTTTTTTAATGAATGTCCCAGATTATCTCAGAATATATTTATGCCCACAAGCTGTAAAACATTTATAGTTTGTGGTTTGGGGGCTAATCAGGCCCAAAAGTATCTTTCCACGGTAACTGAAAAAGCCTTCCATACTCAGCTAGCTATTTTTAAATACAAGCCACCTCTCTCATTCCTTCCAAATCAGATTGCTTTAAACTTGGAGACCAAGCACTGTTTTTCAGCACATGTGTGTAGCAGCTCTGAAGTTCTAAGACCTATTTCCTTCAAAGTATCTGGATTGAAATAGTGTCTGGAAAAAGTGATTAAAATAGCAATGAATTTGAAAACTTCAAGAATAGCCATACAGATTTTAAAGGTGTATTTAAAAACAAATAAACAAAAACTAATTCTACCCAAACTACCTGTGAAAAGAAAGAGGTCAAGAATGGCTCTCCTCTAAATACCAAAAGAAATGAACAGTGGAGAAAGAAAGGTGTTGAATTGAATTGATGCCAAGAGACCTCTAGCAAAGGGCTTAAATGACTATTTTATTAATTGTTGTTTCTAAATCCAAAAATTTTAAGTGAAGCCAACACACTGGTGTGTTTGGTTCTGTGGCGGTAATGCCTGAGGGGATATGGTGATAAAAGCAGAGTTTGCTCTTGCTGAAATGAAGGTACATCTCAAGCACCCTACTTCATGGGCTCTGCAAGTGTCGGGCCTCCCCTATTTTCATTCATCTACTGGGGCATCACACAGTGGCGACCCAGAGAAAATGATGGAAAAATGAAACAAAGCTCCTATGAAAGGCAGCTGAAAAAATTAGTTTTAGCTTTAACTGTTAGGACAGAAGGCATTATATTGATCCCTGGGTAGTTCTAGGACTAGAATGGTTTATCCTAAAGAAACAGTGCAGTGAAAACAAAGGAAACAAAATAGTTCTAGTAAAAACACTTCATGGTGAAGATTACTACCAACAGATGTTCATAATGTGAGTAGGTAATTTTATGTCCGTATAGAAGATGTATTAATGACATGCATCTGTCATAGACTTGGGCTTCTTGGACTAGGATCTACCTTCTGGGAGGCATTTGAAAGGCAGCATCGTGGGGCCGCCTGGGTGGCTCAGTCGGTTAAGCAACCGACTTCGGCTCAGGTCATGATCTTATGGTCCGTGAGTTCGAGCCCTGTGTCGGGCTCTGTGCTGACAGCTCGGAGCCTGGATCCTGTTTCAGATTCTGTGTCTCCCTCTCTCTGACCCTCCCCCATTCATGCTCTGTCTCTCTCTGTCTCAAAAATAAATAAACGTTTTAAAAAAAAAAAGGCAGCATCGTGAGCAGAATGGGCCCTCACCTGGTCATCAGGAGGTTGGTTCCAGGTGGCTCTCTGCCTCTTACTACCTCTGACTTTGAATAGTTAGCTTCCCTTCTCTGACAATTCTTTCCCCTTCTTGGACTAAAATGTTGATACCCACCTTAGGAAGGAAGAACAACATCTCAGACTAACCAGGACAGAGTCTCTAGAGGTAGATATGTTAACGTGTGGAGAAAGTCATCCTCTATTTTGGACCTCATCCTTTCTGTAGAGTAGGAAGTGAGTTCATCCACTGGGGGAAGAAACAGAGGATCATGTGAAGAGAAAGTTTGGAGGAACGTCTTGGTGAGCAGATGGAGATCAGAAAAAGCTGGCAAAGCCACAATAACATTTACAAGCACAGACATGTAGTGAACCTGACAAATGGCTCCCTACAGTGGCAGCATGTCCCAATGTGTGAAGCTAGAAGATGGAACCCCTTGAGCAATGGGAGTTGGAGAGAGAGAAGGGGTTAGGAAAAGGTCCTGCAGTCAAATCTGAAGAAAAATTGCAGAGTGCATTCCCTCTTGAAGATTCATGGTGTATATTGGCATACTAAAGGCTCTGGGGAGACCTACAGTAAAGAAATAGGATAAGCTATTTAATCCTGAACTCATTTGACTATAGCAACTTTTAAAAATATGTTTGTAATAGTTACCAGAGGGGAGGGGGGAATGAAGATATTAGGCGGTGGGGATTAAAGAGTACACTTATCATGATGAGAAAATAAAATAAAGTGAAAAAAATAATAATACTGGAAAATATGTTTGTTAAAATTTCACTGAACACAATAGATAAAACGCTGTTCTAGGGTATAAAATCCAAGCTTGCCAACAAGGTATATAACACCCTGCAGGGTGGAGCTCCTGCCACCACTTGCCTCAAACCTAAAGTTTAGTGCCACTAAGCCAAACCATCTAGGCTCATTTTTGTCCACCCCCACCCCACATCCCAGACTGCCCTGCGTACGGCATGCCTCATGGTTTCTTTATGTGAGTTTTGCTCACTGAAAACACAAATGCTCTCCTCTTTGACTGGCCAGCTCTTATTCATCTTTTAAGATTTGTGTTATTATCCAGGAAGCCACGCTCCTCAGAGATATTTTATAACTTTGAGTGAAGCTGTATATTCAGAAAAATAACTCACCTGTGCATGGCAATATATCCATTCTATATGTTGCTTTCCCACATATTATCTCATTCAACCTTCGTTTCTATACTGCAAGAGAGACCTTATTATTATTATCATCATCTTATAGGGGAGAAAATGAGGATCAAGAAGTCTCAGTGACTTGCCCAAGATTACCCTATCAGAAAATGGCAGAGAGCATTCTCACTTCAAAGCCAAGGCCTGACAATATAGTGGGTATGCGAGCTATCAGAATCAAAGCATTTAAAGAGCTTCTTGTAAAACCAATCATCTAACTGCTTCTCCCTCCTGTCTGTTTCTCTGTGTGTCTCTTTCTCTAACATCATCGCTGCCAGCATCATAGCGTCTGCCTCTTGGATGGGCCTCTAGTGACTGAGAAGGACAGAGAGACTAGGGTGGAATAAAACTCATTTGTACCCTGTGCACACGTCTCTTCTCACAACTGCTGCTGTTCCCAATTTTCTGCTTGGCTGAATTTTTTAAAGAGTGTTAACTGTGTTTTTCCTGTTGCTAAATGCAAAACAAACAAAAAGCACAGTCACGTGTGTGTACACATGCTAGTATATTTCTTTTTGAAGCAAATATTTGTAATAACGAGCTGGAAAGGATGAAGCTTGACTTTAAAAAAATTCTTTTACATTGTTTACCATATTTTAAAAGTAGAAAGTGACTAAAGGAAAATTCTCCAACTTCAGTTGGAAACACTGAGCTCAATAAAAACTTGTGCTGTTGTGAGACTTCATCTTCACTAGCTGCCCCAGGCTCTTGACTTGTGTGGTGTTCATTTGGAATAGTGAGTGAGGGTAAGACTGTCCCTGGCCTGCTGATGGCCCATCCTCTCCTCCTGTTGCCCCACTCCCATCTCCAGGGGCTGCCGAACCTGGACAGTGTATGAGGAAGCAGCCTCAGAAAACTACTTGAACAAAGATACTGGTGGTATGATGGGTTTGGCCCTCCCAGAGTAATTAGAATTCCAAAGGAGAATCCATCCTATCCCCAGGTTAATTATTCTATAAGTGTAGAACTTTTGGATCTATATCACTTTTCTATATCACTGGCATCTTTCAAGTTGCATCATTTGTAAGGACATTTTCTTTTCCTTTTATAAGTGGACGGTAGTCAGCCATCCTGACTACCAGGGGGAAAGAAGTGATGCTAAGCTGAAAAGGAGGCTCTAATACATATGTGTGTTAAATGGAATAAGCGATCATTTTCCATCATTTAAACAGCTGCACAGACCTAATGAAAAGCATTCTATTTCAAACAGTTATACTTTTAAATATTGCTTTCTGCCCCCTACACTTCACTCTTCTTTTACTCCTTTCAAGATAAATAGGCCCTTTTTCCCTGGCTACTAGAAGATTTCCTTGTGAAAGGCATAGATTGTATGTGAGAAGCACATCCATTCATATCCAGTCGAGGTAGTCAATACTGCCCGGTCTGCCAGGCAAAGGGGAACCGGATCCACGTGCCCATGTCTATCTGCATCTGCCCGCTTGGCATGGCTGTGTGCCCACCAACCTCAATGCACCATACTGGCTCTGTTCTCCCAGCAAAAAGGACACAGTGTGTTTCTCAGGCAGCGTTTCTGTTTGCTTCCTGACAGCTTGAGTGCTGCAGAGAATGGCTTTGAAGTCAGGCAGACCACACTAGTTACTAACTCTGCTGCTTGGTCAAATTGCTCTCAGAGCCTCTGTTTACTTATGTAAACTGGGGTGGGGGGGTGTGCCAGTGTGTACCATGGGGATTCGTGAAATGCGGTCTGTGAAGTGCCTGGCACATTCACACCCAGCACAGTATGGAAAAGTAGTTGCTACCAGGTCCTAGAGAAAGGTTTGTTGGGCTAAAAAGCTGAATTTAATACACTAACAAACTGTCTTTTGCAGAGTTGAAGTCACTTCCTCCTCAAAAGGCTTAAAGGACCCCTTCAACTTTATTTTCAAGGCCCTCCATGATCTAGAGCAAACCCCTCCATTTTCCCATATAAACCATGCTTTGCATGCACTCCATCATTTTGAGCCACGTTACACATGCCCTAAACTTGCTATATAATGTCCCATTTCTATGCTTTTCTTCTAGTTTCCTCCAGCCTTGAATGTAAGACTCCCTAATCTTTACTTATTATAATGCTGACCTACAAGGCCACCTCAGGTGGTGCATCTTCCATTAGACTTCCTCTACAGCTCTGTCAGAATTAATCTCTCTCTACTCTTATCCCCCTATTCAAAATTTATCACATTCTGTCTTGTGTTAGCTGTGTTTTTCTGTCTTCCTCATTGGATTAAAAGCTTATTAAAGGCGAGAACCTTTTCAACAAATGTTGTTGAGCACTCCTGTGTGCCAGGGACTACAGAAGTAAGTATGCACTAGTCAGTGCCCAGAAGCAGCTTGGATCCAGTAGGGTCCATATATACACCATATATACACCGTTTCTTCATTTAACAAGTATTTATTGAACACATTCTGCCTGCTAAGCTCTGTGCTAGGGACTAGGTATGGGATGAAGAACAAAATGGTGTCTGCTCTGGTGCTAGGGGAAACAGTCATCAAATAATTAAGCAAACAAATAACTCTGTAATGACACCTTGCGATATGTGCTATGAAACCTATTGCAGAGCCACATCCATAAGTATTTTCTAAGCTGCCTTCTCTTCCCTACTCTTATCTCACCTTGATCTTCAAAAGTCATTCATGATGCTTCTTACGTGGCAGTTCACACCCATACTAATCTCCTTATCAAATGGTTGCTTGACTGCACCCTAAATTCTCTTCCGAACACATTTTCATTTTATTCAGTATGAGAATTTTTCAAATATTTAAGTTATAGTTCCCTTTTGCTTAATAATTCCATCTTTAAGTCATTTTTCTCCTCTCATCTTTTACTATAAGAAGTCAGAAGAAACAAAGTCACTTCTTCAACACTTCACTTAGAAGTCTCCTCAGTGAGGGGTACCTGGGTGGTTCAGTCGGTTAAGCCTCCTCCTCTTGGTCTCAGCTCAGGTAGAGATTTCATGGTTCATAAGTTCGAAGCCCGCAACGTGCTCTGTACTGACAGTGTGGAGCCTGCTTGGGATTGTCTCTGTCTTCCTCTCTCTCTGCCCCTTCCCTGCTCACTCTCAAAGTAAATAAACTTAAGGAAATTAAAAAAAAAAATTAATCTCCTCAGCAAAACACCCAATTTCATCACTGGCAAGTTTTCTCCATTGTCCAGTAACATGTTCCTTACTTCCATCTCAGACCTCATCAGAACGGCCTTTACCATCTGTATTTCTATCAACATTCTGTTATGTGATTATTTATGTATTTTCTAAGGTGGAAACCTTCTTTACAGCTCTTCTTTCCTTTCTGTGCCCCCACCATAATTGTTTATAAAAACCCCTTAATGATAATTTCAGCTTCATCTAGCATGCATCTAAAACCCCAGCTCCGAACTTATAACCTAGTTTCAGAGCTGCTTCCACCTTTTTAGGTATGTGTTGTAGCAGCACCCCGTTTCTTGGTATGAATTGCTGCCTTAGTCACTTCAGGCTGCTGTCACAAAATGCCATAAGCTGAGTAACTTATCAACAACTGAAACTTCTTTCTCATTGTACTGGAGGCTGGGAAATACAAGATAGAGGTGCCAACCAATTCGGTTTCAGATGAGAAACTTCTTCCTAGTTGCACACTGCTGACTTCTTGGTGTGTGTGCCCATATGGCAGGAGAATGAACTGCCCTCTGGCCTCTCCTTTTGAGGACCCTAATCCTACCAAAAAGTCTCCACCTTCATGACCTGATCACCTCCCAAAGGCTATCCCTCCAAATACTATCACATAGGGAGTAGGTTTAACATATAAATCTTGGGGGGACACTCACATTAAGTCTATAATAGCATTTGTCTATTGACTCTTCTTCTGAACCCTGTAAGGACATTTACTTGCTTTTGTATGGATTCAGAGGCTTTTTTTGTTTGTTTTTATTTTGTTTTTAAGTTTACCTATTCATTTTCAGAGAGAAAGAGAGAGGGCAGGAGAGGGGCAGGGAAAGAGAAAGAGAATGCCAATCAGGCTCTTCCCTGTCAGCAACAGGGCTGGATCTCACAAAACATTCACGAAACCTGGAGATCATGACTTGAGCCAAAGCCAAGGGTTGTAGGCTTAACCGACTGAACCACCCAGGCACCCCAGGATTCGGAGTTTTCTATGTAGGCAGTACCCCCACTGGATCCTAGCTGCGTCTGGGGATTGACTGGTATACACTTACTTCTGTAGTCCCTGGCACACAGGAGGTGCTCAAAAATTGTTGAAAAGATGAATTTGTGTCACATCATGGCAATGATATACATACCACTGGTGTTAGAAACATCGATTGTTCAATTTGTCTTACCTTAAAAGAAAACATCAAGATTTAAATTCTTCCTTATAGTCCTGACATGGTAATTTTTCAGTAACATTCTAAGTTAGGGCAGATATTTTTATATTTCACATATAAAGGTTGAATTTGTGCTACTGGTGAGGTATGGGGCTAGTACTGCAATCTGGTCAGGGCTGTTATCTCTTTATCACTCTTCTCCATAATAAAACCTAGGCCTGTCTCCAGTAGACATCATTCCTTTGTTCTGAAGTACCTGGCAAGAATTACAGTCAGAAGCCCAGAAATCCTAAAAGTAAAGAAGGGGATCCATTTTGGATAAGAAAGGATCCCAAATATTATCTGGCCTTATTATATTCTAGATTTATCCCTTCCTATTACTTAAGAGATCACATTATGCTTTTCTTGGGAGAGAAATTGTGTTTAACAGTGATCCAGGTGACTGGCTTGATTCTGAATCATTTTGCCCTTGTAAGGATTAGGGAATAGAACAAAAGATCAAAGTTCCAAGAAGGACTGAAAATCACAGTATTTATCCTTCTGAGACTGCCTACAGGGCCATTATTACAGTAATTCAGTAGCATTATTACTGCAGAATAGAGAGTGGATGCTAAATCAATATGTATTTAGTAATTGTTTTTATTAAGACCTGATAAAACCTCCTCCACTTTTTTTTAATAATGAGACTTTTAAAAAAATGTTTATTTTTGACAGAGAGAGAGAGAGAGAGGGAGAAATTGACAGAGAACAAAGCAGGGGAGGGTCAGAGAGAGAAGACATAGAATCCGAAGCAGGCTCCAGGCTCTGAGCTGTCAGCACAGAGTCCAATGCAGTGCTCAAACTCATGAACCATGAGATCATGAGCTGAGCCTAAGTCAGACACTTAACTGACTGAGCCACCCAGAAGCCCCAAAACCTCCTTCACTTCTATTTAGACATCATCTCATCATGCAACTTTATGCCACACACACAGCTTTCCAAATTCAATGCTGAATTAGTTATATTTTGATAGTGTTTCAAGTGAATTTATTGTCTGGTATATATAAAAAATTACCAAATGTAGTTTTTATCTGAGTTTACAACTAAACCAAATGTTTTACTTAGGGGAGAATAGTTGCAACACTAAAATATTTTGGATTTTTGAGACTGAGTCAGGAGTTAGAAAAAAGAAAATTTCCAAAGCTTTTTGAAACTTTCTTCTTTCTTTTCATTTTCTTTCACCATAGGGAATAATATGTGGCTGGCATCACAATAAATCTTATTGGCAGAAAGTGCTAGAAAGGGAAGGATTACTGATGGTTGGAATGTCTGGCAAAGGTGTCAGAAAGATGGTGGGATCTATACAGTATCCCAGAAGGCAGTGGCATTTGCATAGGTGGGGAAGACAGAGAAGGGAAGGGACTCAAGCAAGGGTCTAAGTAAAAGCTTTGTATGGGGAGCACATCTGCATGAGGAAGAGCTGTAGGAGAACAGTCTGGAAAACGAGGGAAGGTACAGGCAAACCAGTGGTTGAGGTTATCTTTATGTTGGAGACTGGTGACCACAGGTCATGGGCATGAGAGATTTGGGGTCTTAGAAGACCAATGTAGCAGCAGCTCATAAAATCAGTTGAATGGGGATGCAGTGAGCACTGAAAGGATTCGGAGTGGGCTGGAATGAGGACAAGGATACACTGAGAGACACTTAGCGCCTGTTTGGAGTTAGGACAAAAAGGACTTGAGTGCTAATTTTGCCTCTTGTTAATGACTTAGGCAAGGTGCTTCATCTCTCTGGGCCTCAGCTTCTTCATCCTATGGCCTTTTGAGGACTAAACCGGATAGTAAATGGGAAGCTCTTGGCACACGGTGGCACTAGATAAAATTGCAGTTCTTACAAGTTCAATAGAAATGGGTCATTTTCTCTAATTAGTTATAAAAAGTACACTTAGAAGTAATCCCTATTCATCTAATCAAGCTTTTTTGAAGGTTACTTCTGGTAAACTCACAACACCATGAGGATGGTTTCACTGAGGAACAATCTGGAACAATTAGGGATTAAGTGAAGGAGGAATAGCCTCTGGCTCTGGGTCTCAGAACACAAACCACCTCAAACCTCACCCCTCACACCACAAACTGTCCCTATCCCACTCCACCCCCACCCCTTTTTTAAGTGGAGCCTGCCCCTGGCCTGGTCCAAAGCCTCCCACCTTTGACTGTCCAGTGCTTCCACAGTGGAAAGTCTGCAGAAACCTTGAACTAGAGGACAGCCATCTGGGCATGACACAGAGTAGAGCATCTAAATTCCTCGTGCCCATCACTCTGGTCTGTTTAAGAACTTTTTCCATTTACTTCAAAAGTAGTCGTCTTATGTGATCAGATGCTGGGATAGGCACATATCAGCTGAAAACACAAAGAATCAGTCAAAACACACCCATGTGTGTGTGGGGTCAGGGTGGCAGGCAGCAAAGGAAATAGAAACAGGATGGAAATGGAAAAACTCCATCTGGTTCTTCCAAAAATAATCATCACAAGGGAGAATATCTGACATGGTGTCAATTCCTGAAGGAATGAGCTGAGCTTGCTTTTTGGGGAGAGGCAAAAAATGGTCACAAGGGAGTAAGTCTGAAGAAAGTAAGAGGTGGTGGAGTTGAGGGGAACATGTGACCCCGGTGCTTGGAAAAGTTTTCTTTCTTTCTTTTTTTTTTCCTCTCCAAATCTCAAGTGTTTGTCTATTAAACAGAAGATAAAGTTGGTCCCTAAATAGATGCATTCATAAGTAGTGTGGCATCATGGAAAGAGCATAGACTTTGGAGCCTGAAAGACCTGAATCTGCATTCACTTAATTGCTATGTCACTTTGGGAAAATAATTTCTGCAGTCTTTAGTATCTGTGTCTTTGAGACAGAGACTCTAATGAAAATCTTTCTATGAGGGTTAGAAGTGATACATATAAAGTGCCCACAGCAGTGTCAGGCATATAGTAGACATTCAGTAAATGGCAACTGTCATCATCACCACTACCATGTGCACTATTATATAAGTCTCCTTATATTAAGGGAGGAAACTAAGCCACACTGTGAGGTGTATTTCTAACCCATAGACAGAATATCCTGAAGAATCTTGAAGCCTTATTTGAAACGGCAGGAATAGGAATGCTCAGTGATTACTATTGGCATTGCTCTGACTCTCCTAGGTTATATCATTCAGTTCAGTCCCATGTCTCTGCCCTTTCATGTCTGCAAGCTCTTCCTCAGTCCCATGCCTCACCCCAACTTTGCCATGTTTCACATTCTTTCTTGACTCAAGAATGCATTTTTGAAACACATCCTTATAGCAGGAAGAGGCAATTGTTACTACCTTTTTGCCTTCCTATCAGGCTGTAGATGGCCACTAGGTCACAACCAGATTAGACACAGTGATTTGAGAAGTCTCCCAGTTTAATTGCCAAGGACTACCATGAGCTCCACCTTTTGAGAGAATGAATGATTGTTGAGAGGCACGTTGTGACTTCTTTGACTCTGAATAGAATATTTCCAGGAATCCTTGGGATTCCCTGAAACATGCACTTCTAACACTTGTTCTCTGGAATCACCACTCTTGGGAGAATTACTTATCTTAGACTCAGAAAACAAATCTTGATTGATCATTTTGTACAATCTTGAATCATTTAAGCTCTTAAAAATACTAGGGAAACAACTTTAGAGAGCCTCCCTCAGCAGTAAATGTAACACATGAGTGGTGAGTAGATCTTTCCTAGGAATCCAAGCTTTGGAAATAGGAAGTACAGACAGGCTGAACAGGCTGTGTTAATTGGGTCCACCCATCCCAGTGGGGGGAAAGAGCCAGACCTGGGTGAAAATCTCAAGTTATTGCCCTTTCAAACTCTGTTGCTCTAAGCAAGTTGCTTCATCTCCTTTATTCTCTTTCTGAATTTCTAAAAGGAGAATCCTGCTGCCTACTTCCTAAGGTTGTCATAAGATTTAAGTTAGGGGTGCCTGGGTGTCTCAGTCAGTTAAGTGTCTGACTTTGACTCAGGTCATGATCTCGCAGTTTGCAAGTTCAAGCCCCATGTCTGGCTCTGTGCTGACAGCTCAGAGCTTGGAGCCTGCTTAGTATTGTGTGTCTCCCCTGCTCGCACCTATCTCTCTCTCTCTCTCTCTCTCTCTCTCAAAAATAAAGAAACATTAAAAAACGTATAATGAGAGAAATGAGTGCTTTGATATCCCTTCCCAGTGCCCACTCCCCACTCCACCCTTGATAAGATTTTAAAATATTTTTTTTCTCTCTAAAAATAATGAGAAGAAATCACTAGCAGAAATAAAGTACAATTAAAATTATCTGTTGTTTGCAATCACACTTTACGAATCTTGAAAGTCAGTGGTGGTGGGAATCAACCTAGAATCCTTTCAAGACAAAGAAATCTCGAGTCTTCGGAGAAATCAGAGACAATGATTTAATTTAGTTATTACTAATATTATTATAACAAAATCCATTCTGACCTAATGACCTAATATGGGGGTGCCTGTGTGGCTCAGTCAGGTAAGCACCTGACCCTTGATTTCAGCTCAGGTCATAATCTCATGGTTCATGGGATTGAGTTTTGTGTCGGTCTCTGTGCTGACAGTGTGGAGCCTGTTTGGGATTCTCTTTCCCCCTCTTCTCTGTTCCTCCCCAGCTCATGCTCTCTATCTCTCTCAAAATAAATAAATAAACTTTAAAAAAACCTAATATATATCAATTTTGTGCTTACAAAGTATTCTTCCATACATTATGTCATTTGACCCTCAAAACAATTCTCTAAGGCAGGAAGCTCAGAAATTTATCTTGCTCAGGTAAATGCACTGAGGTTCAGAAACTTGCCATGAGTCACAGCTAAGTGATCACAGCAGGACTCAAGCACATGTGTCCAGACCCCAAATTCACTGCTGACTCTTCTGTCATCCCACTTAATTCCTTAGCTGTTAGCCCCATCACATGAGAAGCATGAAAACATGCGTGTGATTGCCCACACACACACACACACACATATATATATATATATCATGCCATAGCTCACATCGTTCCACTGGGTCAACCAGTTTTTTCTAGGACTCAATAGTATGTGGGTATAAATTGTAAGAGTTGCTAACATTTATTAAGAAACTGTTATGTGCCAGCTACTATGCTAAGTAAGCCCTTTATATACACTTCCACCTAATCCTCTCAATAACTCTATAAAGTAGATATTGTTACCTCATCTTATAGAAGAAGAAACTAATTATCAGAGAGGTCAAGAAACTTGTTCAAGATCACACAGTCCCACAATGGATTCAGAGAAATGTCTGTCTGGCAAAATACACACTTTCAATCTCAGTGCTATTTACATCATAGCAAAAACCCATGTTTCTCGGGCACTTGCCACAACTTCTCATACAGAACTCCAGCCCTCCCTGAAGGTGCCCCTCAAATATTTAAGAGTGTCCTAAGGAGATGCCTTACATGTGTCCTCCAGGTAAATTCTATCAGTCCTTCTGTCAACTCTTTCTCTTCTATTCTAAGCCTATACAACCTAGAAATGAAATATTTGTCAGTAATCGCTTCTGTGGTAGGCTCACAAATAACAGGTTAGAAGAGAGAAGTGTCCTGAACACACCACCACTACCACCATAGTTTTTTGGTTTGTACATCGTTTTATTTGGAGGTTGAAGTTGAAGTGAAACTTCTCATCTCTTTAAAACCCTGGCCGATCTGGCAGTTGTGGTAAAGAGGCATCTGGCAATTATTTCACTTCCTTGAAGCTCACATTCCTCAACTGCAAAATGGAGATAATGCCATCTCCTCACCCTTGATTTCAGCTCGGATTGTGTTTTGCCTTAAATAACATTAAGTCTGTAAAGCACCTAGCATAATGCTTGGCACCTGGAGAAGCAAAAACAAAAAGATGGTTCTTCTCACCCAAATCCCTGTTCTGTACAAAGATAGCTCCTTGCCTTATTAGCAGTTAATCCATTAACAAACTAGTATGTGTTAAGTGATTAGTGTTCACACAAGTACTTTTATAGGAGAGTGGGAAAATTACATAAGAGGACTAAACATCAATCAACACAGGATTTTTATTGAAAAATAGTGTGATCAGATCAACATATCATTATTTCAATGGAAGGGTCTAAGACTTGGACATAACATTGTTTTGCCAAAGTTTTCTCTGTAATGATGTGTGTTATAAAGGGATTATACTGTCCTATTCCTAGACTAGACAGCTCTGGGCACATTTCTGAGCAAATGTACACTGAGTCCTTTGTCAGTTGTCTGGAAATGTGGACAGAGTTACCATAACCTTGGGTGTAATGGCTGTGTGAATATATTTAAAATAAAAATAAACAGAGGGCCCCAACCACCCATCCTGAGAACTTCCAAAGACACCCTGGCCAGGAGTGGTCAGCCAAAGCCATGGCCCTGCAGTAATCCAGCAGTGCTTCCCATGTAAGGTAATGGCCAGGAGTTGGGGGGAGAGAGATAGGTCAGGCTCATGTGCTGCCAAAGCAGCCAACTTTTTAGGTTATGTGTTCAGTTTGTCTCAGAGCATAATTTCCTGGTTCCCTTTCAGTCAAGTTCAAATTAAAAGGAAAGACCTTTTCCACCTCCTACTCACTTCTCTCCTCAGGAACAAGGCCATGGGACTCAAAATGTTCTTTTCCATTGTGAGAGATATTGAGCCTATAGTAACACCCTGAAAGTGGACTACTCAGTGAATTTTCAGGTGAATTGCTTTAGTTTTCACAAAAGGCTGAAGTATTTTTTTAAAACAAAGCAAAGCCCTCTCCCGTCTGGTTTGTCATCTGCATAACTTCTCTTATTTCATCTTTCTGTCTCTCTCTCTCTCTTTTTTTTTCCTTATCCCTTTTTCATCTTTATCTCTTTATTTCTATTTATTTGGGTGTGTGTGTGTGTGCGTGTGTGTGTGTGTGTGTGTAATACCATGTATTTTGATGTGGGACTATGGGACTAACACTGGGAACTCCTAAATAACCATAGGGTTTAAAGAGGAAATTCATTAAAACATTAAAGTTGTTTACAACTGTGCATTATCAATGCAAGCAAGGTGGATTAAAAGTACACTTTGGAATGTCCTGGAAGCTTCATCTACAAATCACACAGTGTCTCCCAAGTCAGACACCAAAGAACAAGTGTAGCTAATATAGAATTTAGGATTAAACAATGAAACAAATAACTTTAATATTTTCATTTCAAATATGGGGAAGGGGACATTTAATTAAGAAAAAGAAATTCAAAAAAAAAAAAAAGAAAGAAAGAAAGGAAAGAAAAAGAAATCCCATCAGACTCACCAACATGAGAGTGCTGACTGTTGACTGTCCCCTCCCACCTCTCATTACTAGAGTGTTCTCCAGTCTGTCTGGTTTTGTGATTCTGTAAAGTGAGTGCTGAGTCCACTCTCACAGCAACATTATCCCCTGCTCCTTGAAGACTGCCCCTGGGTCCTGAAGATGTGTCATTTGCTTCCTCAGGCTGTCATTGGAACCATGGGGCCAAGTCATGTCTGCCCACAGCTGCTGGCATTTGCATCCCTGGACACTGAGGTCTGAAACTCGACCCTGGCAAGGGCCCTACCCCCTTGGAGGAAATGGCTGAACAGCCCGAGCAACAGCAGATGAAAACTTCCTTCCTCTTCATCCAGCTGCAGGCCCCCCCTGCCCGAGCTCACCCCTCCCAGTCTCCAGCTACTGCAGCCTGGACAGCAGCCCCAGGGGGCCCGGAGGAGGGACACATTTTCCCAAGTCCCAGGACTGGCTTCTTGGCAGGCCAGGACCTCAGGCACACACAGGGCTTGGCTGCTCCTCCCTCCCGCCTGCTGCAGAAGGGGGGCTCTGGGACAGAGGAACCAGCTGCTTTCAGTTGCTCTGCTCTGAAGGAGGAGGAGAGAGAGGAAAAATCCCAGGATCTGGATGTAAGAAGAGGTGGTGTCTGCAGAACCCCACGTCACAGGCCTTCCCCGGCCCCCGCCTCCAGGAAATTTGGACGACTACAGCCCCTGTCATGCAGACTTCGTAGCCCAGCTCCCATTATGAGCAATGAAAGCAACAATCCCTCCATGGGCTGGGAGCACTGGCCAGTCATCACTGCCCCCCAGGACCTGTGGAGCAAGGACCCTTCGTCTTGGGATGCCTTGGGATGTTCAATGCCACAGGCCATCCTGGCTCACGCTACTGACAGGGGTGAAAGTGCTATGCTGAGGAGAGGTGTTGCTACCTGCCAGGTTCTTCCCAAGAGCTGTGAAGAGGGCACCAGCACCACTGTGCAAGCTAGGAGAGCAAGGCTCTACAGATACTGTCCGCCCATTCAGACCAGCAAGAGCTACCCAGCCCTGCCTGCCGCTCTGCCTCTCAAGGTAAGAAAGCCCATATGGCTGAATCCCCAGACCCCAGCTGTTCCCAGAAGAGAGAATAGAGAATGGGGACAGATGTGCCCACTAGAGCTCCCAGTCACTCACACTTGCATGTCCCCTGCACTGTCGATGGGGTAAACCTCAGTAGCAGAGGTACTCATCAGCCACAGTTCCCCTACCTTGGGCCTAGATCTTTCCTCTCTGCTCTGCCACCTTTCCCAGCCATTAGCAACATTTTGTTTGGAAGGAGAGGATGAATAACTGTTTCCCAGATTTCTGACAAAGATAGGAGAAGAGAAGTCAGGCAAGGAAGTACATACTTTTAGGGGAAGACCAGAGGGAAGGATAAAGGAGGTACATCAACTTTTATTGAGCCCTATGATGTGTCAGCCATTATGCTAGATGTTTTTCTATACCCCATTTGTCCTCATAACCACCCTGAAAAATAGAAGCTCATACCCCCATTTCAGATGGGGGGAGCTGAGAAGTGGCTAGGCAAAAATCCTACCCCTTCCAAAAAGAAAAAGTACAGAAGCAAAACCTATTCTCCAGAATGGGCTCTGGGCATTTTAAGGAGGTTTCAGTGAATTTTGTGGAGGTTTTCAGAACCAAAGTGCAGCCTTGGAACTCAGCCACACCTTCTAAAGCCACATCTACCTCCCATCACCCCCCCACCCCACCCCAAGAAGCTGTATAGCCCTGAGCATTGACCTCCCAGCTTCCATTTCCCAGTAGGAATGGAAGAGATAAATCTGTGTGGTCTTCAAGGGTCTCTTCCAGCTTTTATGGGCTCTGTCTCCAATCATGGCCATGCTGGCTCATTGTTATTAGCATCTTATTCTCTGCATCTCTGACCCAACCTCCTCATTGTGATGGTGTTCTCTCCACCCAGTTCAGGTATACAGATCACAAAATGGATGGACAAAATAAAAAAGTATGCTTTTATTTTCCCTTTATTAACAGTTTAGACAATTTGCTATACTTTGCACATAATATAGGTGACAGGGGTGAGGGTGAGGAAGAGCGTGTGTGTTGGGGTTGGTGGGATCAGGGAGAAGAATGGGGACTTTTCTGGGGTATGGGAAGGTAGACATGGAGGGGACTCTCAGGGACCTCACAGAAGAAATGAATGAAATTTCCATCAGAAAATTGGTCTTCCATGGACTTGGAAATGATGCGGCTTCTAGATTCTGTGGTTCTCTCCTACATGCTTCTATATAACATCCTTCCATGCTCTTTCCCCTTTTAACAGGGAGCCTGTATAGTCACAGTTAAGAATCAGGGAGAAAGGATGAGCCTAAGTTCTATTCAGAGGGGAACTTTTGGAAGAAAAGAGATGCTAGCATGTTCCCTTAAGAAATAGTTTACATTCCTTCCTGGTTCTTGTATCACTCATTTCCTACAGGGATTTAGGAGGAATGACATACCCATGCGTCAGAGCCCTGTCTCTTTATGTGTGGTCACACAGTAGTTGTTTATGTACTTTGATGCTGGTTTGATAACTTGAAAACTCTATCTTTTCCTATTCTCCCCTCCCACCTTCCGGGTATAAACCAAAGCCTCAGAGCCATTTCTCTAGGAAGAAGTACCTTGGGAGTTGATCCAAGTGGGTATATTTCTCCCTTGTCTGCTTCATGTAGCAACTTTTGTGAATGGGCTCCCAGACATCTGTCCCATCTAAACTAAGCATTACAAGATTCTGGGCTAAAAACTTAGATTTGTATACTAAAGTGTTGGGCCAGCAAAAGGGACCCTCAGTAGTCTTGTCTTAAGGGAGAGAAGAAGAGAGGCAAATCAGTGAGACACTTGTGTAGGACCAGGGAGTACATGGTCCGTGAAAGGTGTCCATCTAGGGTAGGACTCGAGCTGGTTAGGAAGCAGGGCTACAAAAACTTATCCTTGAGTTTGCTGGTCAAACATGATTCCCTCCATAACAGGAAAGATGGGAGTTGTGAAATTAGCACCCTCAGACCACAAGTCCTTTAAATGCTTTATGGCTATTATTAGCCAGGTGATCCCTGCCTGGTCTTCTGTGCTAGAGAAAGGAGTACAATTAACAGAGAGAGGTTTTTCCATCTTCCCAGTCCTGAATAGATTAAGGTGTCTGGATTTGATAAATTAGTGTATAAGAATTCCCTAGTCCTCTCATGCTTTGGAATTTAGCTGTAGAAGTCACTATAAAATGGCAGCAGCCTGATTAAAAATGTCTTCTTGTCACCTATGAATGGAAAGCCCTTGAATACCTGTAGTGGAAACTTTCACCTGATGTGCTCATGAAAAAATGTGATCGATTATATTTATTAAAGTGAAATTTTGGTTATATGGAAGCAAAGTCTACACACTACACACTACATGTACACACTACATGTGTTTCATAGGCTTGAGGTCCTTGTATTAACTTTCCAAGCAGATAAATCTGGATCTTAAGTGTAAAGTCTCTTCTTCACAATGCCCCAGCTGCCTAAATATATTGCCTCACAGTTGAAACAAAAGGACTCCAATATGAAAATTATTGACTTATATCCTTCCAAGTATCATAGGGAGTGAGTGCGGCAAATCAAATCAACTGATTTTTAATTTATAGTAAAAACAACTATAGCACTTTATGGCCAATATAGGGCTTCCAATGCACTATTTCCTCTTATTAAAACATCAAAACTCCATGAGGATATACATTATTATCATCTCCACTTCATGGATAAGGAGACAAGATGCTTGTAGATGGTCAGCAATTTGCTGGATCCCATGACTAGGACATGGCAGCTCAGGACAGAACTCTAATTATCCAATTGGAGGCCAGAGCCCTTTTAGCCTTCTTTCAGTGTCTTCTGAGAGGGTGAGATTTCCTTGGAAGGCAACCCACTACTTCCTGGAAACTGGGACACTCTACTCCTATTTTCTCTGGTGGAGAGGATGGGAGAAGGACCCTTGGGAATATCAGGTCTAGTGACCAGCCTTGTGTGAACAAGCACTGCTTTCTAGAAGCAATGAAGGTCTGGGTTTGGAGGACATGGTGTTCCAGCTCTGGGTAATGCCAGCTTGAGGGCTGTAACATTCCTGTGGTAAGTCCGTCAGTGTGAATCAGAAAATGTTCCATGGTCTGAGGCCACAGCTGCCCTAAGGATTTCTTGGGCCCATGTTCTGCTGCCTCTCTGTGGGAATGAAAGGAACTGTTGATGTGTGTCTTGAATCTGGGGCTAAAGATACAAAGACCATACCAAGATAAGACAGACACAACACAAAAGAGAGGGGAAAAAAAGCTTTCTCTACAATCATTTTGGAAAATTTCCAATTTTTTTTAAAACTAGGTCTTTATATCTTACATATTTTATGTTTTGAAGTAACAATGACTTTTGGTATTTAATTCATAGTAATTAAATATATTTTAAAGATCTTCCTCCTAGTACTATTTTTACAACCCCCCCCCCCCCAAATTTTCATCTATAGCTTTAAATTTCCCAGAAATTTTACCTCTCTCTATTGGTCTTCCTTTTTTTCCCCCCTCCTCTCTCATCTCAAAAGCAATCACCTTTTTGAGTTTTTATCACCAGCTTTTAGGAATGTTCAAGTTTAGAAGACAGAGTGGAGAATGAGCCAGACAGATAAGGAGCCCACGGGAAGTATATGTGGGAAGGAGACAGGGATGGGTAGTTCTTCTTTAAGATAGTGCATACAAGTGCGATGTAGGTCTATTTTCTTATAGGTAGGCCCTGGCAAGCAAACTAGAAAAAATAGTTTTAACTTTCTGCATCTTGGATTGTTTTGCTTTAAAATAAGACCAATGTCTGAAATATGTCTGTAAGTTTTTGACAGAAAGTTTTTATTTAAAATAAAGGTCACTGGCACTGGAATTTATGAGATGAAAATGAAGCTCTGGTTCTGTCAACTAGCTAGCTAACTAGCTAAGTGGCCCCTGACAACTCACTGAACAAAGTTGCTTATCACATTTGTTCTCTGAGGTCCTTCCAGTTCTGACTCTCCATGATTATGAATCTATGAATCCAGAAAGGGAATGAAAACTGTTTAATGAAATAAAAGTATTAAAACAATTTAATTTCATCTACCTCAACTTGTCTCTAAAGATTAATGGTTTTATCAAGTGACTTCTCTGCAAGAAAGACATACACATTGGGCTTGCCTCTCTCTCAGGGAGATCTGGGACTCCAGTGGGCACTGGGATGGTTATATACATGAATAGCACAGTGCCTGGCACTTCACAATTAGTTGAATGAATGAATAAATGATGGAATGAACTTCATAAAGGCTGATTAATGCTCAGTGATATGAAAGGGTTAGTGCCTTTTTTGAACAATAAAACAAGTCCCCACCATTTTAGGGCCAGAATTCCCAGCTGTCCATCCCCTAACCATTGATATTTCCTTCTCTGACCAGATTTTGGTTGAATTAAATTCCCTTCTGGAGTTGAATACTGATCCCCCCCCCTCCCCCGGGTATACTTAAACCCCCTGGAAGAGGTCAGTATCTTATCTGGGGTAAACACTTAATTACCCAAGCATCTTTGACTTTTCTGACCTGATGTAAGCTTAGAAACTGTTCTGCACATAAAATGGTAATCTAGGTAATTCAATCTTTACATTAATCCTTCTTGGTGAGCAATTTAGAATTTTAAAATAGAAATTAGAACAAAGAGAGAGCTTGCACAAATGCCCATATAGTAGTTTTAACAGTAATATAGATAAATGTGTGGTGGTGTCCCTTTTAAAAGATTTTGGTACTTAGGAGACAGTATTGATTGGATTGAAAAGCTTATCTTTAGTCTATTTTACATTGCATTAGTTTTGACACAGATGTCTTGATTTATTACTCCAATAAATGAAGTCTGAGATAGCAGAATGAGTTTCAATTCTTTTTTATCTTGCAATTTGCCTCAGCGTTCCCATGACAACATTTTCTCACTCTTTTTTTCTCTCCTTACTCTTTCCTTTTGCATTCAAATACAGACATCTTATGATCATTGTACAAGTGCTACCCTCATGGAACTATATACACTTCAGCATCTTGATTGGAAGTAGAAGGCAGAGAGCACAGGGGCCACTTTACAGTTGGGTGACCCTGTGACATAGAGAAAAGCAATTGGAGTGGGAGCTGGGACATAGGAGCTGTGGCCCTTTCCTTGATTCAAGTTAGCTAAGTGAGGACAAGTCTCTTCATCTGGGTCTTAATTCCTTATCTGTAATGTGAAAAGATTAGACTGCTTTCCTCCCATCTAGCTCTGTGATTCTAAGTCCTTGCCAATCCATTTGTGCCCATATTTTGGAAATTCAACCAAAACTATAGCTTTTGATGATAAATCTCTAAAAGCCCATCATATTTAGAAGTTACTATGAATTGGGAAACTCCTTTATTGGTAAAATTAGAAGCCTTTCTACTATCCAGAGGATAAATAAGAACTGAATGTATTTTAAAACACTTTATACGAATATATACCAAATTTTCTAATCTTGAGTGTTATTTGTTTTTACAAAATATTAGTAGTATTACTCAAATATTAGGTTTGGCCTGAGACATTTGGACAGAAGCTAAAGTTGAGGGGTTTTGACTATACAAAAAAGAGTTGTGTTTTGTTATTCTCCCATATTAAAAGGAAATAAATCTGTTGAAAGGTGTTTTTAGTCTCTTGAATCAATTATTCAGCAAAGAAAATGTTGGCAATCAATTCCAATCAGAAATTAAAACCTAGAATGATGAAGAGACTTATCTTCACTTAGCTAGTTTGAATTAGTTTCAACAGATTGCCTTCGTTTAACTTTGAAAGCTTGTGCCCTTGAACAAAAGTGTTGTATTAGGATTCTTGTTCTAGTTAGGATTCTTGGTTGTGTATAACAGAAATCTTCAAAGATACTTTATCCCAAATGCAGGGTACTCATTGGAAGAAAGATACATGTGTAAGTGTAGAACCCCAGGGCAGAGGCATAGATGGTCCTCAGGACCAATTGGAATGAGAGCTCCAGAGCTTTCAGGTCTCTCTCTTTATCTCTTTTCTTTGTTGGACTCTGTTCCTCTCTTTACTCTTCTCTGAATCATTTTCTCTCTTTCTGCATATCTGCTTCCTCTACCCCCTCTTCCACAGGGAGGAATATGGCCACCCACAGTTCCCAGGTTTACATCTCCTCTCTTTAGAGAATTCAGACCAAGACTGAAACCCCTTAGGACTGCTTCCCAGCCCCTGGGAAAAGGCTCCCTGGTCCATTGTGGGTTGGGTGTCCCCCAGTTTACTATGGGGCAGGGGCAAGCACAGCTTACATGGTACTATCAGATCTGCTGACAGGCCAAAAATGGTGATGAATATGTATATCTTAGAAAGGGACAGTTTCTAGAAATTAATGCGATGTGGAGAGGAGGGGAGCAAATAATGGACAACGAACACAATAAATGACCAAAAACACTGCCAGGGTGTTTTCAGCTAAAATTTATAAAGTGTTTGCTTTGTATAAATGTCCTGTCTGAGTCTTTTCAAATTTAAAGGAAGCCAGTTTTTACAGCCTTTGGGGAGATTTTAAAAAGAGCATCCCTGAACTAAGCAATATATTAGAATCAAACTATTGCTTGATACAGTTTATGAACAGATTTCTTTTCCGACTCTGATACTGGTTATGACATTGTAAATTTTCTCTTTCAAATTTGTTTCTTTGTATATTTTTCAGAGATTATAGGGTGCTATAAGAGTTACACAAATATAAGTCCTTAGTGAAAGTGGGGTTCCATACTAAGCAGATAACCATCTTAGATTCTGCGTGTGATCTCTTCCACTTTACAGCAACTCACTGGGACTCCTGACCAACAGTGTTCAAGAAGTAAGAACAACAAAAATCACAAACATAAGCCACATTCCTTGAATTGGGCTATACTGATTCCTTGAATTGAACCATATGAACGAAAAACAAAAGGTGGGCAAAAGAAAGAATGATGGTTCCATATAGTTAACATTGTTGGGCTATTGCAGGGCTGTGTTTTTAGGAAGCTCCCTTTCCCTCATTCTAAAGTAATCAGCAGTTCCGACTCCTCTTTTGGCTGCCCTTTGTGTTGTGCATATTTCCTGTGACTATATTTAGTCAATTTTAACTTTTTGGAATTTAACTTTCAATTTTCAGGATGTGTGAATTTGTATTAACCTTTAAATTACCAGGTCCAGCAGATTATGAGGGCATTATTCAAGCATTTACAATGTTTTGTCATTTGAAAATCCTACTTTATCAGCAAGAAGATTTACTTCTCTTTATTGAATTCTCAAACTGATTGTATGGTAAAGTAACAATTAAAATGTCACACCATTTATCCCATGTCATAAGCAGAAAGATCTCACAAGAATTTGTTCATATACACTCAATCTTTTCCATAAAGGATTTCAAGTGCACTGCAGCTATAGCACAAATAATAAAAATAACGGCAAAGGTAAAGGTAAATAGTAATAAATAATCAGGTCTAGGAAATTATAAATAAGGATCAAGATGAAGAAAAGATCACGTCAAAATCAGGAAAACAACAACCAAAAATGCCATAAAGGTCCACAGAGTTGGTATTTTTGAAAGTCAGATTTGGATCTGTGCTTTCTATGTATCCAAGCTATAAGGGACATGGTTAGCTACACATTTCTCATTGTGAGAAAAGTTGGAGGAAAGGATAAGGGGAAAAGGAAGGAAGGAAGGAAGGAAGGAAGGAAGGAAGGAAGGAAAGAAGGAAAGAAGGAACAGAGAGAGGGAGGGAGGGAGGAAAGGAGGGAATTTCTGTAACATGTTCCACAGAAATAATTCTCTCAGAAAACCAAATATTGCTTAGCCTTTAAAATAGCAATAAAAAATAAAATTTGGGTAAAGTGTTTTCTAAGAAACACTTGATATTTACTATTTCCTTGTTTCTTTAGATGTATATACAACATAATTTTCTTGATAACTTGAGTAATTACTACAATAGTAGTATTGTTTGTTGGCAACTTTACATCAGTAAGACTATTTGCTTTTATGCATAATGCCCCCAAATATTCTGCTGTGTGAGTTCTTATTGCTGTTTAGTAATTTTTCAATTTCCTACATGTTGGCCTATTCCTTCTTGCTATTATTAATGTGCCTACATCTAATGTACTTTTAAAATCCACCACAATCCAGGAAACTAGATAACAAATGTGTTTAAATTGTAAATCAACTTTGTTAATTATGTAAAGTAAAAGTAAAAATGCTCTTTGTGAGGGGTTGAGTGGCTCATCTAGCAGGAAATCTCATGAGTTTTAATACGGACTTTTTTTCTTCTGATTTTGTGTGTTCAGACATGGTACTTCTGCTTTCTATAACTATGGTCACAATCTGGATGAATAGTTGCTAAAGAAATAATTTCTGGACTCATTCATTCAATAAATATTTCTTGATCACTGACTATTCCAGGCACTGGGGATACAGTAATGAATAGGAAAAAGTCCTTGCTTATATATTCTGGTGGGAGCAGGAAATGAAACAAGTAAACAAGACATGAACATACAACTTCAGATTGTGACAAGTGCTTGGAAGAAAATAAAACAGAAGGAAGTGGTGAAGTAATCTGCGTAAGAATGAAGTTTAGTTTGAAAGTGAGAATTGGCCTCATGGGGAAGGTGACTTTTGAAGTAAGACTTGAATGACAGGCAGGAGCCAACCATGGAAGATCAGGGAGGGGAAGGTTCAAGGCAAGGATTAACACAAGAATCCCATGTACCTGCAGATCAATAGTGAGCATAAGTTACTAGAAAAGTCAAAGCCAGGGGCGCCTGGGTGGCGCAGTCGGTTAAGCGTCCGACTTCAGCCAGGTCACGATCTCGCGGTCCGTGAGTTCGAGCCCCGCGTCGGGCTCTGGGCTGATGGCTCAGAGCCTGGAGCCTGTTTCCGATTCTGTGTCTCCCTCTCTCTCTGCCCCTCCCCCGTTCATGCTCTGTCTCTCTGTGTCCCAAAAATAAATAAACGTTGAAAAAAAAAAAATTTAAAAAAAAAAAGAAAAAAAAAAAAAAGAAAAGTCAAAGCCATAGGCAAGGATAGATCATGTAGAGCTTCATAGACTCAGATAAGAAGTTAGAATTTTAGGGGCACCTGGGTGGCTCAGTCGGTTAAGCGCTTCGGCTCAGGTCATGATCTCGCGGTCTGTGGGTTCGAGCCCCGCGTCAGGCTCTGTGCTGACAGCTCAGAGCCTGGAGCCTGTTTCGGATTCTATGTCTCCCTCTCCCTCTGACCCTCCCCTGTTCATGCTCTCTCTCTCTCTCTGTCTCAAAAATAAATAAATGTTAAAAAAAAAATAAAAAGAAAAGAAGTTAGAATTTTATTCTAAGTACAATGGGGAGCTTTTGGAGAGTTTTAAACAGGAAAGAAATGCAGAAGTTAAGGGAAGTATGGGTGCATTTATGAAGTAACTGCCCTACAGTTACTCTGCAGCTTAGAGAATTTAATATTCTTGCCCACTTCTAATCTTATCAAAAAATCCTTGAGGCACACAATTTAACTTCCTCTGGATGATAGGGAGCTCTAATTTTTTCCCCAAAGTCCTTTAGCTCTGAACTGTAGAGGCACGATAAATTCATGAAGTATTAAGACAGGTGGAGGAGGGGAGAATACTCGTTACTCAAGTATTTGAGATTTCCCTGAATGAAACTGCATACTAATGATAGACAACATGAGCAGGTCCTCTCAATATTTGTAATCTTGAAATGTTTGATTTTGTTTAGGATAACAATGTTTAGTATGTAAACAGAAAAACTTTCTCTCTCTTCGGTATCATTATAAAATGCATTGCACATAATAGGTGCTCCATAAATATAACCTCTAGGTTGTCTATGGCAAAGCCACCCTAAGTGACCTCCTCTTTCACTAATTCCTTCAATTCTTCCCTCACATCCCTTCCTGCACTTCGCATTTGTAAGGCATTACCTATGACGCATCCAGGCTGGTGACTTGTCAGGCACCAGTAGTAGTTGGCACTGTTGGAGTGGATTTTATTCAATCCAAAGTAGAATAAAATTTCAAACTGTCTTTGGGGTCATAAATTTAGCATAGTGGTATATTTATGAAAATATATTTCTCTTGTGGCTTAAACTAGTGCTCTCGGGTGGGCCTGTGGCCAAGGAATTACAGTAATATTTCTCTTTGGCTCAGCTTGTTGACCTAGTTTCCTAGGTCTACTTTGCAAATAATCTTTGTGAAAAATGTCCCCTCAATAATAGTAACTATTCTCCTAAAGAACCAGCTTTACTCCATGCCTTGAATAACCTATAAAATAAATATTTTCACCATAAATAATCATCCCTACTTTTCATGCCATTTGAGAAAGCTAATGGCAAAATTCTTTCCATTTTCATCCTCAATCTGTTTTAGTAGGTGAACTTTTTCTTATAATTTGCTACAAACTGCTCTTCCACCTTTTTATACTGTTTTGTGAACCATTTATGGCTGGCTACCTTCTGTGCATTTATTGGGTTGTCTTATTGTTTGTAGCCTCTGAAGCCCTTTGAGAAAAAAAGTATTACATAAATCCAACTAGATGGAATTATACTATTGACTACCTAAGTTACTCTAAGCATTACTAAATGAATTTTTTTAATGTTTCTGTTGGTTCTTTTTGTAAACATTAAACAGGAGGGAGATTCTTTTCCTGCTTTCTATAAGCTTTAAGTTTGAGGCAGACAAACATATACACAAAGAGGCATTTTTAGACATATGCAAGAAACATCAGCAGAATACAGACAAAGGGTTATAACTTTGTGTAATAATCAGTATAGGCTTACACTCGAGTGATGACCAAATAAGAAAGTTGCGCAAGTTACTATCTGCACATCATGATTTGAGGTGAAAAGTCACCATCTCTGTTCCATATTGTCAGGGCATCTCATACTGGAGATGGTCTTCATGGGCCATCTGAGTGAAGGCAGGAAAATTGTGGCTGATTGACAGAATGTAAAGAAGGTTTGCATTTGGAGTTTCTCCTGGGTTCAGGTGTGAATTTCCTTATGCTTTAATAAAGAACATAATCCAATCATATACACATAGAGTGAATGTTTTCCTAACTGAAAATTAAGATTTCTGGGTTGTAAGTTTATACCTTTTATTCAGAAGTATAAAAAATAAATTTAAAATAATAAGCTACATTTACTCAATAAAATACGATGAAAAGAAACACATATTTTAGCATAAAAATATGCATAATTTAATGCAACATTGGAAAATTTGAAGTCAGGACCAGAAAATCTGGACACAGACTACCATGTTTGTGTGTTAGAGAAAGGTAGTCTCCCACCAGACCAAGATTTCTCCTCACCCTGGAAGATTTCCTTTTGCGGGGTGGGGGGAGGGGCAAGCAGTGATGACAACTGATTAAGGCCACTTTGCAAGTGTTGTTGATAGGAGACTGCAGAAACACAGGAATGGGTCCTATAAGCTTAATCAAAGTCAGGGAATCTGAAGCAATTTCCTGGTCAGAGTGTGCAGGGACATGGAGAGGGGAGGCTGGGCTAGGGATGCTTCTTTGAATGCAGCACCTTTTGGAAGGACCACAGTCTTGCCTGTGGCACATGAAGGATTCTGTCATTCAGACAACAAACCAAAGCTGGTATCCAGGTTGAGAGAGGGCAGATTGTAATCCCTGAACAAAAACGAGGGTTAGAACTTTGTGACACTATAACAATATGTCAGTTCGCAATAGTAATGTATAGATTGGCTTTTCTGCACCTTTCTTCCCTGACAAAATGATTACTGAGACCTCGTAGGCCCTTAATCATGAAGATAGACCAAAGAATTCATAACGTTAATATCCTTCCCTTGGCAAACTAGTCTGGCCTATACTGCAGGTGGAACAGACTTAACCTTATGAAAAAATTGGGGGGCGCCTGGGTGGCACAGTCAGTTAAGCATCCGACTTCAGCCAGGTCACGATCTCGCGGTCCGTGAGTTCGAGCCCCGCGTCAGGCTCTGGGCTGATGGCTCAGAGCCTGGAGCCAGCTTCCGGTTCTGTGTCTCCCTCTCTCTCTGCCCCTCCCCCGTTCATGCTCTGTCTCTCTCTGTCCCAAAAATAAATAAATGTTGAAAAAAAAATTAAAAAAAAAATTGGTTCCTATTCTGTTAATACCAGGAAAAAGAAGAAAATAATCTATTCATGAACTATAACTACAGCAGTTATCATTTTGTTATTTTTAATAAAACCACATTAAAATCTTCCTCCAATACCCCACCTTCCTGGACTAGCAATAAATTCAGTCCCAGATATTCTCAGGGCTCTCTGTCCACTAAAATTGGGCCACTGGTCAAGAAGTTTCCATGATATGAAAGCATTCATGAATTTTTGCATTTACCTGTTCCTTCAGTGCATGGTCAGCTTAGCACTGTATTGAAGAGCACAGAACCTGGAGCCAGACTCCAAGTGTGAGTCTCAGCTCTGCCTGCACCTTCCTAGCTGGGTAGCCTTGGGTGAGTTATAAATCTCTCTGTACCTCAATTTCCTCATCTGTAAAATAGAGGTGAGGTGAGTACCTACTTGATAGAAAATAATAATTTAGTTCTAATATAAATATAAAGCGCTTGGACCCATACCTGGCACAGAGTACATAGATGCTGGGGACCTCCAACTTCAATCACCAGTTCTCCATCCATCCTAACCTTTGCCAAACTGCCTCTCATTCTAGGCTGTGTGCTTTCAGGTCTGGCAGCTCCATTGCTTCTGTGAACTTGGGCCTGGGGTCTGGACTCCCTCTGTGCTTCTAGAAGAGTAACACATAGGAAGTAGACAAGTCAGAAGTAGGGGAAAGGAAGTAGAGGTCCCTCTCCCTGTAGGTCTGAATAAAGATTCCTTCCACCACCAAATATAAACATAAAGGCTATTATTTTCCTTGTTTAATCATAACGTTTGTGTTACATACCTAATATCTGAGTTCTCTATTAAGTCATCATCTACTGCAGGCCACAAATGATGGGACCTTGAGAAAAGGAAAAGTATTGAAGCATAGAAATCTTCAGGAAAACAAGAGAGCTCTCTGTACTTGGAAGAGTGAAGTAATTTGCCTCCGAGTCCTAAACAAGGTTAGGAAGTGGGAGGAAAAATATCGAAGCCTGTAAAATCCTGACTAAAGTGCGCAAGTCATTTCATAAACACCCACCTTCCCTTTAATTTCTGCCACTCTCCAGCTTAAAACTTCCTCCAGGGCACTGCCTCTGAGCAGCCCCCAGAATTAATCAGGATTCTCTTTATACTTGCCAGGCTCAGGCCAACACCCTCCTCTCCCAGACACTTGTTTCAGCATCTTTAGCATCTTCTAACAGAAGAGAAATGTCTTGAGGGACACCGTTCCTTGACGTATAAACCTCCCCAAGGCACAGCAAGGGACTTGGCTTAAAGGGAGGGGAACTGGAAAAAAATAAGGAAAAAATTCACAAATTGATGTCAATAAATTATTCTGCCAGTCAACATGGTTTAGAGAGATTTTTAATTATTAGACCACATGTAAAAATAAAACACTAAGACTGGGTCTGTCTTGCCTAAGTAAAAAGGAAAGAGTTAAGGAAAATTTGGATTTTACAAAAATTTATTGATAAACTATGTTGGTTCTCTGGATTCAATATCCTGGATTCAAGTTGCTTGGTTAGTTCCAGTGTCCTCTTTTATCTTTCTTTCTTTCTTTTTTTTTTCTTTTTTTTTTTTTTAATTTTTAGGAGGGAATGCCAACCTTCATTTATACTTGGGTTTGAGTTCACAGCAATTTTTTTTAATGTTTATTTATTCTTAGAGAGAGAGAGAGAGAGAGAGAGCACAAGCAGGGGAGGGCCAGAGAGAAGGAGACACAGAATCTGGAGCAGGCTCCAGGCTCTGAGCTGTCAGCACGGCGCCCCATACGGGGCTTGACTCATGAACACAAGATCATGACCTGAGCCAAAGTCAGCTGCTTAACCGACTGAGCCACCAAGGTGTCCCTGAGTTCAGGGCCATCTTAAACAGTATAGTAAAGCAGGAAAAAGCACAGGTCCACAACCAAAGTTCAAATTCCAACACAAACATATTAACTATGTGACAACTGGCAAACATTATCTGGAGTTCCTTCAGTAAGGTGGAGAGAGTATCACCCCAGCTTCTTGTGTTCCAGGATTCTTTACCACAAAACTGGGGATTTGTTGTCTCGCAGCTTCAAAGAATGAAGAGGTGGACACAAAATAAGCAGCAGGCAAAAGTTTATTAGAATATAAGATTAGAAAGGAATAACAGTAGGAAAGCTCACTTTACAGAGAGGGGACATTCAAAAGTGACTGCCCAAGGATTATAGGCAAGGGTTCTTGTTTAATAAGGTTCTCTGGTCAGCCAATTCCCCTTCCCTTCCCCCTTGTTCCTTCTCAGGTTCTATCCTTATTGGCTTGATAGCTCTAGGTGCTGGGTTGTCCATTCCTGATTGGCTTGTTTCCATTGTATGAGGGATGGTCTATGGCCATAGTTACGTCTCTTGTCAAATTCCAGAGGGGGAACCTAAGGGAAAGTAGGTGGGGTGTGTTACATTCTTAAGAGAAACCTTATGCCTGAGGGGACTTGCTGAGGTCAGACACTCTCAGCATTGTTCCAAAATAGGTGTTTTTTTCCCACCTGAGGACCTCAGGCCCTAATCTTTCCCTCTCTGCCTACTGAATCCTATCTTCTCCTATCACACTAGCAGCTGTTGCAGCCACATCCACCCCAGCCTGCTTCTCAGGCACTCTACCTGAAAGGCAACTGGGCTGAAAGACAGTGGGCTCTGTAAGTCTCCATTCTGCTGGTTAGCGTGGGACTTGGCAAGCTGTCGATCTTTTGATGGAGCCTCTAACTCCAAATGTTCACTAAAGGCAAGAAATAGGAACTCTAGAACTGATATAAGGGCCAAGTGAGAAAAACTGCACATAGGTCTTCAGTAAGTATTAATTATTTACAAGTGTTGCCCAGGACAAGGGTGTGTCCAAAGTGCGCAATGATGTGCAAAGTCGGGTGCACAAGACAATCTGTTTGGTACAGAAAGAAAAAGATTGTTGTACCCCTTTTTATGTTTTTATCTCTCATCTTTTAAAATTTTTATTTTGTGTTTTAAAATTTACATGACATATTAATATGATAGTATTAATTGTAATGACTGGGTTCAGGGGAAAATGTTTTAACATTGCTAGGCATATCATACTAAAAACAAATATTGAAAACAAATACTATTTACATGACAATTTTATCTAATTCTTAAGCTTCTTGTAACATCATGATTCATCTGAAATAGGGCAGGAATGCCCAGAACAATGATCTAGTTCTGCTACAAACTCCAATGTGTGGAGGTTTTTCCCGCACCACCAATTCTTCTACCCCAGCTGGGTGCCCTGCAATACAACTCAATTATGACACTACATGGAGCTAGCGTCAGATCCCAGATTAAGGGTTTAGTACTACAAGACTGCCCCACTTCCCCCATTTTAAATGCCAGACCAGATTATCACCTTTGCTTCTGACTTACTGGCTGGGTTGAATTAGTTTGCTAGGGCAACTCACAGAACCCAGAGAAACAGTTTACTTACTAGATCACTGACTGGTTTCTTATAAAAGGATATAACTCAGGAACAGCCAAATGGAAGAGATCGCAGGGTGAGGTATGGGGAAATGCCTTGGAGCTTCCATGCCCTTTCCAGGAAGACATGCCACTCTCCCCAAAATCTCTAGTGTTCACCAACCCAAAGCTCTTTGAACCCCATCTTTTCTGGTTTTTATGGTGGCTTAATTGCACAGGTACAATTGATCAAATCAACCATTGGTATTTGAACTCAGGTTCCAGCCCCATCCCCTCCCTGGAGGTGTGAGAATGGGGCAGTGGACTAAACTTTCCAACTCTAATCACAGGTTATTTCCTTAAGGACCATGCCTCACCCTAGGGGCTTTCCAGAAGTTACTTCATTAACGTAACAAAGGACGTCCTTTAGGAAATTCCAAGAAATTTAGGAGAGACAGAGCCTGAGCATGGAAGGAGCAGAGAGAGAGGGGGATACAGATTCAGAAGCAGTCTTCAGGCTCTGAGCTGTTAGCCCAGAGCCCAACATGGGACTTGAACTCACAAGCCGTGAGACACTGACCTGAGCCAAAGTCGGAGGTTTAACCAACTGAGCCACCCAGGTGCTCCATCCCTTGTAATCTTGAATTCTTTACTTTACCTTATAAGATGAGGTTTGGAGTAGGGCTGCCAGATTTAGCAAACAAAAAGAGCAATATTTGGGACATACTTATACTTTTCAGTATAACTGTTGTTATCTGAAATTCAAATGTATTGGTGTCCTGTATTTTATCTAGCAACCCTTGGTTGGAGGTGTACTTGGCAACTGGTCCTTGTTTGGAGTCCACTTGTACTCAGCCAGCTAAGTGATTTCGGGCAAGTTACTTAACTTCTCTGGGCCTCACTTTCTTTGTACCCCTCCATTGTTGTGAGCATCCTTTTTATAGAGGATGTCAAGCACTTGCACATTTCTTGCACATAGTAGATAAAGTTCTTACTAAATTATAGGTATTATAATAATCACAGATGACCCTGTTACTTATAGTTTCAAGTATTACCTAGTTTTACCTAATGTTACCTAGTATTACCTAGTTTCACGTTTTTTTTTTTAATTTTTTTTTTCAACGTTTATTTATTTTTGGGACAGAGAGAGACAGAGCATGAACGGGGGAGGGGCAGAGAGAGAGGGAGACACAGAATCAGAAACTGGCTCCAGGCTCCGAGCCATCAGCCCAGAGCCTGACGCGGGGCTCAAACTCCCGGACCGTGAGATCGTGACCTGGCTGAAGTCGGACGCTTAACCGACTGCGCCACCCAGGCGCCCCCAAGTATTTTTGTACAAATCTAATCTCCTTTACTTTACTAGAAGGTGGGATCCACATATGCACAGACCGCACATAATGGGTACATAATTGGTTGAATTCTGTATAAGTACAATTTCTACCCAAGCACTTCTGTTGAGTCTGATTGACTGGCTACTTGGCTGGCCCCTTTGTCCAATTCTCCTATTCCCTTCCTTCCCCTTCCCCCATAAGAAGAATAAGGCTTGGTTCCTAAATTATTTCAAATAAGATAAGCCCTTGTGGAAACTGCTTCAGTCAGTTTTTACAGGCCAATAAATAGATCCCACAGCATGTATATGATTTACCGTTCATATTAAATTGAAAAGCTCCCTAGTGTAATTCTTTGGAACTACTGATGAAAATGAAAGGCATTCACCAGAACTGTTGAAAAGATTTAATGACACTTGCATTCAAGCTGCTGAAAGTAAATAATTATGATGCTGGGTGGCTATTCTTCTGCTGAGTTTAGACAGTTTAAAACAACTTGTCCTGTGTTAGCTTGACATTAATTCAAGGTGTGTGAACAATCTCCATCAGAACTGTGGGCAACATATGATGGAAACTTAGACATTTTTTTATAGATTTATGAAGCATAACAAGGATTTGGAGGAGGGGACCCTCAGGACAGTGACAGGGGATGGTGAGAAGGACTTCCTGGAAGGCTCACCTGTCCAGATCACCCTATGAGAGGGAGAGGTGCCCAGGAGAAAGCACCACCAACAGTCACAGCAAGCCCAACTCTGGATGGTTTGTGTGTCAGTGCACCAAGGCACGTCACTCGTCTTCTAAGCCAGATCTTTGTCCTGCCCCCACTTGCTATCAAGAAGGAAAAGAAAAGTGAAAAATAAAGACTGACTGTGAATTTGTGTGTGTTTTTTTAAAAAAGGTCCTTGACCTTTCAACGTCCCCCATTTCAACCCTGCTATTACTAAGTATCCCACTGGGTCACCCATTCTCCTCAGGTGTTCTGGGACCTCTGTCAGGTATCCCCTGAAGGGGAGAAAAAAATTTTCCTGGGTCCAAGATCCTTCTAGCTGGACCAAGAATGAAATTTACAGGGTTGCCTGGGTAGCCGAGTCAGTTGAGAGTCCAACTCTTGATTTCAGCTCAGGTCACAATCCCTGGGTCGTGGAATTGAGCCCTGTGTCAGGCTGTGCACTGAATGTGGAGCCTGCTTGAGATTCTCTCTCTCTCTTTCTATCTCTCTCTCTCTCTCTCTCTCTCTCCCTCTGCCCCTCTCCCCCACTTGTGTACTCTCCCTCTCTCTAAAATGAAAAAATAAGAATTAAATTTACATGAGACAGATTAACATGAAAAAAAACCCAGTTGCATTAGGTACACACAGAGACCCAATAATGAAATTGAGACCCAAAGAAATGACCAGAGCAAGCAGTTTTTATACTTTTTACCCAAAGAAACAATAAATCTGTGAGGCATTGACAGGACAAAGAAAACTTAGCTTTAGGAACTTCAATTAGTAAGGAATTCTAAACAGAATTTGGGCTGTGGTAGTAAATTAGTAAAAAGTAACAAGGGTTGTTCACACAGCCTTCTTGGCTCTAAATTTCCTATCTCTGGCAATTAGGATGTCTCTTTACTTCTTGTGCAGGGAGGGTAGCTTTCACAGGGGAGATTTGTTTCCTGCTTTCAGGGGTACGGGGAACTGTCTGAGTGTCCTTCTTGCACAGGCTATCTCTTAAGTAACTTTTATTCAAAATAATCAATATGCCAAAGTGGTACATTTTGGGCAGCCTGCCCTTGGCCCCTATAGCTCTGTATGCAGGCTGCAGAGGAGCCAAAGTCAGGGTACTGGGCAGTCAGTCCTGATTCCTAGCACATAGGCTTGAGCCATGAACAAATGAACTTAATTGAACTTTTGTGTATGTGGACGATCATTCTCTTCCACAGCATTTTCAGAGAGCATTTCCCATGTACTTGACTAATGGAGGGATTTTCCATCTGATTCCGGGTGTTCCATGTTGAAAGCCAAAGGGAGATCCCTGCATTTGGCAAAAAAGACAGAATGCATAGGCAGATGCCAGGTGCATTTCTCCATGCTGGCCAGAAAACAGTACAGAAGGCTGCGTTTGATAAACCCATTTGGCTCAAAGCAGGAAATGAGTCCTACATGGATGGCTGCTGTGGGTCTCTCCAGAGCAGCTCCCATCTGCTTCACCTAGCTTACTGTGCTTCACTTCACCCTGAGCCTTGAGTGCCACCCTTTGTTGCTGGCTCAAGACACATTAGGAAAAACTCTGTGTGGACCACTGAATTGTAATTCCATCTTCTATTTCTGTCTGCCCATTTTTGTGGGATTTCCTGTCCTTTCACAAGCTATTTAAGTGATGCTCAGGAAACTTATGGTTCAGACTTGTGAGCTCATCGAATGCATGGTTAGAGTCCAAGGGCTTTTCTGACACCCTTTCTGTGGGACGTGTTTTGGAGAACTCAGTGATTCTTGGTGCAATGACGGCTTTTGGTTTCCTTATCTCTCAAATGAAGATTTGGATGCGATGACTCTGGAGTGTCTTCCATCTCTAATATTCTGTGAGCTTCTGGAATGGAATTATAGGTATGAATATACTATAAAGCACTATAAAGTAAGTGTCACTACTGTTATTACGTTTTCCTCTGAATCATATCACAAACTAAGATGTAGCACAATGCCTATTTCTCTCAATAATTCCTTCAAATCGACCAATTTTTAAAAATGATAATTGAGATAATTGAATGTCTTCCCAAAGAACTCATCAGTCTTATAGCTTTAGCATTAACTTTAATTCATTTAACAGATATTCCTTTGTAGGCTGTGTGCTAGACATAATGGATATTAATAATAATCATAAAACCAGATTTGTTCTTGAAGTGTATATAATCTAGCTGAGAACACAGACCTTAAATAAGTATTTAAAAGTGTGATGAGTATTACAAGGAAGGACAAGATTCTACAGAAATGTAAAATGGGGGCACCCATCCTGGTTTGAGTGGGTAAGAAAAGTTTTTTTGCCAGGAGTAACTATCCAGATTAATAATAACAGCTAACATTACTGAGTATTTATCATATGTCATCATGTTATGTGCATTATTTCATCTACACTTCACAAGAGCCCCATCAGGCAGGGTCTATTATTGTTTCTACTTACAGACCAAAAAAAAAAAAAAAAAAAAATCAAAGCTGTGAAAAGGCTAAAAGCAGTTGGAGAGTTGGAGACACCTGGATATGAGTGCAGGTAGTTACACACCATGTTCTTTGCTGACTCTGGGGTAGAAGAAACGACAGACAAGCCTGGAGACAAGGGCTGCATCAGATCCTGCAGGTCTTGATGGACTGTGTGAAATTGCACTGGAAGAAAGCATCAACTGGTTACTACTCTTGGGAGGGAGTTTCTCAATGTCCCTCTGTTCCTCAAGAAAATAATGTGTTTGTAAAAGAAAAACAAGCTGCTTTATCATTCAGAAAAGAAGGAGATGGGATGGTTTATATACAGCCAGAGGTATTAGGACTTGTGAGAAATAGAATTTCTCTGAAGTAAAATTTTCTCATAAGTAAGATAGATGGCATAATCTAATTTTCTAATAAGCTTTGAGTAATAAAACTCTATAATTATCTTAATAAAATTCTACCTGATATCTATCAGATGGCAATAATAGTGAATATTCACTGTTTTAATAATAGAATTATTCTAGTTAAAGTTACAAAGACATTGATTCTAACAGGTTCTTTTTCTCAATACTTAGAATTACTTTTTAGGGAAAAAGTGGGAATAATAAATATTATAATAGCAGAAGGGAGGAATTTTATTTCTGACATTTTAAGCACAGCTCTAAAAAGTTTAACTTAAACATTTCTTAGCTAGGAATGACTTAACATTTAGGAGATGAATTTTCTGGGCAACATTTAGATTCTTCAGTATTATTAGAATGTTTCCACCTTGACTTCAAAAGAAACAATTTAAGTGTGTCCAATATTACTTTATCTAGGTGCATACCAAAGCATCTTAAATTAGTAGGAATTGCATGCTACTAAAGCGTAATTAATTATAAGTCAGCTACCTGGACTTCTCAATTAACTTGAATTTCTTTTTGTATTGTATTTAAGGCATAAAGGAAATTGCCAGATAATAAGGTGTTAAAAAAAAAAAAAAAGAAAGAAAAACACCTGACATATATTTTAAGACTAAAACATGTCATGCTGACTGTGTACCTCAGGCCAAGATTCTGTGCATTCAAATTCTGCTACTCTTGGGATTAAGAGCATGAATTTGGAAATCAGATGGGCCTGGGAGAGTTGTTATTACATTCACTATTTGTCTCCAGGCAGGTTATTTAATTTCTTGATAGCTCAATTCATTCATCTGCACAAAAAGGATAATAATACCAGTCTTGCTGTAATGTAGGAAGAGTCAAAGGGATTGCATAGGTAAAGCAAAGAGTCACCTCATGACAGGTGCTCAGGAAACTGAAATCATTTAAAACCAAGATTTAGTCATCCCATTATCAGAAATAATCAAAGAAAAGTGACATTACATTTGGTATTCAGTACTAACTCCTGTAAAAAATTATGCCTTCAGATTTTCAAAAATTACTTTTAACAATGATGGTTAAAATTAAAATATTTCTTGGTTAACCTTTGGTAAATTACAATTATAATCAGGTAACTAGAATGCCCAATTTAGAAAATATTCAGGTTAATATAAACTTGATTTTTTATAGTATTCAGAAACTATAGTGTTTTATCTACAAAAAAATAGGATCATCTTTTCGAAGTCAATAGAATTGTCAACTCTAATTTTAGCAAAGTTTAAATAGACTTCCAGGTAGGAATTAGTGCTGTTTTTTTCTGCCTTTTTAAGCTAACTCTGAGTTCTTCAAATCTTACTGTCTCATGCATGCCTTCTAATTAATTTCTTAGTTTTGTTCTTTGTTGAATATGTATTAGCACCTTTACTTTTGCAGGGCTAATAGATGTTCTTCTTGACTAATTTTGAATGGTTCTGAATTTTCTTTTCTTTTGCATTTGGGGCAAAAACAGTCACATCACATAGATATGACTTTGAAAAGATCGATTTTTCAAATATAGGTCATACCATATATACATAGTAACACCTGTGTAAAATACTTACTAATCTATCTGCTTGGTCAATACAGATTTTGGGGTAAGGTACTATTTCCCCAAAATGTGCACTTTAGATGGTAACACAGCTTTTATTATTTTTATTTTAAAAGTTATATATTTTAAAGAATATTAATATATACCTTATACTTATGATACCAGTTTGCCATTTATTGATAATAATTCTAAAGATTTCTTCTTAAATTATTTAAGTAAAAAACATTAGGAATTGAACATATATTATTCATATGCAACAAAAATTGTGCAGATGATACATGAGGAGGTGAAACCAGGGAAATAGGAATATTGTTGCTCTTAACTGCACGACTTGGGTGAGTCACTTCACTATTATTTTTTCCACTTCACTTTTCTAAGCCTCAGTTTCTTCATCTACAAAATGGGAATTGGACCTTATAATCACCCCATCAACTGTAAGCATCCTTCTGACCACACTTAACTCATCTTTCTCTCACAACTACCAGGATAGTGAGGGAAACACTGCCATGTGGCTCACTGCATGACTGTAGGATTCAGTAGGTTAACTGAAATGCCTTCACTTCTACCACTGGAAGATGCCTCTCTGTCTACAGTAATAGACTATATATAGTAATTTTCTTTTCAGTTGCCTACTCATAGAGATACATTGTATAGCCACAAGCCGAATATTTAAACATTGTGTTTTTGTTTTGTTTTTGTTTTTGTTTTTTGTGCCCTGGACACGTGAGGTGCAATGAAGGAAACAAGAGAAATGTCAGAAATGGTGAATGTCCTCAAGGAGTTTACTTCCTTCCCTGGGAAGGCAGTAAGAGAGCAAGTTAGGCATTTAGGTGAGCAAATATAATTGTATATGGGGAATTTTACCTAGGATGGGGAGGTGAAAGCTGTTAGCAAGTTTAAGGAGGAGAATGGGACATGACCTGGAGGGAAGAGGAGTTAAAAATAAAGGGTAAGAAGAAGGAGAACATTCTAAGCTGGGTTAGCTGTGTGTATAAGGTCTCAAAAGTGATATTTTTAAATGTATAATTTAGCAAACTTACCAGAAAAAAGGAAAATAATAATACCTGTTTACTCTTGATTTGCAAGCTAACATGCTTGTTGGTTGAGTCATTTTGTTAATTATATCTTGTCACCCATGATTAAGTTATTAACCATGTCCTTTTTTTTATTTTCCAAAATACTCTCTAACTATAAAGATCTTGACTGGGGCGCCTGGGTGGCTCTGTTGGTTAGGTGACCGACTTCAGCTCAGGTCATGATCTCACAGTTTGTGAATTCGAGCCCCACGTTGGGCTCTGTGCTGACAGCTCAGCACCTGGAGCCTGCTTCAGATTCTGTGTCTTCCCCTCTTTCTACCCCTCCCCTGCTCATGCTCTGTGTCTGTCTCTCAGTAGCTTCAGATTCTGTGTCTTCCCCTCTTTCTACCCCTCCCCTGTTCATGCTCTGTGTCTCTCTGTCTCTCAGTAATAAATAAATGTTAAAAAATAAAAATAAATTAAGAACTTGACCAACTAAATTACTTTATTTCTTTTGCTTGTTTGTTTTGTCAGTGTGGTGTGGCTAGGGGGAGGTAGGGGGAAGGACTGCCAACTAGGATTTCATTTATTTCATTTATTTCTTAAGAAATTCTAAGCTGGCATAAGAAAATGGGAAGGGGTGCAGACAATGAGGCATGATCAGATGTCACTGGTGGAGGCTGGCACCTGGCTGATGCCTGCAAAGTGTACCCAGGCTATAAAGAAAACCCTGGCTAATGAATGTGCCCCACTGTGTTTTGTGACTGATTAAAAGAGGACAAAGAAAGGGCCAGTAAGAGTAGGTAGAAGCCAGGAGCCTTCAACAAGAGGTTGTTGTTACCTTGCCAAAGAAGATATCTAGATAACCAGGGACAGGCAGCTTCTGAGCCACTTGCCATTCTTAAGCTTCATGCCTTTGCATTACTGGTTGTTTCCATGTATCATCTTTCATTTCCCTCTTTCCTCCTTTAGTTAACCTTATAATTGAGGAAATCATTAAAGAAGAATTTCATCCTATCAAAAAATATGTGTAATTGAAACGATGATCAATTTGGCTTCATTAGGGAAGCATATTTCAAAGTAACAAGATTTATTGACATATATTAATATTAGTGTTGAGCTATGTAAAAGATCTACAGATCTCTGTGGCTATACATATAAGGAAACCAATAATCCTATAAGTGAAGCTACAGATATTTTTTATGTATTGATAAATAAGAGGCATTGATGGCAAAATCTCTAGATAGATTTTTTTTTCAACTTTTATTTATTTTTGGGACAGAGAGAGACAGAGCATGAACGGGGGAGGGGCAGAGAGAGAGGGAGACACAGAATCGGAAACAGGCTCCAGGCTCCGAGCCATCAGCCCAGAGCCTGACGCGGGGCTCGAACCCACGGACCGCGAGATCATGACCTGGCTGAAGTCGGACGCTTAACGGACTGCGCCACCCAGGCGCCCCTCTAGATAGATATTTTTAAAACTACTTCTTGGAAACTCAATTAAATTTTAAAGGTTTTTTTTTTCCCAAGTTTCCTCTAGTCACCTGAAACCACATACTCCTTGAATCCCCAAACTTCAAAATGTATTCACTTCCTTCCGCTGACATTATTTGCAAATAAGGAAGAAAACAAACCCCAGCTCAACAAAACCTAACATTTCAGGGAGTTAGGGCCCTCCAAACATCATAATATAATATAATTGCTATAATTTGAAAGGTCAGTGACATTTAGGGCTGTCTCGGTCAAAAGCACTCACCTCAGGCACAGATCTGATGGCAGCCTAAGCAGACTCGCTAATCCTTTGGTCCTCAGCACAGTTGCTTGGAATGAAGTGCTAGGCCTGGCGCAAAATACGAGTTCCTATGGCTATAGGAGACAAAAGGCAGCGGAGCGGGCACCCTGGACTGGAGGCTGGCTGAACAGAGCTGAAGGGGACTCTGGCAGGCTGGAGAAAAGAGAATGATCCAAGACAAAGAAAAGCCTTGAACTTTCTATGAATTGTTGTTTCTTTCCTATTTCTCTCCCTCTGTTATCTCCCTAATCTGTTACCTAACCTTTCTTTCTTTTGTTGTGGGAGTGACTAAAGGTTTCAAGTTCACAAAACATGTTCACAAAACATAGAAAAATTTTAATTTTTTGAGTAACTGATAATAAACTTGCTGTCATAACTTCCTTGCTTAGGTGCTGAGGGAGGAGAAAGGGGAATCTATTTGATCTCCTCAAGTAAAATATCCCAGTGCAACCTGTACTGCTTTAAATCTTAGACTTTCCGAAAAACTTAAATCTCTCCCCCTCCTGCTCAGGCTAGTTTTTCTTCAGCAGCAGCTGCTACTGCTGCTGTTGGAAATAGTGAGTTGCTGGGCCTTGGCATGTCCTGTATTCCTCATCCTTCTCGTTATTTCCCTGTTTTTAACTTTGAGCTGCATTCTCTGCAGAAGCAGCAATAGAGCTGGAGGGCACGGAAACCATCTTCCTACAAGAGTGAAGGCAGTCTACGGAATCTACAAGCCTGGGTATGGTCATTCCATTGTTGAACCCTGCTGTGTGCCAATTCCCTGGTCTGGTTCCTGGCATGATGATGCAGACTCAGCCACAGCTGGGTCCATTTGGGTGCAGAGAAGTGCCCATGACTTAGTCCCTGACCATTCTGTTTTTGTGGTCTCTGGTAAAATGGGGTTGCAGGGTAGGTGGCATACAGAATGTTCATGGGCAGCATTCAGCTCTAAAATGTAACCAACCCAAAAGATCATTGGAGGACAGTCAAACTTTCCTGTGGCTCTTGCCAACAGTACATGCTGTATCCCTTCAGGCTGGGCAACTCAGTTTTGTATAGTCATCACAAAGGCAAGCTACTGGCTTCCCTCCCTTGGTTAATCTCATTTGGGTCACAGAAACCAGCTGAGTTTTTGCTTTGATACCCAAAGCCACAGAGAACTGGAATGGCAATATCCTCACTTTCTCTTTCCTTGGTGTGCTCCATGCTATGGTCCCCTCTCATTTTATTGGCCTACTGCTGAGCTCTGAGCTCTTGCTGTTGAAAACATCTAGATAAGCAAATGGCACCATTCCTTAATTTCCAGAAACATCTCCAAACTTCAGAGGATTTTTGTACAATGTGCTTAATTACTCAGTTCAGAGGAAAAGAAGGCATACTAGCAGTAGTTTAGTTGGGTCTAGCTGGTAAAGTAGACAACACTTAAAAAGGTATCATAAAGTAAAATTAACTTTTGTGTATGTGTATATGTACATGTGCATGTGTACACAGTTCTATGAATTTTAACATATACATATATAAAAATGTACATATATAAAATATACATATATAATACATAAATATACATAAATAATACATATGCATGTAAATTTGTGCAACCAACCACCACTATAATCAGGAATGGTTACATCACTCCAAAACCTCACTTGCACTATTCTTTTATAGATATACCTCCCTCTCACCCATAATCCCTGGAAATGATTGATCTCTTCTTTCATACAATAGTTTTGTCCCTTCAAGAATGTCATAAAAATGGAATCACAAAGCATGTAATTTTTTGAAACTTGCTTCTTTCACTCAGCTAGTCTGAAGGATTTTGAGATTCAACCAAGTTATTAGTTATTGCATGCTATCAACAGTTCTTGCTTTTTAATGCTGAGTATTCCCCTGTATGGGTGTTCCATACTTTGTTCATCCATTTAGCCTAGGAAGATATGGGTTGTCTCCAAGTTTTAGTGATTATGGATTTAGCTGTTAAAAACATTCATGTACAGGTCTTATATGAACATTAGTTTTCATTTCTCTGGGAAAAAGACTCAGGAGGGAGATTGCTAGGTCATATGGTAAGTATATGTTTAATTTTATAAAAACGAAACAAAGCAAAACATGACCGCCAAGGTGTTTTCCCAGGATGGTTCTACCATTTTGCATTCCCATCAGCAATACACGAGAGATCCGTTTTTCCTCATCCTTGCCAGGATTTGGTATTTTCTTTGTTTTTGTGTTTATGCCATTCTAACATGGGTGTAGTGGTATTGCTTTATGGTTTTAGCTTTCACTTCCCTAATGGCTATCTTTATAACCTCTTTAGTGAAGTAATTATTCAAGTCCTTTGCCCATTTTTTTTCTATCAGCCCATTTATTGAGGTTTTTTCCCTTCTTTCTTTTTCCTTTTTTGAGTTTTGATGTTTTTTTATATATTCTAGATCTAAGTTCTTTGTCTGGTATGTGGCTTGTAAATATTTTATCAATCTGTAGCTTATCTTTTCATTTTCTTGACAGTGTCTTTCACTAAACAAAAGTTTTTAATTTTTCATGAACTATAATTTATTGTTTTTTTTTCTTTTATAGATCATGCTAATGGAATATCATGTCTAAAGATCTTCGTCTAAGCCTAGGTCATGATATTTTTCACTTCTTTTAAAAGTTTTATGGTTATGGGACACCTGGGTGGCTTCATCGGTTAATTTTTGTAGTTAATTTTTGTGTGTGAGATTTATTTATTAAGTTTATTTATTTATTTTGAGAGAGAGACAGAGCACACACGTACAACATGGACAGGGGAGGGGCAGAGAGAGAGGAAAAGAGAGAGAATCCCAAGCAGGCTCTGCACTGTCAGCATGGAGTCCAATACAGGGTCCATCTCACAAGTCCGTGAGATGATGACCTGAACTGAAATCAAGAGTCAGACGCTCAACTGACTGAGCCACCCAGGAACCCCTGTGTATGAGAGTTAAACTGAGGTACACTTTTTTTTAAATAAAGATGACCTATTTTTCCAACATCATTTGTTGAAAGGGCTATACTTTCTCTATTGAATTGCTTTTGCATTATTGTTAAAAATGAAATAGTCATATTTGTGTGGGTCTGTTTCTGGATTCTTGACCCATATATATTTCTTCATGAATAAAACTCTGTCTTATTACTGTAGCTTTAAAGTCTTAAAATTGGATATGTGATTCCTCCAACTTCATTATTCTTCAAAACTGTATTAACTATTCTAGTTCCTCTGCCAGTCATATACATTTTAGAATCAGTTGGTTTATGTCTTCAAAAAATCCTGCCTGTATTTAGATTGGTATTGCATTAAATCCATAGATCAACTTGGTGAAAATTGGCATCTTTTCCATGTTGACTATTCCAATTAATTAACAAGTATGTCTCTATTTATTTTGGTCTTCTTTGATTTTTTAAAATGGATATTTTGCAGGTTTTAGCATATAGCTCCTGAATATTTTTTTAGACTTTACCTAACTAAATATTGCAATTTTGGGCATTATTATACATGGCATATTTAAAAAAAATTTTTTAATGCTTTTATTTATTTTTTTTGAGAGAGACAGAGAGTAAGAGTGGGGGAGGGGCAGAGAGAGAGGGAAACATAGAATTTGGAGCAGGCTCCAGACTCTGAGCTGTCAGCACAGAGCTCAACGCGGGGCTCAAACTAACAAACTGTGAGATCATGACCTGAGCCGAAGGCAGACACTTAACTAACTGAGCCACCCAGGAGCCCCAAATGGCATATTTTTTTTAGTGTTGACTCTTTTCTTTTTTAAATTACAGTAAAATACACATAACATAAATTTAACATTTTAACCACTTTATTTTATTTAATTTAAGTAAACTCTACCCCCAACCTGGGGCTTGAACTCATGACCCTGAGATCAAGAGTCATATGCTCTACGAACTGAGCCAGCCAGTTGCCCCCACACTTTAACAATTTTAATGTACAATTCAGTGGCATCAAGTACATTCATAATGTTGTACAACCATCACCACTATTTAGTTCCAGAACTTTTTTATTACCCCAAAAGTAAACATTATTTTTTAAACTTCAGTTTTCAATTGTACATTATTAGTATATAGAATTAAGACTTTTGTGTATCTTGTGACCTTTCTAAATTCACTTACTAGTTCCAGGAGTTTTATTGTAGATTTCTTGGGATTTTCTACAAAGACAATCATGCAGTCTATATATGAGGATAGTTTTAATTATTCCTTTTCAATCCATTGAGATTTTTATTTTATTTTTTATTTAAAAATTTCCCATTTCGTTCTTCTTTATATCTTCTGATACTTTCTATTTTAATATTTCTTTCAAGAATGTTTGTAATTACTTATTTTAGCACTTTTATAATAGCTGTTTAAAGTCTTTTGTCAGATAGTCCAGCATCTATGTCATCTTGTTGTCATGTGCTGATTATTTTTTCCCTCATGAGTTAACATCTTCCTGATTCTTTGTAGGCCAAGTAATTTTAGATTGTATCCTGAACATTTTGAATATTAATTTATGAGACTCTGAGAACTGTTTAAATCATATGAAGAATATTATTTTTGTTTTAGCAGATAACCAACGTGGTTAAGTTCAGGCTAGAATTCCAACCCTCCTTTTGTAGTCTGTGGTTCCAACGTCAGTTCAATTTTCAAAGCTCTTGCAGAACTATTTAGATTTATCTCACAGTTGTACCACTCAGTGGTCTGTGTGGGGCCTGGGTGGAGTTTGTCCATTAAATCAGTTCTCAGAGTCTGATTTGCTAATTAATTAAGGTCAAATCCATGCATGGGCAGGACAGGATTGCGCCTAGCAGTTCATGAACAATTTTATGTAGAGTTAGTTTCCCAAGGTGCTCCCTCTTCACTACCTCCCTAGTATTTTCCAGTTCTCTAGTTTTCTCTTTTTGATCCCCTAAGCAGAAACTTTCTACTTCCACAACTGCACTCTATTTGGGCCACGTGACAGGAGGAGATGTGTGAAAGAGAGGATGACAGAGAAAGAGAGAGAGAGAGATGAAACAAAAGGAAGCAATGGAATTTGATCCCACTTCTGAGAGCTACAACTCCGTTGAACAGAGAAAACGTCTCTCTCCCTTTGAGGTTTGGAGTTTGGGCTCCAGCTGTTGCCACTGCAATCACTGCTGCCACCATTGCTGCAGGATAATCTGGAGAGTGGTATTAACAGGGAATCTTACCTAGTACCTGAGAAATTGGAGAAAATAAGAAACAAAGAGATGACTTCCCCCACACCCTCTGAAATTTAGTAGATCCCTTCATTGCTTTTTAAGCCAGAACTAGAGTCCTTCTGATCTCTGTATGCATCACAGTGCTCACTTCCACATTTCCAGCTACCTCAAGTTCAGGCTGCAGGATACTGGAGGGAAAATAAAATGGTAGACTACCAACAGCTCAGTGCTATTTTGAATTCTAGTGTTCTTCCCTGATCTGCCTGCTAATATATATTTCCTTTGTCAGGTCTTTAAATATTTGAGCCATGTTTTCTGTCTGGGTTTTATTGTTGTCTTTAGTGAGAGAATGGGTGATATGTGCTTATGACATCACACCTAGAAACAGAACTTCTGACAAGTTTTGCATGACATAATTTTTTTAACCCAACCAATTTTGATTTGAAGAAGTGTTAATTAAAGCATCATATAGAATTAGAAGGAAAGATTACTGGATCTATACTCTTTCCATGCCTCAGCTTTCTCTTCTGAAAAGTGATGATAATAATAATTTTTACTTTACAGAGTTATGAGATTTAGATAAGGTAATGTATATGTTTGTGCCTCAAACACAGTGTTATATAAGCTTTTATTATCATCATCATGTACCATTAAAAAGAAGATGTTAATCACTTTTGTAAGATAAGATCTGTGTTTGAAATTTCAAATATATGTGCAATGAGAGATAAAAAGACAAAAAAACTTTAAGCAATTATATAGAAATGTATATATACATTTCCTATAAATGTAGGAAAAATTTTAAATAAACATAATATCAATTTTATACTTATGTGTGAAAGGTAAGCAAGCAAAATACAATGAAATTTATATGTGAAATTTAAGCAATAAAAAATCCACTGAAAATTTGGAGTTTTTTTCTTTACTATAGATACCTATTTGTAAAAATAAACCATGATTTTCATTGAAACTTATTACAAATGTGAGTTTTATTATTAGATTAAAGTATAATTTCTCATTATTTGTCTGAAGAAATATCAAGAATTGAAAACTCATTGAATTCTAAATGCCGAAAAAACTAGGATTCCCTGTTAATACCACTCTTTGATTTGGGAAAGCACTGAGTCTTAGTGTTCAAACTAGTAACAGTTTACATCTGCTTGATTGAATTTCCCTAAAAAAGTCCTGTCCAAAGTGTTTGAGAAGTGTCCCTTCCATTCTTCCTGTTTTTTACACACAGGAACAGTCACACTAACAATTCTATATATTTTGCCAGACTGTTCTCAGACATTCTTGGGGTTAGTCTTTAAGTCAGAGATGGGACATTCTTTTGCAGTTTTTCAAAAGAGCATAGCAATAATTTGATTAGCTGACATCATTCTTTAATTTAATTCATATCTCTAAAATGTCACCATAGTTCAACCCTGTTTCTCCTTAGAAATATTTTCTTCAGAAGTAAACAGAATTAACCCATTACCATCAAAACTGTGCCTGCTTGAATTATGCAACTACTGCATGTATGGTCTTAGTGAAAGACATGACTTGCAACAGCTTCTAGTATTTTCTGTTCATCTCCAAGAGGCAGTGTCAATAACCTTTCTACCTGTATGTTGTATCTTACCTGATACCCTCTCCCTACTCTCAGTAGTCATCCTCCACCTGAGAGCAGCTCTCCACCAGAGAGCAGCTTTCACAACTCCTGCATTCTACCATTCTTCCCTTATGTTAATAGAGCTAGCTCAAGAGAAGACTACAGAGGAGTGGGCACTTTCTGAATATTGGCATTAAGCATCTTCCCTTATGCTGGCGAGGAGAGGGCACAAAGTGTGCCCTTTATGTCACTGACCTCTGGGGAGAAGTGAAAGTTACAGTGTGGTCTGGGTTTTCAGGGATTACCTCTAAGACTCATCTGGGACCCCAAATTTCCCTTCCTTCAGACTCCTTCCTATACAGTGAGCTTGCAGGTCCCTCAACTTTAATTTGTCTCTCCCAGCAACTTGAGAGTGTAAGAAAAGAGAGGCACAGTAGTTGCCAGTCAAAGAGTGAGGGGTGACAAGGCGAAGGCAGTCTTTTATTAAGAGAAGATGAATGCTAACTAGTTGCTCTGGGACCTGAGTTCTGCACTTCTCTGTTGCTAGACATCCTGTCCATTCAAACCACCCATGAATACATAGCATTGCCTTGAGGAAAGCCTTGAATATCTATGGATTGGATCAGACACTTTCACAATAACCAGTTTTCTGACTTCTATGGGGAAATTATTTGACCTAACAGTGTTTTCAGGAAATTGTAGTCATTTATATGTTGTCTTTTTTATTTTTTCCATAATATATCTGAAATCAAGATTTGATGTTCTCATTACAGGCTTTCTAATATATATTAAAATAAGTACATCTAGCTATCAAAATATTATCTCTAGGGTGGGACACATGTATCAGTATTTCACAGATCCCTGGGTGATAATAATGTCTGGTCCATATTGTTGAGACCTCATGCTTTAGAGGGTCGGAGGGGTGCCTGCGTGGCTCATTCAGTTAAACATCCAACTTCAGCTCAGGTCTGATCTCACCATTTGTGAGTTCAAGCCCTGCGTCAGGTTCTGTGCTGACAGCTTAGAGCCTGGAGCCCACTTCAGATTCTGTGTCTCCCTCTCTCTCTGACCCTTCTCCACTCACACTCTGTGTGTGTCAAAAATAAATAAACATTAAAAAATTAAAAAAAAATAAAAGAAAAGATGAGATGTTGTACATGAATGTCTACTCTATTGGCTAGCACATAAGTGTTGTCTTTCTTATACTTCTAATATATATGGATATTTCCTCTATACCCTTTCACTGATGAGCAGCTGAAAAATCTCAAATTATAAATAAATGTGCTTTAATAAGGTGATATACTCTAAATATATGCCTTCGTTGGCTTCTACCAGTAAAATCATGTACATCTTGATTTCATAATACTGAGAGTAAACGGCTTATGTTTTTTCAATGGTGGTTACTTGAAGCTGTTTTCTGTAGAAGAATGATATCACCAGTAAGCATATGGCTGAATGCCTAGACGGAAGGTGGTCAGTTGGCCACAAAATCCAAGGAAAGTTTTTTTTTCTTTGTGGTTCCATCAGGCTCTTGGCATATAATTGTGAACTTTTAGGGTTTCTACCCTCTTCTGGCTTATGGTCTAATGAAGGAGAAAGACCACAAATAAAACAGGAAACTTTAAACAGAAAATAGAATTACAAATTGAGGAAAGTACTACAAAAATAAAAGAATAGAGAACCGTGGGTGAAAATAATGGGAGCATACTTTACATTCGGTAGTTTGAAAAAATCTCTCTGAAATAAAAATATTTATGCTCTAAGAACTAAAAATAGTTTATTTTTGCTTTTGTTTCCCTTGCCTCAGGAGACATATCTAGTAAGAAGTCACTATGGCCAATGTCAAAGGGGTTGCTACCTGTGTTTTCTTCTAAGATTTTAATGGTTTCATATCTCACATTTAGGTCTTTAATCCATCTTGAATTTATTTTTGTGTATGGTACAAGAAACTGGGCCATTTTCCTTCTTTTGCATGTTGCGATCCAGTTTTCCCAGCACCATTTGTTGAAGAGACTATCTTTTTCCCATTGGATATTCTTCACTACTTTGTTGAAGATTATTTTACCATACAGTTGTGGGCTCATTCTGAGTTTTCTATTCTGTTCCATTGATCTATGCATCTATTTTTGTGCCAGTACCATACTGTCTTGATGACTACAGCTTTGTAATATAACTTGTAAGTCTGGAATTGTGATGACTCCAGCTAGGCTTTTTTTTTTTTTTTTTTTTTTCAGGGTGGCTTTGGCTCTCTGGGATCTTTTGTGGTTCCATACAAATTTTAGAATTGTTGGTTTTAGCTCTGTGAAAAATACCACTGGTATTTTGATAAGGATTGCATTAAATGTGTGGATTGCTTTTGATAGTAGAGACATTTTAACAATATTTGTTCTTCCAATCCATGAGCATGGAATGTCTTTCCATTTCTTTGTGTCATCTTCAATTTCTTTCATCAGTGTTTATAATTTTCAGAGTACAGATCTTTTATCTCTTTGGTTAGGTTTATTCCTAGGTATCTTATTAATTTTGGTGCAATTGTAAATGGGATCGATTACTTGATTTCTCTTTCTGCTGCTTCGTTATTGGTGTAGATAAATGCAACAGATTTCTGTACATTGATTTTGTATCCTGTGACTTTACTGAATTTGTGAATCAGTTCTAGCATTTTTTTGTGGCATCATTTGGATATTCTGTATAGAGTATCATGTCACCTGCATATAGTGAAAGTGTGATTTGGAAGCCTTTTATTTCTTTTTGTTGCCTGATTGCTGAGACTAGAACTTCCAGGACTATGTTAAATGACAGTGGTGAGAATGGACATCCCCTGTGTTCTTTCAGAACATAGAGGAATCAAAAGGATGATACTAGCTGTGGGTTTTTCATAGACGGCCTTTATTGTGTTGAGGTATGTTCCCTTTAACCCTACTTTGTTGAGGGTTTTTTATCATAAACAGATGTTGTATTTTGTAAAAAGCTTTTTCTGCATCTATTAAAATGATTGTATGATTCTTATCCTTTCTTTTATTAATGTGGCATATCACATTGATTGATTTGTGAATATTGAACCACTCTTACAACCCAGGAATAAATCCCACTTGATCATGGTGAATGATTCTTTTAATGAATTTGGTTAGATTAGATTTGCTATAATTTTACTGAGAATTTTTGCATCTATGTTCATCTGGGATATTGACCTGTAGTTTCTCTTTTTTAGTGGAGCCTTTATCTGGCTTGGGATCAGGGTAATGTAGACTTCATAGAATGAATTTGGAAGTTTTCCTTCCATTTCTATTTTCTGGAATAGTTTGAGAAGAATAGGTATTAACTCTTCTTTAAATGTTTGATAGAATTTGCCTGTGAAGCCATCTGGCCTTGGACATTCATTTGTTGGGAGTTTTTTAAATAACTGGTTCAGTTTCTTTGCTGGTTATCAGGGTATTCAAGTTTTCTATTTTCTCTTGTTTCAGTTTTCGTAGTTTATATGTTTCTAGGAATTTTTCCATTTCTTCAAGGTTTCCAATTTGTTAGTATATAGTTTTTCATAATGGTCTCTTATAATTATTTGTATTTGTGTGGTATTGGCTCATTTCCCCTCTGTCATTTGTGATTTTATTTATTTTGGTCCTTTCTCTTTTCTTTTTTGATAAGTTTGGCTAGAGTTTTATCCATTTTATTAATTTTTTCAAAGAGTCAGCTCCTGGTTTCCTCAATCTGTTCTGTTGTTGTTGTTGTTGTTTAGTTTTTATATCATTTATTTCTGCTCTAATCTTTATTATTTCCTTCCTTCTGCTGGCTTTAACTTTTGTTTGCTGTTCTTTTTCTACCTCCTTTAGGTGTAAGGTTAGGTTGTTTGTTTGAGATTTTTCTTGCTTCTTCTTACAGGCCTGTAATGCTATATATTTCCCTTATATGATTGCTTTTGCTGCATCCCAAAGGTTTTGGACCATTGTGTTTTCATTTTCATTTGTGTCAATGTATTTTTTTCAATTACTTCTTTGATTTCCTGGTTGACCCATTTATTATTTAGTAGCATATCATTTAACCTCCATGTATTTGTGGTCTTTCCAAATGTTTCCTTGTGGTTGACTTCGGGTTTTATTGTGTTGTGGTCAGAAAAGATGCATGGTATGATCTCTGTTTTTTTATTTGTTGATGCTTGGTTTTTGACCTAATATGTGATCTATTCTGGAGAATGCTCAGTGTGAGAGCTTATATTTTCTTAATGAATAGCAGCAAGCTGAGGTCATCGCCAACAGTCCAGGAGATAAGGTGGGATCTGGGGAGCAAAACAAGCTTCTATTCCATTTCTTTCTGCAAATTTTCACAAAGTAAATCCCTTTATTATATGTTTATCCTTCTGTTTCATTTTATTTTTGTCTTTTGTTTTTGTTTTTGTTTTGAATATGTGCAGGTGAGGAAGGGGTTAGCAAGAAATATTCAGGTAGGTTTGCACCAGACAGATATCAGTGTTCACTTAGCTTCAGAATATGGGAACTAGAAAACCTGGGAAGGGGTTTGGAATAACTGTTGGGGAAGCCAGCACAGACACAATACATATTTTGGAGTCTGAATGGAATGTTTGCTGTCTGTTGAAATCTGAAAATGAAGCAACTGCCTTGCTAACATGGTCTCCACTAAGCCATATCTTGGTTTGTGTATGCATTTTTCTGTGCTAGTTAGATTGCATGCATGGAATATGTCCAATATTTCCATCAGGAGCTTTCTCCTTACTTTGTAATTGTACAATGAATAAAGAATCCTACTCACTTCTTCTACTGAGAGGAACAGGTCCAAGACACATTTTAGATTTAATATAAATATTCAGACATCCAGATTTTGCCTAGCCTGATTAATTAGGATATAGGAGAGTCAATTTTCTTTCTGTATTTGTGAAGCTGCAATGTAACAAACCGCCCAGAGACTACAACAGGTTTCTTTCGTGGCTTCTGAGTGTTAGATTTTGCATTGAAATAACATCTTTTTTTGTTTGTACTTGAAAAAGATGAAAGGGAAGGAAGTTATCCCATGAGAAAGTTGCTCTAAATGATCACATTTAAATGAGATTAAAACTCAAAGAAACACAACAAAGAACGTAGTATTTAACATCATGGAGGAAAAGAAAATTCATACCAAGAATAAATTATTTTCAAAATAACAGAATTATCTTTCAATAGAATGTAACTTAATAAGGCAATAGTAGCATTTTTAGTACAAGAGCAGATGATTTTAGGAAGTAGTGTATTCTCTTGCCATAGGCATCGGCATGGAGGCTGAAGCTGAATTGTATTGAATTCTGTATCTACCTTTGTTTGGTGGAATAGCTTTCCAGTCATGTTTAATGTAATCTGAATACAGGAAAGGAACCACTGAGAAGATTAAATCTCTGTGGCCACAGGTCACAGAGTGGGTGTGGATTTAGTTGAGTCTAAGATTTCAGCATACCGGTTTTAATTTTGCTTTGTCAACACCCTTTATCCTTAGCACCAATTCTACATTTACCTTTTCTGAACCTTTTGCTATCTTGAAATTTAAATAGTCCTTTTACCACAGGACTAGTAATGTAGATCAGTGAAAAAGTCGACAGGTCACCTAGGAAGTAGATGTGTCATTATGTATGTATGAACTGCCTCTTCAGTAACCTTCTTCAACTGTTTTATTAGGCTAGGCTAAACTCTTCCTTGGCAACATAGCAACCCCTGTATCTCAATGGATTACCACAACAAAGGTTTATATCTTGCTCATGCAAAATCAAATAAGAGAAGAGAGATCAAGAAGGTTATGCAAAGACTTTCCACTGTCAAAGCCCAGAAGTGACAAAAACGTCTCTTCCACTCACATTAGATAGGACTAGTCACACTGTACTGCCAACCTGCAAAGGGGCTGAACGTATAGGCTTCCGTGTGCCCAGGAAGGAGAAGAAAACAGGATAGAGAAGCTTCTACCACAAATTTTATATATATACATATATATATATATATATATACACAATATATATATTATATATATAACCTATATATAATAGGTTATAATATATATAATCCAGAATTATTATATATAATAATATATATAATAAGGTGTTTATATATATATATATAAAATCCAGAATTATATATTAAGGTTATAATATATATATAATCCAGGTCATATATATATATATATATATAAAAAATAAGTTAATATATATAATATATATATATAATCCAGAATTATAATTATATAATTATATATAGGTTATAATATATATAATCCAGAATTATATATTTATATATATAATATCCAGATATTATATATAATATCCATATATATATACAGAATTATATATATGTATATGTATATGTGTGTGTGTATATATATATATGTATATATATATATAATTCTGAATTAAATCCAGATTCTGGATATATATATATATATATATTATAACCTTACATATAGGTTATATTTTACATATAACTTATAATGTATAATGTATATAATATTCTTATTTTCTAAATGACTTAGTTCAATACTTCCTCAAGCCCAGAATTGCAGGTATTCCAGAATTAAAAACTGTTGGCATTGTTAGATGCTATTAAGGGGAAATTTTATTAGCATGATTCCTATTTAAGAATAAGCCTTTAAAAAAATACCTATTTTATAAAATAGTTTCAAGTTCATTTAATTAGCTCACATGTATTATTAAAACTAAGATTACCAAAAATATTAATTCCTTGGACTGCATTTGGCAAATTCTGAAGTGAAGATTCATTGCTGCATTTTTCAGCATAAAGAGTAGCAGAGGAGATGGGAGGAAGAAAACACAGACATATGGGGCAAAGAAGCTGGATCCATGCAAGATGATTACAGAGCCCTGGAAACATAATTTCCTTCCCTTCCTCCCTTCCTTTCTTTTTCCTTTCCTTCAACAAATATTATTCTATCTCTGCCATATGCCACAAACTCTGCCAAGCACCAAGGAAATGTTCACAAACAAGGTAGTCGTCATCCCTATATTAAGGTAGCACTGGGTGCTATAACAGATAAACATTTCAGTGGCATAAAACAATAGAAGTTTGCTTTCAATTGATGTAAAATCCAAAATGTGTGTTTCAGAGCAGTGGGAACTGTTTTTAATCAAGTAGTTCACTCACATGTTTCCACAAATTTTGCACGCAGCTTCCCAAGTGATTGCCATAAGACAGCAGCAGGGAAAGCACGTGGATGATCTCATGTAGGAGATTTGTACAAGCCTGGCCTGGGAGTACTCTACACCATTGCCATGTCCAAGTGTAGGTAGGGAGGGCAAGAGCAGAAAAGACGTAATGAACTAGAGAGAAATAAGCTAAAGGAGTTCTCTTCTGGTTCTGAGAAACAAAAATAAAAATTTTATCAATTCATTTGTTCAACAAATAAATCATTAATGCCTCCTCTTCCAGGGATTGTTCTAAGTATCACAATGAACAAAACAGACAAAAATCTTTTTTCATTAGACTAATGGTAAAGTTTAAAATGTTCCTAACCAAAAATTCTACTTTGGGTCTATACTCTTAAGGAAAAAAAAAAAAAAAGAGAGGTTAGAGTGGGAGAGAGCCAAAGCATAAGAGACTCTTAAAAAATGAGAACAAACTGAGGGCTGATGGGGGGTGGGAGGGAAGGGAGGGTGGGTGATGGGTATTGAAGAGGGCATTTTTTGGGATGAGCACTGGGTGTTGTATGGAAACCAATTTGACAATACATTTCATATATTTAAAAAAAAAGAAAATTTTGTACATGTAAGTAAGAAACCATGTATAAAATGTTTACTACATTATTGATTGTAAAATGTCCATCAATAGGAAATATAGGTAAATTATAATGTATTTACTCAATAGAATACTATAAAGCAGATAAACTAAAAAAATTTGAGCTACAACTATCAACATGAATAAATCTCAAAAACACAATGTTGCATGAAAAAAAAAGCAAATTGCAGAATGATTACTGATAGACCAGGGTTACATTTAAATAAGTTCTAAAACCCCCCAAAAAATAATACTGTATACTTTTCATAGATATAAATATATATTAAAAGTTAAAAATATGCATAAGCATAGTGAGCACAGAATTTAGGATAGTGGTTATTATCTACAAAAAGGAAGCAACAGGGAAATGGGTCAGGAAAGGATACACAGAGGTCCTTGGCTATAAAGCATAATTTCTCTTAGAAAAATCTGAAGCAAATATGGCATGATGTTTAGATTGGATAAAGCTGGACATTAAGCAGATGAGTGTTCACTATATCATTATTTTTATTATTACATTTCAACTTTTTTTTTTAACATTTATTCATGGGAAAGGGAGACACAGAACCCAAAGCAGGCTCCAGGTTCTGAGCTGTCAGCACAGAGCCCAACGTGGGGCTCAAACTCATGGACCACAAGATCATGACCTGAGCCCAAGTCAGATGCTTAACTGACTGAGCCACCCAGACACCCCACATTTCAACTGTTTTTGGTACCGTCTTCAACTACACTCATTTCCTCTATCATCTTCTCATATTTTGCCTCCCCAAACATCCTACATATCCCTTGGGTAGTATCTCAACTACTGGTCATGCCAAGCAGAGACATTTTCCCTTCTTGCCCTTAGGTGATGCATCCAAAGCAGTGCAGAAAGGCTGCTAGTGGGAAGGGCACAGGTGTTAAGGTTTCAAGTGGGGAGGGAGTGATAGGTAGAACATGGTCACTGTAGCTCCCTACTTATACTCAGGTTGGTACCCAAGCACCTGTCCTCCCCAACTGGTCTGATTTCCAAGTCCTGGTGCACTCAATGGCCCCACTCACTGCCTTGTAGCCTCAGGTCCTCACCTTCAGCCAACACCAAGATTTCTAGTGACTAGACTCCTCCTGCTTTGCATGGACAATCTGTCTTCTCTTGGCGTCCTTCCCCACCTTAGACTCCTTGATTAGCTGTATTAAGGCAGACCCTCCCCCCACCACCATTTTTCAAGCTCTGAATTCCAAGAAATGCATACATATACTTACAGCAGACCAATTCTCAGCTCCTGATACTTGCTTTTATAAATTTCTGTATTTTTTAAACTAGCTTTCCAGATTTATTACAATAGCTTTTCCAGACCACCTTTACTTTCTTCAAGCCTCTATCTTTTCTTCCACCTACTCTCACTCCTACCTGAGGACCTTGCCATGGGAACGTTGAAACTGTGGACACCTAGCACAAAATGCTCCATCCCCCATCACCTTTATTTATTTTTATTTCTACATATGCTCTCTCTGGCTTTGTTGAAGTATAAAAGGAAAATATTTTCCTATTCCTTCCTGGAGTTAATTCAGCTACCTTTGCTCTAAATATCTTTACATCTAAGCTGAGAGATCTTATTTCCATAACATGCCATCTTTTTCTAGCATCTTATGTAGACTGTCATTTGCAGTTAGCTTTTTGTGTTTTTTTTTTTTTGAGTGCCTACACTGTGCTAGATACAATGAATGTAATAAAGAATAACGTGTGACCCCTGTCCTCAGCTGAGTAGGGGAAGATGGTAACATGCTATTCCCCTGACTATAATATAAGTCAGCATGACACAATGACAAATAGTTCTCCAGGTGTTCACAGGAAGGAGCAATTATTCTGATGTGGGATTTTTATATCCTCAAGCCTTTACACTGCCCCAAGCCAATTTCCCCAATCCAGCAGCAAAATAATAGAAAAGGAGAAAATACATGCAAATTCATTTATTAATCCACTCAGAAAGTGTTTATTGAGTGCCCACTATGTGTCAGCACTACTAGGGTGCTGGAGGCCTCCTAATGAGCAAAAACAGACAAAATTCTTGCATTCCAAGAGCTTATTGGTAATTGAACAAGAAAAGTTTTAATTATACAAATAAGTATGAGCTGTGATAAGTGCTAAAAACAGACAATAGTGGATCATATGAGAGACCACAGTAGAAGATGTGGTCTAGTTCCAGGAAGCAAAGAAGTATTTCCTAGACCTGGGACAAGGGAACTAAGAACTGAAGACTGAGGGCTGGTTATGGAGGCAAAGATGGAGGCAATAGGAGGGCTAGCCTTTGTAGAGCTCCTGTGTGGGAAGGGAGCTCCACAAGGACACAGGCCTGGCGGAAGCAATTGAAGGAAGAGGATACCATGGAAGGCTGGGGTGCATGCATGTGAGATGGAGAGATGTCATGGGGGAGGGACTCACAGACCTGGATAAGAACCTGTGTGTTTATTCTAAGAGCCATGGAACTGTTGACAATTTAAGTAAAAAGGGAACATAATCAGATGTGTAAATAAACCAGCACTCTAGCCTCGGGGTGAGGAACAGTGTAGAGGTGTTTGGGGTCACCTCTGCTGAAACTGAAAGAGCACTGGGCTTGGAATTGGGGGTCGTAGGTTCTACCTCCAAGTTTTATGACCCCAGTGACCTTGGGCAAACTCTTTTCTTCCTGAGGCTTGGTCTCCTCCTCTGGACACTGAGACAGGTAGAAGAGAATATATGTGACTAGGTCTTGGCCCACAAGAGGCCTTCAGCCCATTTGTTTAATCTTCTATCTTTTTTTAACTTTCTCTAACCCTCACAGCCAAAATCCACCTGACAAGTAGGCATGTGGGTGAGGGTTGTAGACCATGAAGCCCACAACATTTTTGTGGTTCAAAAAAGCTTCAAAAAAGTTCAAAAAAGCTTCAGGAAAACCTCACAGGCCCAGGAGTGGTAGAGTCACTTAAATTAGAACAGTTTTCTTTTTCTAATTTCCAAATTGCATTTCTCAAAAACTAACTTAGCAGAGCTGACATGGTTTACTTGACCTACATCATAAGAAATGAGATCTTGACCTAAGAATTATTGCAATCTCCATCATGAATTGGCTGGCTTGTTTGAACAAGAGTGGTATGTTTTTAAAATCCTGGCTTCTTCAAGACTTCAAATTTCTGCTAGGTACTGGTTGGAACTAAGAAGCTTAATTGCTTTGTTCCTTTCCTTGTTGTGATTGTTTTTTACTAATGGGTTAGTTAATTAAGAGGTTAAGCTAATAAGTGGCAGGGATGGGATTCAAATGCAGGGAGTCTGGCTTCAGTCTTTGGATTTTGCCAGGTTACTCTGCCTTCTCACTAGTCAAAGTAGGCTCAGGAGCCAAGGAAGTAAAACATGTAGATTATTGTATTTTCATTAAATGAGAAAATAAAGCCATCTTCACCATTATCTTCTCTCTCATACATATAAGAGGCACAGGAAGCATATGCACACATGATTTAAGTTTAAGGGATTCCTGACCCCCTGCATGTGTGTAGGACTACAATGATGGGAGATATTCTTCTCCCTCCTCCTTGGAGATTATCACTTCCTTTTACAGCCTATGAACAGTGTTCCCTCCCCACCCCCAATTCATATGTTGAAGTCTCAACTTCCAGCACCTCAGAATGTGACTGTGTTTGGAGATAGGGCCTTCAAAGAGGTAATTAAAGTAAAATGAGGTCATAAAATGAGGTCATATGGTTGAGCCTGATTCAATATGACTGATTTCCTTATAAGAAGAGATTAAGACACAGACAACACACAGATGCAAGGGCAGCCCTGGGAGGACCCAGAGAGAAGGTGGGCATCTCCATGCCAAGGAAGACAGGCCTCAGAAGAAACCAAACCTTGTGACACCTTGATCTTGGACTTCTAGCCTCCATAACTGTGAGAAAACAAATTTCTGTTCCTTAAGCCCCCCAGTCTGTGGTATTTTGCTATGGCACCTCTGGCACACTAATAGAGCCTTGTGTAGCTCTACCAAATCTATATAAAATGAGAAAACCTGATTAAGTTTCCTCACTTTCTGCTCATGTGGACTAAATCTGACTCTGTGACAGTTTTCTTTTTTTTGTGATGAGGCTGCCTACTGCTTAAGCAAATTGCCTCTGCACATCTTTCAACTCAACATTGCACAGGTTTCTTGTTTATTGACCATGTCGATGACTTGGAGTCTCCTCTCTTTCTTCTCTCTCATTTCTCTTACAAAGATACATAAGCTAGCACTTTGGCAGTTAAATTGCTTGGAGCACACGAAGCATTAATTCAGTACCTAAGTACATTTCACTAGTTTATCCATATATTGTTGTAAGCCAAATGTTTTTTTTTACCATAATCAGTGCTATAAACCATTACATTAGAAATCTTTCAGAGGCATGGGCTTTGAATGGGGATACAAAGTACACCCTGCCCTCATAAAAGGATCCCATAAAAAATATCTGTAGCTGCTTTTACCTCCAAGGTGATAGGTCTGCCTAAACTCTGTGGTTTGTAAGAGAATGTTAGGCCACTTCTCTTTGAAGAGGCAAAGAGGTTGATTCCACTGCTTTTGAGTTAATGTCAGTGCCAGAGAGCAGCTACCAAGCCTGGCCTCACACTGGCTGCTGCTCTTGGCAGAGGCTTCAGGAGAATGAATTAGAAGTTGTTGGCCCTGTTCTTTGAAGTACTTTTTGGATGTGCACATACTGCTTGTTTCTAGGTTTAGGCAAGCCAAGGATGCTAACAGGTTGGTCAGTGGGGTTGCTGCATAAGCAAGAATAGAAAGCAAATTTGTAGGAAGATTTATTTGGGGAAAAGAATCTAACCACGAGATACTTAATGGTCAAACTAGACTGTGAGTAGATGTCACCTCACAGCAGAAACTTCAGAGCAGGAGACCCACCTGGCCACAGCATTGGCCCCAGGGCAGTGTGATATCCAGCTTCTGCCTGGAGCATGAGCACCTTGAGATCCTTGTTCTAAGGGATTCCCATTCTTAGGAAGGAGAGGGCTCATTCTATGCCTTATTAATTCACATCATTCAACGTGTCCATATTGAATGCCTGCCTTGTGCCAGGTATTATGCAGGATGTAGGAGAACAGTGGTGAATAGACAGACATGGTCCCTGCCCTTTGGGCTCAACAGTATAGTTGTGCAGAAAGCAAAGGTTGTGTTTCTTTCCCCTACCCACACTCTGTATCTCCCTCTTCTTTGTCCTTTCTTCCATTCATCTGTCCCTTGTATTCCTACTCCCAGAGGTTTGCATCTGAGGAAGACAGCCACAGGAAGAGTGATGCTTATTCCAGAGCATGAATTCTTAACGGCAGAATTTTATCATCTAGGTACAAGATACTTTATAATAAATGAGCATCTTGTGGTCTCTCCAATTACACAATCCTGAATCCCTTGCTTGTGATGAAATCTGCACAATGCATTCATAGTGCTGTAGTCTGAATGCCTTGTAGAGGTACATGAAGGCTGCTCCAGAGTGCCAAGAACTACAGAGTTAGAGACCACCAGGCTTGCAAATCAGTAGTGCATGTTGTCATTAGCAAATAAACAGCTGAGTGGCACTACATTTCTCTGCTAATTTGTTCCTGCTTCCTGCAAATCAATTTATCCCCCACATACACAGGAATGAGAGGCCTGCTGGCTGTGAGCCCCAGAGAGGTAGTGGGGTTTGCAGAGGATATGCTGACAAATGTAATTGCTGGCAGTTCTTGGTCCTAAGGATGCCAGACATAGGATTTAATTCCTAATTCTTCAGGTATTATGTGAACTAAGGATGAGTAGAGACCACTCTTGATCAAAGACAAGTGTTCACTTGCGGTCCACACCTGAGCACTTTATCTCTGTCCCTACCCAGTTTAATGCCTCTTCTTCTATTGCAGGACTAACCAATCATTTCACTTGCCAAGGACTTAACGTTGGTAAGCTTTAGTATTGAATACTCTTTAGCAGTGTGAGCAGTATTTTTTTTGAAACTTATTTTGTTGGCTTTAACAAAATTTCATCAGTGTTTACTAAAAGGATTAGCATCTGGAGTTTTATTTGGATAATCCAACATTGCATCAAATTTGGAAGAAAAAGGAATTTTAACTTGCCTTGGAAATTCAAGGCAACATTACACTTGGGCATTTCAAGAGGCAGAAGGGAATGATAAGGGGATTATAATTAAGTAAGAAGGTCTTTTGTTAAGTCTGACCTCAATCAGATGCATGGTGCTGGGAACTTAGCTCATATTTGTTGAAAGAATAAGTGATGGCCCAAGAAAGGAAATTGGTCAATGCTAAAATGATAAGTCAGGATCCCCAGCAGGTCTGTGAGTGTAAAATCTAATCATTTCATGTATATATTTTTAGTTTTATTAATTAAGTGGGGGGGGGTGCGAGGGGCAGAGAGAGAGGGAGAGAATCCCAAGCAGGCTTTGCACTGTCAGCACAGAGCTGATGCAGGGCTCGATCTCACAAACTGTGATATCATAAACTGAACCCAAATCAAGAGTCAGATACAACCAACTGAATTGCCCAGGAGCCTCTATTTCATCTTTCTAAACACATTTTCTTGTCCCTGTTGGATAATCCCAATGAAAGTCTGCTTATACAAACTAAGTTTGAAATTAATTTCGACTGTCTTTGGTAACTATCTATTAAGGACAGAGCATAAGGGATTATGGTATGGCAAAAAAAAAAAAAGATAAATAAAGGAAAGCATTGTATACATTGTATACAATTGTATATATTGTATAAAAAGGAAAGCACTGATGCAAGCCCTGAATTCAACTGGGATAAAATTGCCTACCTGGCAGGTTATTGTGAGAATTGAATGAATTAATGGATATAAAGCATGTAGCCTAATGCCAGCACCTAGGGGATGGCTGACAATTGTTAATAGCCTCCTCTCAACCTCACAACACTAGCTGATTTTTAGCTGAATCAGATAGCTGGTTTCTTTTACTTTCTTCCGTTTCTAGGATTCTCTTTCTTTTAATGGAGAAGATGTCACCAAGTTAAGGAATCCCTTAACTCTCTCATCTTTGAAGAGCGAAGAGTTTTCTAACCAGTTGGGTGAACTTCTATAGAGTCAGTCTTAGAGAACAGCTACTGGGAACTGCTATTTTCAAGCACTCTATGCTGTTGCTTAGAAATGCTTATGACTGGGGCGCCTGGGTGGCTCAGTCGGTTGAGCATCCTACTTCGGCTCAGGTCATGATCTCATGGTCTGTGAGTTCGAGCCCCGCATCGGGCTCTGTGCTGACAGCTCGGAGCCTGGAGCCTGCTTCAGATTCTGTGTCTCCCTCTCTCTCTGACCCTCCCCCGTTCATGCTCTGTCTCTCTCTGTCTCAAAAATAAATAATAAAACATTTAAAAAATTAAAAAAAAAAAAGAAATGCTTATGACTTTGTCAGGAAAGATGCTTGGCTGTGTTTAAGGGAGTATGGCTATTGTCAGTCTCAACTCCCTTAACACTTCTGATACATTCAAAATAAAAGATGTATGAATGGAATATCTAGGCCTTATGGTCAAGGTTTCCCATGATACTGTGAATCTCTAAGCTTTATATCATCTTCTGCTTAAAATTTTCTATTGCCTGTGAGAAAGTTAAAGCCCCGTATAATATCATTCAAGGATTTTCACAATTCAGACCTTAACTTTCTTCAAAGCTTCGTATCCCTGTCTCCCTGGAACATACCTAAGCCTTCACATTTTTTGTTATAGCCTTCCCATTTCTACACCAAACTCCCCTTCATCCTTGGAGAATCTCTTCTGTGAAGCTTTATGGCAAACGGTAGAGCAAGGTTCTCATAGTCCTTTCTTCTTTCAATATCACAGTATTTTTCATGTTTTACTGTAATTATTTCAATGTCTGTCCTCACTGAACTGCAAAGTCCTGGAGCCCAAGAACTGGGCATTGAAAGTCAATAGATCAAGCAAGGACTATGGAATGAGTTGATAAGGAACAGTAAATATAGTGGGGAAAAAATGATAATTTACATTCATTTAATTTCTCCTATAAGCTGAGTACTGTGCTGGATACTTTCCAGTATATAATTGATATAATCTTATTTAATTTGTTCAACAGGCATGCAGGGATTAACACATTTACAGATTAGTAAATTGGTTTAAGGATAGAGTGACTTGACTTGTTTAGACTAATTGAGGATAGAACCTAGATTTGAATTCCATCTGATGCTCCAAAACCCAGGCTCTTTGCATTACACCAGACTGGCTCAGAGAAGGGAAATGTTACACTGGAAGATATAGGTTGGCATTAGCAAACAGTACAGATTTGATAGGGGAGGAAAAGCAGCTAGGAGACTAATTAGTGGAGCAATTCAATTGTAAAGTAATAAGGGCCTGGAAAAGAGTAATGAATAGAGGGTAACTAATGACAGTGATAGATATTGACAAGGAGGAACCAAACTGAGAAACAAGCAAATAAAAAGCAGATGCATAGAAAAGTCAATGCAACAAAGTACAGTACTTGGTCTGAATGTGGCCGGGGGTCAGAGGATCTGCAGTAGGAGCAGGACACAGTCCTTAGCCTGGATCCCCAGAGATGGCTGCTCCACACCCTGTGCTGGGATATACTACCCAACAGTGTGTGGAGCAGGAAACAAAAAAGACTCATGTCCCGCAAAAAAAATCATAATGTGTTAATGCTTATGTTGAGTATTTGAGATTTGACAGGAGAGGTGGTCAAGATATTTTCCCCCCAACTATGAACATAAAGGTGGACTGCAAAAATAATAGGTTTAATTCCATTTCTCTCCCAGCTCAGATTTGTCAAGTCTATAGGGGATATCAGCCATTGCTCAGAAAGTATAGCACCTCAGCCCCGCAAAAGCACTAACAGATGAGAGGGTTGTTTGTGTTTGGCTGGATATCACAGTATATGGAAATGTTGACCCTGAACTACCACCAGAATTTTTTGCAATCTTTTTTATGTAACTTGATTCCACACGTATGAATTCTTTCTGCAGCCATTTTGGCCAAATATGCTATTTGCTTGTCTGTAATATTTGACAACATGTGTGGTCTGATGCTAAGCATAGAATTGTCCTCCTGGTTAATAAGTTTCAAGTCTTGGGTCTTTACTCTTTTTTTTTCCTACTCTTTTCTGTTCTGCCCTCCCTTAGTCCCTTTTCTTTGGACTTTTTGTTTCTATAAGGTGAAAGTAATTTGGGGACAAGAACCAGATAATTGGGAAGAGGAAGTAGGACAAAGTAAGGACCATATTTTTTGGTAACTCCCTCTTATTTGCATTCTTGGCCAACTCACTGGTAGAATATTCCTTTATTTGATCTTACCAAGATAGAAGTTGTATTTAACTGGAGAGCAATTACTCTTCTTTGGAAAGTTACACTTTCTTTTTAAGAAATATGATTCTCTCATAAGCATTTAATTCAATTTTAAAAAAGAGAAAATTGGACTTTTGGCAGCAAATTTAAGCATTATGAATGAAATTAAAATGCCCAAGTCTGTGCTCAAGAGCATTATGTGGATTTATGATACTCCTTTGAGCTATTCATGAATTCAGCTATTTTGAGGTTCAGTGACCCATGAAAAAAGCACTTTCATGAATGCTTTTTGTTTATGTCCCAAGCCGCTGCTTCTTCTCCTTCTCCTTCTTCTTAAGAAAACTGCAGAAATTCTTTGTGTTTAGACCTGGTCAATTTCACAGACTACCTACTTTGCTGGCACAGAATTGAAGGTTTTTGATGTTTCAATCACTGATATTTGGCTGTTACATAGAATTTTTTTCACTTTATGAATTATAGAACTAGATTTATCATGTCTGGTATTTTTCTTTTAAATATGTGCTGGTTTTCTTTGGAGAACATGTTGGGGACTTATATAGGAGACTCACCCCACATTCCACTAAGCATATGGAAGAGAAGTCATTTTGCAGAAGGTAATTCTAGAAGCTGGGTCACCTGCAAAATCACTTTGAAATTTGATATCCTTAAAAAAAAAACAACACCCAAAGGGATGAAATACCATGTTAGGTGCAATGTGAAAATCTGAATCTTTTTCTTCTTTTTTATTATGTAAGTTTTAAAAACTGCATGTTCATCCAGCTGTTTCTCTTCAGTTTTGTTTTGTTCCCATATAAACACACACACACACATAAAATAAGACAATTTTAATGAAAAGAGAAATTCTCTTTTTCCTTTAAAGTTTCTTTGATGATGGAATTCATGTAAAGCTCTGAGTTATGAAAATGTACAAGAATCCAAAAGAGAATTTAAAACAAAATGCATTTTGTCTCTTTGTCTCCATTTTTCAAATATGTTCATTCTTCTAATTCTATAAAACCACACAGGAAAAGCACAATTTTAAAATAATATTAGCAAATTAGGTTTTTTTTTGTTTCTATTTATTTATTTTTAATTTACATCCAAATTAGTTAGCATATAGTGCAACAATGATTTTAGGAGTAGATTCCTTAATGCCCCTTACTCATTTAGCCCACCCCCCTCCCACAATCCTTCCAGTAACCCTCTGTTTGTTCTCTATATTTAAGAGTCTCTTATGTTTTGTCCCCCTCCCTGTTTTTATATTATTTTTGCTTCCCTTCCCTTATGTTCATCTTTTCTGTGCTTAAAGTCCTCACCTCGTATGAGTGAAGTCATATGATATTTGTCTTTCTCTGACTAATTTCGCTTAGCATAATACCCTCCAGTTCCATCCATGTAGTGGCAAATGGCAAGATTTCATTCTTTTTGATTGCCAAGTAATACTCCATTGTGTGTGTGTATGTGTGTGTGTGTGTGTGTGTGTGTGTGTGTGTATACCACATCTTCTATATCCATTCATCCATCAATGGACATTTTGGCTCTTTCCATACTTTGGCTATTCATAGTGCTGCTATAAACATTGGGGTGCATGTGTCCCTTCGGCACAGCATACCTGTATCCCTTGGATAAATACCTAGTAGTGCAATTGCTGGGTTGTAGGGTAGTTCTAGTTTTAGTTTTTCGAGGAACTTCCATACTGTTTTCCAGAGTGGCTGCACCAGCTTGCATTCCCACCAGAAGTGCAAAAGATATCCTTTTTCTCCACATCCTCGCCAACATCTGTTGTTGCCTGAGTTGTTAATGTTAGCCATTCTGACAGGTGTAAGATGGCATCTCATGGTGGTTTTGATTTGTATTTCCCTGATGACAAGTGATGTTGAGCATTTTTTCATGTGTCAGTTGGCCATCTGGATGTCTTCTTTGGAGAAGTGTCTATTCATGTCTTTTGCCCATTTCTTCACTGGATTATTTTTGTTTCTTGGGTGTTGAGTTTGATAAGCTCTTTATAGATTTTGGATAATAACCCTCTATCTGATATGTCATTTGCAAATATCTTCTCCCATTCTGTCGGTTGCCTTTTAGTTTTGCTGATTGTTTCCTTCACTGTGCAGAAGCTTTTTATTTTGATGAGGTCCCAGTAGTTGATTTTTGCTTTTGTTTCCCTTGCCTCCAGAGACATGTTGAGTAAGAACTTGTTGTGGCCAAGATCAAAGAGGTTTCTTCTGGCTTTCTCCGTGAGGTTTTTGATGGCTTCCTGTCTTACATTTAGGCCTTTCATTCATTTTGAGTTTATTTTTATGTATGGTGTAAGAAAGTGGTCCAGCTTCATTCTTCTGCATGTCACTATCCAGTTTTCCTAGCACTATACTCCTGGATAGGAAGAACAAATATTGTTAAAATGTTGATACTACCCAAAGCAATCTACATACACAGTGCAATCCCTATCAAAATAATACCAGCATTGTTCACAGAGCTAGAATAATGCTAAAATTTGTATATTTATTTATATTTATAGAAAATTTGCTATTCAGCCAAAGCAATCTTGAAAAAGAAAACCAAAGCCGGAGGCATCACAATCCAGGACTTCAAGCTATACTACAAAGCTGTAATAATGAAGACAGTATGGTACTGGCACAAGAACAGACACTCAGATCAATGGAACAGAACAGAGAACCCAGAAATGGACCCACAAACATATGACCAACTAATCTTTGACAAAGCAGGAAAGAATATCCAATGGAATAAAGACAGTCTCTTTTGTTTCTTTTTAATGAGAAAAGATATATCAGAACATTAAAAAAAAATGTTTATTTATTTATTTTGGAGAGACAGAGATAGCATAAGTGGGGGAAGGGCAGAGAGAGAGAGGGAGACACAGAATCCAAAGCAGGCTCCAGGCTCTGAGCTGTCAGCACACAGCCTGACGCAAGGCTCAAACCCATGAACCGTGAGATCATGACCTGAGTTGAAGTCGGACGCTTCAATTTAACCAATTGAGCCATACAGGCACCCCTCAAAACATTTTTACTGACAAGATCAAAACAAAGAGGAATACTATTTGTTCAGAGCATGTTGGGACATATCCTTATTATTGTCTCATCTATTTAAAAGATGTCTGGGTGTATAGTCCAGTGTGTTTATCTGATATGTATTGATTTATAGCTTTCCGCTGTCTTTATATACAAACCAGGAAAGTTCAAGAGGTATAGCATTTCTAGAAGTTACAAAGTGACATGGAAAATACTTGATTGTACCTTTTGTACTGAATTTTATGTAAATAGTAGAAAGAATAGAATAGTAACTTAGATTTCTATAGAACTTTATAGCTTTATGGTTTTCATATACATTCTCTCATTTAATCCTCACAGACTAATACCTCTTTTACTATGAATTTAAGGCTCAGGGGACATAGATATTTAAAATGAGTGTCATACAATGGGGCCTATTCACTTTGGCAGTGTACCCTACCACATTAGGGTCATATGAGCTACTAAAGATAGGATAATTAGCTAGACTGTCTCTGAAGAGCCTTGTCCTTCTCTGAGTTAATGCCATTCCCATTTGGCTTCTGACTTACAGGATATAGAGGGACACATAAAAAAGTAAATAAGGCAGGTTCTACATAAAATGGGATCAAGTCTCACAATAGGTAGAATGTTGGAGTTAACCTTATATACCATGTGGTCCAAGCACAACTCATAGGCAGCATCCCTAATTCCACTTCCTGCACCTCTGCTTTTGCTAGGATATTTCCAATAATAAGGGGCATGGCACCTCACAAAGTAGCTTATTCAGCAAACTCATCACTTGCATTGATATTCTGGTCCAAGCCACCATAATCTCTTACCTAATTCACTGAAACTTAGCAGGTCTTCCTGCTATCACTTTTGTCCTGCCCTAACCTCCATGATCTATTCTCCACACTGCAGCAAGTGAACTTTTGAAGATGTAATTAGGTTAAGTTATTCTCAGATTCAAAATCCTATGGTATTTAACCACTTTAAATCTAAATCCAAACTCTTACTATGGCTTTAATGCCCAATGACCTGGCTTCCTGCCTGTGTCTCCTGCTCTTCCCTTTCTTAAGTGCTCTTCACTGACCACATGGGTCTTTTGCTCTCCCCATTTCATGACATTTGCATGCTGCTCCCTGTGCCTGCAGGGCTTTTCCTTGCATCTGTGTGTGGTACATTCCCTCATTCAGGAAGATCAATGCTCAAATATTATCTCCTCGGATCATCCTAACCAAAATAGGTCCCCCCAAATCACTCCATAAAACCTTGACCTGCTTTATTTTTCTTCATAGTTTTATTGCTCCTTTATATTATTATTTTTTTATATTCAAGTATAATTAACATACAGTATTTCAGGTGTACCATATAGTGACTCAGCAATTCTATACATGTTTATTTGTGTGGATGTTTATTGTCAGCCTCCCCACTCTACTGTAGCTCCATGAGGTAGGGACTTTGTCTCTTTATTCTTTACTATGTAGTCCCATAGTGAATTCTATACATATTGATGAAATGAATAAATTATTATAAAATTTTCCTTTCCATTTCAAGACTGAATTTATGTGGAATGAAAGATGGCTTGAAGATTCCATCTCTGGGTCATTGAAACAAAGATAGAAGTGGGTCAGCAGGAATTGTAGGGATAGAGTTTGAAGGCACTTAATATCATCCGATCCACCCCCTTACTCTAGAGATAAATTGAAAGATGACCTCTAGATCATACAGCTAGTACATCAGGGACTGGAATACGTCTTCTGTAAATTTCCCTGGTTTGTGTTTTTTCCACAGCACCACACCATCTCATTTAAATCAGCAGAAGGAGGGGAGCCTGGGTGGCTCAGTCGGTTAAGCGTCCGACTTCAGCTCAGGTCACGATTTCCCGGTCCCTGAGTTTGAGCCCCACGTTGGGCTCTGGGCTGATGGCTCAGAGCCTGGAGCATGCTTCCGATTCTGTGTCTCCCTCTCTCTCTGCCCCTCCCCCGTTCATGCTCTGTCTCTGTCTCAAAAATAAATAAACATTAAAAAAATTTTTTAATCAGCAGAAGGAGATGAGGTTGGGGTATAGCTAAAATGGTAAAGGAAAGATGATAATTTAAGCTTTATATGTGCTAAGTTTGAAGTGTTACTGGAACATTTAGATTCAGATGTCATGTACCATCGATATAAAAACTGTAACTCAGAAATGAGCTCAGATACCTACATTGATTTTGTAAATGAAGCTGTGGGAAAGGATGAGATTGACAAGAGTAGAGAAAGAGAAAAAAAAATAAGAAAAGGGAGAGAAGAGAGGGGGAAAAAGACAAAAGGCCAGAACCTTTGCATATGGAAGAAGTTTACAAAGAAAAAAGGACCCACGTGGTCTCATAGAGTCAAAGAAGAAAGAAAATCAACCTAGGGAAGGTCAAGTAGGATAAGTACAAGGCAGAAGAAGATGCAGTTTCAACAGTGTGGGACAAAAGTCAAATTTCTCAGGACAGAGGTAATAATGATGAGTGGCTTAATGGTTAAGAGCTCTGGAATTAAACTGCCTGGATTTAAATCCAGACTTCAGCATTTACTGTATGTTCTTGGTCAAGATTTTTTAATGTCTCTAAACCTTATTGACTCATATATTAAATAGGGATAAAATTAGTATCTATCACATAAAAGTGTTATGAGAAATCAATGAAATAATCCATTTAGTTTAGCCCAGTACCTGACACATAGTAACTGCTCAATAAATTTAGATATTATTTCTCTTGGTAAAAGTATGGAATATGAAGGAAAGGGAATGATAAATTTTGGAAATTAACAGGGTCAAGGGAAGACTTCTCTTGAGTGAAAAAAAATACTGTGAAGAAAGGAAAAAGGATCACAAATTTAGGCACAGATCTTAGTTTTAGGGAAGAAAAAATAGATTTTGAAATAAGAGCACAAAACATAGGGATGAGAAGAAATACGGATATTTTGATAACGAAAAACGTATTACAATGTCACCTTGATAGATTTGTCCATGTCCCCAGCTTGTTGGGAGCTTTTGAGTCTTTGTTTCCTACAATGCCACACATTGGCTGATAATTCTTTTTTTAAACATAATTTATTGTCAAATTGGTTTCCATACAACACCCAGTGCTCATCCCAACAAGTGCTCTCCTCCCTGCCCATCACCCACTTTCCCCTCACCCCACCCTCCATCTACCCTTGATTTGTTCTCAGTCCTTAAGAGTCTCTTATGGTTTGCTTCCCTCCCTCTCTGTAACCTTTTTTTTCCCTCTTCCCCTCCACCATGGTCTTCTGTTACGTTTCTCAAGATCCATACATGAGTGAAAATATATGGTATCTTTCTCTGCCTTGCTTATTTCATTTGGCATAATACCCTCCAGTTCCATCCATGTTGCTACAAATGGCCAGATTTCATTCTTTCTCATTGCCAAGTAGTATTTCATTGTATACAATATTGGCTGATAATTCCAATGCTCTGAAATGATGTTTGATGCGCACTGAAAGGGCTAAGCATAGATTCCTACAGCCTGCCATAAGAAAACCTCTCTAAGTTGCCATTGATCAACACTGAATCAAGTGGCTATTGATTTAACACAATCTTTTTAGAATTTCAGGTTGGAAGGCATCTGAAAGACCATCTGGCCCAATGTTACCTGGATTCTTCCATAGCATCTCTAGCAGGTAGTTTCATATAAGCTGTATTTGAACAGCATCCCATTTGATATCTTATAAGCCAGACTTTCTTCCTCAGTTTGAATTCTTCAGCATATAAAGTTCTCCCACCAATTTGCCATGGGCCTTGCAATGGTCACATTCAAACACTTCTTAGGTATAAGGGACTGAAAGATTCTTAAAAAACAAAACAAAACAAAACAAACAAACAAAAAACGCCAAAAAACATAACCTGGGAATGAAGACACTGGTAATGCCTTGTCTATAACATTCCTTTGTTAGTCACATAGAACAGCCCCAAGGATAGGTAAATTCTAATGTGCAGTAGGAGAGGCTGGAGCATAGAGGATGTTAAAGAGCATAAGATACTATTAGAAGGGATAGTCCTAAAGAGTTGTAAACCAAAAGCACAAGGTATCACAGGAAGGGAAATATTGAAGTCATATTCATCCTTCTTTACACCCTTTTCTTGTTCTGACCCTAGGTGGGTACCTAGGGTGAGCTACCATGTAAAGAGGAGCCCATCATATAAAAGATAACTCATCACCATCATATAAAAGAGGACATTTTAATTACTGGCAATGAGATAGTTCATTTAGTCCATTTAAGTGGACCCAGACAGAAGTCCATGGATCTGGTGTAAGCTAAGAAAGTTGAAGGTATTCCCAGCCACATAATGTGCCCACAGTCCAGATGTGGTCCAACACAGCCCAGTTCAGCCCAATACTCTCTGAATTCAGCTAACTCTGAACTTCGTGTTTCCTCATTTGTAAATTACCTTACTTGTTAGAATTCAGAGAGCTGGCTAAAGGGTCTCTGTTGGGTCTTTCCGCTTTTAAATTCCATGATAGTAGCTCAGCTATAAAATTTCCCTAGAGACTCCAGAAGTCATGGCAGGAGGCAGGTAGGCAGCGGCAGCTCCAGAATTTCAACCTATGACAGAATTGGGGCCAATCTATTTGAAGGAGAAGGCTGCAGGTTTGTCATGGAACTGCATCTTCCTGGCAAGTGGCTGTTTTTATCTTGATTGCATAAAGCATTGGGGGGACTTAGAGGAGGATTGGGGGAATCCAAACCTCCCCACAACCCCTTGTGCCATTTCTGGAAATAGTTCAAGGTAGATGGTATGGTAATTTCCTCTAGCTCTGCACTCTTGGCAATCTCCATATCCATTGTCCAACTTCAGGAAACTAAAAGGCTCAGCAGTGGTATTAACATTACATCCACTATCAGAAGATATTATTTTTTCATCAGGAAACTTTGGTTATCACTATGTGCATTGATTTTCTCTGCTGCGTGACTGTATAATGTGAGTTGGTTAAGATTTGGCCAAGAAAAACATAAAATGGAGACTAGATAATTTGTTACAAACAAAAAGACAGCAAATTAAAAAAAATCTTAATTCCACAATGAAATTATTATTGTTAATGAAAAATAACTGGTCTATACTGGCTATGAATACTTTATCATTTATGATAACAACTCTAGCATCAATACTATAAATACTGTGCATCTATTAATAGCAGTTTTCATCTTCATAGTCATTTACCAACAACTAATTAATGAAACAAACCTATTTTAATTAGTTGCCATGGTAGTAAATAGAGATACACAGAAATAGTTGCCTCCATCAAATCTGTTCTTAGCTCCTGAAACATAATTCAGTTTAGGCAATAAATCATCATTATGTAGCACTATAATGTGTTTAGAATGACAATTATGTTATTATGTTGGTAATGAAAAGATTTGCAAGTACACATAAATAATGCAATAGCAAATATTTATGAAGATAACTTTTATGTTTGTTACACATTAACTTTTTTCCTTTACTGAATCTGATGGCCAAAAGTAAAAATTTCATCTATAATTATTACTCTATTTATATCTTATCTATTTCATTTCTTCTTGGGTACCTACCCTGAGAGGAGGGTTGTCAGAATGAAAGAGGCTTCAAAAAATTTGCTGTTAAATTAACAGTGAAGAGTTATGGGGGGATGGTGGGAAGATGACATAGTCACCATCTTCAAGTGTCTGAAGGGCTACTGGAGTGGAAGAGGAATTGGACTGATAGTTTGTCCTCTGGTGTGCAGACCAGAGTGCATGGTGGAAGCTACGGGGAAGTGTGATCTGAGGTGTCATGGTGTCATAGTGGTTATGGCAAATACTCTGGAGTCAGACAGGGCCTAAATCCAGACTATGTCCCTTCCATAGGTCAGGCTACCTACTCTAAGCCATAGGCCTGTTGCATGGGGTCATGTGGGGATTATCAAATTAATGTACTGAGAATGTGCTCAGGACCATGTTTGGTATATAGTAAGTAGTGCATGAGTGTTAGCACTTTGTTAGTGGAAGGTTGTTAAGAATGGAATGAGTTGCTTTGTGAGGTAATGACTCACTTCTTTGTCACCAGGATGCAGTAGAAACTGAATGGTCACCTCTTAAAAATATTGTATAAGGGCTTCCTGCTTTGAAGGTAAGGTTGAAATAGATGATTCCCAGGTCCATATGATTTTTTGGGAGGAGGAGTAGGAAGGACTTCTATTTTCATCCTTCAACCTTTTTTTACATTGGATTCTTGCTGTAATGTAATGCTTGTGGGACTATACTGTTGACATATTATTGGTTAAATGGTATTATATGGAGCAAACTTTTCTCTTTCAGACTTTTGCCCTGAAATAGCCTTAATTCTGGGAAAATAACTATTCACTAATTTTGACAATCTAGTCTCTGCCAGGTTTTTCTCTGAGACACCTTAGGACCTTTTCAAATGGAGATTTTTTTCAACTGGTTTCCCTAAGTCTGTGGCTGTGTTCTAAAATTACAAATTACTTCCCCTAATATCCAGAATGTTCTTTGTTATAATCACATTTCCCTAAATATTTGTATCAATCTTTACCTTGTTGTTTAACTCCTCTGTCAGTGAGCAAGCAGGGAACATGTCTAGGTTTTAAACAGTGGGAAGTTCTTTCTCATCATTTTTCTCATTTTTATTTCCTTCTCTCTTACAACACTGTATGATGACAGCTCTGGTCTAGTTGCTAAACATCTGCACAGAGCCACTGAAATCCATAAGGTTTTGGGTTTCTTTGTGGGACATGATGTCAGGTGCGTCCCAACTACTCATGAGACTGCTACTCTTGGGAGCGTGTCTGTCACTATGACAAAATGCTGGGAATAACAGTGAACTAAGAAGCTTAAAGAGAGGCTGAGAGGGAGCCAAGAGAAAAGGAAATGAAAAAATGAATCCTAGGGAGGTAACCAAGGCAAGGGTAAAAGGTTGGATATAAACAGTACAGGAAGAGAAAGGAAACAGGAAAAGAAGAGCACAGAGAAAGAAAGAGAGTTTAAAAACCTGTTCTTTTACCTTGAAGACTTACATCCACATAGACCCTTCAAATGCAACAAAAAACTATTCTTTAGAGAAAATAAAAGTTAATTAAAGTTTGAAGATCAAAATAGCTAGTAAAAGAGAAAAGAAAAATCTCCGTTTACAGGTAGCCATTCTAGGTTAATCATTTACCAGAAGCACGATAATTGCATAGGCAGTATAAACTTGTATATCTGGTATGGGCACTCTCCATAGTAAACCACAAATGAGAAAAAAATTAAAGGAGAAAATAACCTCATATCCAAGAATAACTAAATAAATAACAAAAAAGTCTTTTTTTCCTGAACAAAAAGGATCTGAAGATAAATCCCTGGTGTGTGTGTGTGTGTGTGTGTGTGTGTGTGTGTGTGTGTGAGAGAGAGAGAGAGAGAGAGAGAGAGAGAGAAAGACAGAGACAGAGAGAGACAGAGAGAGAGAGAGAGAGCGAGCTCTATGTGGCATTTTTACCAAATGACAAATTTTAAGGCATTGAAATAGCCCTCCTTAATGTGTATGGTTTCAGAATTTCTTTAGCAATAATGTGGGCATATTCAACTTATATTCACAAAAAAACATACAGTTTCACATTCTGACATTAATGTTGAATATCCATCAATTACAAATTACTAATACTTTCTTTGGAAATATTTTCTTACCTGAAAAACTTCCATAGCAAATCAATTTAACTTTATTATTTTCAATATGAAATTTATTGTCAAATTGGTTTCCATACAACATCCAGTGCTCATCCCAACAGGTGCCCTCCTCAATGCCCATCACCCACTTTCCCCTCCCTCCCACCCCCCATCAACCCTCAGTTTATTCTCAGTTTTTAAGAGTCTCTTATGGTTTGGCTTCCTCCCTCTCTAACTTTTTTTTTTCCTTCCCCTCCCCCATGGACTTCTGTTAAGTTTCTCAGGATCCCCATAAGAGTGAAAACATATGGTACCTGTCTTTCTCTGTACGACTTATTTCACTTAGGATAACACTCTTAAGTTCCCTCCATGTTGCTACAAAAGGCCATATTTCATTCTTTCTCATTGCCAAGTAGTATTCCATTGTGTATATAACCACAATTTTGTTATCCATTCATCAGTTGATGGACATTTAGGCTGTTTCCCTAGTTTGGCTATTGTTGAAAGTGCTGCTATAAACATTGGGGTACAAATGCCCCTATGCATCAGCACTCCTGTATCCCTTGGGTAAATTCCTAGCAGTGCTATTGCTGGGTCATAGTGTAGATCTATTTTTAATTTTTTGAGGAACCTCCATACTGTTTTCCAGAGTGGCTGCACCAGTCTGCATTCCCACCGACAATGCAAGAGGGTTCCCATTTCTCCACATCCTCGCCAGCATCTATAGTCTACTGATTTGGTCGTTTTAGCCACTCTGACTGGCGTGAAGTGATATCTCAGTGTGTCTTTGATTTGTATTTCCCTGATGAGGAGTGACGTTGAGCATCTGTTCATGTGTCTGTTGGCCATCTGGATGTCTTCTTTAGAAAAGTGTCTATTCATGTCTTCCGCCCATTTCTTCACTGGATTATTTGTTTTTCAGGTGTGGAGTTTGGTGAGTTCTTTATAGATTTTGGATACTAGCCCTTTGTCTGATATGTCATTTGCAAATATCTTTTCCTATTCCTTCAGTTGGCTTTTAGCTTTGTTGATTGTTTCCTTTGCAGTGCAGAAGGTTTTTATTTTGATGAGGTCCCAATAGTTCATTTTTGTTTTTAATTCCCTTGCCTTTGGAAACGTGTCAAGTAAGAAATTGCTGTGGCTGAGGTCATAGAGGTTTTTTCCTGCTTTCTCCTCTAGGGTTTTGATGGTTTCCTATCTTACATTCAGGTCCTTCATCCATTTTGAGTTTATTTTTGTGAATGGTATAAGAAAGTGGTCTAGTTTCATTCTTCTGCATGTTGCTGTCCAATTCTCCCAGCACCATTTGTTAAAGAGACTGTCTTTTTTTCCATTGGATACTCTTTCCTGCTTTGTCAAAGACTAATTGGCCGTACTTTTGTGGGTCCACTTCTGGAGTCTCTACTCTATTCTATTGGTCTATGTGTCTGTGTTTGTGCCAATACCATGCTGTCTTGATGATTACAGCTTTATACAGAGGCTAAAGTCTGGAATTGTGATGCCTCCCACTCTGGTCTTCTTCAATATTACTTTGGCTATTTGGGGTCTTTTGTGGTTCCATACAAATTTTAGAATTGCTTGTTCTAGCTTCGAGAAGAATGCTGGTGCAATTTTGATTGGGATTGCATTGAATGGGTAGATAGCTTTGGGTAGTATTGACATTTTAACAATATTTATTCTTCCAATCCATGAACACGGAAAGTTTTTCCATTTCTTTGTATCTTTGTCAATTTCCTTCATAAGCCTTCTATAGTTTTCAGCATACAGATCTTTTATATCTCTGGTTAGGTTTATTCTTAGGTATTTTATGATTCTTGGTGCAATTATTAATGGGATCAGTTTCTTTGTCTTTCTGTTGCCTCATTATTAGTGTATGAGAATGCAATTGGTTTCTGAAAAATTGATTTTGTATCCTGCGACTTTGCTGAATTCATGTATCAGTTCCAGCAGACTTTTGGTGGAGTCTATCGGGTTTTCCATGTATAATATCATGTCATCTGCAAAAAGTGAAAGCTTGACTTCATCTTTGCCAATTTTGATGCCTTTGATTTCCTTTGGTTGTCTGATTGCTGATGCTGGAACTTCCAACACTCTGTTAAACAACAGCAGTGAGAGTGGACATCCCTGTCGTGTTCCTGATTTCAGGGGGAAAGTTCTCAGTTTTTCCTCATTGAGGATGATATTAGCTGTGGGCCTTTCATAAATGGCTTTTATGATGTTTAAATATGTTCCTTCTATCCCAACTTTCTCAAGGGTTTTTATTAAGAAAGGATGCTGAATTTTGTCAAATGCTTTTTCTGCATCGATTGACAAGATCATATGATTATCTTTTCTTTTATTAATGTGATGTATCACATTGATTGGCTTGCGAATATTGAACCAGGCCTGAAGCCCAGGAATGAATCCCACTTGATCATGGTGAATAATTCTTTTTATATGCTGTTGAATCCGATTTGCTAGTATCTTATTGAGAATTTTCTCATCCATATTCATCAGGGATATTGGCCTGTAGTTCTCTTTTTTTGCTGGGTCTCTGTCTGGTTTGGGAATCAAAGTAATGCTGGCTTCATAGAATGAGTCTGGAAGTTTTCCTTCTCTTTCTATTTTTTGGAACAGCTTGAGAAGGATAGGTATTATCTCTGCTTTAAATGTCTCATAGAATTCCCCAGGGAAGCCATCTGGTCCTGGACTCTTATTTGTTGGGAGATTTTTGATAACTGATTCAATTTCTTTGGTGATTATGGATCTGTTCAAATTTTCTATTTCTTCCCGTTTGAGTTTTGGAAGTGTGTGGGTTCTTGGGAATTTGTCCATTTCTTCCAGGTTGTCCAGTTTGTTGGCATATAATTTTTCACAGTATTCCCTGATAATTGCTTGTATTTCTGAAGGAGTGGTTGTAATACATCCATTTTCACTCATGATTTTATCTATTTGGGTCCTCTCTTTTCTTTTTGAGAAGCCTGGCTAGAGGTTTATCAATTTTATTTTTTCAAAAAACCAACTCTTGGTTTCATTGATCTGCTCTACTGGGTTTTTTTTTTTTTTTTGTATTCTATATCATTATTTCTGCTCTGATCTTTATTATTTCTCTTCTGCTGCTGGGTTTGGGGTGTCTTTGCTGTTCTGCTTCTAGTTCCTTTAGGTGTGCTGTTAGATTTTGTATTTCGGATTTTTCTTGTTTCTTGAGATAGGCCTGGATTGCAATGTATTTTCCTCTCAGGACTGCCTTCGCTGCATCCCAAAGCATTTGGAGTGTTTATTTTCATCTTCATTTGTTTCCATATATTTTTAAATTTCTTCTCTAATTGCCTGGTTGACCCATTCAGTCTTTAGTAGGGTGTTCTTTAACCTCCATGCGTTTGGAGGTTTTCCAGACTTTTTCCTGTAGTTGATTTCAAGTGTCATAGCATTGTGGTCTGAAAGTGTGCATGGTATGATCTCAGTTCTTGTAAACTTATGAAGGGCTGTTTTGTGACCCAGTATGTGATCTATCTTGGAGAATGTTCCATGTGCACTTGAGAAGAAAGTATATTCTGTTGCTTTGGGATGCAGAGTTCTAAACATATCTGTCAAATCCATCTGATCCAATGTATCATTCAGGGCCCTTGTTTCTTTATTGATCCTGTGTCAAGATGATCTATCCATTGCTGTAAGTGGGGGTATTAAAGTCCCCTGAAATTACCACATTCTTATCAATAAGGTTGCTTATGTTTGTGCATAAACACATATCATATATGTTTTATATATTTGGGGCCTCCTGTATTCGGTGCATAGACATTTATAATTGTTAGGTCTTCCTGATGGATAGACCCTGTAATTATTATATAATGCCCTTCTTCATCTCTTGTTACAGCCTTTAAAGTCTAGTTTGTCTGATATAAGTATGGCTACTCCAGCTTTCTTTTGACTTCCAATAGCAAAATAGATAGTTCTCTATCCCCTCACATTCAATCTGAAGGTGTCCTCAGGTCTAAAATGAGTTTCTTGTAGACAGCAAATAGATGGGTCTTGTTTTTTTTATCCATTCTGATACCCTATGTCTTTTGTTTGGAGCACTGAGCCAATTTACATTCAGTGTTGTTAGTGAAAGATGGGTTTTGAGTCATTGGGTTATCTGTAGGTTTCATGCATGTAGTGATGTCTCTGATACTTTGTGGTCCTTGCAACATTTCACTGACAGAGTCCTCCTTAGGATCTCTTGTAGGGCTGGTTTAGTGGTGATGAATTCCTTCAGTTTTTGTTTGGGAAAACCTTTATCTCTCCTTCTATTCTGAATGACAGACTTGCTGGATAAAGGATTCTTGGCTGCATATTTTTCCTGTTTATCACCTTGAAGATTTCCTGCCATTCCTTTCTGGCCTGCCAGGTTGCAGTAGATAGGTCTGCTACTACCCTTATGTGTCTACCTTTGTAAGCTAGGGCCCGTTTATACCTAGCTGCTTTCAGAATTCTATCTTTATCATTGTATTTTGCCACTTTCACTATGATATGTCATGCAGAAGATCCATTCAAGTTATGTCTGAAAGGAGTTCTCTGCGCCTCTTGGATTTCAATGCCTTTTTCCTTCCCCAGATCAGGGAAGTTCTCAGCTATGATTTGTTCAAGTACACCTTCAGCTACTTTCTCTTTCTCTTCTTCTGGAATTCCTATTATACAGACATTGTTCTGTTTGATTGCATCACTTAGTTCTGTAATTCTCCCCTCATACTCCTGGATTTTTTTTATCTTTTTCTCAGCTTCCTCTTTTTCCATAATTTTATCTTCTAATTCACCTATTCTCTCCTCTGCCTTTTCAATCCATGCTATGGCCGCCTCCATTTTATTTGGCACCTCATTTATAGCATTTTTTAGTTCCTCATGACTACTTCTTAGTTCTTGATCTCTGTAGCAATAGATTCTCTGCTGTCCTGTATGCTTGTTTCAAGCCCAGTGATTAATTTCATGACTAGTATTCTAAATTCTTGTTCTGCTATATTGCTTAAACCGGTTTTGATAATTCGTTAGCTGTCACTACTTCCTGGATTTTCTTTTGAGGATAATTCTTCCGTTTTGTCATTTTGGGTAGTCCCTGAGTTAGCTCTACACTGCAGGGCACTTCCCCTATGCTGTCTGGAGAAACTGGTGTTGGTGGGCAGGGCTGCAGTCAGACCCGATGTCTGCCCCCAGCCCACCACTGGGGTCACAGTCAGACTGGTGTGTACCTTATCTTCCCCTCTCCCAGGGTAGGAATCATTGTGCAGTGGTGTGGCCTCTGTCTGGGGTACTTCCACACTGCCAGGCTTGTGGTGCTGCTTTGATGGGATCTGGCCAAAGATGTATTAGCTAGGGTGGATCTGCAAGGTGTATGGGGGTGGCAGGGGCAGGCTTAGCTCGCTTTGCTGTTGGTGGTCCTTTGTGGGAGGGGCCCTGCAGCACCGGGAGGGAGGCAGGTCCGTGGGAGGGATGGAGCCATAGAAGCATAGAGTTGGGCGTTTGAGCAGTGCAAGCAAGTTTGGTGGCGGGAACTGGTTCCCTTTGGAATTTCGGCTGGGGGATAGGAGAGGGAAATGGCGATTGCCTGCACCTTTGTTCCTCCACCAAGCTGAGCTTTGTCTTCCGGAGCTCAACAACTCTCCCTCCGGGCGTTCTCTCGCCCTCTCAGCTCTCTGAGAGCAGAGCTGTTGACTTTTAACATTACAGATATTATGTCCTGCTGGCTGTCAGAACTCACACGGTCCAGCCCCTCTGCTTTTGCAATTCAGACTTCAGGGGCTCTGCCTTGCCAGCCGGGCTGCCCCTCTATCAGCCCATCTGCCTCCTGCCAGTCTGTTTACCATGCGCTGCCTCTCCACCCTTCCTACCCTCTTCTGTGGGCCTCTTCTCTATGGTTAGCTCTGGAGAGTCCGTTCTGCTAGTCTTCTGGCGGTTTTCTGGGTTATTTAGGCAGATGTGGTGGAATCTTAGCGATCAGCAGGATGAGGTGAGCCCAGCGTCCTCCTACGCCGCCACTTCCTCTCTTATGACTCTCAATTTAACTTATAAAATAAGTCAACTTGGATTTCAATTTTGTCCATTAATACATATAACACATAAACACAAGGGATAAACTATAACTTATCTGTGGTATGTGTGTGTGTGTGTGTGTGTGTGTGTGTGTGTGTGTTTGGGGGTAGTGTAAGAGGATAAAATGTTGATTTTGAAAAGATAAAAATTACTCGATAAATCCTAATGTCTTTTCTCTAAGGTAAAAGTATTTTTATTTGTAACTCATTTGATAAGTGAAGAGAGTGATTGGAATATAATGACCAGATATGACTGATTGGCTTCAGGTTGTATCCTCCTTTGGTCTGATGATCATGGGATATGTCCAATTATTAAATTTTTATAGTAAATATTATAATGAGTTGACTCAAATAATTGTCATGCAACCTGTGCCAAGAATCTGTAAGAGCGTTCCTCATCTGTAACATAAAGAGATTGAGTTAAATAATCTCTAATGTCCTTTTTAGTTCTATGAAGTTAAGTCCTTTGCTTCTGGTTTTATTTTTCCACCTCTGTTTAGTTAGCATACAGAAATGAACCTACCATCAGAATGTCATCCACTTAAAAAAAAAAGAGTATCACCCACTTTCTTCACAAGTAGCACCCAACTGCAGTGTTATGAATCTAATATACTTGTTAATGAACTTTCATCTTAAGTCTCCTTATTGGAGAGGTTTTTAGTTCATTTGCTGGCAAGGAGGGAAATACCTTCACCTACATATGTGTTTAGTACTTTTTCAGATTCTTCTTGACTTTATTGTGTCAAACAATAAAGATCAGTTTACCAGGGCAGATAACAGAATGACTTTAAATTTGTTATGTTACTACCCTATGATTTTTCTCCTAGAAGTAGTGTGGCAAATGCAACAAACTGATAACTATTTTCAGGAAACATGATTCACATAGCTTTCAACAACAGAATTCCTTTACACCTTTCAAAATAATATGCTTACTATTTGGTACTTGATTATGTGTATTTGGCTAGGTATTGATCAATGTAAATAATGTTCCTGCTCTAATAGAAAAACCCATAAATTTCAGTGGCTTAACACCATAGAAGTTTACTTCTCACTTACTTCACTGAATGTGTGTTGGTGAATGTTCTGGTTGCTCTGGGCACTGGCAATTACCTGATAAACATGGAACATCTCTTGGGATGTCAGGTCTTGAAGTGGTATATATTACTTCTGGTGACATTTCATTGACCAGAACTAGTAAAATGGCCCCATCTAGATACCACTGGGCTAGCAAATGTAGTCTTCCTAACATGCCTAGGAGGAAATTAAAATGGGCTGGTAAACACAGGGGATTGTTTCTGCTATAGTATTCTATAGATAGCAATGAGCCATATTTAGTAATGAGTTGAAGAAAAGAGGCCTGAAGGAGAAAGCAGCTTATCTAGGCACATTTTCCATGACCAAGGTTAGGGGGGTTGTTAGAAGTTGTAACAATTATCATGTTGTATTTAGATAATTCAGAAACCAAAGAGTGGTAAAAGTTTAGAAATTAAGTTGATATAAGGCTAGAGAGGATAAATGCTGAGTAGGGGGAATGTGCATTATTATCTGCAGTGTGTGTGTATGTGTGTGTGTGTATGTGTGTGTGTGTTGGGGGAGTATTTACAGATTCTGGATATAATGTCTGTCAGATATTGGTTTCACATTTTTGTGTGGATGCCCTACCTCCTAACTGTTCTATAGTCTACACTTGCTTTTATGTCATGGCTTAAACTTAAGATCTCTCTAAGTGCAAGCTTAAGAAGCTAGAAAAAGAAGAGCAAATTAAATCCAAAATAAGAATAAAGATGGACACAAAAACAATAAAAACAGAAATCAATAAAATAGGAAACAGAAAAACAATATAGACTACAAATGAAACAAAAAGTTGATTCTTTGAGATCAATGAAATTGACAAGTCTGTAGCTAAACTGATGAGGAAGAAATAGAAGATACAAATGACCAATATCAAGAATGAAAGTGAGAATATACCTAGAGAGCATAGAGACATTAAAAGAATAATAAAGGAAATACTATGGAAAACTTTATCCCAATTAATTTTGACAAGATAAATGAAAAGGATAAGTTCTTTAGGAGCTTACTCAAGAACTAGATAACCTGAAATATATAATATTTTTACTGATATACATTAGTATATAATATTTATTGTTATATATGAATTTATTTATTAAATAATATTTATTATATATTAATATAATTTATTATTATATAAATATAAAATATATGTATATGATATGACATTTATATAATATATAAATATTAATATATAATAGTAAATATAATATATTTAATATATAATATATATTTAATATATTTAAATATATATTACATGTGACATTATATATATATTTTAAATATATATATATATATGCAAGTACATATATAGTATATATATAACGTGAGAAAATACATTTTTGTTGTTTAAGCCACAAAGTCTGTAGTATTCTGTTATGGCTGCCTTAGCAGTCATAACACAATAATATATGGTGATCAGATGAGGTTTATCTCATTTGAAGGGTTGGTTTAACATTTGAAAATCAGTGTAATTCACCAAAATTACAGCATAAGAAAGAAAAATCAGGGGCACCTGGATGGGTCAGTTTGTTAAGTGTCCGACTCTTGATTTCTGCTCAGGTCATGATCTCACGGTTTGTGAGACCAAGCTGGCATTGGGCTCTGTGCTGGCAGTGTGGAGCCTGCTTGGGATTCTTTCTCTCTCCTCTCTCTCTGTGCCTCCCCCTAGTCACGTGCACACACACTCTCTCTCAAAATAAACATTAAAAAAAAAGAAAGAAAAATCATATGAATATCTCAATAGATGCAAAAAAACCTTTTGACAAAATGCAATACCCATTCATGACAAAAAGAAAATAAAACGTCTCAACAAACTAGGAATAGTAGGGAACTTTCTCAACCTGATAGAAATCACCTACCAAAAACTTACAGATAACATCATACCTAATAGGGAAAAAGTAAATGCTTTCTCCCTAAGATCAGAAACTAAGCAAGAATTCTTATTGATTTGATTTACTATTGTACTAAAGTTCCAGATCAGTGCAATAAAGCAAGAGGTAAAACTATCTTCATTCACAAATGACATGATCGGCTATGTTGAACATAATAAGGAATTTATTTAAAAACTAGTAAAGGGGTGCCTAGGTGGCTTAGTTGGTTAAGCTGCTTTGGCTCAGGTCATGATCTCATGATCTCATGGTACCATATATAAAAATTAAGTCATAAGAATTTATGATAAGAATTTAAACAAAAAGAATTAAAACCATAAAACCTCTAGAAGCAAACATAGGGGATATCTTTGTGACATTATGTTGGTCAAAGATTTCTTGGGACACAAAAAACACAAATCATAAGAGAAAAAAAGTGGTAGAGTAGACTTCATTTAAATTAAAAACTTCTGTTCTTCAAAGAAACTTAAGAAATTGAAAAGGTAAGACAAATATGCGGAGAAAATATTTACAGAATACATATCTGATACAGAACTTGTATCCAGGATATAAAATAATTCTTACAATTCAATAATTAGAAGACAAAAAGAATCTATTTAAAAAAATGGGCAAACGTTTTTAAACAGCCACTTCTGAAAGAAGACATAGAAATTGGAAATAAGCACATAAAAGGATGCTCCATACCATTCATCATTAACAATTCCCAGTCGAACTATAGTTATATACCACTATGCACACAAAAAGCCAAAATTAAAAAAAAATTGACAATATGTTGGCAACATGTTGGCAAGAATGTAGAATACTGGGTCTCTCATACCTTGCAGATGGAAATGCAAAATAATATGGCCAATTTGGAAAACTATTTCATGAATTTTTGAAAAAATAAGGTTAAAAATACATAAACCATATGAGCAAAGATCCCACATCTGGGTGTTTATCCAAGAATATACATACACACACAAAAAAACCCTTGAACATATATATTCATACATTTTCCTTATAATAGCCAAAAACTAGAGTGTCCATCAACTTGTAGAGAAACAAATTATGTATCCATGCAATGGAACACTACTGAACAATAAAGAGGAATAAATTACACGTTCATATAAAAACATGCATGGGGGGGTGGTGCCTGGCTGGCTCAGTTGGTAGAGCATGTGACTCTTGATCTCAGGGTCCTGAGTTCAAGCCACATGCTGGTCATGGAGCTTACTTAAAAAATAAAAAAAGAAAAACATACATGAATCTTAAAAGCATTATGCTATGTGAAAGAAGACAGATAACAAAAATTTCATATTGTATGATTCCATTTATATGGAATTCTAGAAGGGCAAAACAGAAAAGCAGGTCAGTAGCTGCTAGGATCCAGGGTTTGGAGGGAGGGATTAACTACAAAGGAGCATGGAACTTTTTTGGGGGAGGGAGGGGAAAAATATCTTGATTTTATTAGTGATTTACACAACTGTATACATTTGCCAGAGCTCACTGAATTGTATACTTAACAATTCTGATCACCAGTTCCAACATGTGTGTGTTTTCTCCCTGTACCACCAAGCAATTCTCCCACACCAGTTGGGTATTCTACAATTCAACTGAGTTGTGACCCTATTTACCTGGAGACAGCATCAGATCCCACATGTTAAGGGCTCAGTCCTTAAAGGGACTAATGGCAAGACTCTCCTCTCCCCTTCAGAAATCACAAGTTCAGGTTGCCACTTCGGCGTCTGAACAACCTGCTATAGACTGAAGGTTGCCATGGCCTCCTCCTCAGGTTCAATTAATTTGCTAGAACATAACTTGGAGAAACAGTTTACTAACTAGATTACCATTTATTATTAAAAGATGTAACTCAGTAACAGCTAGATGGAAGAGATGCAAAGGGCAAAGTATGAGGAAAGGGCATGAAGCCTCCATGTCCTGAGTGAGCCACTTCCCTCAGAATCTCTAAGTGTTCACCAACCTGGAAACTCTAAACCTGTGCTGCTTTTTGGTTTTTATGGAGGCTCCATTACATGGATACTATTGATTAAATCATTGGTTCTGGGCAACAATTCAACCTTCAGCCCCTCTCCCGGCCTCATTAACAAAACAAAAAACATTTTAATGCTCTGGCACTTGGGAAATTCTGAAGGTCTTAGGAGCCTCTGTGCCAGGAAAGAGGACAAAGATCAAATACATATTTCTTATAAATCATGGTATCATAACACTTAAAATTGGTGAGCTTTACGGTATGTAAATTGTACCTCAATAAAGCTGATACTGAAGGGAAAAGATTCTTTTCTCCAGGATTTCGAACTGGATTTATATAAATCAATAGACCAAAATAGCTGCTCTCATAGATCTTAGAGGTGAAATGACTCAAAAAGAGCCACTCTGCCAGAATTCAGCCTCAGGAACTTGTCATCTCTTGCAAGTAATTCAGCAGTTGTGTCTAGAATGAGAATCTTTACTGGGAAATAGAAAACTGATAGATCTCTCTTCTTTCAGAAACAAATTTACAGAAATTTTCAAGTGTAAGAGTTCATAATGCATCTATTTTGTGATAAGAGTTCTATTCAAAGTCCTCCTACCTATTTTGTTGATAGTGCTTACCAACAATACTCTCTGTAGTCACTGAAATCAAAGGAATTCTTAAACAACATGTTACTCTTTCTCAAAGCAAGGAGAGAGAATTGTTTCATTCATTTATGCATTCAGTGAACATTTGTTGAGCACCTTCTCTGTGCTAGGCAATAGGCCGAGAGAAAAAGTGAATGAATGAATGAATGAATGAATGAATAAATAAATAAATAAGGTGTGGTCTTTACCCTCTGGAGATTGCTGTCTGCTCTAAGTTTCTTGGGGTTACAATTCAGAGCATTGAGCTTTCAGGGATTTGTCATTGTCACTAAAGACTTGCTGAAAGACTGAGGATCATGAAAATAAAGAATGTTTAAAAAAATTTTTTTTAACGTTATTCATTTTGAGAGACAGAGACAGAGGGCAAGCAGGGGTGGGACAGAGAGAGAGGGAGACACAGAATCATAAACAGGCTCCAGACTCTGAGGTGTCAGCATAGAGCACGATGTGGGTCTTGAACTCACCAGCCGTGAGATCATCACTTGAGCCGAAGTCAGATACTTAACTGACTGAGCCACCCAGGTGCCCCAAGAATGTTTTTAATTGAAAGTTCTTTAAATCCCCAAATGCTGCAGTTTTTCAAGAGGGAAGGCCAATCTTTCCCATTCATAAAAAAGGAAACGAGGGCGCAAGGACAAGAAGCTTCCATCCCATGGTTAGACGATGAGTGAGCGAAGACTCTCTTGACTCTTGTTCAACTGTCTGGAGGCCCCTGGGATCATCTTCATTGTGATCATTCCTCTTATTACTCACTGTGGAGCAGCCTGTTACTATGTTATGCTTTCTTCTTGGAGAAATGCCAGGTTACTTTTACAATTTGAACACCCATACCATTAGTAATTTCCATAGGTCATTTCTACTCTGTAAAAAATATTAAAAGTGAAATGCTTATTTCAGCAAAGAAATGTTTTCTATGGAATCTTCCTTCAACACAAATACTGCTTTTAAAACAATTCCTTTCCATTTGTTGAATAATTCTGAAAAAAGTGATTTGTTTTTTGAGGGAAATAGTGACTTTTCCACAAATATTTTCAGCAATTATTTTGATAGTAAAGTATTTTCTGGTGAAGTAGGAGGAAGCAGATAGGTTTTCAAGTGTGAAATAGAAAAGCAGCTGTAGCAGTGTAAAGATTTGGTTTTTGTTTTTAGTTGTTTTTAATGGTTGAGTTGGTGTGTAGTATTGCACTAAAAAGCTTTATCTTCTCATAAAAATAAGACAGTATAATCATATGGTATTCTTGACCCATACTTTCATTTGTCATTTATTCAGTGCCTCCTATGAGCCAAACCCTGTATGAGGCAGTGCTGTCAACAAAACTCTTAGGAAGATGGCAATATTCTGTCTGCATTGCCTAAATATAGTAGTCATTAGCCACATGTAGCTAGTAGTTATCAAATTGGGCAAGATATGTATGAGGAGTAATTAATATGAAGTGTCTCAATATGCACAATGTAGTTGTGGTGTATTTGGAAAGATGTAGATGTAGGATTTTTTCCCAGTGATTTCTGTCCACAAGGGTACTAAATCTTTCAGAATCATCACTTGCAATGAATCTACAATTAAAGTGAGTAAGTCTGTATTCAAAGGTCCAATGCATCCTATGCATACTTAAATGTCCACGTAAATATATGTGCACGCATATTTACAGTGAGAAAACAAAATGCTAGGACTCTTTCAAGCTAAGAAATTAAAGAGGATGGTAGAATAGGACTCTTACGTTCAATTGCTCATTGACAATTGTCAATGCAATAGATATCGAAGGTATCAAAGCGAATATGAGACAGACCTCTACCCCATGCACAGTTTTTTAATGTTTTATTTATTTTGAGAGAGAGAGAGAGAGACTGTCTGTGTGAGCAGGGGAGGAGCAGAGAGGGAGGGAGACACAGAATCTGAAGCAGGCTCCAGGCTCCAACCTGTCAGCACAGAGCCCGACAAGGGGGCTTGAACTCAAGAGTTGTGAGATCACGACCTGAGCCGAAGTTGGATCCTAAACTGACTGAGCCACCCAGGCGCCCCAAAGTACACACGCTGTGAGCAGAGTCTGAACTTGTACTGGGAGACCCCATTGGATTTCGAGTCCAATGCCTTAACCCCTCAGCCATCACAGCCACCTCACGCACAAATTTTTATGGAAATGGTCCTGAGACCCTATTCCACAATTGGGGTCCTATAGTCAGATCAAAGTTATAAAAACAAGCAAGATTATGAAAAGAGTAGGGAGCCTGGCTCTACTCCCCACAAGGGGTTGGTGGGAGGTGCTACTCTCTAATTCTAAGCCAGTGAAGGGACTTCAAGGGGCTCTTGGGCCTTGGAGATATTTGATACTGTTCCCTGTAGTTGGAATATACTGAGGATGGTGGCCTAACTCATGTCCCAAACAGCTAATGGAGACTGCTGCTTCCCAGGAAACTCTGTGGGAGTGAGTCGACCATGCTTTAGGGCAGGGCCAGCGATCTCTTGCTGTGTGGTTGGGTTAGCCTGCACTTCCAGAATTAGTAAACTCAGGGATATGTGTTTCCTGTGGACCAGATGTGACTCACTTGCAAGACCCTTGGCCTTGGATTGACCTTCTTGGGGTCTATACAACAGGGTGGGCTGGAGAGAGACTTCAGTGGGAACAGGTGTCCTGCTGGGTACCTAGGGTTGAATAACAGGAACAGGGGACCTCTCCCACCCTCTTTCCCACTGCATACTTCCAGCTAAGAAGAGAAAATTTAATGCTAGGTCAATTTTTTTTAGGCCACTTCCCTTTATTTGGATACCTTCTAGAGGTTACAAGAGTTAACCTAGTCTTCGTGACATAAAACTGTAACACAAACATACCGTAAGCACCATGCAGCTGGCCACGTGGACTTCTACCTCCAGGTAGACCTGGCAAGAGTTGAAGGTACAGGTGAAGCACCTCTTGCTTGCAAGACCTTACACACCATGGTTTTTAGATCTTCCTCTCCCTTCGCCAGAGGAGGGCGCCTTTCCTTCCAGGCCCTGCCTCTCTGCTGCACACGACCTGAGGCAAGAGGAAAAAAAAGCACAGGTCTTTGGCACTTTCGACTGAAAACGTAGTTTTTCGTTTGCTACCAGGGGGGTAGGCACATTCGATGTGGGATAGTCCCGAGACTAGACTGCAGGGTGGATGTGAACCCCTGGTCCTCTCAGGCGGGACCCTCCTGAGGGGGAATGGACCTTAAATGGGGAGGCGGGTGGGCAGGTCCCCGGGACTCTGGCAGTGGTAGTCGCCCTAGGAGCTCCTTCAGAGGCAAACAAACCCCAATACAGACCTGAGAGGCCTCTGCCCGGCGTCCCCGCCGCCCCGGACGCTGGGGGGGGGGGGGGACGGGGGGCGGGCGTTGGAGATGGGGGTGGGGGTGCTAAGCGCTTGTCTTGGCCGGCGCGCGGCCCTGAGCTCTTCTCGGGCCCGAGACACACGGCGCCCAACTCGCAGTTCCTTCACGCGGCTCTTCCACAGAGGAAACACCATCGAAAGCGCCTCTCACTTTCCTCAGGGTAGGAAAACTGTCGGAGAAGAAGACAAAGCAACAGGCAGGGTTCCGTTCTCCAGCTGGAGGCCGGAGGGCGAGCTCGGGGCACCAAGCGCCGGCTGAAGGCCTGGGGCACCGCCCCCTATCCGCCCTTGGGGCACCGCCCCCTCCACCTCCCCTTCCACCCCCTCCCACTCTCTAGAAGTTACCTCTTCCCGCTTTCCCGCCCCATCTCCGCCCCCGGGCGCCTACCCCGCCCACCGCCCGCCTGCCGGAGCCTTCGCGCGGACGTCTCGGGGGGCCTCGGAGGCGGGCGGGCGGACGGCCTCGGCAGCCTCCGCCAGGGTGCGCACCGCCTCCGCCACCGCCACCGCGGGGCTGCTTGCTCGCCTCCACTCGGCTGTCCCGGGAGCCCAACAAAGAGCGCGCGGCGCCGGCCGCCAGCCCTCAGTCGCTCCCTAGGCTCCCTCGGAGCGCCCGGTGGCCCGGCGACAGTTTCGGCGCGGGCGATGGAAGATGGAAGGAAGAAATGCCGCGGTGAGGCTCGAGAACCGCCGGGGGCTGAAGGGCGTGTAGGCTCGAGCGCGGTGCTCACTCAGATGGGGGTTTGCTTTGCTTTGTCGCTCCTCCGTGCCTCAGGGTTCCTGGGCCACTTGTGTTTGTGCCTTGATGTCAGGTTCTGGTAACAGTTTTCCTTTTTGCTCTTTCTTTGTGTGTGTTAGGAACCCAGAAGGGTCAGCTTTGTGGTGTTAACGTTGAGGTGTTGTAATTCAACCCTCCGCTTTGAAAACCTGACTTGGGAGAAAAGCCTGAGTACTCATACTTGCTGAAGGATCAAAAGAAGGGAAGCATTAAAGAGGACTTGCGGTGCCAATTTTTACTCTGCCCAAGTCAGCTCTTGTATTTAGGGGCTATCATGTTTCTCTGTCAGGGAAAATAAAAACCAAAAAAAACAAAAAACGAAAACAGCAAAAATACCCCCAAAACAAATTTGCATTGAGCGAGCAAACGGGAAGATTATTTGGTATAATATTCTCAGTATCTTTTAAAGACGTTTCATTCTGTTTTACGTGCATTTAACTTTTATCTGCTCTTTCAGCTGTGAGTTATAGCAAATTATGTTCTGAGATTAAAAAAAAAAATAGGTTAACACTTAGAGAACCTGGGTTTAGAATGTTGTCACTGACCTAAATAATAAATGTTTAGTTTTACCGTTCCCCTTGATGTTAAACACCCAGTAGACAGAAGAAGTAAAGGGAATTAGTTTTATTTTATAGAAACTGATTTGCTTGACAGTTGGCTCCAGGGTTTCCACTCCAGAGGAACTCTTCTTCAGTGGGTCGAGGTGTTGGTGTGGGGATAAGGCAGATCTTGAAAATTACACGGAATGGGATTCTGAGAACAAATGCTTCAATTTATTAACTATAATTGACTATATAAAAAGGATTTTGAAAAGCCCAATAGCCAGGTAAACAAGAGAGAATTTCTGCTGTCAAGGAGCTGCTTTCTAGTAGGAGAGACTTCTGCATAGGTTACGATGGGGGAATCCAGAGGAAGGAGAGCTTCTGACCTAGGGGCTTGGAAGTCCTTTGAGGAGCTGGTGGTTCAGCTGCACCTTGAAAGGGGGGAAGGATTTGGCTGGCTTTTTGTGTGTGTGGGAAAGGATGTTCTCTGCTGGAGGAAGAGAAATGCACTTTCTACCCTATTGCAAGAAATGCTTTACCATCCTTTCTTTTCTTAGACTATTTACAAATCAAGAGACTTTTCTTCAAAAAAGTCATTAAATTCCTCTTCAGTTAAAAATGCATTATGCTCAGCAGAACCAGCAAAACAATACAGATAAATTAATACCTTCCCAACCAATTTTTAGTGGCTTGATGCATGTCTTTAGAACAACCTTCGTATATCCATTCACAGATCATATCACCAATATATGACTTGTCTTGTCAGATATTTCATTAACGTATGCTTTTTATACTGAAAGGAGCCAAGAGGTACCATGGAAAGCACTTGGGCTAGTAGGTAGGACGCCTGGCTTGTAGGTTTTGTTACCGACTGAGTTTTTGCTGTTGTCTTGGGCAAATCGTTTAACGTCTGTAGCTGAAATTTCTTCCTTTGTAGGTTGAGAGAATTGGGTAGATGCTTCCTCAGAGCCATCTAGCACTAGTATTTTATGGTATAATGCATAAACATGTACATGCATTACTAATTCAGTGATGTACTCTTCACATTCTATCTCTTAATTTGTGTTTGTGAATGGATTGTCACTCTTATCCTGGCCATTGAATGTGGGAGAGTGATTAAAGCTGCAAAGCTAAAATACCCTTATTTTAAGGTAAAGTTCCACAGTTGAATGTTATTTTTAAAAATGCAAGCATAAGAATCTTGATTTGCAAATCTGAATTTGTGTTGGCTTTAAAAAATGTTTTGTTGATACTCTTCACTTCATTTGTGAACAAAGAGTAATACATACTTTGCTATGCACATTCTACTTAAGAGGTTCAATTTTGCTTTTAAGTAGCAGCTAAAAAATGAGATACTTTAGAAATCCTTTTAGGATAGTAAATCTTGGGAATTTGGAAATAAAAATAAAATAAGACAGAAAATCAGCTCATTGAAAAAGGAAAATTCAGAGATGCTTTCCATAAATGGCTATATTCACTTTTTAAAAAGTTGGTGTTTATATATTTGTTTGCTCATCCTGATGGAAATGTGAGTGGAATATAGTCTGGCATTACATTAAAAAAACATGTCCAAGGCATTACTGCTTTTAGAGGTGATTTTTTTTTTCCTTTAGAAATTCTGGAGTCATCTGTCCTGCCTTATTCATAAATGGACACACCATTGTGGTAATGGGTTAATTTCAGTCATGGTTAAGCTGAGGCAAAAACTATGTGAACATTAAACTGTGTATGTGCTCCAGGTTGGTTGGTTTCAGGTTTATCTGAGGTATGTTGTCATATGGCAATTATGAAAAGAACAGTTCTTTGGGCTTGGGTTAGGAGGTGAGTAATGGATGGTGATCTTTCCCAGTTTTTAGAAATGAATTCAGATATGGTTGATGTTTAGGCTGTCTGTGAAAAATAATCTGGCGATCAGTAGGTGACCAAAGTTCACTTACCTCAGGACATGAGTCAGGCTCACAGAAGGCTGGGGATCTAGTTTAGTTTCAAATCAACATTTAGGGATTCTTCCTCTGTAGTCTGGGTTAAACACGGAAGTCCCTACTTGCCTTTGTTAAGAGTGGAGATGATTTATCTTGAATACTGCCTTTTAGTTCTTTCTGAGTTCTTTCACAGTTAAACCAGCTTAACCTTACTTTAGAAGAGTACAGGATCCAGGTGAATTTCTCCAGAGCATTTGTTCAGAGTGTTCCTGTCTGGACCGTTTGTGCAGTTTGTGATATTGTATGCAGATTCAGAGGTTTGCTGGAAAGAATTTAGTGGTGGCATTTTTGAGAGTGTCCCTTTGTACTTTTCCTGTGTTTCGGAGTTACAAAGACATTTTTCACATGCTGCAAATTAGTTTTAGTGCAGTGGCTACAGTGGCGATATCAATCACTGTTGCAGTTTACAGTGGAGAAAATGGATAATTTGCAGCATATAGTTAACAAGTTATTCTTACATCCAGATCACCAGATTTCTGTGCCTCATTTGAAAATAAGGTGTAACTCATAACAATAATGAATCTTTGCTTATGCTATCTTTTTTATATAAAAATAGCACATGTCCCTGCAGACCTTGTTTTTCACTGTTCCCAGAAGGTCAACAAACTGGGGCCCTAGTCGGCAGGGACTTTGTTGACAATCCAGGGCACAGACATGGTGAAGCTTTTCTCTTGGGGACACTTCTGGTGTGAGGGAGTCACTAGCTCCTCTCCCCTTCTTCCATGTGAGTGCGTGGCCTAGGCCAGGGCCCGCCACTCATTTCTTGGGGCTTGCTTGACTTCAAACAGCCATCTAGTATGAAGCTCCCTTTTCTTTGGCCACAAACCATTGATATGAGTCAGAATAATTGTTCATGTTGATGGATATTTTCAAGTTTATTCTTGGAGTTAGGGATTTAGGGTAAGTGGAAAAGTGAGCATTTTGATCCGAGCCTGGGGCTCTTTTCTTACAGAGTATTTTCCTGTGGGTTGTCCAAGCAGCAGCATTTTCTTTGAAGTTTCACCTTAAGTCCTAACTTCTGGAAAAATGCTTATTTTAAGCATTAAAAAAATTTTTTTTGATGTTTATTTTTGAGAGAGAGCGAGGGGGCACGCAAGCAAGCATTCAAGCAGGTGGGGGAGGGGCAAAGAGAGAGGGAAACACAGAACCTGAAGTAGCCTCCAGGCTCTGAGCTGTCAGCACAGAGCCCAACACCAGGCTGGAACTCATGGACTATATGAGATCACGACCTGAGCCGAAGTCAGCCTCTTAACGGACTGAGACACCCAGGCGCCCCTTATTTTAAGCATTTTAGAAACCTCACTTAAGTTTTCAGGAGATGCATTGTTACCATCATAGCTAATACTGATTGAGATCTTACTGTGTACTTTCACAGATTACCTCCTCTAGTCCCCATGACAACCCCATGAGGTCAGTACTATCATTATCTCCATTCTGAAGTCTGGAGAGGTTAAGTAACACAGCTAATAAGTGGCAGAATGAGATTTAAATTTGGCAGCCCAATTTTCTTAACTACTATTCTGCTTTTATGTCCTCAAAGTTAGCGTTGTGTGTTGTAGAAACTGAACTTTTTGGTTGTCATATTTGGATTCTGTGGGTCTTAGAATCTGAAATTGGATGACTAATAAACAACCATTATTTTATATATGTGTTGCCTTAAATAGTAGGACCAGGATTGTTGTTTGGCTCAAGAGATGGAAATTGTGTAATTTTCTTTCAAAAACACCTGTAGTGTCTAAAGGGTTCACCAAATGGATCATGTAAGGAGTTCATATAGTTATAAGCAATTTATTGAAATTCAAAACAAAGCAGACCAACAATTTAAAATTGAACTTTCACCTATTTTAACTTATAATTATGTCACCTCATAGAAGTGATCTAGGCTTTTTTTTTTTTTTTTTAATAACTGTGGGTATTGACACACAGAAGGCTAATTTTTTCTTCTTGTGAGCTGGGACTTAGGTTGCTGAGAAAAGGACCTGAAACAATGAAGAGGAGAATGGGGAATGAGCTGAGGGCGTTAATAAAAAGATCAGGCGGCAGCTGCTCCCCTTTCTTTTGCCTTCTGTTCCCAGACTTTTGCTAAGAAAAAGTGAATTATAGAAATGGAGCAGCTTGGTTCTTTCTATGGCTATTTGGTCTGTGGACAAGGCAAGTAGAAAAATGTGAATAGAAGAAGTTATAGCTTGTTTTGTTTGGGCTTCAGAAGATTATTGGTTAAGGGCCCGTGGAGTTGCTTTTCTCTGTATATGAACACTTATACCCTTTTCTGAATTTTGATTTTCAGCAATCCTTTCCAAGAAGTTATTTGATAGGCACAGTATAGACGGACTCATAGGACATTGAGGGAAGGGGAAATCTAGGTGTAAAGTGAGTGGCACAGACAGTGCAGTTTAATGATTGCTGCCTTTGTGGTTAATAATATTTTCTAACAAAATTATATTGGGAAAACACTGAGAAACGGCAGCAGGTCATGTGATCTTTCATAGCATCTCCTCTGATCTTTCCTTCATCTCTCTAAATGCTGCAGTCAACCTGCAAGTGTTCGAAGAAGCACTTGGGTCTTTCCTTGGGTCTGAAACTATTCATTGGAATATCAGTTTGCTTTGGGCAGATGTTTACATTTATCAGCTTCATTTCTGGTGGCTCCAAAGGGTCCATGAGCTGTCTGCTGATGCTTATGTCTCCGTATAAAAACCTCCTGTGTAGGAAAAAAATCTCATTGCTTTCCATGAACTAATATCTGTAAGTAATAAATTAAGGCAGAAACTGAAGTACAGACATTAATATGCTGTTCATTCATTCAGCAAATGTTAAGTACTTATCATGTGCTAAGCTCTCTGTTAGGCTTCAAAAACCCTTGTGCACTGACCACTAAGAAAACCTGCCAGGAACATTCAGAAGCATTTGGGTACTTCTGAGAGTCAAACCTCACAATCTGTGAGTACTGGTACTGTGCCTAAGAACTCTGAACTTAAAAACTTTCATAGAATCAGTGAAGTTTCTGTCTTGCAGTATTGTTAAACAGTACTTTCTGCTATGATGGAAATATTCTGTATCCGTGCTGTCCAGTATGGGAGTCAGTAACTGCATGTAGCTACTGAGAGCAGTTGGAATGTGGCTAATGAGATTTAGAAACTGGATTTTAAATTTTATTTATTTAGGTAAATTTAAATAGCCTCATGTGGCAAGTGGCTAATATATTGGGTAACATAGCTCTAGAGCAAAAGTGCATTAATAGATGGCATTGGCTGTCCTATGCAGTCATTTCTCACTTGACCATCTGGTTGCTTATGATGTGTTTACTGATTAGGCCTTGCTAAGTTTTTAGTTTTGCACATGGTTACTCCATCATGTCAGATAAGTACAAAAGCAGTGAGCGTGTATGGAAGCATGGGATTTTAATGGAAATGAAAGTGAAGGTAAAATCATTAAATGTGCTGAGAAGGAAGGAAAAAAATACATTTGACAATAGGAACTATTCTGGAAAAAAAATAAATTGTGTAATAGGTAGCATGCAGTTGACAATACTCAGCAAGGTGGAGGAAAACCTTTGATAAAATGGAAAAACTTGAGTGTCTGGCTGAGAGTCCACTATGATATTAATGAGTTGTTTGAGAACTTACAGAGATGGTGAGAATGCTACAGTTGACCTTTTCTGTTGCAAGCTGTGGGTAGTTCCATAGTTTCCAATCCCCTTTGATCTGCTTTTCATCACAGAGAGTATCCAGGTGAGTAGTGGTTGATATCCAAGTGGCTAAGGTCTTTCCTGGGCCCCCTGCAAAGCTGTGTTGGAGAGCCAATAGATTTTCAGTGCAGATGAAACTAAGATGTCTGAATAGTATAAATATTGACAAGGAATGTGCCTGGTTTTATTTGTTTATTTATTTAAAAATTTTTTTAGTTTTAGAAAGAGAGAGAGCATGTCATATAGGGGAGAGGGGTGGAGAGGGAGAGAGAGAGAATCTCAAGCAGGCTCCAAGCTCAGGGCAGAGCCCAATGCAGGGCTCAATCCCACCTCCCTGGGACCCTGACCTGAGCAAAAGTCAAGAGTTTCATGCTCAACTGACTGAGCCACCCAGGTGCCCCAAGGAATGGGCTTGGTTTTAAAACTACACATTAGTAGAGGTGCTTCTGCACCATGGTTAGAGATAGAGAAAACACTAAGACTGTGGAATGGTGAAAAAAAAATCTTACTCTTTTTCCCCAAATACCTTGTAGTGACAAGTCTGGGAGGTGGACTTGTTTGCAGGCTTGAATAGAATTTGTGTGAAATCATGAGAGAATTCTCATGGTTAGGTCTCTGCTGGAATACATTCTAGTTTTTGAGTTTTGTAGCTTGTGGTGAAAATACAGTGATTGTCACCACCTACTGTGCAAAATGTGGGGATAGGAAATGGAGAAGGAATAACATGTATTCTATATATGTTACATGCCAGATTCTATATGAAGGATGTGTGTGTGTGTGTGTGTGTGTGTGTGTGTGTGTGTGTGTGTGAATTTATATATTCTTATATTTTCTTTATAATACTGTAAGATAGGTGGTATGCCCATTTTTAGAGGATGAAATTGAAGCTCATGAAGGTTTAAATGGGATTCTTTTTTATAAACAAATTGATTGCAATAAAATTTACATACCAAAGTTTTAAATGGGATTCTTTTTGAAAACAAATTGATTGACATACAATTTACATACCACACAACTCATCCAAGTAGGCAGTCTACTTTCTGTCTCTATGGATTTGCCCATTCTGCACAATATATAGCCTTTTGTGACAGTCTCCTTTTTAGCACAATGTTTTTAGTGCTCATCCACGTTGTAGCATGTATCAGTATTTCATTCCTTTTTATGCTGAATAATATTCAGTTGAATATACAGGGTACATTTCATTTGTTCATTCATCAGATAATGGGTTGTTTCCATTTTTTAACTATTGGGAATAATACTGCTTTGAACATGCACATACAAGTTTTTGTGGAGACACAGTGTTTTCATTTCTCTTGGGTATATACATAGGAATGCAATTGCTGTGTCATATTATAACTCTATGTTTAACATGGAGGAATTGCCAAACTGTTTTTCACAGGGTCTGCAGTATTTTACATTTCCATCAGCAATGTGTGAGAGTTCCCATTTCTCTATATCCTTATCGACACTTGTTATTTTCTGTGTTTTTGATTTTAACTATCTTAGTGGGTATGCAGTGTTATTTCATTGTGGTTTTCCCTAATGTAGTTGAGCATCTTTTCATGTGCTTGTTGGCCATTTGTAAATTGTTGGAGAGATGTCTGTTTAGATCCTTTGCTCTTTGTAAAATTGGGTTGTCTTTTAAAATTATGTATTTGTCTTTTTATTATTAAATTATATATTTTTTTGTATATTATGGATACAAGTTTCTTGTCAGATATATGCTTTGCAAATATCTTTTTCCATTCTGTGGGTGGTCTTTTCACTTTCTTGTCTTATCCTTTGAAGCCTGTGAGGTTCTTTATCTTAAGCAAAGTGTGGGAGGGCTTAGCACACTTAACATACTTACCAAGGTTGGTCAACAAAATGACTTGTAAAATGGCTTGTGTAATGAATGTCATTCTTTTTGTTTGTTTCTGGTTGGAGAACAAGGTGGATTTACCCTTTGCTTAAACTACTCAGGATTGCAAAGCTTTCATGTGTACTGAAAGCAAAATTTGGAAGTAGACTTTGCTGTACTGAAAATAGTGCTTTCCTCCTGGATTAGAGAACTGCTTAAAAGGAAAAAGAGACTTTACCTAAAAGAGCCCTCTTTTGAGGTCCTGCAATTTTATGATCTAAATAGTGTTTCCTATATTTGTCTGTTGCAGGAATTACCTGGTTTTAGATTTCTAGGGCTGATTAAAGGTTCTGGTTCAGTAGTTCTGAAGTGGCACTTTTCATCAACACCTCACATGATTAGAATCAGGAATGCTTCAGAAACTGATCTAAACAGGTGATAATAATGACCTTTTAGTGGTTGCTAGAACTTAATTAGACCTCTTTAGTGGGTGTGGACACGAGGTGACAAACATCCCTCACTGAGGGTGATTACAAACAGCAGATCCAGCCAGTCTGGCTACTTTGCTTAGGGAAGCTACTGATCTTGATCCAACACAACCCACAACACAACACATCCAACCTCAAAATTCTCTTCCCCTTCCCTCGTATAGTAGAGATGGTTCCACTATAAAAATTTAAACCAGATTCACAAACATTTTCAGGTCATCCTCTTGAGAGTGTTACTCTCTCCTTTTCCTACTCTTTAAGATGTGTTCATCATTTTCTTACCATTGTTGAGTCCCTTGGAGGCCTTTCATAACCACACAGGTTCCCATGTAACTGGATGGTAGGTTATACTTTCCAGGTCAGGGGGTGGAATTATTCTCATTCTAAAAGTCACACAGCTATTGAGTAGTAAAACATCTTTTTTGTACCCTATATTGTTAGTGCCTGTAGTGCATGGGCACTGTGGATGCTGAAAGGAAAATTCTCCTACTATGTGTAGTGCAGAGTAGTCACTCAGTAAATAAATGTTTGTTCAATGGGTGAGGTAAAGACTACATTCTATTTAATAGCTAAGTTTAGGAACCCTTCCAAAAATGTATGGACACAGTAAGTGCTCTGACCTGTAGCCTTGTGTTGGAACAGAATTTCCAGAGTCAGCAGATTTCTGAGCTTAACGTTTTTTGCTGTTGGCTTCATTGTGGGGTTTTGTTTTATCTCCTGTTTTAGGGAAGTGGAATTTCCCCCTACTTTGTAGACAGTGTTCATGGTTTGCTTTTATAGCTCCAGGTATGTGACTTTCATTATAGCTTTCTTGCAAATGACAACCTAGACCACAAAAGATAAGAGTAATGTGTCACTGAATTTCCTCACACAGGTCTTTCCCTTATGGCAGAAGCATCTGATAGAAGTAGATAAAGATATGAGCTGTGTTTGTTTGGTGTGATGTAACGGTTTCAGAGACCTGTTTCATTTATTCTTTTAATTGTATCATTTTTCATTCTTGATTCCCTTCTTCCTACCTTTGTGTGGTTTGTATGTCAGTTGATTGTCTATTATGTTGATTGGTTCTGTTTGGGGGAAAAAAACTATTAAATACAGCATAATCTAAAATAAGCTTAGGTAAAGATATATTTATGTTAAGATATTTACATATTTCAATTTAATTTTATTTATATAGAACAGTATTTGTCTATTTCAAAGAACTTGATAGGCTTAGAGCAAAGACAAAATTTAATTTATTTATTATTTTTTATTTTTTTTATGAAATTTATTGTCAAATTTGTTTCAATACAACACCCAGTGCTCATCCCAACAGGTGCCCTCCTCAGTGCCCATCACCCACTTCCCCCTCTCCCTCATCTCCCATCAATACTCAAGTTTGTTCTCAGTATTTAAGAGTCTCTTATGGTTTGCCTCCTTCCCTCTCTGTCTCTTTCCCCCCCCTTACCTCCCCCCGGTCTTCTGTTGAGTTTCTCAGAATCCACATATGAGTGAAAACATATGGTATCTGTCTTTCTCTGTCTGACTTATTTCATTTAGCATAACACCCTCCAGTTCCATCCATGTTGCTACAAATGGCCAGATTTCATTCTTTCTCATTGCCAAGTAGTAATCCATTGTGTATATAAACCACATCTTCTTTATCCATTTGTCAGTTGATGGACATTTAGGCTCTTTCCATAATATGGCTATTGTTGAAAGTGCTGCTATAAACATTGGGGTACAAATGCCCCTCTGCGTCAGCACTCTGTATCCCTTGGGTAAATCCCTAGCAGTGCTATTGCTGGGTCATAGGGTAGATTTATTTTTAATTTTTTTGAGGAACCTCCACACTGTTTTCCAGAGTGGCTGCACCAGTTTGCATTCCCACCGACAGTGCAAGAGGGTTCCTGTTTCTCCACATCCTCGCCAGCATCTATAGTCTCCTGATTTGTTCATTTTAGCCACTCTGACCGGTGTGAGGTGGTATCTGAGTGTGGTTTTGATTTATATTTCCCTGATGAGGAATGATGTTGAGCATCTTTTCATGTGCCAGTTGGCCATCTGGATGTGTTCTTTAGAAAACTGTCCATTCATGTCTTCTGCCCATTTCTTCACTGGATTATTTGTTTTTCGGGTGTGGAGTTTGGTGATGTCTTTATATATTTTGGATACTATCCCTTTGTCTGATATGTCATTTGCAAATATCTTTTACCCTTCCGTTGGTTGCCTTTTAGTTTTGTTGATTGTTTCCTTTGCAGTGCAGAAGGTTTTTATCGTGACGAGGTCCCAATAGTTCATTTTTGCTTTTACTTCCCTGGCCTTTGGAGACGTGTCAAGTAAGAAATTGCTGTGGCTGAGGTCAGAGAGGTTTTTTCCTGCTTTCTCCTCTAGGGTTTGGATGGTTTCCTGTCTCACATTCAGGTCCTTTATCCATTTTGAGTTTATTTTTGTGAATGGTATAAGAAAGTGGTCTAGTTTCATTCTTCTGCATGTTGCTGTCCAATTCTCCCAGCACCGTTTGTTAAAGAGACTGTCTTTTTTCCATTGGATACTCTTTCCTGCTTTGTCAAAGATTAGTTGGCCATACATTTGTGGGTCCAATTCTGGAGTCTCTATTCTATTCCATTGGTCTATGTGTCTGTTTTTGTGCCAATACCATGCCGTCTTGATGATTACAGCTTTGTAGTAGAGGCTAAAGTCTGGGGTTGTGATGCCTCCTGCTTTGGTTTTCTTCTTCAATATTACTTTTAAAAGCCAAAATTTTAGAAGCACTATTGAAATAAATATATCTGTGATTATATAGTCAGTGAAAAACATGTTTTAATTTATAATATTATCTATCAAGAAGGTTCACAGGGGAGTTAAAGGATAATGGTAATTTCTTGGCATGTTTGTATCATGAATCTGAATATATGACAAATATTTTAAAAATTTTATTTTGTTTCTATATAGTAAAAACAATTTAAAAATAAACCACTGTTGGTAGGATTCTCTTATGGTCATTTAATGTATTATTTCTAAAACATTCCATTTAGCTTTCATGGAAATAATTCTTTCTTATATACCCATATGTAATTGTTTTACATAATATTTAATTGAATTACACAATTTCAGTAGCAAGTGTAACCAGCATAAGTCTGTTTGGGAGCAGACACAGTTGATTCTTCGTAACCATCTTCTCAAAGGTAGGAGGAGAATTTGATGAGCTTGCCACAATCTGTGATTACTAGCTGTGAGCACCAAGTAATAATGGGCATCAGCTAGGATGTTTTATAGGGTGAAGTTCATCCTGGAGTTGGCTAATTGCAGATTGGTTAAGAGCTTCTGCTGTGTACATGACTTCCTAGACATAACTTCAGAAACAAGCAAACATATATAAGAATAAATATTATAAGGTAGAGAAATTAAGACACTAATTTTTTAAAAGTCAATTTGGGTTTTATTTGCCTTCTGTATGAAGTCACTTCATTCCTGCTTAATTTATTTGTGCATCTAAATGTTTTTTGAAATTATTTTGCTTTCCTTTTAACTTGGAAGATAATTTCTTTTAAAATGTGGTTTGTGAAAAGATGACCTACCCATGTCTATCTATTGAGTGAATACATTACTAAAGTATAAAAAAAATCCTAAATTCTTTGTCTTTTATTTAAGTTCAGAGGGTTACTGGAAACAGGTTGTACCCAGATTTTATATATTATTAAAACATTAAGTGCTTTGTACTTTGTGTCATAATTTCTCTATCTTTTTTAGAAGTCACAGCCCATTATACTGGCCTGGCGACTTCACCTGCTTCAGGGAAGGTGCACTTATTGAGACTATCTTTTCATTGTGCTCTGGTGAAGCATGATCTAGGATCTTGAGAAATCCTAGCACCTTTGGAGTGTTTTAGAGTATCTCTCAGTTTAGAGAACTATTATTTTTACAATTAGTCAGTTTTTTGGGGCGTCTGGGTGACTCAGTCAATTAAGTGTCCAATTCTTGGTTTTGCCTCAGGTCCTGATCTCACGGTTTGTGAGATTGAGCCTTGCATCAGGCTCTGTGTTGATAGTGCGGAGCCTGCGTGGGATTCTCTCTCTCCCTCTTTCTCTGCCTCTTTTCTTCTCATGTATTTTCTCTTTCTCAACAAAAAAACAAAAAACAAACAAAAACAAACCTTAAAATAAAAACCAATTACTCAAGTTTTTTATAAGGTTAACTTAATTATCAAATTGGAGCAGCTTTGTTTTTCCACAACATCTGAATGTGTATATACATAATGGTGCTGTATTAAAATCTAACCCTTTGCAAAGGTTGTAAAGTATGCTATCATAGATTGTATACAGGTCTGTATCAGTGTCATCTTTCATTCACTCATATATTTATTAAACAAATATTTATTGAGTGCTTCCTATGCACCAGGCATTATTTTAGATACTGGGGATACAATGATCAACAGAATACATAAAAAATTCTTACTTTTTTTGCATTTCCTTTTTAATTTTTAAAATTTTAATTTTTTATTTTATGTTTAGAGAGCAGAGTGTGTGTGCATGTGCGTAAATTGGGGAAGGGCAGAGTGAGAGGGAAAGAGAGAATCTTAAGCAGGCTCCACGCCCAGTGCAGAGCCTGACCCAGTACAGGAACCCAAGCCTGAGGTCAATACCTGAGCTGAAATCAAGAGTTAGATGCTTAACTGACTGAACCACCCAGTCACCCCCAAAATTCTTACTTCTGCAGGGTGTGACAGACTGTGTGCATGTGTGTGAATTACTATGAGGAAAACTAAAACAGAGGAAGGAGAAGAGGAATGAGGGGGAGTTGCAACTATAAATAGAGTCATCAAGGATGGCCTCACGCAGGTGACTTGTTATAAAGGGCGTGAGGAAGGTAAAAGAGTCTTGGGGAAAGAGTACTTCAGAAAGAGTGGACAGGAAGTGCTAAGTCCTGAGGCTGAGGCATGTTTCCCGCCATCCAGGAACTATCAGACCAATGTGACTAGAGTAGAGTGAGCAAGAAGGAGAACAGACACTAGTTCCTGTGAGGCCTCTGGTCTTGTAGGCTATTGCAAGGGCTTGGTCTTGTACTTAGAGTGTGCAAAGAAGCCAGGAAGAGTTTCAGATAAGGATGTGACATGATCTGGCTTATGTTTTAAGAGGACATGTTGCTACTCATGCTCTCATGAGACTAAACTTAGTGAGGAAGGGCAGAAATAAGGATACCAATTAGGAGGCTATTGTGATAACCTAGATGAAGGATGGTAACTAGAGTGGTTATGTTTTGAAGGTGGAGTGGAAAAGATGTCTTGAGTGACAGAATGTGAGATGTGAGTGAGAGAAGGCAGTGGTGAATTGCAGGGTTATTTATTGACTTGTGCAGCTTGAAGGCTAGAGTTGTATTAAGTATAGGGAAACACTCATTTGGGGGGAAAGATCAGGAGTGCAGTTTTGGAGAGCCCAGCTGGCAGTTGGATATACTACTCTGGGTTTCAGGGCAGAGGTTCTGGACTGGAGGTAGACACTTGGGAGTTGTCAGAGTATAGAGACTGGATGAAATCCACAAGTGAGTGTAGATAGAGAAGGAATGAGGTTCAGGACCCTGGGCTACACTGAGGTTGTGAGATGAGATGGAACCAGTAAAGGAGAATGAGAAAAAGCAGCTAATGAGGAGAGTGTGGTGTCTCATGAGCCAAGTGAAGAACCTGTGTGAAGGGCAGCGAATCAGATACTTCCAAGATGAGGGTCCAGAATTGACTGGGGAAGTTAGCAATGGGGATGTCACTGGTGAGTTTGACAATAGCAATTTTACTGGAGTCATAAGGGACCAAAAATTGGTGAGGATTCAAGAGAGACCAGGAATAGAGAAATGGAAACATAAAATGTGGACAAATATCTTAAGGATTTTTGCTGCAAAGGGAAGGTGAGAAATACAGCTGAATGGAAAAGTGAGGTCAAGAGAGGTTTTAAAATGGGGAAAATAGCAGTATGTTTGCTGGTATAGGAAAGAGGAAAAAAAAGGAATGAGCTTTCATGTAGTAGCATAATTCTCATCCAGAAGAATGTTGGTTTTGTTTGAAACAGCTAAAATCATTTAGTTTACTATTGTAAACACTAATTCTTGTTAATGCAGTTTGTATTTTCAACATAAAAAGTTCTTTCTTGTCATATCCATCAAACATCAAATTTTCTTTTCTGAGCCCTTAAATAAATGATGTCTTGATACGGATAGTTTCTGTTCATCTTATTTGGCCTAATGTAGTCCTTAGTTCTGCACTTAGGTTAGCACAATAGCCTCCTAATTGGTATCCTTATTTCTGCCCTTCCTCACTAAGTTTAGTCTCATGAGAGCATGAGTAGCAACATGTCCTCTTAAAACATAAGCCAGATTATGTCACATCTTTATCTGAAACTCTCCCTGGCTTCTTTGCACACTCTAAGTCCTTAGTTCTACATGGGCCTGAGGTACATACACTCAATTCACACTTTCTTCAGTAGCTGATGACTTTTTATATTTTTAAAGACTTTATGTTTTAAGAGCAATTTTAAGTTCACAGCATAATTGAGAAGAAGGTACAGAGATTTCCCATTTATCCCCTGCCCCTGCCATTCATAGCACCCCCTATTATCAACATTGCCCATTGAGGGGGACATTTGTTTTAATTGATGAACCCACACTGACACATGATAATCACCCAAAGTCCATACTTACAGTAGGTGTTCACTCTTGGTTTTCTGCATTCTGTGGGTTGGGACAAATGTATAATAATATGTATCCTTCGTTATCATAATAGACAGAATATTTTCACTGCCCTAAAAAGCCCTCTGTACCCTGCCTATTCATCCTTCCCCACTGTTACAGCTCCTGGCAACTGATCTTTTTATCGTCTCTATAGTTTTGCATTTTCCAGAATGTCATACAATTAGAATCATGAAGTGTGTAGCCTTTTCACTTAGTAATATGACTTAAGCTTCCTCCATGTTTTTTCATGGCTTGATAACTTCTTTTTAGTGCTGAATAATATCCCACTGTCTAGATATACCATAATTTATCTGTTCACCTACCAAAGGATGTCTTGTTTACTTGCAAGTTTTGGCAATTATGAATAAAGCAGATGAAAACATTTGTATGTAGGCTTTTGTGTGGATATAATTCCTTTGGGTAAATACCAAGGAGCATGATTGCTCGTTCTTATGTTAAGAGTATGTTTAGTTTTGTAAGAAAATGCCAAATTGTCCTCCCAAGTGGCTGTACCATTTTGCATTCCCACCAGCAATGAATGAGAGTTCAGAGATACTACTTCTGAGCTTATTTTTTTTTCCCCTTAGGTTTTGCTTCTGTTGTCTTCCTACTTTCTCTTATTTCAGTATTGAATCCTCTCTAGCAGGAACTTTTTGACTCTCAGAACATACTGCATTTCAGTATCTTCTGCCTTCCAACCTTTGCATTTTTATTGATCTCTGCATAAAGGCTACTGGCTTCTAGGTATTTGTTTAGTAATTAGATAGCTGAAGAGACTCTAGGCACATTTCATTTGCATGAATGGCCCGATTTTTGGGTCTTATTTAAATCCCAAGGCACCACATACTGATAAAAACTTCTCAGATGGCTCTGGAATTGAAGAGGTACTTATCAAAGATAATTTTTTTGTTTCTTTGGTTGAGGAAGAGTTTGAAGTTAATTATATATAAACTCTGAAAATCACTTAAGTTTTGCATTTAGTTTCTGCTATAATTTAGATCATATATCTTGTCCTGATTTTAATTTTCATGAGGCCTGTTTTTTAAGATCAGCTATATCAGTGCTGTCTAATGGAAATATAATGCAAGTTTTATATATAATTTTAAATTAAAAATTTTTCTGGTAACTGCCTTAAGCAAGTAAAAAAGAAACAAGTGAAATTAATTTAAATAATGTGTTTTTACTTAACATATCATCTAAAATATTGTCATTTCAATATGTAATTGTTACAAAAATTATTGAGATGATTTATATCCTTTTTTCATCCTCAGTCTTAGAAATTTGTTGTGTATTTTATATTCATAGCATATCTGACATAACTAACCATATAACTTTAATATGTTGATATTCACAAAGAGTAATGAAATAAAGAGACAAAACTGCACTTATTCTACCTCCAACTACTCTGCCTATAGATCTGCACTGTCTAACGTGGCAGTCACTTAGGGCCATTTGACGCCTGAAATATGTCAGATATGCTATGAATACAAAATACACAGCGAATTTCTAAGACTGAGGATGAAAAAAAGAATACAAATTATTTCAGTAATTTTTATGACAATTACATATTGAAATGACAGTATTTTAGATGATATGTTAACTATTGGTTAATTAATGTAGGATGGATTTTTTTACATTAATTTAAAAATCTACCCTAAAAACAAATAGGTGATTGTATGGAAAACAGATAATTATAAATATGCAGAAAAACCACTAAGGTGTGATTGATTTTAGCAGTGGCTAGCAGTGGCTAGCATAAATTAAAAATGGCTGACACGATAATAAGTTTTAGCAAAATTATTTAAAATAATTTGCTTCTTCAGATAACTTCTGAGTAAGTAGTTATAACAGCAACATCATTAAGAGTTTTAAAAGATGAGAAGCACCGTCCCAAACATACTCACATCCATTTTCATTTGATCCCACAACCCCCCCCCCCCCCGCCCCCCACCACCAATAAGGTAGATAGGTACCATCATGACTCATGTTTTTACAGATGGGGAACCTAAGGCCAGAGAGGTTTAGTAATTTGCTCCAGGTTACACAGTGGGTAAATTGAGGATTCAGGATTTGAACTATAGACAGTCTGATTCTAGAGCTTACTTTCTTAAAGTCTGAATCTAAGGGGAAAAAAATAAGGTGAGAAGTAGTACCTCTGAACTCTCATTCATTGCTGGTGGGAATGCAAAATGGTACAGCCACATGGGAGGACAATTTGAAGATGCATCTTTAAATTATATGATTGAGGAGTAAAGAGTAGAGATTGCTTGCTTTGTGAAATGAATATGTTCTAGAAATTTGAGCACAAATTAACTCTAAATAAATCACATTCTGTTTGCCATTAATTTGTCTTAATTTGAGGGTTGCTTTATCTTGATTTCTGACTGATCTTCAGTTAAAACGGAGCCTTAACACTTTATTATTCTGTCATCAACAGTTGATATTCATCAACTCTGACTTGGGGGAAAACAGCTAATAATATGTAAGGTAAACCTTTAGTGTAAGAGAGAACTAGAGTTTGCAGCTTGATTGGGGAGATAAGGTTCTAATACTGATGAAATATTAAAACTTATTAAGAGAAATCCAGTAACAGCGGCAACAACCATTTATTGAGTGATTACTATATGCTAAGCATTGTGCTAATAAGACTTTGCACGTATTATCTTAATCATTAAAATGATGCTGTAATGAATGTTTTTCTCTTCCTCAGTAAGTTACACAAGTGCCAAAAGCAGTACCACTGCAGTTCGAAACAATTAGATTCTGTGAGAATTACTGTATTTGATTCTGGGGATCATATTTTAAGACAGACACTAACAAGGAAAAGGCAGTTAGGTAGCTGAGTGGTAGGTGAGTGATCAGAAAAAATATGATGTTTAGGAGAGGTTGTAGAAACTGTAATCTTTAACCTAAGGAAAGAAGACTTAGTGGATAGTTAGTTGTCTTTAAGTATTTGGGACAATGAATGTGATCTGAAGAGAAACATGACTATGGGAAAGGAATACACTTTTCTGTCTTTCTGCAAAGAATACAGAAGAGAAATGAACAAAATAACAGATTTTTATTTCTGAATAAGAAAGAACTTTCTGAAGGAATGGCTTGACAACTAAACCAACTTTCTGTTCAGATGTGTTTGGATACAGACTAGGTCCTTACCTGGATATTTTAAATTGAATGCTTATATTTGGAAAATTTGGACTATAGGAATTGACCATTGGATGAGTTGTCCAGTTCTTCAAATGAAAGACCCTTCAAAGTTCTTTCCATTCTTGGGAGTTTGTGATTTTGTCATCAATTATGTTCTAAAATCAGATACTTTTGTAATATAAATAATTATCTCGGTGTGTATATTAAATTGGAGATTGTGATTTAATAAGAATGTCAGAGCTAAGAAGGATGAAATCTTGTAGTCTCACCTCATTTTGCAAATGGGGAAACAGAGAAAGTTAGAGAAAATAAAGCTCTAGTTGGACAAATAGGTATTGACTTCAGTTCCAATGCTTTTTTTTTGGTTACCATTACTAATGTATAGGTAGACTAAATCACTTACAGCACATTTTTAAAGGTCCCTTTTAATCTTATCCAGAGCTAACAGAATGAAGCAACTGTCAGTTCATTTTTTTAATTAAAATAATTTTAAAAAATGTTTATTTATCTTGGGGGGGGGAGAGCATGTGTGCACGAGCGGGGGAGGGGAAGAGAGAGAGAGGGAGACACAGAATCTGAAGCAGGCTCCAGGCTCCGAGCTGTCAGCACAGAGACTGATGTGGGGCCTGAACTTGGGAACAGCGAGTTCATGATCTGAGCTGAAGTCAGACGCTTAACTGACTGAGCCCCCAGGTGCTCCTATTTCATTTTGTTCTAAGCAGGACACACTTGAGTCCATTTTGTTGTTGTTATCTCATCCGAACTTGGAGCTCAGTGATTTTCCTAAAAACAAATTTCTGTTTCTTCATGGTGTTTTATTTCCTTGAAGATATATGTATGTTCACACTGAATGCAGAAGAAAGGTACAGTGGCTCTGAGAATGTGTTGTTCATTCAACAAATATTTATTGAAGGTCTCTTGTGTGCTTTTCCAAGCACAACTGTACTGTCTTAGGCTTTTACTCTGAGATGGGAAACATCAAATTGTTTTCAGTAGAGAATGAGATTTGCTTTCTTCTTTTTCTCCTCCTCCTCCTCCTGCTGCTGCTGTTAAGGTATGCTGAAATATAAAAGGATTCTCCAGGCATTTCAGCCAGGTGTAGTCTGCCTTGATTTAGTGAGACACACCTTTTGGCTGGTAGGCACAAGATTGGAATAACTAAAGTTCCAGGTTTATATAAGCTATATATAAGTTCACATCAAGTTATGTAAGTAAGTTCGTAAGAAAACAAGTATAAACCTCTTGAAAATATTCTACCATATACCAGCTTGAAAAATATAACTTCGTAGTGGGATTTGACAGACCTGGGTTTGAATCCCACCTCTCAATGGTGATTTTATTTTGAAATGTACTAATTCACTGAGCTTCCTCATTGGTGAGGAAGTTTCCTCAGTTTCCTCATTGGTGACATGGGGGTAAAATCTTTTTCATGGAACTTTTTGATGATTAAATGATTAAAATGAGTCCGTGCATGTGAAATGCTTAGCTCAGTGCCTGGCACATTGTAAACATTCAATAAAAGGATGTAACTATTACAATGCTAATTTACTTAAGGGAATTTTAAGAATGGGTAAGTTATTTTAAAGATTTGGGGTGCTACCTCAGAGCCTTAATTTATTTTTAGTTTAGATGATGTCTTAAATACCTTTGTCTAAAAGTCCTGACATTGACACAGTGCTTAAAATAATACCTCTTTCTTAACACTGTTTTGCATGCATATGAATTAATTCTTTCATATGTCATTAGCTGTTTTTGTGGTGTCACAGTGTGACAAATTCTAGAACTTTCCTCCACATTCTACAGACCTTCTTATCAGTTTTGTATCAATTCTGGAGGTTTGGCTATTGATTAAAGCAGGCAGGGAAGGTCCTCTCTGAATAGGTCATAGTTGACCTCTAGCCAGAGGACACCCAAAGGACTTGTTCATTTTGAAGGTTTCTTGGGCTGTAGGGGTGTGTGTGTGTGTGTGTGTGTGTGTGTGTGTGTACTCTGTTATCCAGAATCTTTGTCCTCCCAGAGAGTAAACACAGCACCTTATGATTTTGTGGACAAGTTCACCTCTGTAATGTTTTTTGTTGCCCTTATTGTTACGCTTGGAAATTCAGTCTGGGTTTTAGTTTGATATTGTATCTATGGCACTATCTGGTAAAAGCATAACAATGTTGACTTGCCAGTCTCTAAGTGATACTAGGAGAAAGTTACGTGTAAAACCTGTCTTTATGGTGCCCTCCTTTCCTTGGACTATGGCTGTCAGCTGCTTCTAGCCCAGTTCTAGGTCTTCTTTTCCTGGTGCTTTCTTTAGGTATCACATAGCTGAGTCGATAAATTCATCTGGATTAATGGGAGAGGGTTAGAGGACATTTAAAATGCTTTTGGAGGCACTATTTTGCTTTCCTTTCTCATCAGTTATTTGAAAGTACTTTTGCAAAACTGAGACCACTGTATTAATGTAACATTTCAGCATTATATTCAGTGGAGCCGTTAGTGAATAATCATGAGAATTCTAGATCATGGGAAAGGTAGGTTCATGGCAGGTCTCTGGTGAAGATATGGGCATGTACAGCCTTAAAAAAAATTTTTTTTTAAATGTTTACTTATTTTGAGAGAGAGAGAGAGAGAGGGGGGGGGAGGGAGGGAGAGGCCCAGGTAGGGGCAGAGAGAGAGAGAGAGAGACAGAATCTCAAGCAGGCTCCAGGCTCTGAGGTGTCAGCATGGAGCCGACACTGGGCTCAAACTCATGGATTGAGAGGTCATGACCTGAGCTGAAGTTGGACACTTCACCAACTGAGCCACCCAGGTGCACCTAGCCTTTCTTTGTGTACTTAACATTCAATGTCACGTTAGTTTTAGCAAATATGTTTAAAAAAAATTTTTTTAATGTTTATTTACTTTTGAGAGAGAGAGAGACCCCGAGTGTGAGTGGGGGAGGGGCAGAGAGAGAGAGGGAGACACAGAATCTGAAGCAGGCTCTAGGCTCTGAGCTGAGAGCACAGAGCCCCATGCAGGGCTCGAGTTCACGAACTGCGAGATCATGACCTGAGCCGAAGTCGGACACTTAACCACCCAGGTGTCCCTTAGCAAATATGTTTTTTAAATGGCACCTGCTATTTAATCTTAGGGGTTTTCTGTAACTCATTTAACCAGTTCCCTGTTATTGAATACTTAGGTGTTTCTAGTTTTTTATTGTGATGACATAATATTATATATATATATATATGCTTTACATATAAAAGCTTTTATATGAAATTTGTGTCTATGTCTGTGTTTCTGCTTATTTCCATACAATATTTTCCTTTAAGAGGAAGTTGAGAGTCAAAGCTGTGAATTCTTTATGGCCCCACCAAAAATCCATATTCCTTTCTGGAAAGGTGGCACCATTGACATTTTACCTACCATCATATAGAGTCAGACGAAAACGTGTAGTTTTTAGGTGATACAGGTTAGGGCTGGCTTCATTTTAGCTATTATCCTAACTTTACACCTTTAAAAAAAAGGTGGTGGAATCACAGAGCTAAAATGTTTAGATCTAGATCTAGAAAAGATCTAGTCCTACTTTGATACTTTTATCCATGAGGAAACTGAGAACTACAACAGTAAATTCATTTATTCAAGATCACATGGCTGGTAATTGGCTAAGCCAGGATTAGAGACTTGACTCCTTTTTGTCCTGTATCTTTTCTTCTTCAGCTTGAACCTGATATACCAGAGAGATTTGTCTCTAGGACTGAACTAGAGGGGAGTGGGACCAGCCTTTATTTATTTAGTTATTTATTCATTAATTCATTCATTCGTGATGCATGCATGCATGCCACAGCATAGTGTCTGTTTAGTATATAGTACCCTTACCTATCATCTGGCCCCCTGGCATGCTTGTTGCCCATATTTCCAGCGAAGTTCCTAGGCTTAGTTTTGATAGGCTTAGCTTGAGTTATGTGTCTATTTCTGTAGGCAAAGGGAAAGGAGTACCTTGGCTAGGTCTGAGTCACATGGTCACATGCATGGCCCTAGGTAGGCCCTAGGTGGTAACTGAAATGGGGCTGGCCAGAAGAAACATATGCCATATAGAGGAATAGCAAGCACAGAGGCCAGGGGTAGGCTAAGCTTAGCATATGAAGAATGGAAAGAAGTGAGTAAGGAGGTATTAAGATGGGGAGATATGGAATGGAGGGAAGCAGCTTAAAAGGTAGGCAGAAGCCAGATAGTGCAGTAGGGTGCTTGGATTTTATCCTATGGATATGGGAAGTCGTGAAATGGATTTAAGCAGTTTGGCATTAAAAATTTTTTTTATGTTTATTTATTTTTGAGAGAGAGACACAGAGACAGGGAGTGAATGGGATAGGGGCAGAGACAGAGGGAGACCCAGAATCTGAAACAGGCTCCAGGCTCTGAGCTGTCAGCACAAAACCCTACGCGGGGCTTGAACCCACGAACCATGAGATAATGACCTGAGCTGATGTTGGATGCTTAACCAACTGTGTCACCCAGGCACCCCAGCAGTTTGGCATTTTAAAAAGATCACTCTTCATTCCATTCTCACACTGTAGGAGGGAAGCAGGGAGACCACTCAGGAAGCTCTTTTAGGTGAGAAAGGAAGCTTTCTTGGATGGGAGTGGTGGCAGTTGTGATACACACAAATAAGCCACATTCTGTGTAGATGAGTAGAACCTGATTACTGATGGACAAAGAGAAAGGGAATGAAATAGATTTCTGGCTTGATTAATACAATGGATGGAATTGCCATTATTGAGATTTAGCACTCTTGTTGATATTGTTCTGTGTTAGTTCCTTCCACCTAGACTTCTTGAGAATAGGATTAGACATCATCTCTTCATCATTTATTCTAGCACAGTGTTAAGGCATATGATAGGCCCTTGGTTTGGCAGGGTGGGAGGAGGCTTAAAGTGACAACAGCAAATCCTGCTTGTTAGGATATACGTTGTTGATTTTTAAATTTGTTTAAAATACAAATTATGTGGGAAGAAACTGCATCAGCTGCATTTTATGGAAAATGTAATCAGACCTCAGTTAAAGAAATCTGCCCTAATTTATTGACAGCTGTAACATTTTCTAATCTGTGGTATTCTCGTTAAATCATCTACCTTATTCTTGTTTTCCTGGGTAATTTTTTTTTCTTTTTTTTCCTAGAATGAGTGTTTTTTCTTTGGCGTTCTAACATAGTAAAAGTAAAACAAAACCCTAGATAGCTAGCCACATTGTCTTTGGGTGGTCCCTGCACCTTTGATACTGCTTTGTCTCTGTTCCTTTTTTTTTTTTTTCTCTTTTATCAAAAACCTCATTCTGAAGTGCCTGTGAAAAAGAGGCCCAGATCAGAAGAAATCAGTTGAGTGGCCCAGCACAGCTTCCTGAGGTTATAGGGCAAACTAAACCTCTTCCCATAATGTGCTTCTAACAGGTAAGCACAGTGGCTAGCGGGTCTCAGGAGATGCTTACCAATGCTGGTTACTCATCCTTAACCAGTGCTTTGGTTTCTCTTAGTCATGGCTGTTGTTCTTTCTGGCATGGTTTTTGTTTTCTCCCAAGAGAAACTTTAAAACAGGAGGAATTGAATAGAGGCAGCTTGAAAAGAGATGAATACAGAACACAAGCTACTGTTAGCTGGTGTCCTCACTGTGCTGGCCACTGCTGATGTAGAATACTGAAACAGCCCTAATGGTTTGCTTGGCCCAAGTATGCAGTTGGTTTTGAAGCCCCCAGGCCAAATGGCAGGCTCCAGTCCAGCAAGCACATACCTTCCTTACTCACCTTCTGGGGCAAAAAACGTGCTTTTTGTTCTGCTATTCTCCATTTGCTACAGATCTTTAAAGTGATGATTAAGAGAATTTCAGAAACCAAAATTATTTTCCCTAGTCTTATTTGTATATTTCTGAAGGATTAGAAATTTAAGTTCTGTTCCTTAAAAATTTCTAAGGAAAAATACCAAAACTTTAGGGTCTCTTCCGCAGTCTCAAATCAATCCTTGTTTCTGTAAGTGGTGGTGTCACTAAATGTTCTTAAGGAAAAATTGTTGAAGGAGGTAGAGCTGTGGAGGGGCTCGGCATATGGAGGTTGGGTGAACATTTTGAGTTAGGTAATTAGGCAATTACAACCATGTGGAACAGAAGCGATGATTAGACTAATTAGTTAAGGCATTTTGTAAGTGCCACTTTGACCCAAGGGTAATGGCCTAGAAATGCGCCTTTCCTGATTCATTTGATTGATGAAAAGCAGGTTTTACACGTGGGATTTACTTATTTTTAAAATTAGGGATTTGCCTGGTTTTCATCTGTTTTCAGTTTTATGTCTCTGATAACAGGCAGGTGTATCTGATTTAGGAGTTTTGGGCCAGGACTTTACTGCTTTTGTTTGCATCTCCTTAAAAGCACTGTTGTAGTGGAGCAGATTGAACAGGGTACCTTTAGTCAAGCAAGTCTTTGCAAACAACCAGAGTGTTCTATTTGGTCACTATGCAAGTAACTTTCTAGTGACAAGTCTCTTTCTGATCATTTTTGTACACCTAACTTGTTCATGCATACATTTATTTATCTACCATTCCTTGGTGTTTGTTGTGTGCCAGATACTATTAGATGCAAAAGATACAAAGATATGTAGCAGTTAAAGATTGTTTTGTTCAGTGTTTACCCCAGTTGCCCCAAATGCTTGGCATTGTAGATTTGTATGTTCAGATTTACCTCATGCAATTGTAGCTGATTTTGCAAAGCAGATTTAAAAACAAACAAACCAATTTCCATATTCTGAATCCCATTTCTTTTCTTGTAATTTTAAAATTTAAGCTACATCTCTTCAGAATATTTGCTTTTTAAAAAATATCAGAAATGCTGTTTATTAATATGGTATTAGGTGTAATTTACCAAGTACTTTTACACATGCTATGTTGTTAGATCCTGCCATCAACTCTGAGGTAGGCAGCAAAGCATTACTATCCCTGCGGTAGCACCCTCATACTGGGCCCATTGTGTGGTGTTCAAAAAAGTTAGCTGATTTCCCTCAGGTGTTCACAGCCAATACACAACAGAGACAGAACATTACCTCATTTTCTCATTCCTGGCTTATTTTAGTCTTCTCTTACATGCTCTCTTAATGGCTGAAGTAGGTCCACTGGGTTTAAAGAATCTTTTAGGGGCATTCAGCAATAAGTAAAGTATGTTTAATTCTTCAAAAACAGCATTAGTAACATATATACCAATCAGATAAATGAAATAGAGCACTATTAAAACATGCTTGTGAGATCTTTTTCAAACAGTGAACATTTTGTGTTGATTTGACATTCACCTTACCTTAGGTAAGAGCTGGTAGGCTTTATGAAAATCTGTAGTGAGGTGAAGAGCCAGACAGACCTTTTTGAATCTTTTGAGAGTATTTTATAGTATATAATGGAGTAATAATACCAACCTTGCAGGAGTGTTCTGAGGATTAAATGAGAAAATCCATGTAAGCAAGGTGCTACTTAGTTATGAAATACTCTATACCTGGTAGCAAAAACAAAGTAAAACCGAAACAAGTAAAAACCTAAACACCAAAGGGGAAAATAAAGCTATTTTTAGGTGCCTTTGTTTATTTTATAATTGAAATTCTAATTCTCATTTTTATCTATTTATTAATGTGGTTTCTCCAAGAACCTTTACTGGTAATGTAGAGGTGCTCCATCTCTATGTATGTGAAAGTATCAGAAAAATTTTTTTTTTTTTCTGAGAGAGAGAGAGAGAGAGAGAGAGAATACCAATCCTAAGCAGGCTCCATGTTCCACGTGGAGCCCAACATGGGACTCGATCCCAGAACCCTAGGATCGTGACCTGAGCCAAAATCAAGAGTCTGTTAGTCAACCAACCGAGCCACCCAGGTGCCCCCCAGATAATTCTTTTTAAAATAAAACCTTCCCAGTTCAGTGTGACCTTTCACAGTCAGTCAGAGTTAATGAACCTCTTTATCAATTGAGGATTTTAAAGACTTGTTGCTCTGCTACCCAGCATCTTGTGGCCTAGGAATTTGAGACACAATGGGAATCTTAGTCTTTAAATAGAATTTTGGGTAATAAAATGAGGTGGATTATCAATAGAAAAACTTGATTAAATGATTGTAACATAATATTATTAGCTCAGTCACAAGATATCCATTAAAATCAAACTAATTGGGAAATAGTTGATTGATTTCTAGGAAAAAATAGAAAAGGTTATAGAGTGACTTGCCACCCAAAATCAGGAACAGAGAATTAGAATTGATTTGGAGACATTTCATGGTACTAAAATACATCATTCTAATACTTAAATATTTAGAGAGAAAAGAAATCCAAAAAAAAAAAACTGTTTAAAATATTTTATCTATTGTATGGGATAATAATGAATATTGATTACATTCTTTGGATAATATTTTTGGATAGTGCAGAAATTTTGAAAACTCAATATCTTCTATAGCTACAATTAAGCAATTATAATAAAACTTATAAATTTATTACATTTAAAACATTGAGGGGCGCCTGGGTGGCGCAGTCGGTTGAGCGTCCGACTTCAGCCAGGTCACGATCTCGCGGTCCATGAGTTCGAGCCCCGTGTCAGGCTCTGGGCTGATGGCTCGGAGCCTGGAGCCTGTTTCCGATTCTGTGTCTCCCTCTCTCTCTGCCCCTCCCCCATTCATGCTCTGTCTCTCTCTGTCCCAAATAAATAAATAAACGTTGAAAAAAAAATTAAAAAAAAAACATTGAAACATGTTCCTTAAAAAGGTCAGATGGTTCCTTTAGACCATTTTTTATGGAATTTTAAAAAAATGTTATTCCCTTTTATATATTTTAAATGCATGTACTTAATGTTCAACTTTTTTTTGATGATTCATGTTGATTGTTTTCTAGTATTCAATTACAGTGATGTTGTCTTTATGGGTTATAAATCTGTATCTTAAAGGCATTACAGGAAATTATTTTAATGTATGGTAACCAGGTTTTAAAAAAGGGCCTAATAACAGTTATTGTTTTTAATGTTTATTTATTTATTTTGAGAGAGATAGAGACAGCACAAGCAGGGGAGTGGCAGAGAAAGAGGAAGAGAGAGAATCCAAAGCAGGCGCCATGCTTTCTGCACAGAGTCCAACGTGGGGCTCGATATCAGGAACTGTGAAATATGACCTGAGCTGAAACCAAGAGTTGGATGCTTAACCAACTGAGCCACCCAGACGCCCCCTAATAACAGTGTTAGTTAAATTTTGCTATTTAACAACTAGATTTTCAGCCCCTATTGTAAATGTACACACAGAATCCTAAGAAAAAATGCTCTAAGTACTTTTCAAATATTAGCTAGTTTATTCCTTACAACAACCTAATGAGGTTGTTTTATGATTGTCCTCATTTTTTAAAGTCACAGGGCAGTTAAGTACCTTGTCCAATAATAAGTAGTAGCATCTAGGTTTCAATTTTTCATCTGGCACCAGAGCCTTCAGTCTTATTCACCAAGGTAGGTCTTTTTGTTCTGTAATGAGTGGACTTTGTTTATCATTTTGGGTAATTGGTGGCCTGGTTTGTTTCCATCCTGATTTTTGTATGTTTTGAAACTTTGTGTTCACTCATTTGTTCATCACATGTTTATTGAACACCCATAATGTGGTGCTGAGGGTTTAGCAAGTAGTCCAGGTAGGCCCTTATCTGTTGGAGTTTAGTGTTTAAAACAGTCCTTGAATGTTAGTGCTTGATGGCTAGTAGGAGGGAAGACAGATGTAGCCAAGTGAACTTACTGTGAGGTCAGAAAGAACTCCCCGAGAAGCTCAGGGCTGAGAGGTGAGCAGGGTTAAGCCAGACTGGGAAGGAGGTGTGAGGAGAAGATGGGTGACATTCTAGTTAGAAGGAGCAGCCAAGTAGGCTGAGATGAGAGGCTGAGTAAGTTGTTCAGGGAACTGCATATAAATCCATTATGACTGAAGCTCAGTATTTTGAATTGAGAATAGAAGTGGTGAAGGGTGTAAATAGTGTAAAAGTGTTTTAAGATCAGCCATAAGAGTAAAAGAATTGATTAACTTTATGTTTTATTGTAATTTCTGGGATAACAAAGGTATAGAAACAGAGCATACAGCTTCCATACTTGCAAGGGCACAGAGGCAAGAAAGGAGGTTAAAATAGATGGGATAACTAGCACAAAATAAGATGGTAGATGTAAACCCAAATATATTTATAATTACATTAAATGTGTATGGACTAAATTAAAGACAAAGATTGTCAGACTGATAAAAATCAACCAACCAAACAAGATGCTGCTTTTACTTTATTGATTCCCACAATATGAGAAATGACAGGTAGTGACCATGAAATAATATACCCCCATCTCGTTACCTCTCCTTGTAGTCCACAAGCTGTCACCTTCTTGGGAAGGGTACTGGACTTCCTGCTGTAAGTGCAATGGTCGTGCTAGGAGCTGCCAGGTTAGTTGTATCTGGATTATGAGGGACTGGCTCCTTACTGGCTTGTGAGACCTTTATGGCAGAGGTGGAGTTTTATTCACATCCCTAGTGATTCATGTAGTTTTTGACATATGGTAGTAATTGGCATACGTAAATATAAATACCTTGCCTGGTATTTATCATGTGGATACATTTGATTTCCATGTGAGATGTAAAGGATCTTGTTATAGTTTTCACTTATCCATAATACCTGCTAAAACATATATAAGTATATAATAAATATCTCCTAATTAATTCAGTCGAGGTTAAATCTGACTTCTGCATAAGGGTATTGTACTGCTCAATGCTTTGGAGGTTTGTTTCTATAGCACAGAAAAAAAAACCAAAAACCACTTATTTACACAATAAAGAACCTAATGACCTACTTTTTCATAAATATACTTTACAGGTAGAAGAGTATTCTTTTGGGATGGGGGAGGGATGGGTGAAATAGGTGAAGGAGGTTAAAAGTACACTTATGATGAGCACTGAATAATGTATAGAATTGTTGAATCACTATATTGCACACCTGAAACTAATATAACACTATATGTTAACACATTGGAATTAAAATTAATTAAAAAAAGAAATTAACATCCAAAAAATGGTGTTCTTTTATATTTTGAAAAGCATGACTTATTTAATATCAGAATAAATACTTTGCTTATAAAAAGCTGTAATAAATATTAATAATAAAATAATAAAATATTTTTCTTGAAGAAATATTGGGTAGAACATACCAAAACAGTAATTTATTTCTTTGGAGTGAAAGTTACTTTTGATTCTGTTAGTCCAAATGCCTGAAGTTCTCTTGTTGACTAAGAATGTACTGCTCAATACAAAACTCAGTTGACTTCATGTAAAAACTACTCATTATGAATGGAAAGAATTACAGAATTCAAAGGCAAAGCTAGACATTCTGTTTTTAATCACAGTGTATAAAAATTAGAATATGGAGCCAGGATCTAGTTGAATATACTTTTTTAAATCTTTTTTTTTTAATGTTTTATTTATTTTTGAGAGAGAGAGACAGAGCTTGAGCGGGAGAGGGGCAGAGTGAGAGAGGGACACAGATCAGAAGCAGGCTCCAGGCTCTGAGCTGTCAGCACAGAGCCTGACATGGGGCTTGAACTCAAAATCCGTGAGATCATGACCTGAGCTGAAGCCAGACGCCCAACTGACTGAGCTACCCAGGCACCCCTGAATATACTATTTTTACAGTAGACATTTTGGAAACATTTATTTGGAAATAAAGTAAAAATGGACATATGCTTCTTGCCCTCAACGTCCTGGTGGTTCTTCTGTTTAGTGATCTGTTTGTCTGTCATGAAATCACATAATTTTAAAGCAGGGAAAGGATGTTAAATCTCTTGTCATCCTCTCATCCTCCAGATGAGAAAATAGGCCCACAGTGGTGGGAGGACTAGACTGAAGTTATATCACTAACTCTAGAAGGAACTAGGAAGGGGGAGAGGTTGACAGGAAGAGTCACTATCAGCGAGAGAGATGAGAAACAGGGATTGAGAAGAGGAGAGGCAGGGAGGATGGTAAGAAAAAAGTGTGCCGGCTTTGGTGCTTCTCAGAAGTGGGAAGTAAAGCAGTGATCTGAAGCGTGAGGAGAGCCCAGACTGGCAGCAGTGGGGATCTAGGAACATAAGCCTTCAGTGTAAACCCCACCTTGAGCTGACTGAGGCTGGCTGGTCCAGTGAGTATAGAGCTAGCTGTCTCAGGGTTTATAGAGATGAGAAGGAGAAGAGGCAAATTGAAACTTATGTGGCTGATAATTTGTCAGATTTCTGTTTTTTCAAATCTTAGCAAGAGTATACCCTCACATTTCCTTTTCTACTTTCACATTTGAGCAAAATCATTTGATTTTCCTTGCTTGGTTAGGGTTTGACGTTTTAAGAAAAGTCACAATGCAAAGTAATTTTCAAAGGTATTTTGAGTGTTTCACGTATTCTTTCCTAGTTTACTCAAGGTCTGTTATGGATTTGCTGCTGTGGGACAAGTGTGGAAACTGTGTGTGGGTGTGCGGTGCTGGTTTTTAATTTTGCCCATGATGCCCTCTGGACTTCTTATCAAGCCTATGGCATTTACCTGGTGCCAGATTTAGGTCCTTAAATCCCTGAATAACTCCCTGAAGTCAGCAGGGAGCCTGGCCCAATTGAGCATGGCAGTCTTAGCTACTGATGATCAGTTGTTTCTTTTGGTATTATTGTAACATCTGACTTCCAGATTCTCAGGAAAGTGTGTGCTCTTCATTTGTTTGTACTCTAAAGTCCATTTTGGTTACATCATTGTAAGACTCTCAGTTTGGCCCCTTCCTTTGTAGGCTGTATATATAAATTATGACAGTTGGTATGTTCCTGTTACATAGTAGTATGTGTTCATTTTAGGAAAATAAGAAAATAGGGAAAGCAAAGGAAAAAAAATATAAATTAATCTATAGTCTACCTCCTAAAGAAACAACTGATAACATTTTAATGTATATCTAAAGGCTTTCTGTGTACATTTATTTACATAATATTAAATATTATTTTAATAAAAATGAGTTTGTGTTTTGTTTTTAGATTGCACATGTAAGTGATACTATGCAGTATTTGTCTTTCTCTTTCTGGCTTATCTCACTTAGCATAATATCCTCAAGATCCATCGTGTTGTTGGAAATGACAGAATTTCTTTTTTCTCATGGCTGAATATTATACATATTTTTATAAATAAAATTATATAATTGTGCATGTATGTATTATATATATTATATGTACACATACAACATTCATATGTTTATAAATATTTATATGTAACATACATAATGTGCATAATATATATGTATAAATATACATAAGCACCACATCTTCTTTATCCACTTATCCACTGATAGATACGTTGTTAACATATCTTGGCTATTGTGAATAATACTGCAGTGAACATGGGAATGCAGATGTTTCTTCCATATACTGTTTACATTTCCTTTGGATACATACCCAGAATTAGGATTGGTGGATTTTTAACTTTTTAAGAAATCTCCATACTCTGTTCCTTAGTGGCTACAATTTACATTCCCACCAGCAGTGCACAAGTAAGTATTCTCTTTTCTCCACATCCTCACCAACACTTGTTATCGCTTGGCTTTTTGATGATTGCTGTTTATATAAGTTGTGAAGTGATATCAGAATGTGGGTTTTACTTGCATTCCTTGATGACTAGTGATGTTGAGCATCTTTTATGTATTTGTTGGCCATTGGGATATCTTCTTTGGAAACATATCTATTTACTTCCTCTGCCCAGTTTTTAATTAGATTGTTCCTTTGCTATTGACTGGTATTTCTTTATGTTTTTTGGATATTGAGTACTAACAGGTACATGATATGCAAATAGTTTCTCTCATTTTTGTGGGTTGCCTTTTCATTTTGTTGATGGTTTTCTTTCCTTTGCAGAAGCTTTTTAGTTTGATGTAGTCACACTTGTTTATTTTTGCCTTTGTTGCCTTTGCTTTTGGTGTCAAATCCAAAAATATCAGTGCCAAGGCTGATGTCAGGGCCTGTGTGTTCTTATAGGAGTTTTATGATTTCAGGTCTTACGTTTAAGTCTTTAATCCATTTTGAGTTTATTTTTTTATGTATGGTGTAAGATGGGGTCCATTTTCATAAGCAGTTCTTCTTAAAACATTTGTTTTTTAGCCCTTCAAATTTCATATGCACTGTAAGTGTTTTTCCAACATGAGCTTTATTTATTAACTTATAGAATGAATGGGGAGAAGGGCAGAGAGAGAGACAGAGAGAGAGAGAGAGAGAGAGAGAGAGAGAGAGAGAGAGAACTTAAGCAGGCTGCACGCTCAGCATGGAGCCCTATGCAGGGGTTGATCCCATGACCCTGGGACCATGACCTGAGCTTAAATCAAGAGTCAGTCACTCAACTGACTGAGCCACCCAAGTGCCCCCCAAGATAAGCATTTTTAGTGACTTTATGTTTTCCATTATATGGAGATATTGTAATTTATTTGAATCGTCAGTCTTTTGCTTTTAGTTTTTTGTTGCAGTGCTGTCAAGAACATCCACGTAATATTTTCTTGGGAAATTTCTTACAAGCATAAATGGTAGATGGAAGAGAATACATATTTTTAAGGTTTTGATTCATATTGTTATTTCTCTCTGGAAAGATCGTATGTATGTTGGCCAGCATTACATGATACAGTACCTGTGTCCCCATAACTGATGATATTACTTGGCTAATATGTACTCCTCTGGTTATGAGTTAAGATTTAGATATTTTCCATATGTTTATTAGGAGTTGGTATTTTTTCTTGAATTGCCTATTCATGCATTAAGGAAGATTTTGACTTTATGTGTAATTTTTCAATTTTATCTACCAGTGGCATGAAATGCCTCATCTTCCCATCAGAGGTGATACTAAAGTAGAAGTTAAAGATACTGGAACTGTTTAAAGCCAGGGAATGAGTATCTATTAACTTACAATGCTAAGTCAGCCTTTATACCTTTATACAGTTATAAATCAGTCTTTAATCCTTCTGTTTTAATCTTACAGATAAAGAAAAAAAGGCTTAGATAGGCCAAGGAACTTATCCAGGGTCCCACAGTTGTAAATGGCAGAAACAGGATATAAACCCTGTTCTGCCTGACCTTGTAGCACATGTTTCTTTCACTCTAACTATGTACCTTCCATGTCTGGGCCATACCTTGTTTAAGAAGACATATTTATATCAGGTATTAAGTTAGCTGGCTGGAATCTAAGGTACATTTTGACCAAAAAGATGAAATTTGGAGGAATATTTAGAAATATTCTAATGTGATACAGAGTACTTCAGAAACTTGGTGTTATTTTGATTTTTCTGCTAACTCTTCTAGTTAGGAACTGCAATATATTAGGGGAGTAGAAAATGGGTAGGGATTAGCAAAGACCTTTTCCCTAAAAGCTTTGACCTCTTCCCCTTCCCCACACTTCCAGGAGAGTGCTTACCTCTACTTGCCTTTTGTCTCCTCACTAGTGCTTTCTCTTCATACTCACCTGTTAGAATGCTGCTTTCTCTATTTCCCTAATGCCGTGGCAACAGTGCATGGCAACTGCTTTCCTTGAGGTCAGGGAGAAAGACTTCATATTTTTCTTTCTCTTCAACCTGCTGTTTGCATTTAGCACTGTGGTCTACCCTTTCATCCAGTGAAAAGCAAGGAAGCACTGAACTGTAGTCAAGACTATAGGACCTGCTGGATGGAATAGCTAGCAGGCCTGCTGTGCCCCTTTGCAGCAGTTTAAACTCAAGCCTTTTCTGACCACCGGTTCTAAAATAGTACCCATTGCATCTTCTGCCCCCAGTCCTCTACCCCTTCATTCTCTGTGCTTTTTTTTTTTAACTTGACATGTTATATACAGAAGTTTATTTGTTCATTCAGTCTACCCCCCACTAGAATGTAGGCTTTAGGTGAGTGAGATTTTCTTTTGTTCACTGTTCTACGTGTTTCCTGGGACTAGCACATTGAGGGGCTCCATAATTTTTTTTTAATGTTTATTTATTTTTGAGAGAGAGAGAGAAAGTGAGCATGAGAGGCAGAGGGGCAGAGAGAGAAGGAGACACAGAATCCAAAGCAGGCTCCAGGCTCTGAGCTGTCAGCACAGAGCCCTATGTGGGTCTCGAACTCATGGAGTGAGAAATCATGACCTGAGCCTAAGTCAGACGCTTAACTGACTGAGCCACCCAGGTGCCCCCCTCCCCCCCCCCATAAATATTCGTTAAATAGGCCACAGGACTTGGTGGTAGAAGCCTGATTTGCTCTCCTTGGATCTTTTACCTTTGAAGGCATCTTTGGATGGTATTTGGCCTTTCCCTGGAAATTTGGTCAACTCCAGGGGATTTTGAAGTCCATCAAGTCTTAGGGCCTGAGCCAAGTGAGAGCCCTGTCAGGAGTAGATTATAGTTATGAAAGATTTGCATGAAGAATAGCTTAGACTTTGGTTTGAATCCTGACCCCTGGTAATTTTACTCACTGTATGAGTTTGAGGAAAGCTTTCTGAGCCTGTTTCCTGATCTGTAAAGTGTGCATAATAATATCTGCCTCCTTAGTGTGCATTGAAGATGAATTCTGACAATGTGTACGGGGGAAGAAAAATAAACAAGTGTTGGTAATATGGTTGTATTAGTTTTCTTCTGTATGATTTTCTGTTGATAAATGGAGTTCCTCAGGTGGATTATACTTACTGTCTTACTAATTTAGACAGGCTGTTCAGTGTAATGGTTAAAAGCTGGGTAAGTGACTTTAGTGTTTGATTGCCTGAGATCTAGTCCTTTTGCCACTGTGGCAGTGGGGAAGAGCAAACCCTCATTTATAAACTACAACAAATGACTATGGTAGTAGTATTTACCTCAGGGTGAATATAAAGTTTTAAGGAGATCATGTTTAGCACAAAGTTTGGTCCGTAGGAAGCACCCAATAATTTATATCCTGTAGTTTAATAATAATACTTATAATAGCTAGTAGAGTTGATAGAAGGTTAGACTTCATCTAGTGCAACTCTAGTACTCCTGTGTTTCTAATTCTGCCTCCTGGAGTAATAAAGAATAAATGAGTATCCTTTTCAGTCACAGTCATTCATGTACTTAAGATTGGATCTTGTAGACTGATTTAAATCCCTCTAGAATTCATATGTTGAAGCCCTAACCCTCCATGTCTGTAAATTCAGAGATAGAGCCTTTAGGAAGGTAATTGAAGGTAAATGAAGTCATAGGGGTGGGGCCCTAATCCTATTGCACACGTGTTCTTAAAAAGAAGAGGAAGAGAGCAGAGCTTTCTCTTTGTGAGAAACAGAGGAAAAGACCTTGAGAGGACATAGTGAGAAGGCAGCAACCTACAGGTCAGGAAGGGAGGCTTCATCAGAAACCAACCCTATGGCACCTTGATCTTGGGCTTCTAGCCTCCAAAACTGTGAGAAAGTGCTGGAGGCTGGGTCTTAAGCCATTTGGTCTGTGATATCTTGTCTGAGCAGCCTGAGCAGATTTGAACAGATCCTTTTTCTTTTCTCATATCATCATCCCTATCTTATCTTAGTTCTCCTCTTGAGACAGTTTTCCAATGCCTTGCCATCCTTGTTATCACTGTCTAGATACTTCCAAGTGTACCATTGTCCTTTTTAAAATGGGAAACCCCAAGAGATCAGGACTCCCAGGTGGTCTGAGCAGATTGGGTACTGGACATTATTCTTCTTAATGGAATACAAGATTGTGTTAGGTAGTCCTCTGAATACCCAAGAGTAATGTCTGTGCCACCCTATACCTGGTTGATATTGTAGTGCAATTTCAGAATTTTATCTTGTTAATTTCAGCCTTTTGTTTTGTTTTGTTTTGTTTTGTTTTGTTTAGAACCCTCTTTGGACCAACCAGCCCACCCAATACTCAGTGCTGGCAGCTTTCATGTTGTGTGTTTTGGTCAGTTTGAGCTGTTATAACAAATTACCATAGACTGGATGGCTGAAACAATAAACATTTCTCACAGTTCTGGAAATTGGAAGTGCCAGTTCAGGGTGCTGGTGTTGCAGGATTTTTTTTTTACCTCAACACCTGGGGCTCGTTGTCTCACTGCTTCAAAGAATGAAGAGGTGGACACAAAATGAGCAGCAGGCAAAAGTTTACTAGAGTATAAATCAGAAAGTAAGAATAGTATGAAAACTCTCTTTACAGAGAGGGGACAGTTGAAAGTGAATGCCCGAGACTATAGGCAAGGGTTCTTGTTTTATAAGATTCTGGTCAGCCCTTCCTTCCCTTCCCCCTCTTTCCTTATCAGGTACTACCCTCACTGGCTTGACAACTCTAGGTGCTGGGTTGTCCATTCCTGATTAGCTCAATTCCATTGTATGATGGGTGGTCTGTGGCCATAGCATTCCTTGTGGGTCATATGTTTTATGGTCTACTACTTATTTTTTGTTAGGTCTTTGGTCAAATTCCTGAGGGGAACCTGAGGGGGAGGAGGGCACTCCCAGCATTGTTCCAAAATAAGTGTTTTTCCCCACCCAGGGACCTCAGGTCCTCATCTTTCTGTCTCTGCTTACTGAATCCTATCTTTTCCTATCACACTGGTATGGTCGTATTCTAGTGAGGGCCTGGTTTCTGGTTTACAGAGGGCTGTCCTGTTTTTGTGTTTTCGCATAGTGGAAAAGGAGCCACTCAGCAATCTGTCCTCTTCTTTTGGGGGCCACTAATCCCATTCTTGAGGGCTCTACCCTTGTGACCTAATTACCTCCCAAAGGCCCACCTCAAAATAACCATTACATTGGGATTAGAGTTTCAGAATGTAAATTTTGGGGGCAGGGGGAGGGACACAAACACACTGCACTATACCCCTAACATTGGCTGCTTAGCCTGCTCCTATACTTCCAGTGGTGGGGAGCTTGCTGTTTTGTTTTAGAAATTATTCTATTGTTGGATTCCTTCAAGTGTTTTGATTCCTTCAAGTATGTTGAGTCAAAATCTGACTCTGTAGCTTCCACTCTTTGATTACACCTGTATTCTCTAGATAGCAGAAAATGTTTATTGTGCCTGCATTTGACAGCTTCTCATAGACTCCCCTCTCCCTTCCTGTTATTTGCTTTAAACAATATAATAATATTTTACTTAGTATCACTGGGAAAAAAATCAATTCCACTTCTTTTCCACAGGCCAAAGATACACAGATAAATGAATCTGTAATACATAAATAAAAGAGGAGCTTAATTGACAGCAGAATACCATATTTGGTTTGTTTTAATGAGTAGCTTCTATCTGATCATTCTCTATGAAAATAGATTGAGGTAATAGGCTGTACATTCCTTACTATTTGTATCAGTAAGATTCATACCCTTCTTCTCTGTTTAGTGTGGTAAGCATTAAATATTTACCTGAAGTCTTCATAGTGTTTTAGAACTGGAAGGTACCCTACAACTCTAATTTCTTTTAGACCCTCCTGTGGCAGATATTTATCTTTTTTGTGCTCAGTTCTCTTTTTGTTGTGGTAATCAAAGGCTAATGGGAAGCTGGGCTCAGCCTACCCTGGCCTACTTCTGGCCATCAGATGGGGCATGTGATCTTCTCTGGCATTTGAGTTCTAAGGAGCTCTGAGTTCTTTCGATTTGCCTCTATAGAGTATTGGAGGCAGCTGGGCTGGTTGATAGGTATTGTATTGGCAGTCTATGGTCCAGAGCCTCGGTGGAAGGAGGTTACTATCCACTGTGATGAAGTAGTGGCAGTAGCAGTGGCTCCAGCAACGTTACAGTAGGCTGGGCTGTTCTGTTTTAGGACCTTGGCTATGCTGTGCCCTGCTTGGTCCCAGTCTGGGTCTGCATCTGCAGCCGTCCTGTAGACAGGGAACTCCCCAGACTCTTGCCAATAACAAACTTCTTTTCTGCCTAAACTAACCTGAGTCAGTTTCTTGTTTTTAACCAGGAACCTAGACATGTGGATCCTTATTTGACTGTTTTCAAGTTGTGATATAGGATTCTAGTGTTGAATCATCCCTGCCTAAGCACATCTGAGGTTTGTATGTACTAGTTAAGGGATGTACTCCCTAGGGTGTATAATTGTTATTTATGTGGCAGTTAGGAGTTATTTCTTCTCATCTTTAACTGATTAATTTTCAGAGTATTCTTCCAGGAAAGATTTATTTAGTTATTTGTTGTTTGTTTTTTAAGTAAGCACAATGCCCAACATGGGGCTTGAACTCACAACCCTCAGATCCAGAGTCAGATGCTCTACTGACTGAGCCAGCCAGGTGCCCCAGGGATTATATTTTGACTCTTTTAAAGCAGGTACTGATAGCGTAGGCAGTTAGTTAGACATGACCTGGAGGCAAAAGCGGTAATAAATAGATGACACATTAGAAGCCTGAAGGCACAACATCCTGACTTTGTGGCTTTTAACATCTTGGCCTTACAGCTTCCAACACCCTGGGACTGACAGACCTAGAGCCACAGGTGCAGAAAGTGTGCTCTCCTCTCCCACCTTTGCCCCAGGGTAACCTATAATGATAATATATTTACATTGTGGTTTTGATCCCTCCACCCCCCATGGGGGAAGATGACTCTGACAGTTCCTTTCCTTTTGGCAAAATACCTTGTAGGGCCAAAATTTCCCCCTTCCAACAGGTAGGAGGAGTCCTTTAGATGATTGAATACAACTGCTTGGAGACTGCCCTAGCTATGGCCCATAACCTCTGCAAACCTAAAAAGAAAAGACACCCCTGACCCCGGTGCAGCTGCCATCCCTGGGCCTGCCTGCTCTCCCACCTTGAGAGTGTACTGTCCTTAATAAACCCAAACTGCTTTGTGCTTGCTACTTTCCTTCTGGCTGTCTTTATTTGCGTGGGTCCTCACATAACACTTTCATGGGGAATCTAAGAACTGAGACCTCCATCTACACAATGCACTCTCCCACTGGTAACAGTACTTTTATTTGTTTTATTTTATTTTTTTAAGTAGGCTCCATACTTGGTGTGGGGCTTGAACTCATGACCCTGAGATCAAGAGTCTCATGCTCTACCGATTGAGCCAGCCAGGTGTCCTGGTAATAGTATTTTTAAAAGAAGGTGGTGAGGCAGGGAACATGTCAGGATGTTGAAATTTAGGATATGGAAATTGTTATAAAAAGGTAAAGCTGTGTCTGATTGGACGGAAGGATTCAATCTGTTTTGAACACTGAAGTTTTTAACAGAGCTCCATGGAAGGGCTCAAGTTGCAAATAAATTTAAGAAAATGAGGTAAGTTGGTTTATCAGTGACTGGATATGTTAGGGTAAATGAGGGTTATTGTTTTTTTTCTCTTTTACCTATTGTTATTGTAATATTGTTATTGTTTACCTATTGTTATTTCTCATTTCAAAAACCAGTGAAGAAATAATTAATGTTATCTTGAATATGGGTATATATTTATATTTTATTAGCAGAAAAACTTTTTAAATTCTTAAAGTTATATGTAATTTGGAGGGTTTTAAAAAAATTCTCTGCGGGCCATTCATAGGGAGACCACGTGTCTGTGGTATCTGCAAATCCATAATAATAATCTATCCTTTCACAATATTTACTCCTTATGACCAGTACTTTCATATTTTGAAAGATCCTTGGGTTTACTTTAATTACACCCATTGACATTAAATTATAGGTAAGGTAACAGGATTTCGGGATTCATACTGTGGAGTGTGATACGAGGCTACTATTAATGATATTAATGATACTAATATTATGACAGTTTGGATAATGAATTTTCCTAAAGATGAACATTGAAAGTATCAAGGGCATTTGCTTAATTGGATCTTATAGTATCTTGTTGAAAAATCTCAGGGAAATTTGTCTTGCTTAGTCTATTTCTATGAATACCGTACCTTGAACAAATAAGGTTTAGTGTGACCTCTCTAGAAATGGACACAAATAGGGGCACCTGGGTGGCTCAGTCGATTAAGCTTCCAACTTCAGCCCAGGTCATGATCTCATGGTTTGTGGGTTCGAGCCCCACATCTGGCTCTCTGCTGTCGGTGCAGAGCCTGCTTTGTATCCTCTGTCTCCTTCCCTTTCTCTCTGTACTTCCCCAGCTCTCTTGCTGTCTCTCAAAAATAATAAACATAAAACAAAATGAACACAAATAAAAAGCCATAGGTATAAACTAATTTTTAACAAGACCTAAAACATGGATACTTTGTATTTCATTACTAAATTTGCCCGTACTAGGAATTTGTAACCTTTTCTGGTCATTCCACAAATTCGCATGGTGTTATGGATTTTTAAATCTAAATTCATCTGTTTTGTTTTTAGGATTTCATTAAGAAAGTATACTTTGTGGGGCACTTGAACAAAGAATATTTGTAGGAAAGGATTTTTAAAAGAATATATGAGTGTGATGTAACTTAGTACTTAGAGCTATCATTAAAATGAATCCCGGAGATCCAACATGGCAGAGAAGTAGGGGGACTCGAAGTTCAATCCCTCAAACACAGCAGTGTTGAGGCCAAAGAACTTTGAATTCTAAGAGTCCAGGCTGCAGAGTGACAGAGACATCTCCAGGGGCCCACGGGGACAACCTGACGAGCCATAGGTGCCTGATTGCTATCTGGGAGAAATAAAATGGGCCGTGTAGACTTGGAGGGGAGGGATTCCCTTCTTTGGAGAGACAAAGGGAAGAGAAAGAGAGGCTGTGGAAATGTAGGAGTATATTTGTACAAGAGAAAAACCACAGACCCCGGTCGGAGAAATATCCAATCTCTAACTTCGGGGCTTTCCCTGGACTGGGGCCACCTGCCTAGTTGGCGCACCTGGGGAGGAGGGGAGCCAGCCCCGGGCTCAGGTAACTAGCTCAGCGGTGCAGTCCGCAGTGGGAGAAGGCAATCCCCTCCCTCAGTGCTGTGGGAAGAAGGTATTTAACGGTTCAAAGGACATTGGGGTTTAAATCCCAGCCAAGCGCCAGGGAAGCACGGGAGTTGCTGGAGCGGGACAAACTGCCTCTTTCACACCTGAAGGGCACTGGGGAGGAGGCCCTCCATCGGTGGGATGGAGTGGCACTTCCCCGGAAACAGGGTACGCAAAGTGGGACCCTTTAAGATGTCTGGGTTTGAATCCCAGACAAGCCCCAGAGAGGCGCTGGAGACTGTGGAGCAGGGGGCCGGAGGGGGGGGGGGGTGCGGAGAACGACGACAAAAAACAACCCACTTGCTCCTGCGCAGCACCGTGAGGACTGCCTGAACAGAGTGGTTTGGACACCCAGTGCAGGAGGAGAGACTGGGGTGTCGCCACTTTTCTCCCCATCACCACCAAGGTGGGGCCTCAGGGAACTGACACAGGGCCCACAATTGAGGCGGGACCACCTTACACCAAACCACGCCCCTTCGCGCTTGGTAACTACCTGTGCTAGAGTGGGATTGAGGCTGAGGAACCAGACAGCCCCTCCTCCAGACTGGCACTGCCACCAGTTCCAAGGAACCCAAGGGTTTTGCATTTTCTGATTTAATTCTTGGATAATTCTTATTTTATGTATGTATGTATGTATGTATGTATGTGTATATACATATATACACACACACACTTTTTTTTCCTTCCTTTTCTCCTTTCTATTTCTTCCCTCCTCTAGTCTGGTTCTTCTGGTTGTTGGTTTGTTTAAACATAGTTAATCTATTCTCTTTATACCTGTTCTATGTATCCTTCTTTATTTTTTTCTCCTCCCCCCCCCCCCCCGACCCCTGGATTAAGCCGTATAGTTTCTCTGCCTCTCAATTTTATTTTATTTTCCCTGTTCCTATCATTTCTCTTTTTGTATGGGATAAAGCCTCTTCCACCAACACCACCCCCAACCCGTTGTTTTGTTGTTGTTGTTGTTGTTTTTGTTTTGTTTTGTTTTGTTTTTCCGGGGCTACTTCAATGAACAAATGGAAGCACATCTGGTGGAGGGCCCAAAACATCACTACGAGTAGGGAGATAAAGCAACCAAAATCACAATAGAGAGCAAGTAACACACTCCAAAAAATACCTCCTGAAGACCCAGGCCCTGGACGGTGTATGACCTATCTTTAATATATTAGTGCTCACAAGTGCAGTACACATAACAAACTTTTAAAACACATAAGAGACAGAAAACTAGCCAAAATGATGAAATGGAAGAATTCTCCTCAAAATGACAGCTAAAGAATTGATCAATACGGGCACCTGGGAAGCACCAGTCGGTTAAGCATCTGACTTCAGTTCAGGTCATGATCTGACTCGTGAGTTCAAGCCCTGCGTTGGGCTCTGTGCTGACAGCTCAGAGCCTGGAGCCTGCTTCAGATTCTGTGTCTCCCTTTCTCTGCCCCTCCCCTGTTCATGCTATCTCTTTCTCTCTCTCAAAAATAAACATTAAATTTTTTTTTTTAAAAAGACTTGATCAAAACAGATAATATATTGGATCAAGAATTTAGAATAATAATCATAAGATTAATCGCTGGGCTTGAAAAAAGCATAGAAGATAGCAGAGAATCTATTGCTGCAGAGATCAAGGAACTAAAAAATAGTCATGACAAGGGGCGCCTTGGTGGCTCAGTCAGTTAAGCGGCCGACTTCGGCTCAGGTCATGATCTCGTGGTCCATGAGTTTGAGCCCCGTGTTGGGCTCTGTGCTGACAGCTCAGAGCCTGGAGCCTGTTTCAGATTCTGTGTCTCCCTCTCTCTGACCCTCCCCCGTTCATGCTCTGTCTCTCTCTGTCTCAAAAATAAATAAACGTTAAAAAAAAAAATAGTCATGACGAATTAAAAATGCGGTAAATGATGTGCAAAATAAACTAGAGGTGGTGACAGTGAGGATTGAAGAGGCAGAGAGATTAAGGGAAATAGAAGAAAAATTATGGAAAAAGATGAAGCTGAGAAAAAGATAAAAAAATTCTAGACCAAAGTGGAGAATGAGAGAATTACGTGATTCATTGAAACATAATAATGTCTGTATGATAGGAATTCCAGAAGAAGAAGAGAGAGAAAAAGGGGCATGAGGTGTATGTGAACAAATCATAGCTGAGAACTTCCCCAATCTAGGGAAGGAAACAGACATTGAAATCCAGGAGGCACAGAGAACTCCCTTCAGACGGAACTTGAATCAATCTTCTGCACAACATATAATAGTGAAATTGGCAAAATACAAGATAAAGAGAATTCTGAAAGCAGCTAGGGACAAATGGGCCCTAACCTACAAAGGTAGACACATAGGGTTATAGCAGACCTATCTACTTACGGCTTGGGAGGCCAGAAAGGAGTGGCAGGAAATTTTCAATGTGCTGAATAGGAAAAATATGCAGCCAAGAATCCTTTATCCAGCTAGCCTGCCATTTGGAATAGAAGGAGAGATAAAGTTTTCCCAAACAAAAGCTGAAGGAATTCATCACCTAAGGGTGACTCTGTGAGTGGGATGTTGCAAAGACCACAAAGGACCAGAGACATCACTATAAGCATGAAACCTACAGATACCCAATGGCTATAAGTCCATATATTTCAGTAATAACACTGAATGTAAATGCTCCAATAAAAAAAGACATAGGGTATCAGAATGGATTAAAAAATAAGACCCATCTATTGGCTGTCTACAAGAGACCCATTTTAGACTTGAGGACACCTTCAGATTGAAAGTGAGGGGAAGGAGAACCATCTATCATGCTACTAGAAGTCAAAAGAAAGCTGAAGTAGCCATACTTATATCAGACAAACTACATTTTAAACTAAAGGCTATAACAAGAGATGAATAAAGACATTATATCATAATGACAGGGTCTATCTCCATCAAGAAGAGCTAACAATTATAAATGTTTATGCACCCAATTCGGAAGCACCCAAATATATAAAACAATCACAAATGTAAGCAGACTTACTGATAAGAATGTGGTAATTGCAGGGGACCTTAATACTCCACTTACAACGATGGACAGCTCATCTAGGCAGAAAATCAATAAAGAAAGCAATGGCCTTGAATGATACGCTGGACCAGGTGGACTTGACAGATATATTCAGAACTTTGCATCCAAAAGCAGCAGAATACACATTCTTTTCGAGTGCACGTGGAACATTCTCCAAGATAGATTAGATACTGGGTCACAAGACAGCCCTCAATAAATATAAAAGAATTGAGAGTATACCATGCACACTTTCAGATCACAATGCTATGAAACTTGAAATCAACCAAAGGAAAAAGTTTGGAAAACCTCTAAATGCATGGAGGTTAAAGAACATCCTACTAAAGAATGAATGGGTCAGCCGGGAAATTAGAGAAGAAATTAAAGAATATATGGAAACGAATGAAAATGAAAACATGACAGTCCAAACCCTTTGGGATGCATCAAAGGCAGTCCTAAGAGGAAAATACATTGCAAACCAGGCCTATCTCAAGAAACAAAAAAACCCCCAATACAAAAATCTAACAGCACACCTAAAGGAACTAGAAGCAGAACAGCAAAGATACACCAAGCCAGCAGCAGAAGAAAAATAATAAAGTTCACAGCAGAAATAAACAATATAGAATCCAAAAAAACCCCAGTAGAATAGATCAATGAAACAGTTGTTTTTTTGAAAAAAATAAGCAAAAGTGATAAACCCCTAGCCAGACTTCTCATAAAGAGAAGAGCGGGGACCCAAATAGATAAAATCACCAATGAAAATGGACTTACTACAGCCGACCCCTCAGAAATACAAAGAATTATCAGAGAATACTATGAAAAATTATATGCCAACAGACTGGACAACGTGGAAGAAATGGACAAATTCCTGGACACCCACACATTACCAATACTCAAACGGGAAGAAATAGAAAATGTGAACAGACCCATAACTGGTGAAGAAATTGAATCAGTTAACAAAAATCTCCCAACAAGTGAGAGTCCTGGGCCAGATGACTTCCCAGGGGAATTCTGCCAGAGTTAATATCTATCCTTCTCAAGCTGTTCAAAAAATAGAAACCGAAGGAAAGCTTCTGGACTCATTCTATGAGGCCAGCATTATATTGCTTCTCAAACCAGACAGAGACCCCACAAAAAAGGAGAATTTTATAGGCCAGTATCCCTGATGAACATGGATGCAGAAATTCTCATCAAGATACTAGCAAATCGAATTCAACAGCATATAAAAAGAATTGCTCACTATGATCAAGTGGGATTCATTCCTGGTCTGCAGGGCTGGTTCAATATTCACAAATCACAATCAATGTGATACTTCATATTAATGAAAGAAAGGATAAGAACCATATGATCTTGTCAATAGATGCAGAAAAAGCATTTGACAAAGTACAGCATCCTTTCTTAATAAAAACCTTCAAGAAGGTCAGGATAGAAGGAACAAACCTAAAGATCATAAAAGCCATATATGAAAAGCTCACAGCTAATATCATCCTCAATGGGGAAAACTGAGAACTTTCCTCCTGAGATCAGGAACACGACAGGGATGTCCACTCTCACTGCTATTGTTTAACATAGTGTTGGAAGTCCTAGCCTCAGCAATCAGACAACACAAAGAAATCAAAGGCATCCAAATTGGCAAAGAAGAAGTTAAACTTTCACTCTTCGCAGACAACATGATACTCTACATGGGAAACATGAAAGGCTCCACCAAAAGGCTGCTAGAACTGATACATGAATTCAGCAAAGTTGCAGGTCACAAAATCAATGTACAGAAATAGGTTGCATTTCTATACGCCAATAATGAAGCAACAGAAAGAGAAATCAAGAAATCGATCCCATTTACAATTGCACCGAGAATGATAAAATACCTAGAAATAAACCTAAGCAAAAATGTAAAAGATCTGTATGCTGAAAACTATAGAAAGCTTATGAAGGAAATTGAAGAAGATACAAAGAAATTGAAAAACATTCCATGCTTATGGATTGGAAGAATAAATATTGTTAAAATGTCAATACTACCCAAAGCAATCTACCCATTCAATGCAATCCCAATCAAAATTGCACCAGCATTCTTCTCAAAGCTAGAACAAACAATACAATCCTAAAATTTGTATGGAACCACAGAAGACCCCGAATAGCTAAAGTAATGTTGAAAAAGAAAACCAAGCAGGAGGCATCACAATCCCACACTTTAGCCTCTATTACAAAGTTGCAATCATCAAGACAGTATGGTTTTGGCACAAAAATAGACACAAAGACCAGTGGAATAGAATAGAGAACCCAGGATTAGACCCACAAATGTATGGCCAACTAATTTTTGACTAAGCAGGAAAGAATATCAGGTGGAAAAAAGTCTCTTTAGCAAATGGTGCTGGGAGAACTGGACAGCAACATGCAGAAGAATGAAACTAGAGCACTTTCTTACACCATACACAAAAATAAACTCAAAATGGATGAAAGACCTAAATGTGAAGCCATCAAAACCCTAGAGGAGAAAACAGGCAACTGCTTGACCTCAGCCGCGGCAATTTCTTGCTGGACACATCTCCAATGCAAAGGGAATTAAAAGCAGAAATGAACTATTGGGACCTCTTCAAGATAAAAAAACTTCTGCACTGCAAATGTAGCAGTCAACAAAACTAAAAGGCAACTGACGGAATGGGAAAAGATATATACCAATGACATATTGGATAAAGGGTTAGTATCCAAAATCTATAAAGAATTTACCAAACTCAACACCTGAAAAACAAATAATCCAGTGAAGAAATGAGCAGAAGACATGAATAGACACTTTTTCAAAGAAGACATCCAGATGGCCAACAGACACATGAAAAGATGCTCAAGGTCAGACTGGCTAAAATTAACAACTCAGGCAAAAATAGATGCTGGTGCGGATGTGGAGAAACGGGAACCCTCTTGCACTATTGGTGGGAATGCAAACTATTGCAGCTGCTCTGGGAAACAGTGTGGAGGTTCCTCAAAAAATTAAAAATAGAACTACCCTGCGACCCAGTAATAGCACTGCTAGGAATTTATCCAAAGGATACAGGAGTGCTGATTTATAGGGGCGCATGTACCTCAATGTTTATAGCAGCGCTTTCAACTATGGCGAAATTATGGAAAGAGCCTAAATGTCCATCAACTGATGAGTGGATAAAGAAGATACGGTTTATATGTACAATGGAATACTATGTGGTAATGAGAAAGAATGAAATCCTGCCATTTGCAGCATTGTGGATGGAACTGCAGGATATTGTGCTAAGTGAAATAAGTCAGGCAGAGAAAGACATGGATCATATGTTTTCACTCATATGTGGAACTTGAGAAACTTAACAGAAGACTATGGGGGAAGAGAAGGGGAAAAAATAGTTAATAACAGAGAGGGAAGGAGCCAAACCATAAGAGACTCTTAAATACAGAGAACAAACTGAGGGTTGATGGGAAGGTGAGGGAGAGGGGAAAATGGGTGATGGGCATTGAGGAGGGCACTTGTTGGGATGAGCATTGGGTATTGTATGTAAGTGATGAACCACGGGACTCTACTCCAAAACCAAGAGTACACTGTACACACTGAATGTTAGCCAGTTTGACAATAAGTTATATTATAAAAAATAAAGTAATTGGGGAACTGGTATTACATAAAAAATAAATAAAAGACTTGGTTGTTTAAAAAAATAAATAAATAAAATGGATCCCACTAAGAAGCTATTCTGGGAGGCATACTGAATATTAAGTGCCCTCCCCTACCCCGCTTTGCATGTTTATTAAATAAATAAATTTTATATTGAAACATTAAGATTTAAAACAATATTATTCTTTTCATTGTAGACATTTTGGAAGGCTGTACACTTACTTCTGTGATATTCCAGTAGCCCAACACATTGTTGGAGTTTTTTTTCCTTGGGAAATACATTTATATACTCCATTGCATTTTGAAAAATTATCCTCAGTGGTGATGGACCTTTATTTTTTTGTGGGTGGATTTTACTTTTGAGTCAGCTTACAACTTTTAAAGTTTGCTCTGTAGGCCAGGTGACAGCAAGCTGGGACACAGTTTTTCTTTAGTGAGACATGAAGTGTGTCTGTAAGGAAATCTGTCTTATTTGATGTGAAAACTGGTTTTGGAGGTTATTTCAGAATAGGAACTCTAAATGATTTGCTCAAGATTTCTTGAAATAACATGTGTGGTTTCCTAGGGAGACTCTTTGAATGAGTACAATTCATTTAGACGTACAAGTTCTGTTTTTAAAAATAAATTTCAATATACTTTATGGTCTGCTTGTGAATTCTTCTTCAATGTCTGAGTACCCTAATTAGTCAGAATTGGACTTGGGAGCAGTTTTTCTGAGTTGGGAAATCTCAGTTATTGGGTGGAATATAAGATGATTTTAACTGAGGGCAGTGGCTGCCCTGAGGCAGTGAACAGTGTTTTGTGTGAGAGTGCATAAATATTTTGTTTCCCTTCAGGAAAGGTTACCTTGTGTTTACCACCTTCTCCAAGGGGCTCAGGACCCCAAAACAACTGAGAACCAAGAAGGTCTTCCTTCTCTGGCAATTTCAGTAACTTTGGGAACATGGATATGCATTTCTGCACCCTGGTTCTTTGGTAAATCTAGAGTTGTTCTGAGGAGCTGAAATGAATGTCTTGTCTTCCATGGGCATAGTTGCTCAGTTAGTTCCTCAGAGGAGTTACCAGTTTAATGTTGGTGGTTTAGATTTAGATCTTTCACTAGGCTCTTGTTGAACGTCTTGGATTTTGGAAGCAAATACCCTCATAGCATCTGGGAATATATGAATGGGCCCTCAATACCTAACCCTAATTCTGTGCATTTGGAAGCAAGTTTTGAGAGCCGCCTGTTTGTGCCCAGTTAGTTGATTTTCCTTTTAACCTTTATGTTACTTTTATGTACCTTTTACCTTTGGTTACTAACTTGATCATATGAGTCGTTTGGCAGTTTGTGAATGTTTTTATCAAGTGTAAAAACACTTGCATGGTCATATGCGTTTTCTTTATTTTTTAACTTTCTTGTTGAAATACTAAAGAGAATACTGTTCTAAGAGCCAGAGGAGTCCAGGCATCTTATGGACCAGCTCATAGTTAAAAGACTTCAGCAAGATGAACCTGGTATGTGTGAGGCATTCTGAAGATAATTAAGTGAACAAATAAGTAACTCTAAGTGTTGTTTAGGGTTAATGTGGATATAGCATTCTACTGCTGGTAATCTTAAAATACTTTTCTAGAAGATTTGAAGTAGAATCCCACTCTGATAGGTCTTAGAGCCTATGTGAAAAGAAAGCCAAGTAAAAGACTTTATGGAAAGATGTATTCCCATTTGTCTGGAATAGTTGGAGCCAGGCAAGAAGATTGGAATAAATTTCTCTCTTAAATCCCTTAGTTCTGTTTATCAGAGCTTCTCCAACATCTCCCTTAAATAAAAGTAACATTCCTTCTACCCCTCTCCCAACCTTGCTTGAGTGCATACCCTAAAGCAGTATGCTGCAAGGACATAATTTCTTTTATGACTCATTTAAAAATTTCATGCCCATTTTGCATTACATTAAAAAATATATTTATTTTAGTATAAAAATCAGGTTTTGAATGACCATCTATTCAATCTGAACTCCAAGAAAATGTATCCATTGGTCTGGAGACTTTGTGAACCCTTGGCACACTGCTGAGTCACCCTGAGGATTTGAAGATACCCCTGTTTGAGAAGCAGAGTTGTAGGGTATAATTGAAAGCTGTAAAGTCTGGGGAAGTATGCATTTTTAAAAACTACCTTTGTCTGACAATGTAGTATAGATTGTAAAAACCTTGTGAGAAGTGGAATGGGAACCCCATTTGCAATGTTTATAGAATTGTGCAAATTAATAAAGGGAAACCTAACAAAAATGGTGTTGGGAAGTCAGAGGCGGAGAGTTCACACCCTACCACTTGTCAATTACAGAACCAGCCGACAGAAAAAAGGTACCTTGCAAGTCCATGCTGCTTTACTATGGAGAAAGAAAGGTTTTCTTGCTCTGCAGCAGCCCAGCCTATGAACCACTGTCACAACTCAGCCAATGGAAAGCAACTACACTTTGAACTCCCAGTTTACTCTAATGGACTTTTGTTTATAACAGCCCCTCCAACTTCCTCCTTTCCTCTATGAAAGAGCGTTCCTTTCCTTTATTCTCCAGACTTAGCTATGGCAGTTGGTGTGTCCTGAATTGCAGTTTTCTGCTATACCCAAATTAACCCATTTTTGGTGTTTTATTTTTAAGGTTAACAGCATACAGCTGCCTAATTAAGAAATGCATCTTATCTCAATGAGAATCATTTCCTTTAAAATAGCCCAGTGTATTCTACCATTTACTGAGAGTCAGGTCAACTGTTTCCCTGACTGTAGGACTGTGTGTCAGTGTAATCCTGGGAAGTTATACATCACATTTTTTTTTTCCCATTTTAAAAAGGGAGATTAGAATACTTGCTGCTTACTCCTCTCCTAAGGTGTTGAAAGGATCGATGAGATCATGCTACTAATGTACCTTAAACTCTCTGGAAGACATGGGCACGGAAAACACCAAGTGTTGTATTACCAGGAGTTTAACCCATGCATGGCTTTTACTCTGCCATTACACTTCTGTTTATTTTGTTTACATGTTGCTTTAAACAATAAAGTAAAGTACTGTATTAAACTTGAGGCTTATCCAAGTCTATTTGTAGGATGTGGCTTCTTTAATAATTCTAGGCTGTAATTTTTTAAGCATAGTTTAAACTTTGTGCCCTACTCGAGTAATAAATTGTCATTCTGGCAACTTCAGTGCATTTTCACTAGGGGACATGGTGCTTGCCAAGGAGAAGGGTGATGAGATGAGAGAGAACAAAGCCTTGCCAGTAAAGCCTGTGGTCCTTTTTTGAATGGCCCAATAGGGATGCTGGTTCCTGAAGAGCATAGCCTCCTCTCTGTAGGTAGCTCTCCCCCTGATTTCATTTAGAGAAACCCCTTGGGCTTGGCAGGATGTGTTCATATACATCTTTATGTAGCCAAAACCTGACTGGTATAACTGAGTTTAAAAGTCAGATGCCAGAGTGTTCAGAAAGGCATTATTTCTGAATTATCAATGAATGAAGCTACTGTAATAGAAAATAGCAAAGTTTAAAATAATGTTGATATTCAGGATGGCAGAATTGGGGGAGTTGGAAGTGAGATGGGAGAAATATAATTTTAAACCCTTAAGCTTTCACTGAAGTATAATGCTTAGTTGTTAGTAATTCTAAGCAATGAGTTAAGCGCATTTATAAATAGCTTCTTAACATGAATGAACCTTTTTATGAATTGAACTTCAATGAAAAATAAGTTGGTCATGCAAATTGTTTTTTAGTGGTCTGTTTTAAACATTTTAGGGATGAGATTAAAAAAAACATTTTTAGGCTGTAAAAGCAAAAAGTTCTGCCCTAAAAGCAACATTAATTATAATAATAGTCTATAGTGAAGAAATATGTGTCACTTTCTTGATAATGTTATGTTTTCTTTGAGTTTCAAAATATGAAAAAGGGGTGGCTTAGATGTAAAATGGAGACCAGTGAGTTGAGTGAATTGAGAATAGTTGTAGACACAGGAGTCTTTTGTGCCTCAGCCAGTTCAGAGCCACTCTGTACTCTAGCAGCTTTGGAAATCAAAGAAGACCTTGCAAGAGAGAAGTTAAGAGTAGTTGGTTGCTCACACATAAGCGCTGTAAGGAGGAAATCATTGCTTGTGCTATGAATTGGTTCTGAGGCAGCTGAATCCTTGAAATAAAAAAGTAAGTGCTCCAGGGTTTTAAAAAGTAAAATATTATTTTTGTGAAGTGTAACAAGAGATGCTGATTAGAATTAGAAAATTTTGCCTGTAATTATAGGCAAATACAGGTGGAAACTATGCATATATATGTGCTGTCTTCTCAATGAGGTATTATATTTTTTGCAGAAAGTACTGAAATGTGTAAATTCCTTATTTTTCATAACTCTTCTTTCTTCTGACATGAAGAAGGCCTATGTATTGGAGCTAAATTACTGAGAGCAGGACCAACATTCACAGAGGTAGCAAGCAAATAGTATAAATATGGAACACCTAGGAGAAATGGAGCCATCTGATGGGGCCAGGTTGAATAGCTCCTACTCTTTCAGTGACATGTTTGTTTCATGTTGCAGTAATGTGGGCTCCATATTTTAGCTGTAAGCAAGGCTTTAAAATACTGCCATTTTATTAAATTTGTAGTGCTATTAAATTATTTATACCTGAAATATTGCTACTGACCATTTCCCCCACTCCCCATTTCTTATTTACTCCCAGCAGTGCTGTGTAGTAGAAATTCCTCAGGCAAGATAAATGTAAAGAACTAATCATTGGTTCTAGTTTTTAAATGTTTTAATGGTCTCTACTTACCCTTGTGAGTAATTTTGAAAAAGGAGAATTAAATTTGTTTTATTTATGCTTTGCATTTTAGTTGTTGCTAGTTGGGTATGTATAAAATAAGAAAAAAAAAACCTCTTGGGGAAAAGAAAAGCAAAAAGTTTCGTAATCTGAGAATCCATAGCATGCATAAACCTTACCGAAACTGGTTTGAGCATGAGAAATGTTTTAAAGGAATTTTTTAGTTTTAGAAGCAGAAATTAAGAGGGTCAATTCTTTGTGGGTGGTAATGTATGGGAATATATATAGTCTAAGCAGAACTCTTCCCAAGATAGTGGCAAATCTTGGCTTCCTGGTAGCCTGATGTGACCTTTAACCTTTCTATGCCTTCTTGGAGTAGGATTGAAAATAGAACCTAGATCTCAAGTGCTTGTAAGGATTAAAGTGATACAGTATATGAAGTTCTTTAGCCAGGCACTCCTGGCTCATAGTTTTTAATCATACATACTTTTTTTTCTTTCATAAACAAAATGTCATTTTTTTTTTAAACTGAGTAAGAGCTGTCTAGGCTAGTCCTTCAGCAGTTGGAGGTATTCAGATTTTTTTTTAATTTTAATTTTTTTACATTTATTTATTTTTGAGAGACTGAGACAGAGCACAAGCGGGGGATGGGCAGAGAGAGAAGGAGGCACAGAATCTGAAGCAGGCTCCAGGCTCCGAGCTGTCAGCGCAGAGCCCGACACGGGGCTTGAACTCACAAACCGCGAGATCATGACCTGAGCTGAAGTCGGACGCTCAACCGACTGAGCCACCCAGATGTCCCTGGAGGTATTCAGATTTAAGTGTGCTGTGGAAGATTCCAGCATAAACTTGATAGTCAAACCGAAATTACTCCATGTCCCATCTAAGAATGATCTTTTTACCCAGTTAAAAAAGATGTCTTGCTGGAGATGTATTAGCAGTATGGTTTGCCATTTTTTCCAAAACAATATTATCCTTCTTTTCCACAAAGTAATCCCTTTTGCTTTGTGGCTGTATTTTCACATATTGCCAACTTTAAAGCAAACCAGAAACATCTAAGTTTTTTAATGTTGGGGAAAGTTTTTAAGGGAAGTTCCTAATAGGCACAACAAGGCTTTAAGAATCATAGTTGACCTGTCTTTATTTTGAGACTATCACAAAATTTTTGCAGAATGAAAGCCAGTGTTGTAGATTTGCAATAGTTTTATCAGGAAAGCGGGTGATCTCTGTTATGGGCTTGAAGGAGTGAGCTCTGGGCAATGGAGGAAACACATACATTGTTGACCAGGACTTAGAAATATTTTTGTCAGATACCTTATTTATCTGCTATTTGACCCAGGACAAATAAAATACTTCAATGACAATTTTAAAGATCTCTCTAGAAGAATATTTATATCTACAAATAGCTTCTGTGTATATTTATTTTTTTTTTATGTCTCTTGTTTTTTGTCTTCTGTTGCCTTTACGTACCTTAAATTGTAACATGTTGGGTGTTACTGTGTTCTGTATTACTGTCCCATTGTATTGACAACTGTGTGGACTACTAAGTATTGAGATGACTAATTAAAAAATATAGTATTGTTTCAACTACCGCTTCATTACCAATGCTTATGCTTAGAGAGTTTCTCCTTCGTATTTAGCTAAAATTTTCCTGTTGCCAAATTTCATTTTTCAGTGGAGCTGAGAGTATGATTACTCCTCAGAATTTTCTTTATATTTGTCCTAAGCTTTTTTGCTCTTTCCAGGAGTCTCATTTTTCAGCTTCTTAAATCATCTTCTTCTTCTTTTTTTTTTCAGTTAGGCTTGGAACTTTAATAAGGATCTAATTGGGATCTCTTGGTGGTACATAAAAAGAATACAAAAATGACTTAGGGATCCGACTTCAGCTCAGGTCATGATCTCATGGTTCATGAGTTTGAGCTGCACATTGAACTTTATACTGTCAGTGCAGAGCCTGCTTTGGATCCTTTGTCCCCATTGCCCCTCCTCTGCTTGCACTTTCTCTTTCAAAAATAAACATTTGAAAAAATTTTAAAAAACGACTTAGTTACTACTTCTGATTTTTGACAACTCTGTTGTGTTACAGTATCACAGAAACAGCAGTTTAGTATCAGCTAGTGATCTATAGTGACCCTTAGTATATTCATGCATTTCCTAATTTGTTTTCATGAATTGTTTTATTTAGTTCTTTGTTGGACAGCTTTCTATTATTTTAGGATTTCTGCTTTATTACTCTGACATTCAAAGAACCCCTATTCCAAAGCATCTCTAAATAACTGTAGTTTTCTCTCTTCTCTATTGGTTCTCTCTTGCCTTTTGGTTCTTCTTTGTATTTTGTATGTTAACTAGGCATGTCATTGACTGTTAATATCCAGAGAATGCCTCTTGATCATATTTCCCCCTTATTCAGCATTCCTTCTTAACTATCAAAGATTACACTCCACATTCTGACATTAATAATTTCTTTCAGAATCAGTGGATAGTTGAGTATTGTTTTTGTAGGGAATTCATTTAAGTGATGCAAATTTGGGGAGATAAGATAAGAGTCCTAGGATCAGGAGACTTACTGTTTATTTTATCTTTATAGACTATGCATCAGTAGAGCAGATATTATTGTAAATCAAAAGAGTAGCTCAGATGTTAGGTGCCATAGGAATTCCAAGGAAAGAATGACATCATAAATGATAGGTGGGATGGTTTTAAGGTCAGGTGTGGGACTTGCACTGTGTCTAAAAAAAAAAAAAAAGGTTGAGTATTACTGAGGGAGTCTGCTTTACCTGGCCTCATGTTTCTAGTCAGAGGGACTGCCAAGGAAAGAGGAGTGGCTTATTGATTGGTAAATTGGGGAGAAAGTAGATCCTCAATTCAGTGCCTGCTAGGCCTCTCTGTGCAGAGTCAGCCTGCCCTTGGCTTTTTCTGCTTTAAGAGACCTGGCTCTGCTGGGATGGCTTGGAGTTTTCTAGCTGTACCAGGGACTGACTAGAGAAATCTGGCTAATCCTTGTCATAGATCTACAGCCATTTTCTCCAGTCTGCTTTATCAGTAATAAAAATGATGTCTTGACTCCTGTTTCTCTCCTGGTTGGATATGAGCTTGGAGAGTCATGAAACATTAAATAATGAGTAGATGAATAATGTTGGTTAATGTAGTGGATCAGTGAGGCCTAAAGTTGGAATTGAAGATTGGAGCCAGATTGTGCAGGGCTGCAGAACGTGGACTTTATTTTGTAGGCTGAGACACATTCAAGTTTTTTGAACATTTGAGTGTATAGAGTCTTGTTTCAGTACTATAAATCTGGTAGTGATATAGAAGGGATACCTGGGGTGGGGCGCCTGGGTGGCTCAGTCAGTTGGGTGTCCGACTTCGGCTCAGGTTGTGATCTCGCGGTGAGTGAGTTCGAGCCCCACGTTGGGCTCTGTGCTGACAGCTCAGAGCCTGGAGCCTGCTTCAGATTCTGTGTCTCACTCTATCTCTGCTCCTCCCCCTGCTCACACACACACACACTCTCTCTCTCAAGTAAATAAACATTAAAAAAAGACATTTTTTAAAAAAATAAGAAGGGATACCTGAGGTGTGTGGGTGTCTCAGTTGGTTAAGTGCCTGACTCTTGATACTGGCTCAAGTCTTGATCCCGTGGTCATGTGTTCCAGCCCTGCGTTGTGTTCCATGCTGACAGCACAGAGCCTGCTTGGGATTCTGTCTCTCCTCTCTGCATCTCTCCTTCTCGTGTGTACACATGCTCTCTCTCTTTCTCTCAGAATAAATAAACTTAAAAAAAAAAAAAGAAAGAATGCATTCCTGTTTTTACATGTTTTTTTAAAGTCTTTACTTCAGGGATTCTTTAGTAGGGATCATAGAACGTCTGGCTTTGGAAGTTATGAAGTAAGGTGTTATGAAATATGCTGAAAGCTTAGGTAGGATATTTTAAAAGGGTTATCTTCCAAAAAGGGTTTAAGACTCACCACTAAATACCTTTGTATTGTTTGCTTATAGGACATGTGGGAACAGAATTTCACCATTCATTATGATGTTTACTCTGGATTGTTTTGTAATGTCTTTACTAGTTTACAGAACTTCTTTTCTATACCCAGTTTGCCAAGGATTGTTTTTTAAAATAATAAGTTGATGTTGAATTTTATCAAATATTTTTCTGCTTATAGTCTGGTAATCAGATAGGTTTTTTTCTTCTTTAATTTGTCTGTATGGTAAATTACATTAGCTTTGCGTTCTTGGGATAAAGCCAAGTTGGTTGTGATGGATGATTTTTTTTTATATATATATAATTGAATTCACTTTGCTAATTTCTTGTTTAGGATGTTCACATTTAGTTTTGTAAGATTGACCTGCAATTTTCTTTCACAGAAAAACATGTAAATGTTTTCTGTGACTCCTTGCATGCTCAGAAGGAGTCTATCCATTGGGGAACCTTAAAAAAAAAAACAACAGCCAAAAAACACACAATACCCCAGATTGGAAATAATAATACATGATATATGATTACAAACTAATTAATAAAGGGTAGGAACTATACAAAGAAAGTCTTTCTCTAACCTCAAAAAACCCAGGTCCCCTGGCAATCTTTTACCAGTGTGTGTGTGTGTGTGCGCACACGCGCGTGCGCACACGCACACTTGCTTACATACCCACGCACCCCTTCCCTTCCACAAATGGTTGCATATGTTCTATATAGTTTTCTACTTTACTGTTTTTACTTAATAATGTATCTTGGAGATAGCTTTAGAGTAGCATATAAAGTCTTCCTTATTCTTTTCTTAAATATTGTATTTCATTATATTCTGGAATAGTTAATTAGACCCTTGTTGATAGATATTTAAATAATTTCTTATGTTTTGCTGAAACAAATACCATTTTACTTCCTCTTTGGCATGTTGGTTTTTTGTAGACTAAATTCCAGCAAGTAGAGTTGCTAAAAGGTTGTGTACATTTCAAATTTTGACAGAAATAGCCAAACTATCTTCCAAATGGGTTATCTCTTTACACTCCAAAAATATATGAGCATGCCATGGCAAATGTCTAAAGGATCCTGATCTAAGATTCATTTACTACAGCATAAGTCACCCGGTTTCTTGTCAGGCTACTTGCACCCACACTTCATCCCACATGTAAGTTCATTCATTATTAACTTGGTGATCTCATAAGGTTTGGCAAGCAGTGATTTCCTGCTTAAGAGCCTCCTAAGAGCCTTGGAAATGGCTGTGTTCTAACATATTACCATGGGGGATGAGATGTCCACAAAATACTGAGATCAGGTATTGAGCTCAGCCTACCTTATTCATGTCCCTTCTCTATGTCCCTCCTTTTCCAGGTCATATTGGAATAGTGGAAATAAATTCAAATGCTGGCTTCTCTCTTTGCTATCTAGAGCTTATGATGAATGGAGAGGACAGGGATAGAAGGGATGACATGGAATTAGCTCTTGGAGAATTGGACTCTGTCTGGGCTAGTCTTCCTTTGACTGGTTGCCCTGAGTTAGATTAATTAATTTGTTGAGTTGTGTGCAGTTACCTTCTTTCCTGAGGGATTATTTATTCTGAAGTCTAGGCATGTTGAGGTGATTGATAACATACTTCCAGAATTGGTACTCATCCCTTACTGAATTGAGAGTAGTAGTTATAGTCAAGGGAGGGAGGGGGCATATGGCAGGGGAGACTTAACACTTGGTTACTCTAGTGTCATTTTTATAAACAGGACTTCTGATTGGATCCCTGGTTCAGTTAGACACAGTGATAAAGCAGTGACCAGGGAGGGACAGTGATAAAAAGCAGTGACCAGAAGCTTAGGAATATGGCCCCAGCTGAGTGGGCCAGAGAAGATAGGGGATAGAGAGGTGAGGAAGAGCAAAACTTTAATCCTTCTGTTTTTTTTTTAAACCTAATTGTCTCTTTTATTATTAATAGTAATATTTAGACTAGAGAGTATATATGTGAAATACTGATATTTTGCCAAACTAGCCTCAAGTTTGCTTCAGTATTAATCAAAACTGAGAAAATATTAGTGGCAAACAAAATAAAATAAACCGTCCTCTAAGAAAGACTTGGTTGGTAATGTGGCATAAGGATTTTTTCTTAGCTGATTTTTCTCTAGTGGTTAGGTCTCTACTGCTCAGAAACTTCTAATATACCTCTGCTCCTTCAAATTGACTACCAAATAAGTGAATACCGAAGTCCAGACTCTCTATTGTTAATCTGCTCCTTTGGTGTAATCATCTGCTTCCATACTATTTGAAGTGCAGTCCATCAACATCACCTGGGAGCTCATTAGAAATGCAGAGTCTCAGGCCCTAACCCAGATCTCTTGAGTCAGAACTAGAATTTTGACTAGATCTCCAAGTGCTTGGTATGCCTAGTGTAGTTTGAGGACTGATCTATTTAATTTTTCCTATCTTCCCTCTGTGCCCTACAGTCACTTTAACTGGGCTAGCTGTTATTTTCAGAACATGTTCTTTATTTCCTCAGTAGCCTCCCTTTCCTCAAGTGATACCATTTTCCCACCAATGTCCTTTTAGGTCACCTACCTTCTGCTTCTCCTTCCATTCATGCAGTTTATGAGGTGCCTAAAATGTGCTAAGCACTGTGATTTGGTAGGGTTTCAGACATGATTGAAAATACAGTTCCTGTCCACTGCTAGTACAAACTCTCCGGGGGACTGCTTTGCAGTACATATCAAGAGTCTTAAGTGTGCATTTCATTGGACCCCAAAATTCTACTTGTAGGAGATTTTCCTAAACTAATAACCAGAAGAGGATATAAAGAATGTGAAATATATAGAAAGTTAATCACTACAGCATTATTTACAATAGCAAGAGATTGATAAATTAAAAAAACTGTAATATACTTGTATAGTAGACTGTTACATAATCAAGAAAGTAAGATATATGTATTACTGAAATGAAAATATATTAACAATATATTATTGAATACAAAATAGATTATTAAAATTGTATGCTTAATTCCTTTACTCCAAGGACTTACAGTTGAATAAGTAAGAGAGAGATATAAAACAAATAATATAGAAATACAAATATAATAATTATGACAGCAGCAACTAACATCTGTTGTACATTCATAATGTCCTGGGCCCGTGTTCTAAGGTGTTCACATATATTATCTTCCTTTATCCTTGCAAGAACCCTATGAAGTCAAGACTGTTGTTTGTTACTTTCATATGAAGAAATTATATTATTTTCATAAACTTTAATTGCCAATATTATGGGTAAAAATCGGCAACTTTTGTTTTAATTTGTGTTTCACTGATTATTAGCAAGTTTGAACATCATTTCATATATATTGGTCATTTGTATTTACATTTCTCAGATTGTTTTTATCTTCTGCCTCTTTTTCTGTTGGGTGTATCTTTTTCTTATGGATCTGTTGGAATTTGTTATATCTTGGATATTTAAATATATATTGCAAATATTCACTCCCAGTCTATGCTTGTCTCTCTTTTATTTTTTAAAAACATCATTTTTTTAATGTTTATTTATTTTTGAGAGGGGGAGAGACAGAGTTTGAGTGGGGGAGGGGTGATGAGAGAGGGAGACACAGAAGCTGAAGCAGGCTCTAGGCCTGGAGCTGTTAGCACAGAGCCCAATGTGGGGCTTGAACTCACTGACCTGAGCTGAAGTCCAGTGCTTAACTGACAGAGGCACCAGGTGCCCCTGCTTGTCTTTTTAAAAAATATTTATTTTGAGAGAGAGAGAAAGAGAGAGGTGAAGAGAGAGACAGAGAGAGACAAAGAGTCCCAAGCAGGTTCCACGTGTGGAGCTTGACATGGGGCTTGATCTCCAGACTGAGATCATGACCTGAGCTGAAGTCAAGAGTTGGATGCTTAACCAGCTGAGCCACCCAGCTGCCCCTATGCTTGTCTTTTACCTTTGTTTATGTTATCTTTTATCATTTGTCTTCACTGTCAGACTTGGGGTTGTCATTCTTGATTTTTAATATTGTCTGCTTGCCTTTAACCCTTCTCACTAATAAACCATTGGGACTGTTACTGACTTAGAAAATAACATTTCCCCCATTGGTCATATATAAGAGCACTGAAGTTCCAGTTCTTCTGATTAACCTATAGATATGTAATTGCATGGGCTTTTGAACATGTATACTTTGATCACCCTGAAAATCTATTTTCTTTTGTCTGAATATGTGTTTGTTGGATTATTATGTTCCAGATAAGGGAAGTATTAATAATACCACCATCTCCTTACATTTTTAACTGAGGTGCTCTTGTACAAAAGGTGATTTGTTCTCAGCTTTCCTAAGCAAAATTAGGGATCTGTAATCACTCATTTCAGTAGTTTTTGTTCAGAAATTTATGTGCGCTACCAACCTCAGCCAGATTTTATCATGGGTGAATAAAATGTATAGGCAATCTCTAACTTTCGTATGTGAATCCCCCAAATTTATTTATCATTATTTGGAACTTTTATTTTTCCACAGAAACAAGTCAGTTTCTAGGTTTCTAGCAAGCCCAAACAAGCATTCTTAAAATTAACTCTTAATACTAAGTATTATTTGAACTCAACCTAAAAATTGTAGTTGATCACTTGATCTTTTTATTCCAATTGTAGATGTAAAAATAGAATAAGACTTTAATCCTCAGAAGGTGGTGATCAGAGACTGTGGGGTATGTGGGTAGGTGAGTTGGGAGTAGAGAATGCATAAATACCTTTAAAACTATAAAAGTGAAGATGCCTCTGGGTGAATCATTTATTCTCCAATGTTCTGTGTTTAAGAACAAAGGTAATTTGCATTCACTCAGTATTCTTCAGCTCATGCATTCTCTGTTGATAAACACCCTACCCCGTGTTTGTGAGAATGACTTGCTACAAAAATAGGAACGACTTGCTTCCTACTGTACTTCTTGCAATGCTTGGGTCCAAAAACAACTTCACGGTTAATAGCATTGTTTTTACTCACTGAACTAATTTAAAGCCATTGATAATAGCAACCAACAACTTTAACACCACTTGTAAAATACTCCCAATAAATCAGAAATGCTAAGAGTACATTTTCCTAGGTATTTTGTGGTTGTAGTTTTTGCTGTAGGCATAGTGGAGGTGGCCTGAGAGGAACAGGCTTTGTTCCTTTTTGTCAGCTGCCCTACTGTTTCTTGAGGGCTCAGTTGTTTAATCCATGGGAGCTCTAGAATAATAGCTCTCAAACTTGAGCATGTCTAACAATCAGCTGGAGGAGTTAGGTGAAAATTCAGGTTCTCCTGCTCCTCTTCCAGGAATCTGATCCAGTGTGCCTGAGAGTTCAGCGATCTGCTGTTCATCCAAAGTACCCAGGCTGCTCTCTTATGATGTTTCCTGGACCAACAGAAATATTGTTCAGAATGTGTTGCTCCTCCTCATGTTACCTTTCTCAGATATGAATCAGAGCAAGACAATTCCTAGATCACCTGCTTCTGTGGGTGAGGCTGATGAACACTGTCAGGGGACCAGTATACAACTTGATGTCCCTGAAGAGGTAATTGACCGAATGGGACATAAAAGTTCTGAAATAATTCTTTACTTTTATCATGTTTATGTAAGCATTTTATTTCTGAGAAGTTTACTTACTTTGGATTACTTAGTTTGTGTCTTTGCAAAATCTAAACATGTAAAATTGGAACTTTTTAATATTAAAGGTAGTGTGAGTGTCCCTGACAGTGCTTAAGTTTAAAGAATGGAGATCTTCTGAAATCAAATCCAGATCACTCTGTCAGTGTGTGTAGTATCTTTTACCTATCAAGTGCTCATTATTACTTTCCTGAAGCTGGGTTACTGAGAACTTATCAGTGGAAAATTAGACAAATAAGATATTTAATAATATCTTACTTTGTTGGGACATTGTGAATGAATGACTTTTCTGGCGATTAACAGGAATATTCAGTACCTACATATATTTCATTTTAAATTAAAATAAAAAGTTTGGTGAAAAAATTTATCAACACTATTTATAACTAGTGTTGTTTGTCTGAGAATTAGAATTTTTTGTTAAATTTCTGTTTTTAGGACCTAATGTTCTCTTTGGTGTCCTTCTGTACCTTGCCTTGACAGATGTGTGTTTTATAAATCATTTTATTTCAGCTCATGCACATTTCTTCATAATAGGCATCTGTTAGCAGCTAGAGATGAGATACTTGGTATTGTCTGGTCAGGATTTATATATTTTGCAGGAAGAACCAGTTCCAGGGTGGTAGACCTTAGGATTTTCTTTATAGTATCAATTTCATGATCATATGGTGTTTTTCAAGAGGGGTACATGCTTGGAAATACTTTGCTTTGGTAAAATTAGGTGGACTCTATATTTTCTTGTGGAAATTAATGCAATGATTGTATTACTCCTAATATTTCATGTGCTATTTTAGCTTAAGTTATAGCCTGAATTTTATAACTTTTAGAATGTTTGTATTTGTCCAGAGACACCTTTTTTATCTACACATACAAGTCGGTAAATAACTTACACTTCAAAAGTAGAAAAGAGATTTGATTTATTTCATTACTCAACTGCCTTCTTGAGAAGAAAATTATGGCTGATTCTCTTACTGTAATCAAGAGCAATCTTTAGCTTGTCTTATTTGTAAGATTTAGTCTTGGGTGTTAGGTGTTTCACTAAAACACATAGTTGTCACCCAAGAGGTAACTTTTAAGTTAAGAGAAATAGAGATATAGCAAACTAAGGTGAGAAAACACTTATTTCTCATTATTGACACCTTGAAGTCACACTTAGCACCTATCTTTTCCTTCCTGTCAAAGTGCCAAATGGCATGTTTTTTTAGAGTGGTTTTAATTGTTTTTAGAGGTTAGTGGAACCTTTGAAGTAACTAAAGACACATTCATAGTTTGCAAAGCTTAGATAAAGGTGAGTAGGCAGATAGTTTTCATTTATACAGTTTGTGTGTGTGTGTGTGTGTGTGTGTGTGTGTGTGTGTGTGTATGTGTGGTATTTCTGCCAAGGCTTCCAGGCTTTTTTGAGGTTACTGAGTTTATAAGGACTCAGCAAAAACATTTTTGAACACTTTCTGTGGGCCAGTGTCTGTCTGCTTTGTGTGTGATCCTTTTGATTGTTCTCAGTACCTAATCTTCCTACCTTTTTTTTTTTTTTGAGTATATAAATGAGCATTTGTGAATGTTACTTTCGAAGTCTAGTTGATTTCTTTGGTGGGATCTTGATTTTGCTGGGCTGACTTGTAAAGTTCTGTGTGGTTTTTCAGTCTTCCCTCCTGTTCCTGAAATCCTGCATTGAATGCTCTGTGCATGTGGAAAGCTCCAGCCTCCTGAGTAAGGACCTGAAGCAAGTAAGGAGAGCTGTTCAGAGGCTTAAAAAAGTGTGTTTTTATCTTGAAAATCTGTATCTTTATATTGTCTGCTTCATTTATGAGTTTTAAACCTTATCACAAGCACACAGGTCCAGAGCCTGAGGAAGGCAAAGGTGGGAAGTAGTAGGTAGGGAAACAGAAAAGGCAAAAACAAAGTCTTAAGTCACGGGTCTGTACATTTGCTGTCTAAGGTCTCACACATCTATCATTACTAATTATGAAGTGGGAAAGGTGGAGGATATATTGTGAACTGATAATATTTGGTTGCTGATTTTCTTTTAACTCTTTCTTTGAAGCTCTCTAACACTTAGCTACTTGGTGCCTTGGTGAAGGAGCTGTGAGGAGAACTTGATCTGTAGGTCTTAGATTTGTTTTACAGGAGGCTTTGTTACAAAGGAGTGTTTATCATCCTATTTTCCTAGCCCCTAACTTTCTACATCACACTCCTCAAAAAATAAAGCCTCTGTTACTATTTTGTTTTAAAGTTTAAATGTTTATTTTTGAGAGAGAAAGGGGGGGGGGAGGGAGGGAGGGAGGGAGAGAGAGAGAGAGAGAGAGAGAGAGAGAGAGAGAAGGGCAGAGAGAGAGGGAGACAGAATCTGAAGCAGGTTCCAGGCTCCAAGCTGTCAGCACAGAGCCCCATGCAGGGCTCAAACTCACGAACTGGGAGATAGTGACCTGAGCTGAAGTTGGACACTTAACAGACTGAGCCACCCAGGTGCCCCACTCTGTCACTATTTGTAATAAGTCATGATGTGCTGTGAATGCAGAGTCTTGCCCAGTGTGGGAACTGTTCCAAGATGGGGGATATAATCTTCCCATTTGGTCAGAAGACAACTAAAATGGGTCCAAGATGCAGATTATCAAGGGAGATGTCCTTTGGGTTGGCACAAAGCCTGCTTTCATATCCTTCCCTCTGATTTTACATCAATGCAGCACCTGGACTCTGTCTCTGCTCTGGAGCCCCTGCCATCCCTCCTCCATGGAGGAGTGGCAGAACCTCCACTTGCCCTGTCCCAGGGGACTGTGCTTTCAGGAAATGGGCTGTGTGAGTAGACAGCAGCTGGTGGGAAAATGAGGCTGTACCTCCAGGGGCTTTTAAGAAAGCCATGAATTCAGCTCTTGTGTTCACACAGTAAAAACAGGCTTGGCAGCAGGGCTAGAGAGTGACTAGGTGAGGAGCTGAGTTCTCATCTTTGCCACTGTCTTCCCTTTAGTCTTGTAGCCCATTTCCTGCTTTGCTCTTTGGTTTTGATGCTGTTTTTAACCTTTAGAAGTTAAAGATTTGGCCTTTCTGTTACCTTGTTTGTCTCCTGGCTGTTTTTGGCCTCTAACTCTTGAGAGGCTTTCTGTCCCAATTTTATTTGGTGCTCTTACTGGTGTTGGAATATCTATCCAATTAGCTTGTCAAGGCAGTAGGGGCTGGTTTTAGGGGAATTGTAAATTCCCAACTTATAAATTGGGCCATCCTCTTCTCAAACACCAGTGTTTTTTTTTTTTTCTGCTTGTTTAAAATGCAGGCATATGTCAAATATCTTCTTAATGTGAAAAATGCTGCACATGATAGAATTTGAATATCTCTTTATAGCCATGTAAACGGAAGGAATGGATGATTTTGTTTATTGGTTTTCAGCAATACAAATTTCTTAATTATAGTGGAAGAGCAGAATATATTTGGTTGAACTGTAATAATGAACAGTGTCAGTGGGATAACAGTTCCTTGATAAGTCTTATGATTATTTCATTAACAACTCATTTGTACTTGAAACCAGCAGAAGTATACTTATGGAAAAAATGCTGATGAGGGAGCATGGGGCAGGCTGAGGACAAAGTACAGGCTAACATCCCCCCCACCTCCCCACCAGGTGGGATCTGTGTGATATTCCCCCAGACACTCCTGGCTACCCAAGAACCAAGGAAAGAGGTTTAAGTGCTTGCCCTGGTGATGTGGGAAACAAAGGCAAATGGAAAATTAAATTCCCTTACTGCCTACAGCCCATTGACAAGTTCTTGAAATAGGCAGAGTGACCTCCCTCTAGGAGCTCAGCTGCCTCAATGATGACTTTGCTAGGGGCAAAAGGGACTTTTGGCTTAACATTATCCTGACCCCCAGGATTCTGTAAATCTACTTTAATCTATAAAAATTCATTTAGAAACTTCCTTTGTCTCGACTCGCCCAAGATATATGCTGGCAATCATACTCCAAGCTTATGGCCCCCTGATATATATCCGAAGGGCCTCATGACTGAGATTTTACTAAACGGTGTTTTCCTAACAGCTAGCCTCTCAAAGTCCTGGAAATTTTGCTTCCAAAATACCTTAGAAATGTACTCTATCCCTCACCCCCTCCCAACCTGAAGGTATATGATCAGGTACCCATCACAACCCAAGTGCAGCTCTTTCTGCTCACGGGTCCTGTCCCCATGCTTTAATAAAATCACCTTTTTGCACCAAAGATGTCTTCAAGAATTCTTTCTTGGCCATCAGCTCTGAACCCCACTGTCACCCCAAAATACCATCAATATGAGTGTGAACTGTTGGTTTTTTCATTGCATACATGCAGAAACAAATATAGAATAAAAAGTGTGGGGGTTACCTGGGTGGCTCAATCAGTTGAGTGTCCAACTCTTGATTTTGGCTCAGGTCATGATCCCAGGGTCATGGGATCGAGCCCTGCATTGGGCTCCACTCTGAGCGTGGAGCCTGCTTGCTTGAAGTTCTCTCTCTCTCTCTCTCTCTCTCTCTCTCTCTCTCTCTCCCCCCCCCCCCCCCCCGCCCCTTTCCTGCTTGTGCGCTCTCTTTAAAAAAAAATAGAATAAAAATTGTGTACCTGTATGTGTATTTCTCTGTGTGTTTGTATTCATTTCCTGTGGCTGTTGTAATAAAGCACTATCAGTGTGGTGGCGTAAAACAACAGAAATTTATTCTTTTATAATTTTGGAGGCCAAAAGTCCAAGTGAGTTTTAGGGGCTAAAGTGCCAGCAAGGCAGTGGTTCCTCTGGAGACTAAGGACGAGGAATTTCCCTGCTATTTCCTGCCTCTAGAGCTGCATTTCTTACATTACTTACAAGGGGCATTGGGCCCCTTCTTCCAACTAATAGCATAGCACCTTTTCTCTCACTCTGCTCTCCTTTCTTCTTTTCTCTATCAAATCTTGACCCACCTGAGCAATCTGGGTTAGTCTCCTCATACCAAGAAACTTAATCACATCTTCAAAGTCTTTGCCATATAAGGCACCATTTACCAGATAGCAGGGGTTAGAAAGAACATGGACATGTTGGGTGCGGGGGGCTTATTCAGCCTGTTGTGAGCACATGCACTTGTGTGTGTCTGTTTAAAACTCTCTGTGTTCTCTGGGCTGGTCTATAAGCAGGTATACCCCAGAGGGAGTGAGCATACCCAGTCACCCAAAGTCTAGTTCTTGTGTCTAAATAAAGGGACTAGGCCTTTGGCTTTTTTTTTTTTTTTAAAGAAATGGCTGATTCTAGGGAGAAGCCTGGAATATCCTATTGTAAGATAATGGAGACATGTCAGTAAACCGCACAGAAGTCAGATAGAACTTCCACTGGCCAAAACTGGGCAATCTGAGCATTGAAATAAATAATGAAAGTAGATTATAACCCACTGAATAAAATAGTGAATTCAGTCACTATTGATAAAAATAAATAAATTTATAGGTTGAAAGTTTGATGAAGAATGGAGTATTTACATACTTTGTAAGTATTTTTCAATAGCATGCTTATTAATTACAAAGAGAGAAAATTGAAGTTGACAGTGGAGAAGCCTGGCAGATCAAAGTGAGTATGAGTAAGTAGTGGGGCAGTTTAAAATTGCGTATCACTGGAGGATGCGAAGAGTAGAACAGCATCACTTCTGTGATATTCATGTCAAAGATGCCTAATCTGAATTTGATCATGAGGAAATGTAAAGACAAACTCAAGGTGAAGAACATTCTACAAAATAACTGGACTGTAATTTTCAACGTTTATTTATTTTTGGGACAGAGAGAGACAGAGCATGAACGGGGGAGGGGCAGAGAGAGAGGGAGACACAGAATCGGAAACAGGCTCCAGGCTCTGAGCCATCAGCCCAGAGCCTGACGCGGGGCTCGAACTCACGGACCGCGAGATCGTGACCTGGCTGAAGTCGGACGCTTAACCGACTGCGCCACCCAGGCGCCCCATGGACTGTAATTTTCAAAAAGTGTCACAGTTTTGAAAATCAAGGAATATGATGTAATAGTGGGGTCTAAATAGCCAGTTCGAAGTTCTAAACTTCACTCTATGAGGACCTGGTTAGTCCATTTGTTAGCGGATCCCTGATTTAATTATTTAGGTCTTTCTTGGGCTGGTTACATTCTGCATAGAATACTCTTCACATCTGCCTGCCTGCAGGGTAAGGTCTAGGGTGCCAGCATTTCACAGGCTGGGTGGGAGAAGAAGTCTAAGCATTCTAACATCCAACAAACAAATCCCTATTTCCACTATGGTATCTTGTATCAGTTGTGCCTTGTGTCTCCCTAGCCAGAGATGTTCTTAAAAAGTAGAGGTGGGGATCTGAGGATTTAAATGCTTGATAACCATTCCTTAGTACTAATCCTACTAGTTTTAACCACTCCTTTCCCCACCTTCCCTGTCCCCTTGGCCTTTAAGTACTGTGTGGTGTGACTTGGATTGGTTCTGTTCTCTTTTAACAGGACATAAGGTACCTGCCATCCTAAATAACTTCCTTTTTGCTCTTAGCACTTTCAGCCTTCCCTAGTGTAATAGTTGTCTAGGCTGCCATAATAAAGTACCTCAGAGTGGGTGGTATAGACAGCCAGAGAAAAAATTATTTTTATCACAGGTTTGGAGACTAGAAGTCTGAGATCAGATCTTCTGAAGCCTCCTCCTTGGCTTGCAGATGGCTGCCTTCTCCTTGTGTCTTCATATGGTCTTCCTTCTGTGTGTGTGTCTGTGTCCTAATCTCCTCTTCTTATAAGGACACCAGTCATATTGAATTAGAGCCTACCCTAATGACCTTATTTTAACTTAATTACCTTTTTAAAAATTGTCTGCAAATACAATCACATCTAAGGTGTTGAGGTTTAGGCCTTCAGCATGTGAATTTTCATAACACCTATCTAAACATTGCCTTTTGCAGCATTGGCACTAAGCCCTGCCTGCACTTGTGATGGCATGCTTGGTGCCCTGTGTCCACAGGCCTGACTTCTGCTGGGCGATCGGAGTGGATGGGATTGACTAGGATCAAGTGTGAAGTATAAATGTTGGAACCAAGTGTTATGTTCTTAATGACTTATGAAATACTGTTTTTGTGGCCTTTAATTTAGCCTTTAATCTTCTCTGGCTTAAAGCATTTTCTAATACTCAACTCTGACTGACTAGGAGGCTCTCATATCCTCTGAACACCATACTGAAATTGAAATGGTAATGAAATTAAGGAGCATACCATCCTCCTCCAACTCTTCTGTCAGCCCCTACTCCACTCTTCCTCTGGCCCCATCCCTCCCATCCCAAATTCAGTGACTTTTACTTCTGAAATTTGCTCACAGCTTTCTGCTTTGTCCTCTTAATTCTTTGCAGCTAGACAATTGGAAGAATTATTTTACATCCGTAGTGTTTTTCTTGTGTCTAATAGGTAATTATAGTCAGTAACATCTTGAGAGTTAGAAAATGTAAGTGAAAATTCTTTGCAAATCTGAAAAGCCATGTAAAATGTAAGATTGAGATTTTATTTGAATATTTAAGTGCAGGGTATGTTTTGGTAATCATGTCATTGTAATGTTACCACAGGGGAGAGGTCTGTGTTATTCCTCCTTAATGTAGTAACTGCGAAGGAGGTACAGAAGTGTGAAGAATCTTTGTGCTTCAGAATTTGAGATAAATTTGAGTAACACTCTTTATCGATAGGGAAGCTAAAGTCCAAAGACTAAGCATTAGTGTGAGATTGAGTGGAAATTCCAACTGGGAGTGAAGTCTGGATCATCTGACAGTCCATTTGCTAATGTTACTTCATACCCCCTACTTCAGTGAGATTTATGTTTCTAAAGTGACTGTGATAAAATAAAAGAACATATTTTATTCAATTAGTAATACAGAAGAAAAAAGTAGTACCAAATTATATGGGTCTTCCGTCAAGCTGCTTCTTTCAAATAGGATTTTTCAAAGACCCGCAAAAATTATTGTAGAGATGGGTATTGTAGAGATTTATAACCTTTGGCATGGGAAGAGAAGAATAACTAATGTAAGTAAATGAATTTTATTTCACTAGGCAAGGTGGAAGAATGTTAATGCTTTGATTTAGGCCTGAATGTTAGGTTTTAGGCTCCCCCATAATTGTCATAGTATGGAGTGCTTTATCACAGTGAAAGCTTTTAGTGTATTTAACTCCTGGGTAAAACATCCCTTTAAAAAATGTTTCTCTTCTCTGAAGTCTGAAAATGCTTTGAGTACTGCTTTACTTGCAAGCTTTAGCACAGATGTGCTCTATGAACCAGTGTCAGCATCTCCTGGGAACCACCCCAGATCTGATTAATCTACATTTTAACAAGATTCCCAGGTGATTCATGTATATAAGAAAGGATGAAAAACATTGGTCTAGAGCAATGGTTTACAAAATATAGTCCCTGGAGCACCAGCACTAATATTACATTCAAAATTGTTGGAAAATACAAATTCTCAGGCCAAACATCCCAGACCTACTAAAATACAAACTCTGGGTGAATCTCCAAGTACATGTTTTAATAAATCGTGTAGGTGATGCCAAGTCGTACTGAAGTTTGAGAGCCACTCTAGAGCAATGTGTTTCCAACAGTTTTGATCATGACTCATGGTGAGATACACATTTTACATCGTGATCTGATATACACACACCTGTGCATGTACACAAGTAATTTAGGAGTTATATAAAACAATGTTTAATCTTACTATGTGCTGTCATACTCTGGTATTTTCAATTTTATTCTCATATATATATGTGTGTGTGTATGTGTATAAACTTATATGAAAACCTGATCAAGCCACTAATGGGTCATGAGCCACACTTTAAAGAACCATGCTTTTGAGCAGGGTCTCTTCTTTTTTTGTTGTTATTTTCTTTTTTAAAAAATTATTTTATTTCATCATGGTATGTACTCTTTAATCCCCATCACCTATTTTACCCACTCCTCCACCCCTCCCCTCTGGTAGCATCAATTTATTCTCTATACTTAAGAGCTGCGCAAGGTCTTTTCTTCAGTGCCACGACCCCTTTTGACAATCTGGTAATGCTATGTACCTCTTGTCAAAATAATGCTTTTTAAGTACATACAGTAACATACATGGATCTACAGTAAAACCAGTTATATTGTTTAATACATATGTTTAATGATTTATGTTTAACAAAATATTAAATTTGTGATATGGTAATGCATTTCTTTATTCATAATTAAATTTAGTGGTGTTTCTAGTAACTACTATCGTTTCAAGGATGAGTATGAATTATATTTTTAAGATATCTGCAGTAACTGTTATATGATGTGAAAATGGCTGTGATTTCTACTGGTGCCAAAGTTACAGCTACTGATAATAATTCTATGGTTAGTTGCATATATTAATATTTGAAAAAAAAAGCTAAATTTCAGTTTAAGGTAAGTGAAAATAAAGATGTAAGTGTTGTTGTTTTATTTTTTTACCATTTAACTTCAGACCTCCAGAATTCTATTGATATGGAACTGAGGCTTAGAAACCTTGCTCAAGAGAAATGTTCCTTAGAGAACAGTTTTCAGGCTTTAAATTGAAACTCTATGCCAAAACATTATCTTCCTATAATTTCTTAAAACTGGTGCTTTATTGATGGCATCTTTTCTAGCACCATAGTAATGGATTTTGCCTTTAGAATTTTCTTTTTTGTTGTTTTACTGAGACCTTGGGAAGTCACCTGGAAGCCCAAATCCAAGCTATTGATAATGTTCCTTCTCTAGTTTTTCCATATCTCAGTATATGCACGCATTTGCTCAGGTCAGATTCCTGGGAGTCCTTCCCTGAGTCGTGGGTTCTGCATTCAGGATTTGAATCTGGATTCCACAATTTACTAGCTGTATAACCTTGGACAAATTACTTACCCACTCATTGCCTCTTTCTCTAACTATGAGACTTGGATGATAGTAGTGCCCATCTCCTACAGTTATCCTGAGTATTAAATGAGATATTAATGTATTGCATTAATGTAACCAAGTCCAAGGTGGTTCTGCTGGCCACACAGTAGACCAGAAAGTCAAGGGCAAGATGTTGGGGGATGTAAGCAATTTTGTTCAGAAAGCCAGCAATCCAGTGGTGGACTAGGACTATTGTCCCAAAGAACCATCTCCCCAAGCATGAGATTTGAGTTTCTTCTATGTTAGGAAGAGGGGGAAGCAGGACAGAGTTGGAGTCTAAAGGTGACTGATGTTTGTAGACATCTGAGGAAGGTCATGTAACTTTTGTCCTTGGTCAGTTAATCTTTACATATAGGAATCTGGTCATGTCATTCTTATAAATCTTAAACATAGTATAGTCATTTTTGTACATACTTCCTTATTTCCTCGGGTGAGGTAGATTTTGGATGGAAAATAGTTTTTGCAAATCTTGCTATAACATGCCTGTGTGCAGGGCTAAGCAAAAGTTTCTAAGCTATACACCACAGTACCAAGGGAAATCGTAATAAGGAGTCAGACAAGCTAAGTTTCTCCCTGCTGCATTAGAACAATAATGTGCCTGGACTAAGTGGTTAGTAAATATTACTCATTGCAATTATCCCTGAAATCACCCTTTCTCTCATTTCTTAAATCCAATTTATCAGAAAATTCATGTAGATCCTTCCTACAAAGTATATTTCAAATTCATCTACTTCTGCCTATTTTCATTGCCATCATTCTACTCTAAGTTTCCATACTCTCTAACTTGGACTCTTAACTGGTATTTGCTTCCTCTTAACTCATTTCAATCCATTTACCCCATAACAATCATATGATCTTTTAAAAGTTTAAATGGATGATATTTAAAAAAAAAAAATTTATATACTTTGAGAGAGAGAGAGAGTATGAACAGGGAGGGGCAGAGAGAGAGAGAGCAAGAATTCTAAGCAGGCTCCAAACTATCAGTGTGGAACCCAACACAGGTCTCATACTCACGAACTGTGAGATCATGTCCTGAGCCCAACTCAAGAGTTGGACGCTTAACCAACTGAGCCACCCAGGCGCCCCTAAATGAATGATCTTTTAAATGGGTTAGTGAGTCACCATATATTTCAAACCCTTCCCTGGCTTCTCATCAGACCTTTCCTTGACCTACACATCATGTGTGTTTGGCTCCTGTCTCCTCTCCTTACTTTCTGCTGTGTTATTTTCTTGGTCAGTCTCTAAAGTTTCCCATTTACCCACTATTCTGTGGCCATGTTGGCTTTTCAATCATTTGAGTAGCCTAATCCTTTCCTGCTATAAGGCCTCCTGCTATATGACCCTCTCTCTGCTTAGATGGGGGAGTCTGTTCTTCCCTGGCTCTCATCCTTCTCATCTCTACAAGTATTAGTTACTCAGAGAGCCTTCCTTAACCGCTCTACCACGATACCTAGGGCATCACATTCCTCTTTTACCAGTCTGAAGCTCCCTAAACACATCAAAACATTGATATTTCATCTCTGCTGGGGAAAAGGTTAATCAACAGCTTGTGAATATCAAGCACATAACTCCCAAGAGGAGTATACACCTTTATCAAAAAGATAAATTTTACACAGTTGAACATTAAGTGATTGTAGAGCTATTTTAAGAAATAAATTGTTTCCTCAAACTTGTACAAACTAGCTCTTTGATATTGGTAGGAAAGAACAAAGAGAGGCCTACCTGTTGAACTGGTCTGCAGTAGGGTGATGGAGTTAATCATAACCCCATCATGGGCCTTCTCACTACTGTCAATCATTTCTGCTCCAAGGAATATAATAGAAGTCATAAAATTTCCCTCTATGAAGTAGCTGTTTGGTTGCTGATAAAACTCTGTGCTTCTGTCTCCTGAACAGTGAACGGTTATGTTTGCTGCTCAGACATGAGAAAAGAAGATATCTCATAATTAGAGGGTAGAAACCAGGGAGGGCAGTGTCTGGATTTTGGTTGATTTTTGGGTTCAGGGTAAAGTGGCAGAAGAATGGCTCCCTGATTGAACTAGGCTAGATTTCTCTGTGTTTTACAGTTTCTACCTTGTTACTTATTTTAAATTAATACTAGGCCAGAGAAGGGAGGGAGGCACTCCTGAGTTTTGGCAGTTGCCTAAAGCAGCCAGGAGGAAGGACATAGGAATTTAGAATCATGATGTGAACCCACTTTCACAGTCACCTTTGTAGCTTATCTTTCAAATAGGGGACTTTATGGAATTTCAGAGAACACTGGGACAGATGCTTAAATTTAGGAGAGTTAGTATAAATGGGATGAGTGGCACTTATACTCTGTGCCCCCTGTTTGGCTGAATGGTGTTTCTGATTACATAAAAAATAAGGTCTTTTTGGGGAAAGACTTCTTTATGTTAGCATATTTTAGTAGAACCCATACACAAATATTCCTGCTGTGTGCTATAGGTATTGATAATCATTTGGAACATGACACATCTAAGAATAAAATACATTTTGCTAATTGCAGAAAAGTAACATAAGTTTAATTTAAAAAATTCTGCCAACCCACAGATAACATCATACTCAATGGTGAAAAGCTAAAAGCTTTTTCTCTAAGGCTAGGAACAAGACAAGGATGTTAATTAACTCTTGGCCACTTTTATTCAACATAGTGCTGGAAGTCTTAGCTGCAGCAGTTAGTCAAGAGAAAGAAATAAAAGGTATCCACATTGGTAAGGAAGAAATAAAACTGTTGCTATATGCAGATAACATTATATTATATATAGAAAAATTAAAACATCCACTAAAAAACTATTAGAACTGATAAATGAACTTGGTAAAGTTGCAGAATACAAAATTAATATACAGAAACCTGTTGGATTTCTATATACTAATAATGAACTAGCAGAAAGAGAAATTAGGAAAACAGTCCCATTTACAACTGTATCAAAAAGAGTAAAATACCTAGGAATACATTTAACCAAGAAGGTGAAAGACCTGTACTCTGAAAACTGTAAGACATTGATGAAAGAACTTGAAGCTGACACAAATAAGTGGAAAGATATACTAGGTTTATGGACTGGAAGAATTAATGTTAAAATGTACATATTAATCCAACAGTCTACAGATTCAGTGCAATCCCTATCAAAATGACAGTAGTATTTTTCCCACAACTAGAACAAACAGTTGTAAAATTTATATGGAACTGTAAAGGACCCTGAATGGCCAACGTATTCTTGAGAAAGAAGCACAAAGTTGTAAGTATCACAATCTCACATTTCAAACTATACTGCAAATCTATAGTACTCAAAACAATATGGTTCTGGCAACAAAAATAGACACATAGATCAATTGAACAGGACAGATAGCCAAGAAATAACCCCATACAGGGGCGCCTGGGTGGCTCAGTCGGTTGAGCATCCGACTTCGGCTCAGGTCATGATCTCGTGGTATGTGAGTTTGAGCCCTGTGTCGGGCTCTGTGCTGACAGCTCAGAGCCTGGAGCCTACTTCAGATTCTGTGTCTCCCTCTCTCTCTACCCCTCCCCTGCTCATGCTCTGTCTCTCTCTGTCTCAAAAATAAATAAAAACATTTAAAAAAATTAAAAAAAAAAAAAAGAAATAACCCCATACTTATATGGTAAATAACTATGACAAAGAAGGCAAGAATATACATTGGGAAAAGACAGTATCTTTAGTAAAGAGTTAGACAGCAGCATGCAAAAGAGTGAAACTGGACCACTTTCTTACACCATGCACCAAAAATAAACTCAAAATAGATTAAAGACCAAAATGTGGGATGCCTGGGTGGCTCAGTCAGTTGAGCATCTGACTCTTGATTTCAGCTCAGGTCATGATCCCAGGGTCATGGGATCAAGGCCTGTGTCAAAGCTCCATGCTCAGTGTGGAGTTTAAAATTCTCTCTCCCTGTGCCCCTCCCTAGCTTGTACTCCTCTCTCTCTCTCTCTCTAAAATAAAAAATAATAATAATAATAAAAATAATAAGGACAAAATTGTATACCTGGAATCAGGAAACTTCAAATGAAAACATAGGCAGTCAACTCTTGGACATCACCCTTAGCAGTATTTTTCTGGATCTGTCTCTTCAGGCAAGGGAAACAAAGCAAAAACAAACTCTTGGACTACATCAGACTACATCAGACTAAAGAGCTCCTGCAGAGCAAAAGAAACCATCAACAAAACAAAACAAAAACATACTTGAATGTGAGAGGGCATTTGCAAATGATATATCTGATAAGGGGTTAACATCCAAAATATATAAAGAACTCCTACAACTCAACTCCAAACAAAACCATAAATAATTGATTAAAAATTAGAGGACCTGAATAGACATTTTTCCAAAGAAGACATACAGATGACAAGAGACATGTGAAAAGATGGTCAACATCCCTAATCATCAGAGAAATGTAAATTAAAATCACAGTGAGATACCACCTCACGTAGAATGGCTAATGACTATTATCAAAAAGACAAGAAATAACAGTTGTTAGGATGTGGAGAAAAGGGAACCCTCATGCACTATTGGTGAGAATGTAAATTGGTACAGCTATGTGGAAAATAGTATGGAAATTCCTCAAAAAATAAAAAATAGAAGTATCATATGATCCAGTAATTCTACTTCTGGAAGAAAAAAAGAAAACATTAATTTGAAAAGATGTATGCACTCCTATGTGTATTGCAGTGTTTTTCTAATATCCAAGATACAGAAGCAACCCAAGTGCCCGTCCACAGATGAATGAATTGGTGTGATGTGGTATACATATATGTGTGTGTGTACATATACATATATATGTGTGTACACACATATATACATACACGTGTGTGTGTGTGTGTGTGTGTATATATATATATATATATGTATGTATGTATGTATAAATGGAATAAAACTCAGCCATAAAAAAAGACTGAAAGCTTGCCTTTTATGATACTATGGGTGGGCACCTAGAGGGTATTTTGCTAAGTGAAATAAGTCAGATGGAAAAAGACAATACCATATGATTTCACTTATAAGTAGAATCTAAAGAAACAAAACCAGCGAACAAACAAAAACATACTCAGAATAGAGATAAATGCAGAGAACATAAATGCAGAGAACAAACTGGTGGTTGCTAGGGGGTTGGAGGATGGGAGGATGGGCTAAATAGGTGAAAGGGATTAAGAGGTACAAACTTAATTATACAAACTTAAGGTACAAACTTAATTATAAAGTAAGTCATGGGGATGAATAGTATAGTATAGGGAATATAGTCAATCATATTGTAATAACTTTGTATGGTAGCAGATGGTAACTATAATTTTTGGGGTGAGAGTTTTGTATCACTATGTTGTATACCTGAACTAATATAATGTTGTATGTCAACTGTACTTCAATTTAAAAAAATAGGGGCACCTGGTTGGTTAAGTGTACAACTTTGGCTCAGGTCATGATCTTGGGGTTTGTGAGTTCAAGCCCTGCATTGGGCTCTGTGTTGACAGCTCAGAGCTGGGAGCCTGTTTGGATTCTGTGTCTCCTTCTCTCTCTGCCCCTCCCCTGCTTGCACTCTGTCTCTCTCTCAAAAATAAGTAAACATTAAAAAAATTTTTTAAACAAGTATTGTACCATAATTCTGCCCCCCTCCATCAAGCCAAAGTTTTCATAAATTTCTTATTCCCCTATAGATGTATGTTTATTTTTCTATACAATTGTAATCTTTCAGTGATCATTTTGTATTTTGATTTTTGTTGTATTATATTTTTTATGTTTCATTTTTAATGGCCATGTAGCATTCTGTCAAGAAGATATTTCATTATTGCTTAACCATTCTCTTGTGGTTGGTTTGTTTTATGATGTATTTTTAATATGTTTTTAATGATAACTTTTTTTTTTGTTTTAATTTTGCAGGCAGAGACATTTGTTTGGGTTAACAATGCATCGTCTCATTCCCAGAGTGTTGCCAAGGCCAAATATGAATTTTTATTTGGCATATCTAAAGAGAAACCTCCAGATACTAGTAAGTGTTTCCCTACCCTCTTCCTTTAGGTAACAGATATGAAGTGCTACAGAGATTTCAGATGTTAAAAGCTGAGATTTCTTCAACCAAGAACTGATCTGAAATTACCCAGAACAAACTACAAGAATCACATCCTGCATTTTTCACTTTTATATCTTAGAAAGATTGTTTTGATGAATAAAGTGAACAAGTTTCAAAAAGGTAGGAAGGCAGTAATGAAGGTGGAGAAGTACTCAATCAGTACATGATAAAGGGGATATGAGTTGTCTTGGGAATTAGCTAAGAAAGGGATATTGCATTTGGTTAGGAGCCTGGGTGTGGAGCTAGACTTCCGAAGTTTGAATCCTGGCCTTGTAACTTATGAGATGTATGACCTTGAGTAAGTTATCTAATCTGCTTGTGCCTCAGCGTTTTCATCTATAAAATGGGACTATACATGTTGTAAATAAGATAGTATACATGTCTCAGAATTCTTTTGGGGGTTTTAAGTAAATTGACGAATGTAAAGATCTCAGAGCCACGTTTGGCATGTAACGAGTGTTATAAAAGTGTTTGCTAATGTTATTGTTTATTGTAATCATTATCATCATCATACCATATTTGAAGTTGATATTTAGAAGTATAGTCATGACTTTCCTCAATTCTATCACTGTCTGACACTGATTTTTGTTTTGGGTAGTCAAGGTATCTGACCTAATGTAGCTGTTGTTCAGTTGAAAAAATCAAATAATACCTGCATTTTTGACTTACATGTTAGATAAGATTAGGTAATGGACCCCCATAATATTTGGGGATAGCAAGAATGCAGTGTATATGCAACCATTTAATAATTTCTTTTACCTAATGGTGCATATTTATTAGATATAGCGATAGTTGAGGACTCTTGATGAAGAATAAAACAGCTAGGTTATTTTTTAAAAATCATTCTGCTTTAAAAAAATTTTTTTTAATGTTTATTTATTTTTGAGAGACAGAGCATGAGCAGGGGAGGGACAGACACAGAATCTGAAGGAGGCTCCAGGCTCTGTGCTGACAGCTCATGGGACCAGAACTCATGAATTGTGAGATCATGACCTGAGTTGAAGTTGGATGCTTAACTGACTGAGCCACCCAGGTGCCCCAAAAATCATTCTGCTTTTATTATAGTGCCCCAATTTGTTATTTATCATTCAGCGTAAATACCTAACTATTCTGGGCTTGAGTTTTAGGGCACTTACTCATCTATTCATTATTTCTCAGACAGGGTATACTGATTTACCCAAGACTATTTAAAACTCCTTGGCATAGCCTTTGCATGTCACATTGTGATTTTGTGCTGATTAGAGGTGTTTTTTAATTTTTCTTTCAGAAAAAGTATTTTTACTTTACTATGTAGAGATAGTATCAAATGTCTGCATAGTTCTCTGACTTGGTGGGTGAGTTTGGTTATTCCTTACTCCTAGGTTTTGAGTAGTTTTCTCTGTATACCTGAGTCAAATCAAAATGACATTTTAAACCTGTTTTTAGGGGCGCCTGGGTGGCGCAGTCGGTTAAGCGTCCGACTTCAGCCAGGTCACGATCTCGTGGTCTGTGAGTTCGAGCCCCGCGTCAGGCTCTGGGCTGATGGCTCGGAGCCTGGAGCCTGCTTCCGATTCTGTGTCTCCCTCTCTCTCTGCTCCTCTCCCGTTCATGCTCTGTCTCTCTCTGTCCCAAAAATAAATAAAAACGTTGAGAAAAAAAAAAAAAACCTGTTTTTATTTGCCTTGGTAAAAGCAGTTAGTATTATTTGTGTCTGGTGTGATGTTATTCTGCAGATGTGAAAGTATGCATGTATTTATTGAGTAAATATGTCTCAATAACAGTTATGTGTAGTTATCTGTACTGGGCACTGTGAGGGTGCAAAGAAATAAAGACATAATTCTTTCCCTTTAGGAGCTTATTCTTTGGTCAGAGAGAAACATATCTGTAAGTGATTGGGGGGGGGATGATCATTTTCAGCTGTGACTTCATGGAGAGTTAGAAGTTGAACTTTTTCATAAAGAATGACTAGTGTTCTGATTAGTAAGGTTTTAGGGGAGGGCATTTCAGATTGAGGGAATGGAATGAGCCAAAGGTATGGTGGCAGAAAATAAAAATTGTTTCATGGACAGGAAGGAGATTAGCCTGGTTGGTTTAAATTTAGAAAGATAATCGTTTAAATGGGGGGCAAAATCATTTGGGCCTAAGGCAGGATAGAGTTTGCATTTTATCCAGGTGTGCAGAGAGGAAGTGGCAAATCAAGATGAATTGATCTGGAAATTGGAACAGAGCAGCAGAAGCTATCGGTTACAATAGGAGGGTTGTAAAATGCAAGTTTATATTGACTTGGAAAGTATTCTTTTCATATCTTTTTTTTTTTAATTTTTTTTTCAACGTTTATTTATTTTTGGGACAGAGAGAGACAGAGCATGAACGGGGGAGGGGCAGAGAGAGAGGGAGACACAGAATCGGAAACAGGCTCCAGGCTCTGAGCCATCAGCCCAGAGCCTGTCGCGGGGCTCGAACTCACGGACCGCGAGATCATGACCTGGTTGAAGTCGGACGCTTAACCGACTGCGCCACCCAGGCGCCCCTCTTTTCATATCTTTACAAAGAAATTATAGCATATTTTTTTTCATTTCAAAAACACTGTTGAAGTTTCTTTACATAGACTAGTCATTTGTCATCAAAACACTGCCCAAATTCAGACGACTGTAGAGTTAAGGTAGTAGAGAGAATAGGACAGTGGTTCTATTTGAATTTGATTGATAGACATATCTCTTCCCACAAAGGTTTTTTTTTTCCATTAAAAAAGAAAAAAAGTAAATTAAATAAGTGACTTAACAGGGGCGCCTGGGTGGCGCAGTCGGTTAAGTGTCTGACTTCAGCCAGGTCACGATCTCACAGTCCGTGAGTTCGAGCCCCGCGTCAGGCTCTGGGCTGATGGCTCAGAGCCTGGAGCCTGTTTCCGATTCTGTGTCTCCCTCTCTCTGCCCCTCCCCCGTTCATGCTCTGTCTCTCTCTGTCCCAAAAATAAATAAACGTTGAAAAAAAAAATAAGTGACTTAACCTAGGTGCTCCAGAAGCAGCCTGCTGGAGAAATGGATGCATCCCCAGTAATACTCAGGAGGCATCACCTGACAGGTGGTACCCTAGCAATGACATAATCAGATCAGGTAAGGTCCCGTGGTTTGTGATCCTCTGTGAGGCCCAAGGAAAATGTCACTGCTACAGGGAGAGAAGGTTTAGACTTTGCCATTGAGCAGCAACTTAACATGAGTTGTTGGAGGTTCTAGGGGAAACAAGTCAAGATTATTTGCAAACTATAGCTTATTGCAGGGATTTTGAATCAGTGGCAAGGCTTAGAATGTTGGATGGGGTACAGGAGAACATGTGAATGGTGGAAGAATCTTTTGGCGTGGAATTAAGATCTAGATTCTCATTATCTGTTTATCACTATAGTGAAAAGAAAGAAGTGACTGTGCTTCCTTAATTTCTGTGTTCCCTCTGCTTTCTGGGAGCTGCAGCTTTCAGGAGCTTCTCAAGGGCTAGAGCAGTAGTTGGTAGTTGTTGAGAGGCTCTGGGCTATGTGTGATGTCAGTTGTGCTGTTATTTAATGAGGCTGTGAGCCACCAGAGATAGGTTGCCCACTTCCATTCTAGTCAGCTATTAGAATATGTGTAGAGCTGCATTGAACTTCAAAGAGATAAAAAGAGATATCACAGGGGCTGCACTTGGGGCTAACCATAAGGCCTGTATTAATTAGCAGTTGAGTGACAGTGCCTTTCAGACTTTCTACTTCCCATACCTTTCCTCTTTAGGTTACTGCTTAGATGACCAGTATGGCTTTTCTAAACTAGTCAGATAAAGTACACTTTAACAGGAGGGTGGCTTCAATTTGGGAAAGTATGTTTTTTGAAGTGTTCATAAGACAGTATCAGATGGCCAACATTAGTTAGTCTCTGATTTGGTCAAAATCTGGGAGGGAAAAATGTTTGAGAAATTCTTTGAAGAAGATTAAGATTCTGTTCCTCAACTTTTAGGCAGAACAGGTGACTTATAGAAGTGCATGAGAAAGTAAAGGGGCCTGTGGGATGCCTTCTAAGAAGGGGAATCAACTTATATGACTCTTACAAATTGACAGAATCTCACTCCTGTGTTCTTTATGTTTTTTCACGCTGTATTCTTTATTGATTTGTAAACTTTTTAAGGTAAGTAGGTGAAGAAATGTGCTTCAGAAATACTATCGAACTTGCCCAAGGGTAGTTTAGATGCTTTAGAATGAGGTAGAGGTCAGGGAGGAGGTAAGGGGGCAGGGGATTGATACACTGATTTTCCAGAGCTCTGAGAGTGGGAAAAAGTCAACTCATGTGGAACTGAAATCCAAGCCTGCAGCACAGATGGGGTAGAGATTCAAGTGTATCTTCACATGATATCTAGAAATTGACATAAAACTGGTATTAGACTTGTTGACCTTAAAAGTAAAAAAGCCAGTTATTTTACTAGCAAAATCAGTTTATTCAGCAATAGCAGAGGAATTGCAATTTGGGACATGCAAACTATGGCAAAACATAAGCAAGTTCCAAGATCAAAGGAAAGGAACATTATAGAGAAAAAGAGGAAAATGGGAGGGGATGCTTTCAACAAAAGTTTGTTGGAGGAAAGCAAGAGTTTAGGGTGGTAACAGTTTCTCATTGGGTGAGTTGTGGTATTATTGGCTGAGCTTATTGCTGGCCAAGGAAAAATTCTTCCTTTCTGCTGCTGGAATCATAAAGTAGGTTTTTTCCTGTAGCGAAAGCACAATACTGCTCTTCATGCTGGGGTCTGCAGTTGACCAGTGGTAGGGCACGAGAACTTCCCTTCTGGCCTGCCCACTCCATTTTAAATGAGGTTTTCTTCAGTTTTCAGTTTCACAGACTGGAGAAACTCCACACATTATTGCTGGAGTATGCAAAACTACTCTGAGGGATTGTCTCACAGCTCAGGACAAAGAAAACCCCCATGTTAATAAATCAGTAATCCATAATATTGATCAACTCACAATAAAATGGCATAAATGCAAAAAAGGAGCTTCCGTGGAAGGGGGGGGGGTGCGGAATCAACATTCACAACAAATAGGGAATCAAGACCCAAAGAACTAGAGACAGTAGAATATTCTGAAATTGTAAAATTGGTTTGTTTAAAAGATAAAAGAAGGAAAAGAAACCATTATGATGAAGGGAAAGTGTGAAGCAGGGACATGCATATTTGAGCAAGAAACAAATATAACTTACAGAAAATAAAAAATACAGATAGTAGAATAAAAACCCCCACAGTGCTTGGTTAAGTGTACATATTTAGGTTTACATTTGGTAGGGACTGATGAACTCTTTTTTGATCCTTGCTTATCATATGTTATCTGTAGAGAAGTGAAAAGAAGGGGGGAGAAAAGAGCTTCTGTAATTCCAAACAATATGTTCTAATTTTGGTAAAGTTTACTTCTGATTTTTTGTTTGTTTGTTTGTAAGTTCCATACCCAAAAGTACATGGATGTTTCTTCTTATTTCTTCCTCGTTCACTGAATATATTACTCTGTAGCAGACATTGTTCTAGGTCTTGGGAATAGTAGTGAACAGAACTAAAATCCACATTTAACAAACTGTTTAACAGAAAGATTGTTCTGGGGTACCTGGGTGGATCAGTTGGTTAAGTGTCCGACTTTGGCTCAGATCATAGTCTCAAGGTTAGTGAATTTGAGCCCCGTGCTGGGCTCTGGGCTGACAGCTCAGAGCATGGAGCTTGCTTTGGATTTTGTGACTCCCTCTCTCTCTGCCCCTTGCCTGCTCATGCTCTGTCTCTTTCTCTGTCAAAAATAAATAAACATTTAAAAAAAAAGTAAGATTGTTCCTATTCAGATTCTCCTCTGGGTACATTAATGTTCATCCTTCACAACCTCTTCAGCATTGAATATTATCTCAAACAAAACACTGTACCAAATTTAATAGAGGAAAATGGACATAACTAGCTTTTACTCCTTCAGATGTAGGCATTTATTTTTTATTTTAAATAGGAAATTTAAGTTCTTATTACCAAAATGATATGTGTGTATAATCTGAAAAATATAACTTTTAACAAATTATACGTGGCCAAAAAACAAGAGTTATCTTCTTTGCCACTCTCCATTCCCTCCCTTAGGGGCACATTGTTAGTACTATTCTCTAAATCTTTCTCTCTCCAAACCGTGAACCTGACTCTTCTTCCTCTGAGTGAGGATCCCACAACATTCTCTCTCCCAGTTCTTCCCTGTGGTAGTGATTGCTGTCTTGACTGATTATTGCTTTTTTCTCCTACCTTTTTTTCCTTTCACTTTTTGGAAAAGCTTTTACTGTAGTTGCCTCATAGATAATATGCTAACATCTGTATTATAGTTTATTCATTCCCCCATACCAAAAGTTGTGTTTTTATTGTTTACTTGGTTACAGCTATGGTTTTTAAATATTAATATTTGAAACTGTGTTTCATAAGCCATGGATTCTAAATAGTCATCTTATGACATTCTTCTGTAAGATAAGAATGCGGTGCCTCTGCATCTCCCCTCCAGCTGCCCTTCTCCAGGCTGAGCCTCCATCTGTCTCACCTATACTTTTATAAGACTTATGGCATTTACATTCTGTTCTGAAACTAGGACACAATCTTTTGTGTTTTTACTATAGGTTGACTCTAAAAATTTAAAATCCAGCACCAGCATTTACAGAATGTAGAGTCCAGGTAGTGTAGTTGGACCTGATGTGAAACGCAAGTAGATCCTGTGTCTGTAACGTGCTGTTCGTGGTTGTACAGCTAACCAGAGCAGAGAGGAGAAAAAAGTGAGGGGAGGGGCCAGCAGGTTGTTATAATTTACTGATCAATTGTTATGTCTTTACTTTATCACTAGCTGTAACTGGATTATTATTATTATTTTTGAACATTGATAAAACCTTATTATCCAATGTAAAGAAGGGTTAAAAGGTAGGAGTTTCCAGTTTAGTTGTTCCAGTGTGCAAGGTATCAACAAGGACATAGATGTTCCCATCACTTCCCTTTGCCATCTGTAACCTGTTAGCATTCATCCAAGACATGTCCCCTCATGTTATCAAGATGGCTGCTGTAATGCCAGCCCCAAATTCTCATACAAGTATGTCCAAAAGAAAATAAGCTTCTTCTCACCTCTCTCTCTCTCTTTTTTAATTTTAATTTAAATCCAAGTTAGTTAACATAAAGTGTAATAATGTTTTCAAGAATGTAATTTAGTGATATGTCACTTACATATAACACCCAGTGCTCATCCCAACCAGTGTACTCCTGTTCCTTGCCTATTAATTGGATTATTTGTAACAAGCAATTCATTATCATCATGAACACATCCTTCTTAGAACCTTCTGACAAACTTGTTCTAATTTTTGCTAAAAGTTTTCTATGCCTTTATACAGCTGTTCTCCTTAGATTTTTTTTAATGTTTATTTATTTTTGAGAGAGACAGAGACAACGCTTGAGCGGGGGAGGGGCAGAGAGAGAGGGAGACACAGAACCCAAAACAGGCTCCAGACTCTGAGCTGTCAGCACAGAGCCCGATGTGGGGCTCAAACTCACGGACCATGAGATCATGACCTGAGCCCAAGTCAGATGCTGAACTGATGGAGCCATCCAGGTGTCCCTGTTCTCCTTAGATTTAAAAGAATTGTTTATATTGTATTCTTGATTAGATGTACTGCTTTTTGGATTGCATGTTTCATTCTTGGAATCCTTTTTTTTTTTTGACTGGAGTCTGTCCTTTACCCTTTAGTAATACTTTTGGAGAGGTTCTGGGATTGGTAAAATTCCTAAAGCTTTTATGTCAGAAAATGACTATTTTGTTTTTATGCTTTGTTGCTTTTTCCCACAGAATTAAAGTCTAGGTTCACGTTATTTCCTTTCAGAAGTCTGATGTTACTGCTTCCCTTTCTGTTGGATCCATTGGTACCATGGCCACTCTGATGCTTGCTCCTTTTTGTCACCTGCTCTTTCTCTCTGGACACTTTCTCTCTGCCCTCTGACATGTCAGGAGGCATGAATCATTGTATTTTCTGCATGGTACTTGTTGAGCCTTTCTGGTCATATCTTTCTGTAGCTTTGGGACCATTTGTTCTATTATTTTTAAATTATTCCCTTTCCACTTTTTAAATGGTTTTTACTTTGAAATTCCTACTAGATGGCTGTTGGTTCACTTGCATTTGATTAATCATCAATGTCTCTTAATTTTTCTTTCCTATTTAAAAAAATTAAAAAAATTTTTTTAATGTTTATTTACTTTTGAGAGAGATACAGAGTATGAGTGGGGGAAGAGCAGAGAAAGAGGGAGACACAGAATCTGAAGCAGGTTCCAGGCTCTGACCTGTCAGCACAGAGACCGACGTGGGGCTTGAACTCATTGACCACAAGATCATAACCTGAGCTGAAGTTGGATGCTTAACCAACTGAGCCACCTAGGCACCCCTCTTCTATTTTAAAATATGTAATTAAAAGCTTTCTAATAAAAGATTCACTTTGATAATTATACTTATAATTTCAAAAGTTCTTTCCCATTCTCTGACACTCAGGTTTCCCTGCAATCTGTTCTTTCGTGTATGCATTATTATGTTGAATCTCTAAAGAATTAATTAGAGTTGTTTTCCCAAGATTACCTTCTGTTTCTGGAATTTCTACTTCATCCAGGGTCAGTTCTATTTTATTAAATCTTGGAACTTCTCTTGGAAGCCACTGTTTTTCCTCAAATGTCTGTTGGAGTTGTTTTTTCCCCATTCATATGCACGAATGAAAGACTGAGTTCCCAAATATAGATAGCTAGAATTTCTCTGTATGTGTGGATTATATCCCCAGCAGGCCTCTTCCTTGAGGAGGAGGGAGGGCTGATAGAGAAGGGCTGAGAAGAATCTTGGTGAGCTGAGATTTATGGACTAGTATAGGGGTACGTGGGTGGGCTAGGTGCTTTTGATGCCAACAAGCTTCTAGGTAGGGAGAATGGTGGAAGAGGGGACAAAATGGGAAGCTGCTTTGTAGGTAATTCTTCAGTTAATCACAGTGACATCTGTTCTGCTTCCCATTCTGGGTGTGGATACCTGTCAACCCTGGGCGTTTAGCTTCTCTGTGGTTTTACCATTAGGGTAACAAAAGCCTTCTGGATTAGTTCTTGGTTGTGATTTCTGCTTTATTTTGTCTATGATTATAACCCTATCCCTTTTAGTCTGACAAACTCATTAAAATCTCTGGCTTAATAATGTTCCTCTTTTTCTAAGCATTGTTAACAAATTTGTTTTGAAATTTGTCATTTATTTTTAAAGTTTATTTATTTTTGAGAGAGAGAGTGAGAGGGTGTGCGAGTAAGTGGGGGAGGGACAGAGAGAAAGAGGGAGAAAGAGAGAGTCTCAAGCAGGCTCCATGCTGTCAATACAGAGCCCAATGCAGGGCTTGAACCAACAAACTATGAGATCATGACCTGAGCTGAAACCGAGTTGGATGTTTAACTGACTGAGCCACCCAGGTGCCCCTTAAATTTGGCATTTTAATGGGACTTAGAAAAGGAGAGGAGGCAAACTTGTGTCCTTATCTATCATAGTAACCCAGAAATACGAATAACTCTTTTTTTCTCCAGTTTTATTGATATATACAATTGGCAGATAACATTGTATAGGTTTAAGGTATCCAATGTGATGACTTGATAAGTATGTATATTGTGAAGTGATTACCACATTAAGTTTAGTTAACACATCTATCACCTCACATAGTTTCTTTCTTTTTCTTTCTTTCTTTCTTTCTTTCTTTCTTTCTTTCTTTCTTTCTTTCTTTCTTTCTTTCTGTGGTGAACACATTTAAGATATACTCTGTAAGCAGATTTCAAGTATGCAATACCATATTGTTAACTATAGTTACCAAGCTGTACATTACATCCCACAACTTACTTAGTTTTTGATTGGAAGTTTTTAGCCTTTGACCAACATCTCCCCATTCCCTACCCCTTTGCCCCTGGTAACCACCAGTCTACTCTGTTCCTTTGTGTTGACTTTTTTAGATTCCACATAAAAGTGTGATCATGTGGTACTTGTCTCTGTCTGACTTGCCTCACTTAGCATAATGCTGTTAAGGTCCAACCATGTTGTTGCAAGTGGCAGATTTCCTTCCTTCTCATGACCGAAAAATATTCCATTGTATATACCACATTTTCTTTATCAGTTTATTTGTTGATGAACAGTTAAGTTCTTTCCATGTTTTGGCTACAGTGAATACTGTAGTGAGCATGGGGGTGTAGATATCTTGAGATACTTATTTCATTTCCTTTGGATATATACTCAGAAGTGGTATTGATTTTTAAAAGCCTTATTGAGATGTAGCTTATAATGCCACATAATTAATCCGTTTAAAGTATAAACTTCAGTGGTTTTTAGTATGTTCAGAGAGTTGAGTTGTGTATGTATCACCACAGTTAATTTAGAATATTTTGATCACCCTAAAAAGAAAAGACTATATGCCTTAGCAGTCACTCTGTATCCCCCTTCCTACTTCAGTAGGTGATCACTGAATTATTTTTTGTCTCTGTGGATTTACTTATTCTAGACACTTCATGTAACTGAGTCTTTTATGTGGTCTTTTATGATTAGCTTTTTTTTCACTTGTATTGTTTTCATCCATGCTGTAGCATCACTACTTCATTCCATAATAAATTGCAGAATATTTTATTATATGAAAAGGTAACATTTTATTTATCTATTCATTTGATGTATATTTGGGTTGTTTCTACTTTGGGGCTATTATGAATAATGGTTTTATGAAAATTTGGGTATAGGTTTTTGTGTGGATGTATACTTTCATTTCTTTTGGGTATGTACCAGAAGCAGAATTGCTGGATCATATGGTGATTCTATGTTAAACCTTTTGAGGAACTTCTAAATTTTTTCCACAGTGGTTGCACCATTTTGTATTCCCATCAGCTGTGTACAAGGGTTCCAATTTCCCCACATTCTTGCCAACACTTGCTATTACCTTTTTGTTATAACTATGCTAGTGGATGTGAGGTAGAATCTCATTGTGGTTTTGTTTTCAATTTCGTCAGTGACTAATGATGTTGATCATCTTTTCATGTGCTTAGTGGCTTATTTATATCTCCTTTGGGGAAATGTCTATTCAGATCCTTTGCCTAGTTTTTAATTGGTTTATCTTATTATGATTAGGTTTTAAGAGTTGTTTGTATGTTCTGTATACAGGTCCCTTTTCAGAGATATTATTTGCAAATATTTTCTCCCATTTTGTGGGTTGTCTTTACTTTCCTGATAGTATCATTTGCAGCACGAAATTTTAAAGTTTTGATCAAGTCCAGTTTATCAATTCTTTTGTTGCTTGTGCTTTTGATATTTAAGAACCTTGTGCCTAATCCAAGGTCAAGAAGATGTATTGCTAATATTGTTTTTTAAGTTTTATAGTTCTGACTCTTAGATTTAGGTCTGTGATCCATTTTGAGTTATTTTTTTGCTTATGGTGTGAGAATGAAGCTGAATAACTCTTAATGATAGAATGTATTGGGTAAATGTAGAGCGTCTTACTGATTTGTGTTGACACTGCTCCATATACATAGAATTCCTGATTCTCATCCCGAGCAACATGCAAACAAAGTAACACTGCAGCCTAACCTTATTCGTGTTCCTATCTAATCTTTGCATCTGGCTTTAGGACCCAGGAAAGCTAGGAGACATTGTTTTCAGAAAAATGGGTTGGTTTAGAAAACCACAATTATACAAAGTAACTGATGACAAATCTAATTCTGGGGTCTTTAGTTGTATTATTGTTCTTGTCTTCATCACAGATACAAGTTGGTTTATAATTTTATACTTAGTCCTTTCGTAAATCCTCTATCTTTGGCACATTTTATTTAGTTTGCTCCTTCCTTTCCACTTTCCAGCTTCCTTCCTACCCATGATGAAAAGCAGAGAAATGATTTTACAGTATAATACACAACTATATATTAGACTGACTCACCATTCCTTGGTCCTTCTTAAGTTGGCAAGATGTCCAGATGTCCTATTATTTTAGCTATCTCACAGACTGTGCTTGATAGGCAGTAGTTTTTAATGGTCTGGGTTTTTGTTTGTTTGTTTGTTTGTTTTTTTAGTTTTATTTTTAATTCATTTTTTATATTAAATATAATTTATTGTCAAATTGGTTTCCATACAACACCCTGTGCTCATGCCAACAGGTGCCCTTCTCAATGCCCATCACCCACTTTCCCCTCTCCCCCACCCTCCCATCAACCCTCAGTTTGTTCTCAGTATTTTAGAGTCTCTCGTGGTTTGCCTCCCTCCCTCTCTGTAAATTTTATTCCCCCTTCCCCTCCCCGATGGTTCTCTGTTAAGTTTCTCAGGATCCACATATGAGTGAAAACATGTGGTAACCATCTTTCTCTGCCTGACTTATTTCACTTAGCATAACACTCTCCACTTCCATCCACGTTGCTACAAATGGCCAGATTTCATTCTTTCTCATTGTCAAGTAGTATTCCATTGTATACAATAAACCACATCTTCTTTACCCATTCATCAGTTGATGGACGTTTAGGCTCTTTCCATAATTTGGCTGTTGTTGAAAGTGCTGCTATAAACATTGGGGTACAAATGCCCCTATGCATCAGCACTCCTGTATCCCTTGGGTAAATTCCTAGCAGTGCTATTGCTGGGTCATAGGGTAGATCTATTTTTAATGTTTTGAGGAACCTCCACCCTGTTTTCCAGAGCAGCTGCACCAGTTTGCATTCCCACCATCATTACATGTGTCTATTGGCCATCTGGATGTCTTCTTTAGAAAAGTGTCCATTCATGTCTTCTGCCCATTTCTTCACTGGATTATTTGTTTCTCAGGTGCAGAGTTTGGTGAGTTCTTTATAGATTTTGGATACTAGTCCTTTGTCTGATATGTCATTTGCAAATATATTTTCCCATTCCATCTGTTGCCTTTTATTTTGTTGATTTCTTTCCTTTGCGGTGCAGAAGCTTTTTATCTTGATGAGGTCCCAATAGTTCATTTTTGTTTCTAATTCCCTTGCCTTTGGGGATGTGTCAAGTAAGAAATTGCTACGGCTGAGGTCAGAGAGGTCTTTCCCTGCTTTCTCCTCTAGGGTTTGGATGGTTTCCTGTCTCACATTCAGGTCCTTTATCCATTTTGAGTTTATTTTTGTGAATGCTGTGAGAAAGTGATCTAGTTTCAATCTTCTGCATGTTGCTGTCCAGTTCTCCCAGCACCATTTATTAAAGAGACTGTCTTTTTTCCATTGGATACTCTTTCCTGCTTTGTCAAAGATTAATTGGCCATACATTTGTGGGCCCAGTTCTGGGGCTCAATTCTATTCCATTGGTCTATGTGTCTGTTTTTGTGCCAATACCATGCTGTCTTGATGATTACAGCTTTGTATAGAGGTTAAAGTCTGGGATTGTGATGCCTCCCACTTTGGTCGTCTTCTTCAATACTACTTTGGTTATTCAGGGTCTTTTGTGGTTCCTTACAAATTTTAGGATTACTTGTTCTAGCTTTCAGAAGAATGCTGGTGCAGTTTTGATTGGGATTGCATTGAATGTGTAGATTGCTTTCGGTAGTATTAATACTTTAACAATATTTATTCTTCCAATCCATGAGCATGAAATGTTTTTCCATTTCTTTGTATCTTCTTCAATTTCCTTCATAAGCTTTCTATAGTTTTCACATACAGGACTTTTACATCTTTGGTTAGATTTATCCCTAGGTATTTTATGATTCTTGGTGCAATTGTGAATGGGATCAGATTCTTTATTTCTTTCTGTTGCTTCATTATTGGTGTATAAAAATGCAACCAATTTCTGTACATTCATTTTGTACCCTACAAATTTGCTGAATTTGTGTATCAGTTCTAGCAGACTTTTGGTGGAGTCTGCCGGGTTTTCCATGTATAATATCATGTCATCTGCAAAAAGTGAAAACTTGACTTCATCTTTAACAGTTTTGATGCCTTTGATTTAATTTTGTTGTTTGATTGCTGAGGCTAGGACTTCCAACACTATGTTAAACAACACTGGCGAAAGTGGACATCCCTGTCGTGTTCCTGATCTCAGGGGGAAAGCTCTCAGTTTTTCCCCATTGAGGATGATATTAGCTGTGGGCCTTTCATAAATGGCTTTTATGATGTTTAAGTATCCTTCTATCCCTACTTTCTCAAGGGTTTTTGTTAAGAAAGGATGCTGTATTTTGTCTAATGCATTTTCTGTATCTATTGACAGGATCATATGGTTCTTATGTTTTCTTTTATTGTGATGTATCACATTGATTGATTGGCGAATATTGAACTAGCCCTGCAGCCCAGGAATGAATCCCACTTGATCATGGTGAACAATTCTTTTTGTATGCTGTGAATTTGATTTGCTAGTATCGTGTTGAGAATTTTTGCATCCATATTCATCAGGGATATTGGCCTGTAGTTCTCTTTTTTTGCTGGGTCTCTGTCTGGTTTGGGAATCAAAGTAATGCTGGCTTCATAGAATGAGTCTGGAAGTTTTCCTTCCCTTTCTATTTTTTGGAACAGCTTGAGAAGGATAGGTATTATCTTTGCTTTAAATGTCTGGTAGAATTCCTCAGGGAAGCCATCTGATCCTGGACTCTTAATTGTTGGGAGATTTTTGATAACTGATTCAATTTCTTCACTAGTTATGGGTTTGTTCAAATTTTCTATTTCTTCCTATTTGAGTTTTGGAAGTGTGTGGGAGTTTAGGAATTTGTCCATTTCTTCCAGGTTGTCCATTTTGTTGGCATACAATTTTTCATAGTATTCCCTGATAATTGCTTGTATTTCTGAGGGATTGGTTGTAATAATTCCATTTTCCTTCATGATTTTATCTATTTGGGTCCTCTGTCTTTTCTTTTTGAGAAGTCTGGCTAGAGGTTTATCAATTTTTTTTTTCCAAAAAACCAACCCGTGGTTTCATTGATCTGCTCCACTGTTTTTTTGTATTCTATATTGTTTATTTCTGCTCTGATCTTTATTATTTCTCTTCTTTTGCTGGGTTTGGGGTGTCTTTGCTGTTCTGCTTCTAGTTCCTTTAGGTGTGCTGTTAGATTTTGTATTTTGTATTTCGGATTTTTCTTGTTTCTTGAGGTAGGCCTGGATTGCAGTGTATTCACCTGTTAGGACTGCCTTTGCTGCATCCCAAAGCGTTTGGATTGTTGTATTTTCATTTTCATTTGTTTCCATATATTTTTTTTTTTTTTTTTTTTTGGGACAGAGAGAGACAGAGCATGAACGGGGGAGGGGCAGAGAGAGAGGGAGACACAGAATCGGAAACAGGCTCCAGGCTCTGAGCCATCAGCCCAGAGCCCGACACGGGGCTCGAACTCACGGACCGCGAGATCGTGACCTGGCTGAAGTCGGACGCTTAACCGACTGCGCCACCCAGGCGCCCCTGTTTCCATATATTTTTTAATTTCTTCTCTAATTGCCTGGTTGACCCATTCAGTCTTTTAGTAGGATGTTCTTTAACCTCCATGCTTTTGGAGGTTTTCCAGAATTTTTCCTGTGGTTGATTTCAAGTTCCATAGCATTGTGATCTGAAAGTGTGCATGGTATGATTTCAATTCTTATGTACTTATTGAGGGCTGTTTTGTGACCCTGTGTGTAATCTATCTTGGAGAATGTTCCATGTGCACTTGAGAAGAAAGTATATTCTGTTCTTTTTGGATGCAGAGTTCTAAATATATCTGTCAAGTCCATCTGATCCAATATATCATTCAGGGCCATTGTTTCTTTGCTGATTCTTTGTTTAGATGATCTCTCCATTGCTGTAAGTAGAATATTAATGTCCCCTGTAATTACCACACTCTTATCCATAAGGTTGCTTATGTTTGTGATTGTTTTATATATTTGGGTCCATCCGAATTTTGTGCATAGACATTTACAATTGTTAGGTCTTACTGATGGATAGACCCTGTAATTATTATATAATACCCTTCTTCATCTCTTGTTACAGCCTTAATTTAAAGTCTAGTTTGTCTGATACAAGTAATGGCTACTCCAGCTTTCTTTTGACTTCCAATAGCAAAATAGATAGTTCTCTATCCCCTCACTTTCGATCTGAAGGTGTCCTCAGGTCTAAAATGAGTTTCTTGTAGACAGCAAATAGATGGGTCTTGTTTTTTTTATCCATTCTGGTACCCTATGTCTTTTGTTTGGAGCATTGAGTCCATTTACATTCAGTGTTGTTAGTGAAAGATGGGTTTTGAATCATTGGGTTATCTGTAGGTTTAATGCTTGTAGTGATGTCTCTGGTACTTTGTGGTCCTTGCAACATTTCACTCACAGAATCCACCTTAGGATCTCTTGTAGGGCTGGTTTAGTGGTGATGAATTCCTTCAGTTTTTGATTGTTTGGTAAAGTGTTTATGTCTCCTTCTATTCTGAATGACAGACTTGCTGGTTAAAGGATTCTTGGCTGCATATTTTTCCTGTTTATCACCTTGAAGATTTCCTGCCATTCCTTTCTGGCCTGCCAGGTTGCAGTAGATAGGTCTGCTACTACCCTTATGTGTCTACCTTTGTAAGCTAGGGCTCGTTTATCCCTAGCTGCTTTCAGAATTCTCTCGTTATCCTTGTATTTTGCCAGTTTCACTATGATATGTCGTGCAGAAGATCGATTCAAGTTACCTCTAAAGGGAGTTCTCTGTGCCTCTTGGATTTCAATGCCTTTTTCCTTCCCCACATGGGGGAAGTTCTCAGCTATGATTTGTTCACATATACCTTCAGCCACTTTCTCTCTCTCTTCTTCTGGAATTCCTATGATATGGGTATTGTTCCTTTGATTGCATCACTTAGTTCTCTAATTCTCCCCTCTTACTCCTGGATTTTTTTTATCTCTCTTTTTCTCAGCTTTCTCTTTTTCCATAATTTTATGTTCTAATTCACCTATTCTCTCCTCTGCTTCTTCAATCTGCGCCGTGGTCATCTCCATTTTATTTTGTACCTCATTTATATCATTTTTTTAACTCATCACGACTATTGTTTAGCCCTTGATCTCTGTAGCAATAGATTCTCTGCTGTTCTCTATGCTTTTTCAAGGCCAGAAATTAATTTTATAACTATTATCCTAAATTCTTGTTCTGTTACATCGCTTAAATCGGTTTTGATCAATTCGTTAGCTATTGCTACTGCCTGGAGTTTCTTTTGAAGAGAATTCTTCCATTTCATAATTTTGGCTAGTTTTCTGCCCCTTAGTGCATTTTAGAAGCTTGTTATGTGCTCTGCAGCTGAGAGCACTGCTATATTAAAGGGGGGTTATACACTGTCCAGGGCCTGACCCTTCAGGTGGGGTTTTTTTTAGAGATTGTTACTTGCTCTCTGTTGTTGTGACTTTGGTTATTTTATTACCCTACTTGTAGTGATATTTTGGACCCTCCACCAGATGTGTTTTTATTTGTTGCTTGGAGTAGCCCTGTAAAGGAAAACATAGAGAGAAACAGGAGACAAAAACACACAAATAACACAAACAAGTAAAAAGAAAAAAACCCAAAAAACTCAAAACAAAAAACCTAGAAACACTGAGTAGAAGTAAAGGACAGGGTGGAAGTGGTGCTGATGGAAGAGTACATACAACTAGAGAAATGACAGGAGTGGAGACAAAGAAAAAATAAACACTAACTAGTCAGAGTGACTAAAAGGATTAATCCAGAGAGAGAGACAAGAAAATAAAGAAGGAGGTGGGGAAAAAGAAAGGTAGATAAAGTTACCCAGACAGAGAAAGTATATGGCTTGATTATTCCAGGGAGAGAGAAAGGAGTGTAAAGAAGGAGATGTAGAACATGTATCAAGAGAATGGATTAAATATGTCTGTTTAGACAAATCACTAACCAGGGTAACTAGCCTAGGGGAGGGAAGAGATAATGATGAGAAATGGGGCAGAGAATATATCTATATATCCAGAATTGACCTAGAATTAATCCAGACAGTGCTGCATTGCTGCTCTGGGGGAGCTGTCCAGTTACCCAGTGGGAAGGGGCGTGGTTTGGTGCATTCTGGACCCACCTCTAATATGGGCTCCTGGACTGATCCCTGAGGCCCTGTCTTGTTGGTGGTGGTGGTGGGGAAATGGCGATCCCCCAGTCTCTTCTCCATGGACCCGGACCCTGTAGGCTGTGTTTGAGTCGTCCTCACTGTGCCGTGAGCACAGATGGGGTGGACCTTCTTGCTCCTCCACCTCCCCTGACCCTGCGCTTGGCTAGGATTCAATGTCCCGCTGTGTGCTCTCTGGCACTGGGGAAGCACCTTTTAGTGCTTCCTGATATGTGGTCCCAGCTGGCTTTGTCTGTGCTGCCACACTTCAGTGAGGACCGCCTTCTCCTAGACTGTGTGGCCGACCTTGCCGTCGAGCCCCAGGGGTGGCAGATGCAGGCAGGCCTAGTGTCTTTCCACAGCCCTCCAGGGAGGGGACCACTTTCTCCAACTGCAGACTGTACCCCTGACCTACCACCTAACCCACTCCTGGCTCCCCTCCCCAGGTACACAAACAGGGAGCCGGCCCCTGTCCGAAGAAAACCCCACAGTTACAGATAGGATCCCTCTCAGTCCAAGTCTGAGGTCTTTCTCCTGTCCAGATATAGTCCTACACTTGCCTAGCCCCTCTTTCGCTTCCCTTTGTCTCTTCGCAGAAGGGCATTCCTCCCCTCCCCCTCCCATGCCTACATGGCCTGTTTTATCTCCCCCAGTTCGCAATCACTCTATCTTTTTTCCAGTTGATCCGTTTTCTTCCTGGTAGTTTCAGTCTCTTTTCCTCCCAGACTCTGGGGCTCAAGGTCCTTTGGCTTTAGCACTTCTTTGTTTGAGAGACGCGGGAGATATGGATCCCCCATCATGTTCTTAGTGGTCTGTTTTGGGTTGGCAAAGTGGGCAAGAAAGTGACTGTAAACTTTCTCTTTTGCTAGGGTTTCGGTATATGGTATATGATAGTTCAGTGCTTCCATTTTATCCCAGCTTGGTCCATATATTGTGCACACAGAACTGTATATTGGTATCCTTAGCTACTAATTTTGCATAGGAGACCCATTTTTTTTTTTTGAACCAGTGTTCATTGCATTTTTTTTTAAAGCAGCTATTGAGAAGCTGAGGAGCAGAATTTGACTTTTTTTGAGAGTGGATATGATCAACTTTAGAACAGTACATCTCAATTGGAAAAGAGAGCTTTTTTTTTTTTAATTGAAGTATAGTTGACACATAATGTCGCATTAGTCTCAGATGTACAACATAGTTATTTAGAAAAGAGCTTTTATCTCAGTAAACTTAAGGTACCAAATGTAATTGAGGTCAAAATTTTTTCATTTATTAGCCATTAAGAATTCATTTTTAAGGATTTTCCTTTTCATGTGTTTTATATTAGAGATTTAGTCTTTTCTTGACATACACATTTCTTTGAGAGCTCTTAGTATGTTTTACAGTAAATTTAGGTCCTTGAGATGGATCCCTAAACAAAATTTTTTATTGTCAGGTGAACAGACTGCTTCACAAGGTATGCCTTTAGCAGTATCCCCCTTTATCTTCTTTAAATCAACCATCTAATCTTAAGTTTCCTTTTGTTTTTAGGTGAAAGGTATCTTTTCCCTTTTATTTTATGAAGCAGAGGTTATATATTGGCATCTTTCACTCATGTTTTATTTAGCTTAGCCAATGTTTTATTTGAAAATTGAGCTAACTTTTAAAAATTGGGAGATTTCATATAAAAACCCAGATTTCAACCTTCTGTTAAAATTCTGAGAGTGCAACACTGAGTGGGCACTGATGCTAAATAGCAGCTGGTGCCTTTGGAGCTCAGGTTTGCCAGTTACCACCCCTCCTGTGTTGTCTCCTGCTTTGCCTGCTTTACATTTGTTACCTCCTGAAACTTGTAGGCATTTTGGGCTTATGGTCTCTGCTTCAAAATGATACTAGTGTAAGACTTTACATGTTCAGCCATGTTTTGCGATAATGATTCATTATGTCATATATTGCAACCCTGACTAACATCCAAAGGTGCATATAGTATGAAGTTTATGCACAGGAGTTTTCCAAGGCCTTAAGAGACATAGCAGTTTTTTCTTCTTTCTCGTAAAGAGAGAGAGAGCACCCCAAAATGTGTAAGTTTCAGGAGGGATAAAACTGGATCCACCCCTGCGGAGAATCACCTATAGACCTTTTAAAAAGAGTAAAGATTCCTGCGCCACACCTTCTCCAGGCAAATGCAATCAGAGTCTGTGGGCAAGGGACTCAGGCATATCTAAATTTTTAAGTAGCTCCTCTGGTGATAATTATGATACATACGCAGGCTTAAGAACTACTTTATTAAAAGTATTAATTCAAAGGGATACATGCATCCCTATGTTTATAGCAGCATTATCTATGATAGCCAAATTATGAAATAGCCCAAGTGTTCATTGAGTCATAAATGGATAAAGAAGATTTTGTGTGTGTGTGTGTGTGTGTGTGTGTGTGTGTGTGTACACACACACACTTATATATTGGAATATTACTCAACCTTAAAAAAGATTGAAATCTCGCTATTTGCAATGTCATAAGTGGAGCTGGAGAGTATTATGGTAAGTGAAATAAGTCAGTTGGAGAAAGACAAGTACCATATGATTTCACTCATATGTGGAATTTAAGAAACAAAACAAATGAGCAAAGGTAAAAAGAAAGAAAAGAAAGAAAAGAAAGAAAGAAAGAAAGAAAGAAAGAAAGAAAGAAAGGCAAACCAAGAAACAGACTCTTAACTATAGAGAACAAACCGATGGTCACCAGAGGGGAGGAGGGGGTAGGTGGGTGAAATAGATGATGGGGATCGAGGAGTGCACTTGTGATGAACACCAGGTGTTGTATAGAAGTGTTGAATCACTGTATTGTACACCTGAAATTAATTACATTGTATGATAACTGGAATTTAAATAAAAACTTAAAAGAATTACTATATTTAAAAAAGTAATTACTTGAGCTATATTAAACCATTTTAATACTAAAAGGATTTGTTAACATATTTGAACTATGGCAGTGGATTTGTTTTACAGACATTCAAAACTGAAGAGCTTAGGAACCGGTGCCACTTTGAAGACCAGTCAGACAAATGAGAGGACATCTAGGAAACTAAAATGTAATGTCAATAGGAAAATGTGATTTGACTGTAAAAAAAAAAGTATGCTTTAATTTTTAAGGAATTCTTGAAGAACTTTTCTTATATCTGTGGTAATTGTCCATTCATGTGTAATTGTATCAGCAGTTTTTGTTTTGCTAGTATTTATGTGAATATTTGCTTTGGGAAGCATTATTATATAGATGGAATCAGGTAGAGATTCTGAGTTACTATAATCTAAGATGGTAGCAGAAAGGGAAATAATATTGCAGCCTGATAAAACTGCCTCTATTCTTATTGCTTGAAGAGTTTGAATGGTTATATTTTAAAGCAGTGGTTTTGGAAATTTGTGGGGATGTTTTTAATTGTCAGAGTAATTGGGGATGCAGATTGGCTACTGGCCTTTAATGGGTAAGACTACAGGCATCTTGTAGTGCATGAGATAGTACTGCACAAGGAAGAATTGTTCCACATGCTACATGACTTTGAGTGTCCTACTGACATTCATGTAGGCAGAAAAACATGTTTCTAATGATCTGGACTTAAGATATTTAAACAAAATGTTTTTTGCATTGTTTTAAATATCCCTGAATTTTTGGGGACTATAACTACCATGTGAACTAAGGGAAGATTTTACTTTGTTTAGTTTGGAAATTTACTAAAAATTGTTCATTATTTCAAATTGTTCATTATTTCATGTCTGACAAGACTGCTATTCAGTCATCAGTTCAATACACCCATTAGTCTATACTCAAGCTTTGCTTTCAGGGTGATTCTATGTTTAGGTACAGGCAAGCATCTGACTAACCTAAGCATTTACATAATGAAAATCAATTTTTGGTATTGCATTTAGTAAATTGCTGAATGTGTCACGTTCCATAAATTATATTGATTATTTTGAATTTTATATTTAGGCAGGTTATATTTTTGAATTTCACCTTTTACAAGGCATACCTTGTAAAGCAGTCTGTTCACCTGATAATAAAGGAGGTACTGTAAATTATGTTATAAAAAGGTACTTTTGTCTTAAAAAGTTGAGAATTGCTATTTTAGTTTTTTGAAAATTGGTATTTAAAAACAGTGATTCTTAAGCATAGCAGATTGACCTGTGGAAGTTTTGAAAGTGATCATTGTGAACCTCCCCTACAAATACTAATTTAATAGTTGTCTAGAAATTCTAGGAACTCTACAAACCTTTTCTGCTTCACTACATACTTAGATTATATTCTTTGTATTACACACCTAGAGTGAATGAAGGCAGCTGCTTCAGGCGTCAGGTGACAATTTCTGGGGATTCTGGTGGCCCCAGTTTTGTCCAGCCCTGTCCTGCCATGCTAGCAGAGATGTATTGACAGCTTGGATGCTTGGAATGCTCCTTGAAAACTCAAATTCTATCTTTTATAACTGCATACATGTATCGAATATCACCTTGTACTCATTAAAATCTTACCATTTTACTTCTCAGTTATATCTCAATAAAGCTGAAAAAACAATTTGGTACTCTTGAATTTCACCCCAGTAATTCTTTTAAATTAAATTAAATTAAATTAAATTAAATTAAATTAAATTAAATTAAATTAGATTAAATTAGATTTAATATGATTTAATTTATTTACGATTTATTTTTTATTTACATCCAAGTTAGCATAAGTGGAATAATGATTTAAGGAGAAGTTTCCAGTGATTCATTCCCTATAACACCCAGTGCTCATCCCAACAAGTGTCGTCTTTAATGCCCCTTACCCATTTAGCCCATCCCCCCCCAACCCCTCCAGCAACCCTCAGTTTTTTCTCTGTCTTTAAAAGTTTCTTATGTTTTGTCCCCCTCCTTGTTTTTATATTATTTTTGCTTCCTTTCCCTTATGTTCATCTGTTTTGTCTCTTAAAGTCCTCATATGAGTGAAGTTATATGATATTTGTCTTTCTCTGATTGACTGATTTCATTTAGCATAATACCCTCTGGTTCCATCCATGTAGTTGTGAATGACAAGATTTCATTCTTTTTGATTGTAGAGTAGTATTTGTATATATATATACACCACATCTTTATCCATTCATCTGTCGATGGACATTTTGGCTCTTTCCATACTTTGGCTATTGTTGATAGTGCTTTAATAAACATTGGGGTGCATGTGCCCCTTCGAAACAGCACACCTGTATCCCTTGGATAAGTACCTAGTAGTGCAGTTGCTGGGTCATAGGGTAATTCTATTTTTAATTTTTTAAAGGAACCTCCATACTGTTTTCCAGAGTGGCTGCACCAGTTTGCATTCCCACCAGAAGTGCAAAAGAGATCCTCTTTCTCCGCATCCTTGCCAACATCTGTTGTTGCCTGAGTTGTTAATTTTAGCTATTCTCACTGGTGTGAGGTGGTACCTCATTGTGCTTTTAATTTGTATTTCCCTGATGATGAGTGATGTTGAGCATTTTTTCATGTGTCTGTGAGCCATTTGGATGTCTTCTTTGAGAAGTGTCTATTTATATTTTTGCCCATTTCTTCACTGGATTATTTGTTTTTTGGGTGTTGAGTGTGATAAGTTCTTTATAGGTTTTTGGATACTCACCCTTTATCTGATATGTCATTTGCAAATATCTTCTCCCATTCCATCAGTTGCCTTTTGCTCATTGTTTCCTTCATTGCTCAGAAGAAGCTTTTTGTTTTCATGAGGTCCCAGTAGTTCATTTTTGCTTTTGTTTCCCTTGCCTCCAGAAACACATTGAGTAAGAAGTTGCTGCGGTCGAGGTCAGAGAGGTTTTGCCTGCTTTTTCCTCTAGGATTTTGATGATGTCCTGTCTTATGTTTAGGTCTTTTATCCATTTTTGAGTTTATTTTTGTGTATAGGGTAAGAAAGTGGTCCAGATTCATTTTTCTGCATGTCACTCTACAGTTTTTCCAGCACCATTTGCTGAAGAGACTGTCTTTATTCCATTGGATATTCTTTCCTGTTTTCTCAAAGATTAGTTGGCCATACATTTGTTGGTCCATTTCGGGGTTCTCTATTCTGTTCCTTTGACCAGACTGTCTGTTTCTGTGCCAGTACCATATTGTCTTGATAATTATAGCTTTGTAATATATCTTGAAGTCTGGGATTGTGATGCCTCCAGCTTTGGTTTTCTTTTTCAAGATTGCTCTGGGTATTCAGAGGCTTTTCTGGTTCCATACAAGTTTTAGGATTTTTTGTTCTAGCTCTGTGAAGAATGCTGGTGTTATTTTGATAGGGATTGCATTGAATATGTAGATTGCTTTGGGTAGTATTGACATTTTAACAATATTTGTTCTTCCAACCCATGAGCATGGGATATTTTTCTGTGTGTGTGTGTGTGTGTGTGTGTGTGTGTGTGCGTGTGCGCGCGTGCATGTATCTTCTTCATTTTCTTTCATAAGCTTTCTATAGTTTTCACTGTATAGATTTTTCACCTCTTTGGTTATGTTTATTCTCAGGTATTTTATGGTTTTTGGTGCAATTGTAAATGGGATCGATTCCTTGATTTCTCTTTCTGTTGCTTCATTATTGGTGTATAGGAATGCAACCGAATTCTGTGCATTGATTTTATATCCTGCGACTTTGCTGAATTCATGGATCACTTCTAATAGTTTTTTAGTGGAATCTTTTGGGTTTTCCATATAGAGTATCATGTCACCTGCGAAGAGTGAAGGTTTGACCTCCTCCTGGCCGATTTGGATGCCTTTTATTCCTTTGTGTTATCTGATTGCCAAGGCTAGGATTTCCAATATTATGTTGAATAACAGTGGCAAGAGTGGACAACCCTGTCATGTTCCTGATTTTAGAGGGAAAGCTCTCAGTTTTTCCCCATTGAGGATGATATTAGTGGTGGGTCTTTAATATATGACTTTTATGATCTTTAGGTATTATCCTTCCATCCCTACATTCTTGAGGGTTTTTATAAGGAAAGAATACATTTTGTCAGATGCTTTCTCTGCATCTATTGAGAGGATCATGTGATTCTTGTCCTTTCTTTCATTGATGTGATGAATCATATTGATTCTTTTGTGGATATTGAGCCAGCCTGCATCCCATGTTAAATCCCACTTGGTCGTGGTGAATAATTCTTTTAATGTATTGTTGGATCCAGTTGGCTAGTATCTTGTTCAGGATTTTTGCATCCATGTTCATCAGGGAAATTGGTCTGTAGTTCTCTTTTAGTGGGGTCTTGGTTTTGGAATCAAGCTAATGCTGGCTTCATAGAAAGAGTTTGGAAGTTTTCCTTCCATTTCTATGCTTTTGAACAGCTTCAAAAGAATAGGTGTTAACTCTTCTTTAAATGTTTGGTAGAAATTCCCCTGGAAAGCCATTTAGCCCTGGACTCTTGTTTTTTGGGAGATTTTTGATTACTAATTAGATTTATTTACTAGTTATGGGTCTGTTCAAATTTTCTAATTCTTCCTATTTCAGTTTTGGTAGTTTATAGGTTTCTAGGAATTTGTCCATTTCTTCCAGATTGCCCAATTTATTTGTGTATAATTGCTCATAATACTCTCTTATTATTGTAAGAGAATTAATATTTTACTGTATGGTACTTGCATTGTTGGTTCCGATATCTCTTCCTTCTTTCTTGGTTTTATTTATTTTTTTTATTTTTTAAAATATTTATTTATTTTTGAGGGACAGAAACAGAGTGTGAGCAGGGGAGGGTAAGAGAGAGAGAGAGGCACAGAATCTGAAGCAGGCTCCAGGCTCTGAGCTGTCAGCCCAGAGCCCGATGTGGGGCTAAAACTCACGAGCCATGAGATCATGACCTGAACTGAAGTCGGAGGCTTAATCGACTGAGCCACCCAGGCGCCCCATTCTAGGTTTTATTTACTTGGGTCCTTTCCTTTTTCTTTTCTTTTTCTTTTTCTTTTTCTTTTTCTTTTTCTTTTCTTTTCTTTTCTTTTCTTTTCTTTTCTTTTCCTTTTTTCTCTTCTTTTTTTTCTTTTCAGTTTTTTAAAATGTTTATTTTTGAGAGCGAGAAAAACAGAGCACAAGCGTAGGAGGGCAGAGAGAAAGGGAGGCACAGAATCTGAAGCAGGCTCAAGGCTCTGAGCTGTCAGCACAGAGCCTGACATGGGCTTGAACTCATGGACCACAAGATCATGACCTGAGCTGAAGTCAGATGCTTAGTGATTGAAACATCCAGGCACCCCTTTTCCTTTTTCTTTTTGATCACACTGGCTAGGGGTTCATCAATTATGTTAATTCTTTCAAAGAACCAGCTCCTGGTTTCATTGATCTGTTCTACTGTTCTTTTGGTTTCGGTAGCATTGATTTCTGCTCTTATCTTTATTATTTCCTGTCTTCTGCTGGTTTTGGGTTTTATTTGCTTTTGTTTTCCAGCTCTTTAAGTTGTAAGGTTATATTGTGTATCTGAGACCTTTCTTCCTTCTTTAGGAGGCCTGGATTGCTATATACTTCCTTCTTATGACTGCCTTTGCTGTGTCCCAGAGGTTTTGAGCTACAGTGTTATCATTTTCATTGGCTTCCATGTACTTTTAATTTCTTCTTTAACTTCTTGCTTAGCCTATTCATTCTTTAGTAGGATGATCTTTAGTGTCAAAGTATTTGTTGTGTTTCCAAATTGTTTCCTGTGGTTGATTTTGAGTTTCATAGTGTTGTGGTATGAAAATAATGCACGATATAATCTCTATCTTTTTGAACTTGTTGAGGGCTGATTTGTGTCCAAGTATGTGGTCTATTCTGGAGAATGTTCCATGTGCACTGGAGAAGAATGTGTATTCTGCTCCTTTAGGATGAAATGTTCTGAATATATCTGTTAAGTCTATCTGGTCCAGTGTGTCATTCAAAGCCATTGTTTCCTTGTTGATTTTCTGTTTAGATGATCTGTCCATTTCTAAGTGGGGTCTTGAAGTCCCCTACTATTATGGTATTATTATCAATGAGTTTCTTTATGTTTGTGATTTATTGATTTATATATTTGGGTGATTCCACGTTTGGAGTATAAATGTTTACAGTTTTTAGCTCTTGGTGGACAGACCCCTTAATTATGACATACCCTTCTTCATGCCTTGTTACAGTCTTTATTTTAAAATCTAGATTGATATAAGTATGGCTACTCTGGCTTTCTTTTTCCGACCTTACTTTCAATGTGAAGTTGTCTTTAGGTCTAAAATGGGTCTCTTGTAAACAGCATATTTCTGGATCTTGTTTTCTTATCCATTCTGTTACCCTATGTCTTTTGATTCAAGCATTTAGTCCATTGACATTTAGAGTGAGTACTGAAAGATATGAATTTATTGCCATTATGTTGCCTATAGAGTTGGAGTTTCTGGTTGTGTTCTCCTTTCTAGTCTTTGTGGCTTTTGGTTGTTGTTGTTGTTTTTTCCCCATCTTTTCTCTCCTCAGTGATACCCCCTTAAAATTTCTTGTAGGGCTGGTTTAATGGTCACAAACTCCTTTTGTTTTTGTTTGTCTGGAAAACTTTTTACCTCTCCTTCTATTTTGAATGACAGCCTTGCTGGATAAAGAATTCTTGGTTGTATATTTTTCCGATCCAGCATATTGAATATATCCTTCCAGTCCTTTTTGGCTTGCCAAGTTTCTTTGGATATGTCTGCTGTGAACCTGATCTGTCCTCCCTTGTAGGTTAAGGCCTTTTTTTTTCCTTGCTGCTTTCATGACTCTTTCCTTGCCTGAGTATTTTGTGAATTTGACTATGATATGCCTTGTTGATGATCAGTTTTGTTGAATCTAATGGGAATTCTCTGTGCTTTATGGATTTTGATGTCTGTGTCTTTTCCCAGGTGAGGAATGTTTTCTGTTATGATTTGCCCACAGAAACCTTCTACCCCCTTTTCTCTTCTTCTTTTGGGACCCCTATGATTCAGATGTTATTCCTTTTTAATGAGTCACTGTGTTCTCTAATTATTAAAATAAATTGTGTTCTTTTGCCTTAGTTTCCCTCTTTTTTCTGCTTCTTTATTCTCCATAAGTTTTTCCTCTATATCGCTGACTTGCTGCTCTGCTTCATCCATCTGTGCTGCTGTGGCATTCATTTGAGATTGCATCTGGTGCAGACATCTTGCTCGTATCTGTGTTGATTAAGTCCTTGGTTGTCATTTTTTCCTGTTCTTTCTTTTGGGGTGAATTCCTTTGTTTCATCATTTTGAGGGAAGAAAAATAATTAATAAAATAAAAAATAAATAAAAGTTAAAAAATTAAAAGCAATGAAAATAATCAAATAAAGGATGCTTGATTCTAGGTGTGTTTTGGTCTTATTGTTGAAAGAAGCTTGGTAGAACAGAGAAAAAGGAAGGAAAAGAAAGAAAAAAGAAAAAAAACAGCAAAACGTTTGAAAATTAAAAAAGTGAATACAAGAAAATAAAATGAAATGATGAAAGTAAAATAGACTTTTAAAAATTTACAAAAAAACATAGTAGAAAAAAACTAAAGGAAAATATTTTTCATAAAAACAAAAGTAAAAATAAATTTTTTGAAAGTAAAATAGAATTTAAAGCATTTACAAAATTAAAAAATACAGTAGAAAAATTAAAGAAAAATCTTTTTATAAAAACCAAAATAAAAATATTTTGTCTGTCGGTATTCAAGAATAAGAGAAGAAAAAAAATTGAATAGGTGACCAGGGAACAGAATGAACTATGATTGAAATTATCCAGTTTACCCTAGATGTCAAACTATGAAGCATTTTATAGTCCATAAACTAAGCAGGCAGATAGACTTGTGCTGTTCCTCAAGGGGGTGATTGGCCCAGCTGAATGGGGCTTGGCATAATGACTCCGTTCTCCACCAGATGGTGCTGCTTAGTTTACTGGGGTGGATAGTTGTGTGTATGTGCATGCGCAGGAGGGATGAAAATTGTGTTACTCAGCTACCCAGTATCTAGTATCAGAACTCTCTACTCTCCCGCTGACAGTTAAGCACCCCTCCTTTGTCTCTGGCTTCTGTCCACTCCCCACTTCTAAATTGTCCACGAACAAGCCTTCAGCCTGCCAAGCGGCACCTCCCTCCTGGGTTTTATCTCAAATGGGGTGTGTTTCTGAACCTCACACTTCTGAGGGCCTTGCGGCTTTGGCCCACTCAGACCCTCTAGGGGTCTTGCTGAGCAATGGCCAGGTGTCAGCCCACCTGCAAGAATGTTCAAGAGACTGTACTGCTGCCAATGCCCAGAGTCTGTGGCTGGGTGCCAGCCTGTCCCTGAAAAAGTTTGTATGATTGTGTAGCAGCAGCGTTTTAGGGATTACAGTAAATCACAACACATTGGTGCCAGGCTTCACCCTTAATGTCCTTGTTCCAACACCTGCAAACATGGCTGTACTCTGGGGTCTACTGGGACCTTCTCCTGTGGGGAGGCTGCACAGCCTCTACCAAGTGTCCTCGCAGCGGGGAACTGCCTCTCCTTGTGTGGCCCAAGGACCCCTGTGACCTCACTGTCTGCTCCTGAGGATTCGCCCTTCCCACCAGAGCTCCACCAGGTATCGAGCTGGGGGGTTTCAGACTCTCCACTCCCCTATTTATAGAGTCATTAATGGCATTTAATTCCTCTCCTTTCTCCCTTTCTTATTGGGTCCCTTGTGGGTGTTTTCTCTCTCTTTCTCTCCAGCTACTTTTGGGGGGAGTGCTTTTCCTGTTCCTTCCCCCGTGTCTCCGTCCTCTCTCTGCAAGTAAAAACAGCTCCCTATTCTCCGTGGCTTCTCTCTCCTCCAGTTCATTTCTCCATACCATGTACCTGCCAAGTTTTGTGGTTCAAGTTGTACCGATTGTTGTGTTAATCCTCAAATCAGTTTTCTAGGTGTGCCAGATGGCTTGATGTTGACCTAGCTGCAATTCAGGGATGAGAGAGGCAAAAAAAACCTTCAGTGCAGTTCTGCCATCTTGGCCCCTCCCTTCTACCCCAGTAATTCTGATTTTGGTGTGTGATCTTTAAATCTAGTACTCTAATGAATGCCCTGGATGATTCAGATCCAGGTAGTAGTACTTGGATTGCACTGTGAACAGTCCTACTCTTGAGGGATAAGTGCAATAACTGTGTAGCATCTGACAAAGAGAATAAGGGAAGGTTATGCTCCTTTCTAAGGGTGTGGGAGGTCATGTTAAGAGATTGCTGAGATAAAGTGGAGATATGAAGCTCCTGCTTAGTTGGATTTGTTGTATCACAGAGAGCAATTGCCTTGCTGGAAATGGCAGAGCAAACAGTACTGAGGAACAAAAGCCCGGGAAGAGCTCATCTTGCTCCTTGTACATGAATTTAAACTGTGAGGGATTATGTCCTAAGAAGCTGAGCAGATTTATAGATAAAATACAGATCTACTCTAGGTAATCTTGGAAAAACATGATGAAAGAGGTAAGTGCTAAAAGGCTTTGAGAGGCAAAACCTCTTTTTTTAGAAAGAATAAAGGGAATTGTCGAGACTCTTGAGTTCCAGGGTAACATTCAGTGGAAGTTTAGAGTATTTTAAAAGCATTGGGGGAGTGGAGAGTTCTCCCTGGGTATGAGCTGGTGGTGAGAGCTAACTGATGGATGGTGGAATCCAGATCTAAGGCGAATCTGAGGCAGAATACCTTCCAGGCAGAAGATGCCCAGCAGGGTGGGGAGACAGACTGAGGGTGGAAAGATTTTGACAGGTTAGTGGAACTGAAAGTTGTCTGGAGTGGCTGGAAACCCACATGTTACTAACATTAACCTCCCTAAATAGATGTTATTGGAACACTGTTGGAGAAATGCTGATGTACTGGAAATAGGCCTGGGCAAAGAATCAAGAAGCCTGGATTTTTGTTTGCATCAGGTATAAGATGCCAAAAACTTCCTTCAAGGCAAGTAAAGGCATTCCTGAGAGTATTTACCCTTTCAACATACAATAAATATGTATAGTTGCTAAGCTAGAGATATAGAAATAAAGCCTACAGTCTGACTGAAGTCTGTTTGGGGAAACAGACAAATAATATGATGATTCTAACACACTGTGATACCTGCTATAGTAGAAGTAAGAACAGGGAGTTTTGAGAGGCCATTGGAGGCACACCTAAGTTAGACTGGAGGGAAGGCTTCCTGGGAGAGGTGATTATCTGAGCAGAGTTTTTGAGGGTCAGGTCAAGTGGGTGCTGGGAAGAAACATGTATGAGACAGGGTAAGGAGCATATATAAAGATAGGTTGCTATGAACACCATGGCTTGTTCAGATCAACTGGTGTCAACATGGGAGGAATGAGGGAGGAGGCTTGGGGCAGGCAAAGAGCAGGTTGTGATCTGTTTTGTATGCCATGCCGAGGAGTACACATAGTATTTAGTTTTTAAAATAATGGATTTTTCATATTTGGGATTTAGGAAATAATTCTGGAAGTAGTGTAGGAATTGGGTTGCAGTTATGGAAAGGTGAGATTAGAAAGGCAGCGTACCTTGTTAGGAAGGTCCATACACATACAGACATGTGCGCGCGTACACACACACACACACACACACACACACACACACACACACACACATATACTAGTGGCTTAAGCAAAATAAGTTTACTGTTTTCTTCCCTGGGAGGAATCCAGACAGATGATTTAGAGCTCAGATGCTGGTTTCACAGTGTTAGGTGATCCTGACTCCTTTGAACTCTTTGGTCTGCCATCCTTAGAACATTTCATCTTTTGATGTGGTTGCCGGAGCTTTGGCCATATTCCTTGAGAGTCAAAAGGTAGAAGAGGAGAATTAGGTAAAGGGGCATGTACTATCTGTAATATAAAGATATTTTGGGGAAGTTGCTCCAGAACACTTTCAGGTATGGCTCATTGTTTATAGTGCTGTGCCAAGGTTGCAGTTAGCTACGAGGGAAATGTTGAAAGTGTAATCTTTATTCCAAATGGCCATGGACCCAGCTAAAAAAATTGGGAATTCTGTTACTATAGGAGGAGGAGAAATAGACAGTTGGGGTTCATCTACCAGTTTCTCTGCCACAGAGTTGTGCAGGAGTGCAGGGAACTGGGGAGGAGGATGGGTGAGGCAGTGGGTAGAGAAGAGACTTACTGTGGACAGAGTGAGGTGCCACTGCTGGCAACTGATTGCTGTGGAAGGGAAGAAAGGAGGGCACGGAGGGTAGTTTCTGCTTTGGGAGGCTGGGTAGATGGCGGTGCCTTTTCACAAGGTACAGTTTCAAAGGAGGAGCAAGTTTGGGGTAAGAAAAAGAATGGTGATATGTTGGACATGTTTGAGATTCCTATGGCACATTCAGGTAGAGACATCCGGTGGGCAGGTGGGTATACAGGTCTGGGCCCGAGAGAAGAGATTTTGAAAGGGGATATAGGTCTGCCCAAGGAGCATGTGCAAAATGAAAAGAAGAGTGAATATGGCATTTTGAAGAAAAAAAAAAATAAAGGGCAGGCTGAGAGAGTAGTGTTTAAAAGAAAATTAGTAGGTTTAGCCAGAGAGATAGAAGGAAAATCAGAACAGAAAGATTTGAAAAATAAGAAAGGATTTTAATAAGGGAGTAATTCGTACTATAGATGAATCTAGTAAGATAAAAAACTGAAGTGTCTAAAAATTAGGAGGTAACTGAATGTAATAAAATAGAGAAATATGTGTGTGCGTAGATAACTCTGTATGTCAGATGTGTATGTATGTATGTATGTATGTATGTATGTATAAAGTTGTTTAGATTAAAGTTGTTCAAATCACTCAGGGTAGATGGTTGCTATTTCCCTGAAATAACCTTGGGAGTGGTCTACATACTCTGTGCCTGTCACCCCTTGGCAGCCCACTTTGGACTTTTGTCACTGAGACAGGATAGTGACTGAATCTCTCAGGCTAGAATTCTGGATATATTTACTGATAAGAGAGAATGTTTTTATGGGTATAGTGGGGGTAGATATTTAATACAAGGACTAGTGTGCCCTAAGCATCATTAAATGGTTTAAAATATGTGATGAAATATTAGGATCTCACCTGCCACTGTCTACCACCTTCTTTGAGCTTTATAGCATCAGGCTGAGTGAGCATGAGGGACTTGTGAGAACTGTAGAGGCCATGATTAGATGTGGAACTGGACATGCTGCATCTTCATTTTAGGATAATCCAATACCTAGAGGTATGATTAATTCATAGGCCCAAAATGATTTTGAAAACTGGAGCATCTTTTATATCATTTTAACCTAAGTACAGATATCTATGGCAGATTTCTAGGTTTTCAACTTCAATGAGTAGAATTTTTTTTACCTGAAAGCTTGGAAAGAAATTTTTTGAAAATACAGAATTTTATTCTGGAGTTCTAAGTTGTTTATGGAATTCTGTTAATAGTTAGACAACACTTCCCTCTGGTGGACAAAGTGTAACACATTTTGGTAGCAGGTGTCAAATTGTCAAGTGCCATTTGCTTTTCCGGCTGGCAGATTTCTTGCAGATTTGTTTTGGAGGTTAGTTAATATGCTTTTGTTCTTTCTGCCTAATCTAATCTGGAGGTTTATAAAAATTCCAGTGGTGTACAAATATGCCTTAAATGTGTCTTAATCTCATTATGATGTTGTGAAATTAAAGATTTTGGAATTTCCATGGCAAAAAACACACAAGTTTTTGAAATAAAAATGTTAATCAACTATACTCTCAGATGGACATTTTGGTAGGCCCGTGATAATAATATTGCTTGAATACAAGATGCATTAAGATAATATATGAAACCTAGTCTGGGGTGCTGTTGTTTATTTTTTTCTCATATATAAATTTTGCAAAAACTTCCAAAGAAGTCAGTATTATTGGAGATGTAATAATTGAAAGACTAATGTGGAAGGTCCTAAATTCCTTAACTGATAATTTTTGGTTGCTGCATTTGTTTTGTTTTGTTTTGTATTAAATTATGGTATAGGGTGACAGTGGGATATTTTTAATTTTTTGGGTTCAGTCTTGAGTGAACATTTTTACACATTTATTATGTAACAGATACTCTACTAGAAAATTTTTATATGAGATTAAACCTCAGAAGAATCCTCTGATCCTCTGATACTAGTCCACTCTCCCACCCATTCCCCCCCCCCCTTATCTCACAGATGACACTCATTGAGGGTTAAATAATTAAACACAGCAAATAAGGCATGGAACTGACATGCCAGCTTGAGTGTGACTTGAGTGAACCTAAGTCTTCCACAATATTCTACATTTTTAGAGAATCTGATCAAAGTGCTGCTGTACCCCAGTTGCCATTCTACATGAAAATAGGCTGTAATTCTGACTTTGTCATTAATTGGTATCATGACACTGGATAAACTGTTTAACTTTTTGGCTTCACTTTCTTTCTTTCTTTCTTTCTTTCTTTCTTTCTTTCTTTCTTCTTTTTTTTTTTTTTTTGTAAATCTTGAAATCAAGATCTTCATGTCTAAGGTTTGGGGAATGAGGAGATGGTGGTATGAGTTCATGCTCCACCCCAGTCAGCTAGAGGCACGCCCTCTTTTATCTCTTTCACATATTGGACTACTGTGTGAGATACCACTTGAAGGCAGAATTCTTAAAAAAATTATGCTGTTGGTCTGTACGATTTCTTAGATGTCATGTAGCTCATTATTTTTTGACATGTGTTAATGCAGTGCAGTACCTCCTTGTATTTTCCTTTGGGAGGGAAAGTAGATATGGCCTGAGTCATCAGATTATTTAATGCATGTTCTTTTCCATTGGTAGTGTTAGGGTGCTGATGACAGGACCATTAAATTAGAAAGAAAGTAGACTGTTGATGGGGGCCATCTTCTGTATCTGAGAATAAGGAGACATCTAAATTCCTTATCCACTATAATTGGGGCACCCAGCCTGCCCCTTTTTCCTTGCACTGAAACTTAAACAACCCAACCCTTCTCATCCATAGGGAAATTATAATGCCAGGAATATGATAGAAGTAAAAAAAAATACACAAAAACACTGAAACATAAATTAAAATTTCTATTTGCTTTTAATATTGTAGAATTAGAGATTTCTTGGCAAGATATAAAATAACAGTGAGCAAACCAAGCACCCTTTCAACATAGCTATGTTACCTGTGCTTTTCCGCAACAATTTTTTTTCCTTATTGTGCCTGTGGTGTTCATATATTAGAGTATCTAGTCAGTGTTCATTCACTTGATAAGACAGTGGTATGACCAAGGCCAGGGTCCAGTCTTAAGGAATAGATAACTTTTTTTTCAGTATATGAGGAAACTTGCGGACCATTTTACAGAAATGTTTCTGTTAGTTATAAAGGTGGCATGAACAAATGAACAGGGATGACTCAATGCATATAGCCCAACTATACTAGAAAAAAGCTATTTAGAGAGCTTGCCCTTTTGATGATGGATTGCTAAATATTTAAAATATGGCCTGTTTAGTTGTCCTTGGGGCAACTAGCATGGTGAACTTTGAGTTAACCCTGGTTAAAAAAAGGATAATTTTAAAAAGAAGATTGAGGGGCACCTGGGTGGCTAGGTTGGTTAAGCGCTGACTTCAGCTCAGGTCATGATCTCACAGTTCATGGGTTTAAGCCCTACATCAGGCTCTGTGCTGACAGCTCAGAACCTGGAGCCTGCCTCGGATTCTGTGTTCCCTCTCTCTCTGCCTCTCCCCTGCTTGTGGTCTGTGTGTCTGTCTCTCAAAAATAAATAAAGGTTACAAAAAAAACATAAAGAAAAGATTGAGACCCTGTTTTAATGTTCTTTTTATTTTATTTTTTTTTAAAAATTTAATGTTTATTTATTTTTTTTATTTTTATTTTTTTATTTATTTTTGGGACAGAGAGAGACAGAGCATGAACGGGGGAGGGGCAGAGAGAGAGGGAGACACAGAACCGGAAACAGGCTCCAGGCTCCGAGCCATCAGCCCAGAGCCCGATGCGGGGCTCGAACTCACGGACCGCGAGATCGTGACCTGGCTGAAGTCGGACGCTTAACCGACTGCGCCACCCAGGCGCCCCTTTAATGTTTATTTTTGAGAGAGAGAGAGAGAGAGAGAGAGGCAGAGAGAGAGGGAGACAAAAAATCTGAAGCAGGCTGCAGTCTCTGAGCTGTCAGCACAGAGCCCAACGTGGGGCTCAAACCCATGAGCCATGTGATCATGACCTGAGCTGAAGTCACTTAACCTCAGTCACTTAACTGAGATTTGTATTGCTTTTGTTTTTATATCTAGGTAATTAAAAATAAGAGAAAAAAGCAGGGGCAGGAAATAAGTTTCTCTTGCTTAATACATTTAATTGATTTCTATAAATATTTGAGTATTTGCTATGTATCCAGTGCTGCTAATCACTGCTTAGAAGAAGCTGATGAACTTAAAGCAAGATGAAATACATATTCGGAGCCATTTAATAGAGTATGATGTAGTAAGTGCCAGATAATTGATTTAAACCTCATGAACAGATGACTAATTCCATGTTAAAGATCTTGCAGGGACAGACTGTTGAGATCACGAGCAGTGTGGGAAATCAGGGATATGTGGTCATCATACTATATACAGCAGAAGAGACAACACAGCAGGGTATGAAGGAGTCATCAGAGACTTGGAGGGATGTTAATGTGTTCTCTGTCTTAAAGGATAGGTGATATTTGAATATATTTGAATATTTGAAAGAATGGGGAGAGTATTCTGTTCTGCAGAAGATGAGAATTATGTTATGGAAACAGTGGAATATTGACACAAGTGGAGAGGTGAGTTAAGGTATCATGGCCTTTTCTATCAGTTCAGAAAATTGTGATTTAAAGTTTATGTCCTGAGAAGCTTTTTTAAATCCTTCTCAATCTGATTGACCATCCATTTCTTTGAGGGCCCTCTGTACCTTAGTGTCTGCCTCTGCTTTTGAATCAGTCATTCTGAAAGGCACTAACTTATTTACAGCTTTTTATTTCTCTAAATGAGACTGACACTACACCTTGTTACCTTGATAGGAATTTGGCTATTTTTGAAATTCCACGTTCATCATTTTACCTATTACATTCATGGTAGATTGATTACTACTACAGATAGTTTGATTTTAACTATTTTATATTGAATAATAAAATTTAGATTTTTGTGATGTCTTGCTCTCATTCTCATGTGCTGAGTGCAAAAGACATAAAAATTGAATCCTGTTTAGCAGTACATTTAATCAATTTGTCTTATGAAAAAAGACTAAATGAAAGGAAATTAAAATTCGGCCACTTATGTATCATGAATATTATTGTGTTTTTTATTTATCTGCTGTGTGTTATTCTACTGGTATTTAGGAACTCATTTTTATTTCTGAAGTTGAGGGTTTTTGTTTGTTTTTTTAATGTTTATTTTTGAGAGGGAGAGAGAGACGTGAGCCTGGGAGGGGCAGAGAGAGAGGCACACACAGAATCTGAAGCAGGCTCCAGGCTCTGAGCTGTCCACACAGAGCCTGACGTGGAGCTTGAACTCACGAACCGTGAGATCATGACCTGGGCCAAAGTTGGATGCTTAATGGACTGAGCCACACAGGGGCCCTACTGAATTTGAGTTTTAAAGAGATATTTTACAATTAGTTGCTCATGATGACTTTTCTTAACTTGGGTTGTTGTTTTAGGATATGAAACTGCCACTTCTGATGTTTGAGGTTTAGCAGTAACGTGTTAGCCCTAGAAGAACTGTGCTTGATAGAGGTATCTCTAGGCCATATGATCCTTCCTAGCAAGCAGCAAAATGAAATTGAAATCTGCAAATCATTGCTGATATTTCTCCTCTCCCCTCCTACCCATTTGCTCTTAACTATAAAATTCTTCATTTCCACTGGTTATGATCTTTGACATCTGATTTGGGTGTAATAGTTTTTGTTTTGTGACAATGTAAAAAAAATATTTCCAGATCCTTTTGGTGCATTAAAATTTCTTTGAATTACTTAACTTAAAAGGAGAATTTCTTAGGTGATTGAGAGCTGTGAATGCCTAACATGAGACCCTCTGAGGGAGGATTTCTCCTCTTTAGAGTGTCTGTGAGAGCCCAGAAATTTTATGCAAATTTTATATAAATATCCATCTGGGTGTTTCCTATTGGGAGAGGGTCCATAGCTTTTTCTAAGTGGTCCATTTTACCGAAAAAGTTAAGAATCGCTTCTCTGAGACTTGGGTAACAGAAAAATCAGTTTAAGGATTATATTTTCCTAGTCCTACAAATATAACTACTATCTTAAATCAAGCACACTAATACTATGTTTATAATAAAATAACCTCTTTTAAGTAGTTCACTTATTGAATCTATATTGTCCTTTTTTTTTTGTTTTTTTTGCATGATATACCTCATACTGGAAAGGCCCAAGTGATTGATTTATATATATTTTTTCCATTTAAAAGTTGATATAATTACTGTATAGGGATCATTTGGTATAATTTTCATTGAAATGGTGAGTGGTGAAAATTTTTGAGGTCCATATATCCATGGATTGCCTTGTAACTTACCATCATCATGTTAGTAAAGAATTAATGAATACCAGGCACCTGGGTGGCTCAGTTGGGTAAGGGTCTGTCTTTTGATTTTGGCTCATCATGATCTCACGGTTCCTGGGGTTGAGCCCCATGTTGGGCTCCACCCTGACAGTGTGGTGCCTGCTTGGGATTCTTTCTCTCCCTCTCTCTGCCCCTCCCCTGTTCAGGTATGGGTATGAATGCATGTGCATGCACAGATTTTCTCTCTCAAAGTAAACTTAAAAAAAAAGAATTAATGAATAGCTTTTAACGTTTGAACACTATGGTAGTTATCCAGGACATAGAAAATGTGAGATAAAAAGTAAGTAGGGAAGGCGGTATGAAGTCATGAATACATAAGGACCCAATGAAAAGTACAGGCAATATATGTTTTAAGGCTAAAATGGACGGAACGATCACTATGAGTTGGGTTAAGCATGGAGGACTTCAGTGAGAAGTAGAATTGGAGTGGGGACATGAGTGATGAGTAAGACATCGTTGGAAAGGAGGGAGTAACTATAAAATAGTTTTATTAGAACACAGTCATAGATCCATTCACTATGGTCTGTGGCTGTTTTTGCTATTATGGCAGAGTCACATATTTATATAGAGACTCTGTGGCCCTTGAAACTGAAAATATTTACTATTTAGTCCTTACAGAAAAGGTTTTGCTGATCCCAGTGTTAAACAGTTACAACTTTAATTTAGTCACACTGGGAGTCCATTTAAAATTTGTTTTGTTTAGGTGAAGGGGAGGCATATAGTGGGACAGTGATGACAACAATGCTTTAGGAAAAGTGCTTTATGAAGATTAATATAGCAAAATTAATTAGAGTATATTAAAGGATATGCATTCATGCTGAGGTGGGCAGTCTGTTTAGGACCAGTAGCTAATTCCTAAAGCAATAGTATCTGCTCTAGAGAAGTGATAGTAATAATGTAAATAAAGGGATAGACATAGCAGATTTTAAGAAACTAGTTAGTCTTAGATACTAAAGATATAGGGAGATGTAAGGACTCTAAAGAGTGGCACTGGGGCACCTGGGTAGCTCAGTCGGTTGGGTCATGATCTCACAGTTCGTGGGTTTGAGCCCTGCGTCGGGCTCTGTACTGACAGCTCGGAGCCTGAAGCCTGTCTTCAGATTCTGTGTCTCCCTCTCCCTTTGTCCCTCCCATGCACAAACTCTCTCTCTCTCTCATTCTCTCAAAAATAAATAAAACAACAAAAAAATTAAAGAGTGGCACTAAAGTGACAGGAGAGGTTAATGTTACATTGAAGTAGGAATTCTCTCTCAGACACTAGTTTTTCAGGGAAGGTAATCAGTATGATTTTGACATGTTGAATATGTAACATGAGACATCTGTCAGATAGAAATTGTTGATTCTTTGCTTTTTTCTCTGCTTCTCTGGACAGACCCAACTTTCATGGGATGATAGGCACAGTTCCGAGCTGAGGCTGCCTTTAGTTGTTCACACCCCATACAAGATCCCAGGAAAGAGAGAATCTGTTTCCTCAGTCCCAAGTTTCCTTCTTCCTGGTAGTGCCTTTCAAAGTGTAAAGGCAAGATTATAATGTGGTTGTGTAACTCATGGTCTATTACTGGCAGTGACTTGACCGCTGTCAGTGGTCTGTGTCAGAAGCACAGAGTAGAGTTCCCAATGGCTCTCTTGAGCATATAGAGTCAAGTTAGCCCATCATACAAAACTTAGATTCTTCCTTTGCATTCTTTACATGAGACACACATCTCTTCTAGACTCCTCCTGAGACACCCCCTGTCCCTTCCCCCCATACACAAACTTACTTAGTGCTATAACTATAACATAGTTTATATGTGAACTGCTTCTAGCTGTGGTTTACTTTGTATTTGTTTTCTCATTATGTTGTCATTAACCTAAGTTTCTCCTGTTGTTATTATCATAGGTTGTGGGGTCCTTTTGCCAAGACAGATAGGAATGTAACCTTGAGACCTTTAACTGTCCTTGGTAAGATTTCTTTCATGTTTGGCTTCCTTCACTCTTTTTTTTTTTTCAAGTTGTTATTTAAATTCTAGTTAGTTAACATATAGGGTAATATTTGTTTCAAGAGTAGAATTTAGTGATTCATCACTTACATGTAACATTCAGTGCTCATCACAAGTGCCCTCCTTAATATCCATCACCCATTTCGCCCATATCCCACCCACCTCCCTCCCTCAACCTCAACCCTCAGTTTGTTCTCTATAGTTTAAAAGAGTCTCTTATGATTTACTTGACTTCCTTCTCTCTTGTAATTAAAAGGATATAAACTGGTCTGGAGTTCTCTTTCTCTCCTTGTTCTATTACCACAGTCCAAGTCTAGACCCTGCCCCAGGTATCTGGTCTGGCTGATTGTTTCTTTTGAATTGACTAAATTATTGACATCGTTTCCTTTTTATTTATAGTGGTCCCCATGTGATTAGTACTTTGTACTGAACAGAAGCGTGAGATGGACTAAAGCTCAGGAGAGATACTGGTTTTGGATACCTGGAATTATCAGTGTAGAGCCCTACTTTGAAAAAAACATTTTGTAGTTTTCAGTTACTTTTTCATGTGACCTTTTCTAATTTTAATCTTACAGCAAGCTTGGGAGGTAAACATCTATTTGCCTACATTATTGTTTGAATCCTGGATCAAAATTAATTGTAAATTTTCATTTTAGTGAGTACAAAAGGCCGGGGAAAAAGTTGACTTTTAATGAGTTTTTTTTAAAGTAATAGTTGAAAGCTGAGACTCAGAAAGGCAAAATTATTTGCCCAAGTTATATAGTAAATAATGGAGCAAAGACTGATTGCCAGTAGTAATAGTAATATCAGCTAGTTCATACTAAATATTTCCTATGTGCTGGGTGCCATTTTAAGCACTTTATGTCTATTAACTCATTTAGGATATTTTTGCCACCATTCCAGTTTGTCTTTTGGATGATAAATATTTATTCCAAGCTCTAGCATTTTAGAAGGCAAAGAATACTAAGTGAGAAGAACAGTGAACTGCGAACTAATTAATTCTATTAACTATAATTATAGGGCAGAGGATATACAATAAGCCCAGGGGACAGCAGCATGGCAGAAGAGGTAGAACCACCTAGGACAGCATATTGCTAATGAAGCCAATGGGAGACAGAGTTTCTAAAAGAAATTCTATTCCCTTCCATCCTTTGGCTGACCAGATTGTGCTCTGTTGTTGGGGCTGGGTCTGGAGTTGTTCTGATCTTGCTTCCCTGCCATCTAGTTCATGGCTGCCTTATTGGTGCCTACAGAGAGGTGCAACATTACATTTTACACTAATATAATTGATACAAGATGCGAGATTTTGAACAGAATCTCTTACTGAAAGAAGGAAAGAAAATAGAAACAGCAAATAAAGGAGCTTCTAGGATAGAGAATTATGTTAAGTATGGCCTACTGAGCCCTTCTGGCTAGCTTCAGTTGCCCATTTAAATAGTTGCCAAGTTTTTTATGTTAGGGGAAATTCAATTCCTCATTGAATTTGCTTTCAAGTTTTACCTTTGTGTATGGATGAGGATCCTCTCATTGCCTCTTTAGCTCAAGACTCTACTTTCCTTCAGCTCTAATGCTATCCTCGTGATGTGGAAATGTTGGGGTTCAGAGCTGACAGCCAAGAGAGAATTCTTGAGACATCTTGGTGCAAAAAGGTGTTTTTTTTGTTTTTTAGTTTATTTTTGTTTATTTTTTGAGAGAGAGAGAGAGAGAGAGAGACAGAGAGAGAGCAAACAGGGTCAGAGAGAGAGAGGGAGAGAGAGAATCCCAAGCAGGCTTTGCACTGCACTGATGCCCGACTTCAACCCACGAACCATGAGATCATGACCTAGCTGAGATCAAAAGTTGGACGCTCAACCAACTGAGCCACCCAAGTGTCCCCAAAAGGTGTTTTTGTTTGTTTGTTTGTTTGTTTGTTTGTTTTAGCACAGGGACAGGACCTGTAGGCAGACAGAACTGCACTGGGGTTGTGATGGGTGACTGATTATATACCTTCAGGTTGGGAGGGGGTCAGGGATAATGTAAGTCCAAGGTATCTGGGAAACATGGTTTCCAGGACTTTGAAGGGCTAGCTGCTGTTAGGAAAGGTCACTTATTACTGTTTAGTAAAAACTCACTCGTGAGACACTTCAGATGTGTATCAGGGGACCATAAGCTTGGAGTATGATTGCCAACCTATATCTTGGTGGGGTAGAGATAAAAGAAGTTTCTAAAGAAATTTTTGTATGTTAAAGTAGGCTTACAGGATCCCCGAGGTTGGGAGAAAGTTAAGCTAAGATTGCATTTTGCCCTGAGCAAAGTGTCATAGAGGCGGCTGTCTTTCCAGAGGAAGGTCACTCTGCCTATCTCAAGGACTTGTCATTGGGCTATAAGTTGTAAGGAAATTTAATTTTTTTCTTCTGCCTTTGTTTCCCACATGTTTCCTGGGTCCGCTACATGAGGAAGGCAGTCTCCTGGCTGTAAAATTTCTCCCTGTTTGTAACATGCAACCTGAGTTTTATGCCATCTTGAACTGGCCTTGCAGTTTGTTGTTTGTGCTTCCTGGGTATCTCAGTGGCATGGGGATACATCAATGAACAAAATAGAAACAAGTCAATGACTTCAGGGAAGTTTCAGTTTGGTGTTTGGGGGTTTATATATTGATTACATTCTGAATATTAATTAGCAAGCTGTCAATATAAGAACCTACTTAGGGTAATATTGGAAATAACCAGACTATTCAACAATAACTAGATTATATTATAACTAAAAATGATGTTTACATTGTTTATATTAATAAATAATAACATGATATTAGCATTACTATAAATAAGTTAGTACAGTCAGCAAGGGAAAAAAGTTCAAATTCCCTAACTGTGCTAGATTAAAAGAGAGGAATGAAGTATAATCCAATGTTAAGTAATGATTTTGTTTGTTTCCTTCTGCTCTTCTGTATATTCATATTTGTACTGGCAGCTAAATTCCTTCTTCGTTTTTTTTAACTTTGGCCCGAGGGTATTTCTTGCTCTCTTTATCTTTTAATTGTGTGTTGGCCAGTTTTCTTCAACTTGATACTCTTGATCTGTAAAAAGGAGTTAATATCTTAGGGTAGGGATGTTTTCCTGAGAAAGGTATCAGAAAAGAAGGAGTGGCCTTATATTCAAGTTGTTACTGTTTCTGTATTAGAGATGTTTTGATTACTTTCAGTAACAAAGAACTTTTGGAGAAAACACATAGCTTGAAACCACTAGAGATAATGCTAGTTGGGATGCTTCAGAGATTACTAAAACAGGTTTAAAAAAAGGAGGAGAAAATATATTTAATTACACAGTTAGTAATTATTCCTGAGGAAATGATCCTAGATTTGGAAATGTCAAAGGTCATTGTAATGTAGCTTTTTAAAGATGATTTCCAAAGGACATACAGTAAGTGGTTACATTGTGGGGGTCACCTAAAGTGAATGGATACTGTAGATTAGGATAGAATTTCCAATTGTAGCATCACACAGATTTAAATATTGCTGTATCTTAAGACAGAACTAAAGATATAATACAACTCAAAGTTAAGACTCCAGTGGTGGCAAAGACCCTAATGACAAATTGCATGTGAAAAGCTTTAATAAAATAATTCTCTAAAATGTAAGTTAATAAAAGCTATTTTTTAAATTGTTTTATGTGAAATGTTGTTAAATATATGTACAAAAATGGGGCGCCTGGGTGGCGCAGTTGGTTAAGCGTCCGACTTCAGCCAGGTCACGATCTCACGGTCCGTGAGTTCGAGCCCCGCGTCGGGCTCTGGGCTGATGGCTCAGAGCCTGGAGCCTGTTTCAGATTCTGTGTCTCCCTCTCTCTCTGCCCCTCCCCCGTTCATGCTCTGTCTCTCTCTGTCCCAAAAATAAATAAAAAACGTTGAAAAAAAAATTAAAAAAAATATATGTACAAAATTAACATAAAAATAAACTGTATAAAATTAGCCTAAATTATAGGCAAATTTGTGCAAATATGTACAAATTAACGTTAAAAGTGTTAAAAGATAAACTGAGGTCTATTAAAAATTTTAAGAGTTTATTTGAGCTCAAGTTGATTTGGATCAGTATCCAATATAGGCGATAGGAAGGAGCTCCAACTTGCTGTACAAAGAGGCATAAGGGAATAGGAACAAAAAAGATACAGTAGGCAACAAAGTGGGGTGGTTCTTGCAAAGTTACTTTCCTTCAGGTGTTAGCAAGGGTCTGTCAGGCATATTACCTAACTAGTACTGATCAGGTGATTCATTCCTGATTGACTGGTTTAAGATTACATTTCTGGAAGAGCCAAAACTGTAATAAAGTTATGTCTCAGTTTGGTCATGTGGAGTTAGCAATAAGTGACTCCATTTGGTGCCAGTTGTCTCATTTTTTATTTCTATTTTTTATTATTTTGTGTGTTTTTTTTAATTTTTTAACGTTTATTTTTGAGACAGACAGAGACAGAGCATGAACGGGGGAGGGGCAGAGAGAGAGGGAGACACAGAATCTGAAGCAGGCTCCAGGCTCTGAGCCATCAGCCCAGAGCCCGACACGGGGCTCGAACTTACGGACCGCGAGATTGTGACCTGAGTTGAAGTCGGACGCTTAACCGACTAAGCCACCCAGGCACCCCTATTTTGTGTTGTTTTTAACATAGGTTACCTTTTACCTTAGAGTGGTCTTTTTTGCTTTTAACAGTATTTCATAGTATAAGGCTCTGGCATTATACCAATCTTGGTATTGCTCACTCCTCTTTTCTGCTCACTTGGATTTATTTCATGTTGTATCTTCCAAGATTCTATTTATCTCTTTACATGAAGCTTAGACTGTACTTTATAATAGAGACAATAGACTAATATATAAAAACTAAATTTGTGTAATCCTGAAATTGGCATCGAGTTTTGTTTTGTTTGTTTTTTTTATTTTTTTTATTTTTGGGATAGAGAGAGACAGAGCATGAACGGGGGAGGGGCAGAGAGAGAGGGAGACACAGAATCGGAAACAGGCTCCAGGCTCTGAGCCATCAGCCCAGAGCCCGACGCGGGGCTCGAACTCACGGACCGTGAGATCGTGACCTGGCTGAAGTCGGACGCTTAACCGACTGCGCCACCCAGGCGCCCCTGGCATCGAGTTTTGTTGTTATTGTTGTTTTTGTTTTTGTGTGTGTGTGTTTTTGTTTGTTTTAAGATCTAAGAACCAGACTTAAAAAGTAAACTGGAAACTGGCTCCTCATTTATTGGAATTAGCTCAATGTAAGAAAGTTATTTCAAATAAGGAATTACTGTTACCAGTTCTTCTGATAATCTTGTCTTCCACATGGATTTAGGAGTGAATGAAAGCAAACAATAAAATAATAGGGGATATGGTGATAAAAATTGGCATCATGTAATCAGTCTTGATTTGTAAGAAGGTTTTAATTCTAAAATCTCATATTAAATTGGATAACAGTTTGCTTGCCTGTCTGTATTACTTTGTTTTAAAATTTTGAGAAATAACACAGAGCCCTAGAAATAGTAGACATAGTAGGTCTGCAGGGCCACAACGGGGAAGGAGGCAGAGAGGACTGGGGAGAACAGAACCCAGTCTTTAATATGGTTTTTGCAGAAAGGAATGGATAAGGCAGGGTAGGTCCTTGAATACATTTAGGATTGGTAGTTCCTAGGTGTCCAGTACAAGGCCCTGGAGGGAATAGGGTAGGAGGAATATTGGTTTAAGAGTGTGAGAGATTGATTTAGGAAATGGGGTCTGACAGTGGATTGGTTGGTTTGTATATCAAAAGTGCACTCCCAGGGGAGTCCATTGCAATCTCTAGGAAATAGCTAATGGGATTGGGGAGGGGTGCTTTGCCTCTTCAAGATCAAGATACTCCAAATGCCAGAGCACCAATACAGGAAATAAGAAGATATAGTCAATACCAACTTTATGTAAATGTTCAAAATATTTTATAATTTAAATTTCGTATGTTTATCAAAAACGTACGATATTCCTTTAAATTTTAATGAAAAGGTACATTTGATAAATCTGGCTCTTTTTGATTTGTTTACTCTGATAGTTCTGGAAAAAACTGTTTTACAGAAGAGGTACAAACAGAAGATTGGTTTGAAATTTTTAATGGTTCTCTCCTTTGAATATTTTGATATTATATATCCTTTAAGAATAATGGCAGTGTTATTAGATTACATTTCAGAAAAAATATAATTGAGGACTTCAAGATGGCACTACTGTCAGTCTAAATAAAGAGGTAAACTGAGGCAAGCTTGAATCATCAGAAATTGAGTTAGTTTGGGAATAGCAGAGCAATTGCAATTTGGGAAATGCTTTCTGTAGCAGGCTACAAGTGAGCCCATCGAGGGTTTGGGTCAGGCTGTATTTCTGGCCAAGGAGTGCAGAGGAAAGGGCCAGCCAGAGTTCAAGCAGGTAAGTTCATTGGCTTGAGGACGGGCAGAGAGTTGTGGCAGATGTTCATTGGTCAGGAGATAAGTCTTGGTCTTCTGTAATTCAGGCATTTATAGGAATCAGTCTCTTAGTTACTAAGTTCTGTTTTTCTGAGGGTGCATGTGTGAGATTCTCCATTTCCTATCCCCTGGTTCCATTTTATATTGAAAGAATTTTCACTTCACCTAGTTATGGACTCAAGTGCTGTTTTTTATGCATACATTATTTAGAGATGGTGGCCATGAGAGACTAGAGAATATGTAACAAATTTACTTTTGAGTTTTACTTTTTGAAATAGGGAGTTTTACGTGTCAGTCTAAGATAGTATTAGTTAAAGCCTAATGTGAAATGTTAGACATTTGGAATTGAGACATTTGTGACGTGGAGACATAGTTCTTCACGGTCACTTGTAGTTGCAGTTATGTAGCCTTTATAATAGCAGTTACTTTGTCAAGCATCCTCATTCTTGTATTTTAGGCTTTTTGTTTGTTTTTCTCCTTTAACATTAGCTTAGTAGCATATACCCATTTAGAGACTGAAGGAAATTAAGATGAAGGAGGAGCTTTACACATGCTGTTGCTTCAGCCATTCAACACTTTGTTGTTTTGTTTGTGATAAGACAACACAGCAACTAAGTATTGGGAAGCAGTATGTTTTACTTTTTCTTTCCCCCAGGGTCATCCATTGACTTTTACTTGACATTGGGGAGGATGCACGCTCAGAGGATGTTAACAGAAGAGTGATGAGAAGTAGCCCAACCCTCCAGTTAGCTGTTGAAACCATAGGGAAATTGTGACCTTCAGTTGTGTTTCATAGGATCTGGAGAGTTGCATTTAGCAGAAAACTTGAATTAAATACTTGAACTAAAGGTTTATTTCTCTCCAACATAAGAGAAGATGGGAATGGGAGATCTATGGTGGGTTTGGGGACTCTCTTTTTGTTTGACCTCCCTAACAGGATGCTTACAGTTACGGATTGCTGCTTTAGGTCTAGCCTCCTTCCATATTCCCAGCAGAAGAAGTTGGGGAGGGCAAAAAGATAAATGCTTCTGTTTCTTCCCCATGTAGAGCTTTTTTGAAAGGCATGCCTGATAACTTCATCTGATATCTCATCTGATTCATTGATTGGTTAATGTGTATATGAAGCCAGCAAAGGTTGTCCTTTGTTTTTCTAACCAACTCTAGACAAATAGCAGCTTTTCTTGGAGAGGTTTTCAAAAAAGGAGAGGCTTTTGAAAAATTGGCAGTTTTAGTAAAAAAAATGTGATATTGATACTAAAAGTAATGATGATTATGGAAAACAGTACTCATAAACCTTAAGCTCTTATTATATACTGGTTGCTACTTTGAGTGCTTTATTTATTTATAGGCATAGTTCATTAATTCTCAGAATAATCCCATTGTTTTCCTTATTTTTTTTTGGATGAAAAAATTGAGCCCTTTAGAGGTTAAATAATTTGCTTAAGTTGACATAATTGAAAAAGATGGAGCCCAGATTACAAGCCTGGATCCTGTGCTTTAACTATATTTTAATACTGCTTTATAATTGAAAAATCTGCATGGGCGCCTGGGTGGCTCAGTTGATTAAGCATCTGCCTTCAGCTCAGGTCATGATCTTGCAGTTTGTGAGTTTGAGCCCCGCATTGGGCTCTGTGCTGACAGCTCAGAGCCTGGAGCCTGCTTCGGATTCTGTGTCTCCCCCTCTCTCTGCCCCTCCCATGCTCTTGCTCTGTCTCTCTCTCTCAATAATAAGTAAACATTAAAAAAAAATCTGCAGGGGCACCTGAGTGGCTCAGTTGGTTCGACTCAGGTCACGATCTTACCATTCGTGAGTTTGAGCCCCATGTCCATCTCTGCGCTGACAGCTCAGAGCCTGGAGCCCGCTTCAGATTGTGTGTCTCCTTCTGTCTGCCCCTCCGCTGCTTGCACTCTGTCTCTCCAATTGTCTCAAAAATAAATAAACATTAAAAAAAAATTTTTTTTAAAAATCTGCAGTTTAGGAGCACCTGGGTGCCTCAGTTGGTTAAGCCTCCAACTTCATCTCAGGTCATGATCTGAACCCATGGTCCATGGGTTCAAGCCCTGAATCAGGCTCTGTGGTGACAGCTCAGAGCCTGGAGCCTGCTTCAGATTCAGGGGACCCTCCTTCTCTCTCTGCCCCTCTCCCCCCATCAAAAATAAATAAACATTAAAATAATTTTTTTTAATTTTTAAAAAACCTGCAGTATAGAAATAAGGAAACTAAAGATGAAAGATTTTAAGCCATTTTCTTAAGGTCACTTGAGTAGTCAGCAGTAATCTACTCCTGGGCATTATTTCCAGTTTCGGTATGCTTTCTCTAGGTTCACTTTCTACTTTTATCCTCTTATATATAGGCCAGTCTACTTGAGGGGTAGCTATATTTGGCTTGATGTAGTTCTAAATCTTGGAAATTGTATTCCTCCTTTAGAATTCTTTTGATAAGGAAGCCCTCAGGATGCAATTTAGCTTAGTGTTTGTGAGGGTGGACTTTGCAGCCATTGTGCCCATGTTTGAATCCTGCCCGTGCCAGTTTTAGCCACGTGATCTCGGACAAGTTACATAGCTGTTGTGTTTTCAGTAGTCTTATCTGTAAAATGGGTTCATATACTAGCTATCCCAAGGGCTGCTAGCAGGAATAGATGAATTAATATAGTAAACCTGCTTAGGATAGTGCCTGGCACATAGTAAGCATTAAATAAATATTTTCTATTCTGATTTTATTATTTAGCAGAAATTTACTTTCCAAATTAGACTTAACACATTTTCTAGAACCTATTAGCCTCTCTGTAAATGCATATGGAATGAATGAAAGTAACCATCAGTTGCTTTGTTGGCCTCTACTTTTTAAACTGATTGGAATATTAAGGTTACAGAAAATGAGTTCTTTTTAATTTTGTATTAACCTCCATTACCATGACTAAGGACCTGTATTACATTATGCTATTCATCTTATACTATTTTTCACTTCACTTTTCTTGTCTCCAAAACTATTAGTGTTAGTTAGTATTTTTATTGAGACTGTGTTGAAAGGTATTGCATATGTCCAGGGTACTATTAGTGATGTAAAAGTTTATGCCATCATATTTAAAACTAGATGTTAATGTCTTTGAATTTTTCATGTCACATTTTCCAAGTAATATCAATTACCCATTAAATATTAATTTAATCACAGGAATGATAATGTAATCATCAGTAAAATGACTTCAGATGGCAGCATCATTTAGCAGTGAGATAAGGACTGGCAAAGCAGGATTTAGGTCTTCCTACAGCAGCTTTCAACGTTGTATTTGCTCTTTCCTTTTCTGTTTAAACAACACAAGAATTAAACCCTTTTAAAGGGAACCTATCCATTTCTTTTCACAAATGTCATTCTCTCATCAGAGAAAATGCTGCATAATACTGAGATGACAGCCCCACCTCTGATGTCACAGAGGATGGTACAATCCTCCCGGAGCCTTTGCTGGGGTTTCTGCTGCCGCACTGGGGAAATGGTTACATTAAAGCTAACTCCCATCATCTCAATTATCTCCTTGGAAGTAGTTTTCACAAATATAGAAAAGCCCTACGGTGGTTGTTTTCGGTAAGCTACCAAGGTAGAGAGAGACAGGCAGAAAGAGGGCGAGCAAACGAGAGAACAGGCTGCTTAGCCTTTGTGAGAGAGGGACTGAGGCGGCAGCTCCTCTCAGCTAGGGTTTCTAGTGCTCAAAGTGCTTCCATCACCGTGTGCAGTGCAGGGCAAAAGGGGCTGCCAGGAAATTTGAAACTAATTTGCTTCCAGTTGACTAGAACAGCAGATTTTGAATTAGCTGGCTTCTTTTCTAGCTAACTTTTCTCAAGCATTAAGCTGATGAACTGGGCATTTTCTATGATCAATGGGTAACTGCTGGAGCTACAGTAATCTCTGTGAGTAACCTCTATTTGTAGGTCTATGCAGGAAAATATATTTTTATATATCTATCTCTTGTAAAATGCTGCTGTGAAATGATCCATCTGTATTATTGACTGCTTTTGCTTACTAGTCTTGTCTTTTGACTGTCCCAGTAGGAGACTCCTGGGGCTAGACCAGGTTGTGCTGAATCCTGACATAGGGAAGAGCATACTGCATTATTTAGGGATGCCCACGCCAATATTTAACTCCCCAGCCATCAGAAAGATGCCACTTGCTCTCTGAATGCTTTTGCCCAGTACCTTACCTGGCTTTAACCTGGAATGTTTATTTTAGCATCTGACATTGGATTTTCCAAAATTTTTATTTTTAAATAGAAAGCAATATTCTTACCTGTGATTTTATTTCCTTTCATTGTTTTTGTTGTTGTTGTTGTTGTTGTTGTTGTTGTTGTCCAATCAGCTTTCCTAGGAATACAGTTCTCAAAACCTATTTCTCTACTCTCTGTGATGCATTATATAGAAAGGAGGTGGAAAACGGGCTACCCCTGTAGTTTTAGAAATACATAATATTGTGGTGCTGGATGGGAATATGGGAGGAGTTTCTCTTAAAGAGCTCAAACTCCTTTCCATCTGCATGTCTAAAGTATGGCTATGTCTGAATACCCTAGAAAAGAACCAGGGTTAGCCACACAGTAGCAACAGAAATGTTCTGTGAACACTGTAGTTAAGGCTGAGATAGTATCTACTGGAGATTTATAATAGGTATTTTAACTCCTTAGTTTATACACGAGGGTTTGTTTTCTGTCGAAAGTGTCACTTTTAGAGTAATACAACATTTATTTTTCTCTCACCAGGGAATTTGACTTTAAACTTAATGTAAATTTTGCATTTCAGATATAGTTGGAATTATTGCACATGTTATTTTGCAGCTGTAAATCCTTAGCAAAACTGTGGGTCTCTTACTGAGCATGAAAATTACTGAATGCAAATATGAATCAGCTGAGGCTTATTACAGATTGGAGGCTGAGTGAGGTTGTTTACCATTGCATCTGACACCTGTCTTGATACACAGCAGTGCAGAGAAGTCCCCAGCTGTAGTTTATCATCTCTACTAGAACTCCAGCTGCTTGGCATTCATGATTGTTGGTTTTTGTTTTTTTAAGGACTTGTATTTTGAAACATCAATTTGAATTTCTTAAATATTAATGTATTTTATTAAATATTTTATGTAAGAATTTGTATTAATACTACCACATTCATATTAACTTTAGTAGGAGAGTGCCTATGTAAATAAAATTGTGAAATTATTTAAACGTTTAAACTTTGTTTTTCAAAATAAAAATTAAAAAAGTCAGTAAAGATCAGAGAAATGTTAAAATTGGGTTTTTCAGGGAATAGAATGGTGGTTATAAGAGGCTGGGAGTGGTGGTGGAGGACATAGGGAGATGTTGATCAAAGCGTACAAACTTCCAGTTATAAGATGAGTAAGTTTTGGGGATCTAATGTACAGCATAGTTATTATACTTAATAATATTGTATTATATATTTTGAAGCTGCTAGCAGAGTAGATCTTAAATGTTATCACCACAAGAAAATGGTTATGTGACATGATGGAGATGTTAGCTTAAACTATGGTGGTAATCATTTTGCAATCCAGAAGTATCAAAGTAACACGTACACCTTAAACTTACACAATGGTGTAGGTCAATTATGTCCCCATAAAGCTGGAAAAAAATAAAAATAAAATAGGGTTTTTAAAAGCGTGAATTCCTAAACAGGAAGAAGTAGTAGAAAATAGATAGAATGGATGAAATCAGAGGAACAGCTCTAATCAGAAGTGATATGGCTGAAAGGAGAAGCACAACATATGGACATAAAAAGAAACAAAAATTATGAGAAGGGGTTGACAGTGGAGAAACATTGTTTGAAAAAAGGAAACCAACTTTAAAAAAAACATGATTTTAAAGCTAGGCTTAAATTCAGCTCTTACCGCTCAGTATTTCCTCTCCATGACAAGAACAACGTTCTGCACATTGCAGAGACTTTGGTTTAAAATCAATGGGCTGAAAGCATAAGAGACTCTTAAAAACTGAGAACAAACTGAGGGTTGATGGGGGGTGGGAGGGAGGGGAGGGTGGGTGATGGGTATTGAGGAGGGCACCTTTTGGGATGAGCACTGGGTGTTGTATGGAAAGCAATTTGACAATAAATTTCATATATTGAAAAAAAAATAAAACCAATGGGCTGTTCCTTATATCACTCATTTTACCTTCTGTATGGTGTATAAGGTGCCACTCCTTAGCTTACAGAACTTACTCTGAAATTGACTAGGATGGTAAGCCAGTGTCATTTCCCCAGGGATTAGAAGTGAATGGGAAAAAAATGGGTTCTGAATCACTAGTATGTGAAATTTTGCTTGAAGTAAGTACAGCTGTAACTATTAATCACTCAGGAAAGAGAACGTTCAATTAATACAGTAGTCTTCTATTTGTGTGCACATGCTAATAGCTTGTGTAGTGTCTGGCAGGCCTTTTCCTAGATTCACAGCATGCAAGTACCTGAAATATCTGTGTTTTTGGAGACTTATTAATGACTAGGCAATAGCCAGCATTCTCAGTGACTTCTATTAGGGTGAAGAGTGTGTACCAAAATATAATTGTACTTAGATTACTCATTTAGTAAAATCTCATCACACATACTCATTTTCTGTTATTTTTTATCATACTAAGCATATTTTCTTTAGTAAAAATGGATTAGGTTAGTTTTTTTAAAGGCAACTTTTTCTATTGCATTGCAAATCTGAACAACCCATGTATGTGTCACTGTTTGTGGAGAGGCTTATTGATTATTAGACTTAAAAACATTGATCATTATTTTTCACAGTTAAGAATTATAGTTACTTTTAGGAGAAGTATATTTGAGAGTTTTCAGCTCTTCAAGGCTTTTTATATTTGCTCTATAAATTGGACCTTTGTCTTCCGATTTTTTTTACCGATTTATGAAATTTTGGACTAAAGGGGAAAAGTAGTCACCCCTCTGTATATGGGACTGAATTCCTGTTTGACAAGTCAGGGAGATTTTAAACTTGTTTCTATAAAACTTCTAGTGTTAAAATAATTTAAGAATTTATAGTTCTTTTATAACACTAACTCATGATACAAGTCTTAAGGTGTACGAAGAGCCCCATGGACATTATTGAATTTAGAAACAAGGTACATGGAAAGGAGAGAAAATAGATTTTTAATGTCTAGGTTAGCTATGATTTGTAAAGAATTGAAAATCTTTGATTTGTACTCATAAAAAACAGATTACAAACCCTTAGTGCACTCTCAGAAGTACCTCATTAGAGTGAATTTGCCCATGCATTTTTATTTTATGAGTAATATATCCAGTGATATGTACATTAAAAGTCTGAGATGAAACCCTGTTTTAAAAATTGAAAAGGTTACCTTTCCCTCAGCCCCTTTCCTTTAGGTTCTCATGTTAACTTCATTAATGCTATGTACAGATGTTAACATATAGGTGTTTACAATACTCAAGTTTGTATTTGTATTATTTTAGGATTTTATGGTCTTTTTGCATGAGTAGAGTTGAGTCATTGACCATTAATTGTGCAACAAATTTACTATGAGTTTTAAAATAAAAAAGAGATTATATCACAGTAGAGGTGATTATCTTTCTCTCTTGAGGATTCCAGCATAATTGGAGGGCAAACCCAGACCAGAGTGAGCAAGCCTTTCTCTTGGTATGAATGAGAGACTGTATGCTTTCTTTAGTTGTCTATTTCAACAGTTGGAGTTTTTAGTTAGGAGGTAGGAATTCTTGGGGTTATCTTTTAGAATAAAAAATGTAGCTTTTTAAATGTAGTCAGAACAACTTCTAGATATTGTCGTAGTACTATGGAGAAGTGCTTCTCATACTTGAATGTGTGTACACATTACCTGAGGTCCTTTTTAGAAATATAGATTCTGATAGGAAGGTTTAGGGTGGTACCCGAGTCTGCATTTTTAACAAACTTCTGGGTGGTATCTGTGCTGCTGTCCCAAGGCTACACTCTGAGTGGGAAGATTCTAGGACAGTGCTTTCAAATAGAATTTTCTGTGATCACATAAAAATGTTCTATATCTGTGTGGTGCAATATGGTAGCCACTAACTACATATGGTATTGAACACTGGATTTTCAATTTTATTTAATTTTAATTAATTTAAATTTAAATAGCCATATGTGGCTGTGGGTAACATATGGGACAGCATGGCATTTAGAGTAAGATAATCAATTGAGAAATTTATTCTTAATGGTAATAGCCCCTGTAGGATCATGTGGAAATCTGGAACTATGGACAATATTGTCTCCCCTTAATGTTACCACTGCCTGAACTTTATCTGCAATGGACAAGTGTATACAGATGGAGTTGCTGGATTGTAAGCTCCCTGATAGCAAAAGCCCTGTTGGCCTTGTTCATTGCTCTGTTTTCCAGTGCTCACCACATACTTGGTGCACAGTAAATGTTGGCTGAGCAAATGGAAGAATTAGCTAGCTGTAATGTTAGGAAGGATCCCCATGTTTCCAGCGTTCTGTTTAAGCCTGTACTTGGGAGTAGGGGACAGAAGGTGGATGGCACTGACATGTGTTATTTTGCTTGTGTTTTGGAGGGTTTCTTTTTGTTTCTGCTGTGAGGTTCTGTTAAATGGTATTCTGTTGGGTATAGGACATTCTTAATTTATCCATTGTTCCAACAAATACATCCATTTTGCTATGTACTAATGTTCTAGGCTCTGGGGATATAATGGTAAAGAAAGCAAAGTTTGAACCTTTTGTAGTTTATATTCCTGTGGTAACAAAACAAAAACAGGACAAAACAAAACCAAAGAATCCCTTTTTAAAAATTACTGGGTCCAATTTCTATGGAATGTGTATGTATAGAATTCATTATTACCATTCTTCTGGGGCTTTAGGCATAGACATGATAGTCATATTATCTTGGGAAGCCTTCATTCTGTTGCTCAGAATCCCTCATGATAAACTTTTTTATTTCACATTTCAGCTTGTATCCTAGTCTGCAGCAGACTTGCCAAATAGTTCTTACTTTTTTTTCCTTTGACCATTTTAAGGAGTTGGCTAGCCAGAATGAAAGAAAATCCATTTCATTTACTGGTCCTCAATCAAAATCATTCTTAGAAGGGCCACAGTCTTTCTAAAGCCCATCATATGGAGCAAGGTCATTTCCTCCTGATTTGAAGAAAAACAGGTATTTTTTTTAATGAGGTATAATTGACATATAACATTATATTAGTTTCAAGTGGATAACAATTTGATATTGTATATGTTGCAAAATAATCACAGCAATAAGTCTAGTTAACATCTATCACCATATGTAGTTACAACTTTTTTCTCTTGTGATGAGGAATTTTAGGTTCTACTCTCTGAGCAGCTTTGAAATATGTGATACAATATTGTTAATTATAATCACTATACTACATGTTACATCTCCATGATTGATTTATTTTGTAACTGGAAGTTTATACCTTTTGACCCCCCCCCCCCTTCACCCATTTCACCTAAACCCTACCCTCTGCCTCTGGCAATCACCAATCATTTCCTGTCTATGAGCTTGGTTGCTGTTGCTATTTTTTACTTATCTATCATCTATCTATCTATCTATCTATTATCTATCTATCTTTATTTATTTTATTTATTGCTTTTATTTACTCATTCACCCATTTGTTTGTTCATTCTCTCATTCAGATAAGCTTCACGCCCAGCGTGGAGCTCAATGCAGAGCTTGAATTCATGACCCTGAGATCAAGACCTAGCTGAGATCAAGACTTGGAGGCTTAACTGACTGAGCCACCCAGGCGCCCCTTGTTGCTGTTTTTAGATTTCCACATGTAAATGAGATAATATGGTATTTGTCTTTCTCTGACTTATTTCACTTAGCATTGTACCCTCAAGGTGTATCTATGTTACTGCAGGTGGTAGGATTTCCTTCTTTTTTATGGCTGAATAATGTGTGTGTGTGTGTGTGTGTGTGTGTGTGTGTGTGTGTGTGTGTGATTTTCTTTATTCATTCATCCATCCATGTGTACATGGGCTGTTTCTGTATCTTGGCTATTGTAAATGATGCTGGAGTGAACATAGGGGTACCTGTGTCTTTTCGAATTAGTATTTTCATTTTTTTTTTTTTTTGGACAAATACCCAGAAGTGGAATTGCTGGATTATATCATAGTTCTATTTTAAAATTTTTGAGGAACCACCATACTATTTTCCATAGTGGCTGCACCAATTTATGTTCCTACAACAGTGCATGAGGGTTCCCTTTCTTCCACATCCTCTCTAACACTTGTTATTCTTGTGTTTTTGATAATGTAATAGCCATTCTAAGAGGTATGAGGTGATATTTCATTGTGATTTTGATTTGCATTTCCCTGATGATGAGTGATGTTGAAGATTTTTTCATGTACCTGTATGTACATCTGTTTGTCTTATTTGAAAAAAATAAGAACTTCTGCCCATTTTTAAATTGGATTTTTTCCCCTGCTATTGAAATGTATGAGTTCTTTTTGTATTTTGGATATTAACTCTTTATCCGATATGTGATTTTCAGGATTTTTCTCCATATCAGTAGGGTGCCTTTTCATTTTGTCAATGATTTTCTTTACCAAACAATAAGCTTTTTAGTTTTATGGAGAAGGATTATTTTTTCTATTCCATTTTGTCTTATTTCAGCCCTGTCCCTGTGTCCTAGAAGTGGATGACTATTTAACATACAACCCAAAGCACTCCTGAAATTGATCTTGTTAACATTTAAAAGTAACCCATTTCTTTCTCTCTATATTAAGTTAAAAGAAAAAAAATTAAAAAATTAGTGGGTTTAGTTCATCACAGGAAAAGCAACAGGAAACAATGTTAGGGATCTGACCAAATCCATGAAACAGCAGATAATATTCCTATTAGAAAAGGGTGACTCCTAAAGGAATATAGATACCCCCAAAACTATATATATTTCACTTGAATGTGAAAAGCTGGTCTTCTCTCTCTTCTCCCCTCCCTCCTACACATTTGACACTACATTTCATTCCTTTAAGGGAAAAATAAATGTAGAAAAGCTATGAACTCTTATTAATTCAGATTCTACTAGTGTGTGGTTTCTATTTAGGCAAGTGCTAAAGTTCTTTTTTTATACTTAGCAAATCCCTTTGCTAAGATATGAGACCAAATTTAGGCAAGAGTAATTCAGTAAGACTTTCTGGAAGAGAAATAGCTATTTCAGTATTCACTTGGATTCTTACATTAGTAATAGATACAGAGTGACAGAGGTGAAGGAAAAGCTTTAACAAGTTAGGTATAAGAGCCCACAGCAGTTGGCATAGACTGAGCAGTAGCTTTGTGGAAGCATGATGAAGTTAGAGAGGGCTGGGCAGAGGGCATGAGGTGATATTGGGTGTGGATACTGGCTGGAGTGGGAGATGTAGCAGCCTCTTGTGTCTTTGCTCTGTCCCTTCTGCCTTCGCCCTGGCTCAGGCACACATCACCTCACCTGTGCTATTGCAAGTAGCTTGTTGTTACTCCTGAGCCTATTTGTGCTCATTCTTCCCTGTACATCCCTTCACATGCTACCAGAATAACTTTTTCTAACATGCTAAACAGATTTTTCATGCTTTGGCATCATTCAGTTTTGAATCCTCTTATGTTTAGTACGTAGCAGGTAATTAATAAATGTTTGCTGAATTTGAAAGAATTTTGGAAGTATCTGTGTATTTATGGGAAGTATCTATGGCCTTGTTTCAAAAGGGAGCAGAAAAAAAAATCTTTATAGTAAAAGAAAAATTGGGTCTTTTTTTTAATCACCCTAATATAAATAGTCCCGATTTTTAAATGTAAGGAATAAATCAGAAATTCCAAATAAAAAGGTCAAGATTAATATTGTATGAAGTTTTGTTTGTTGTCAAATACAGTTTGAATGGTGACTTGAAATGCAAACAGCAAAAATAAACTACTCTTGCATTCTAACAAACAGGTGCCTTATTTGAAAGATTTGGTGCTATGCTGAATTCTGTGATGAGCACTCTAAGAGCCATGTGGTCTTTAAGGCTACTTCTACCTAGGAGCTACAACTAGAAGATTTTTCATTTTTTATTGTGTCTGTGTCGCTGTTAGAAATAAAGGTCTGACAACTCAGAGGCCTCTTAGTTTTTTTTTTTTTTTCCAGCAATTTACTCCTGAGAAATAAAAGACTAGGAATCTAGTCCTGACTTGTAATTCTTCTAGAATACTTTGTTGACCATCGTTTCATTTACCTTAGTCAAGTCATTTTGCCTCTCAGAGCATTGATTTCTCTCAGTCTGTGCTAGTTCTTATTTAGTTTAGAAGTAAACAACATTTATTAGAATAGCACTTATTAGAACAGTAAACTTAGAGCAGGAGAACTGACTGGAATAGTAAAGAGGACGATTTGTCATGCAGGGTTTTGGTTTTTCCCTTCTCCCTTTTGTCTTTCTTTGACCAGTTGCCAAGTTGTTATATCAAGATATCACAAGCTGTTGCCCACAGCTGAGGCATTTGCCATCTCCTTTATGAGATACATTTTAATGACAAGTATTAATTATAGAATGGAGAGATTATTTAATTTCTTTGAGTCCTCTTTTCTTGATTTTTTTCTGGTCACTTCTCTTTGGACCAGTGTACCAGTGTTTATTTTAGTGGTTGTTTTACAGATGGGAGTTTAAACTGTTAGAACAAAGTAGACCTCTAAATGATAAAGTATATATTTTTTCCCTTTGTTAAATAGATTTCATTCTGGTATGTTTTTGAAGTTAAACGTATGTATGGCTTCAGTGGTAACTGTGGACAGTTTTGTTAAAACACTTCTGATAGGTTAAAAATTGTAGTCTTTTAAAGCTTTAAAATATGAGGTAATATTACGTTCACGTATTTCATGTGTTTGTACAATATGTAATATACAGCTAAAATTCTCTTGACATTTGTAAGGAGGAGAAGTGACTTCTTATAAGGGCTGGTGATTAAAGGAAGGCTTTGAGTTTGTTCTTGAAACATGAAAGAGGGGATTTGACTTAGGTCTTGAAAGATGAAAACAATCTGGTTGTTTAGAGATGGGAAGAAAACCTATCCTATGGGGAAAAGAGGTTGAGCACAGACACAGGAGTGTATCCATAGTTAACTTAATTTCCAGTACATATACCTTTTCAAGGTATTCATGTGCTGCCCACCTCCTTCAGTTAGAGAATCAGTAGTAGAGCATATTTGAAAAGGGGGTTGAGCAAGAGAAAGAGAATAGTTTGAGAAAGATACATTGGGACTGGGTTATGGATCCTGACTTCTAGGTCAACGAGTTTGGACTTTAGACTTTATTCTCTAGGCAGTGCAGAACTACTGAAAGCAACATAAACTTTTGTTTTAGGAACAAAGTGGGAAAATGAGGCTGGGTTTTGGATAACTGTTTCAGAAGATTTTTAAGTTTCAGGGAAAAGTTTGAAGACACACATTATTAGAGTACCTTACTACCAATAAAGATGGAGGGGCAGGGAGGGATGTAAAGCATAGTGAAGGTAGAATAGATAAGCTCTGACTTTTATTTATTTTGGTAGAGTACATCATTCAGTTGAACCTGCCTTCTCAGCTGCCTGCCTTAATTATGTTAGCTGGCTGAATTAATTCTTAAATCCCTTCAACCTTTGAAATTCTATGTTCTTTGATCCTTGAATATTTGTAAAGGTATACCCTAGCTTAGAGAAATAATGAAAAACATTTAAAATCTAAAGGAAATATATCCTACTGGGGACTAAATGCTTCTCTATCTACTTTAAGCTCTTTTACTATGTTAAAGAAAGAAAAACATCTTTTTGGATTATTGACCATTTTCTTTCATTGCATATTAACAATAAATTTATAGTTTGGAAGTGTTGAAGAAACTGATGAACACAGAGAAAACTGTTAAAAGCTTAAAAAAGTGTAAAATGTGAACAATGTTTTTAAAAGTTGTAAAAAGGTACCAATATAGGGATAGTTCCCAATTCATTTTGTGAAGCCAGCATTACCCTAATACCAAAACCAGACAAAGATAGTACAAGACAACTGCAGACCAGTATTGCTCAGCAAAAATACTAGAAAGCTGAATCTAGCAAAATATAAAAAGGATTATACACTCTGACCAAATGAGATTTATTCCAGGGATGCAAGATTGGTTCAGTATATAAAAATCAGTTGATATAATAATGGTTACTAGAAAAAAAGACGAAACCCACATGAGCATCTCAGTTAACAGAAAAAGCATTTGACAGAATTTGACACCATTTCATGATAAAAACACTTGACAAACTAGAATTGGAGGGATCTTCTTCAGCTGGATATAAGGCATTTGTGAAAAGTCCACAGCTAACATTATACTTAATGGTGAGAAACTAAAAGCTTTCTCTTAAATTTAGGAACAAGACAAGGTTGTCTGCTCTTACTACTTCTTTTCAACATTATAGTAGAGGTTTTAGCCAGGGAAAATAGACAAGGAAAATAAATAAGAGGCATCCAGATAAGAAAGAAGAGAAAAAGTAAAACTATTTATTTTCATGGATGACATGATTTTGTATATAGGAAATCCTAAGGAATCCATAAAAAAGCTATTAGAACTTAAAAAGTTTGGCAAGGTTACAAGATGTAAGTTCAGTGTACATTAACCAATTATGTTTCTATGTGCTATCAATGGATAATCTGCAAATGAAATTTTAAAAATGAGAATCCTACTTATAATAGTTGCAAAAGGAATAAAACACTAAGGGGTATAAATTTAATAAAAGTAATGCAAAATTTGTGTATTTAAAATTATAAAAATTTGCTAAAAGAAATTAAAGAAAATTAAATGGAAAGACAGTCTATGGCATAGGTCAAAAGATGTAATAGTATTATTGTTAAGATTCCAGTACTCTACAGATTCACCCCAGTCTCTCTCAAAATATCAGCTGACAAACTGATCCTAAAATTCATATGGGAAATGGAAGGGGCCCAGAATAGTCAGAACAACTTAGAAAAGGATGAATAAAGTAGAACATACCCTTCCTGATTTTACTTTCCACAGAGCTATGATAATCAAGATGGTGTAATACCAGCAACAGGATAGGCTTTTAGCTCAATGGAATAGAATTGAGAGTCCAGAAATAAACCTTTAAACTTATGGTCAGTTGATTTTCTACAAGGATATCGAGGCAGTTCAGTGGCAGATGGAAGTTTTTTCAACAGATAGTGTTGGGACAACTGGATATCCAACATGAAAAATGAAGTTGGGTCTCTACTTCACACCATATACAAAAGTTAACTCAAAATGGATTAAAAATCTAAATGTAGTAGCTAACACTGTAAAAATCTTAGAAGAAAACATAGGAATAAATTTTTTGACCTTGGATTGGATAATGATTTGTTACATATAACACCAAAAGCACAAGCAATGAAAGGAAAAAGTAGATAAGTTGGATTTTATCAAAATTAAAAACTTTTGTGCTTCAAAAGACACCATCAACTAAAGGGAAAGACAGCCCACAGAATGGGAGAAAATACTTGCAAAGTATATATCTGATAAAGAACTTCTGTCCAGATTATATAAAGAATTCTTACAGCTTAATAATAAAAAGACAAGTAACTGAGTTATAAAATGGGCAAAGGATCTGAATAGATAGAAAATGTACAAATTACCAATTTGTATATGACGAGATGCTCAATATCAGTCACTAGGGAAATGCAAATCAAAACCACAGTGAGATACCATTCAGTACCCACCAGGACAGCTAAAATTAAAAAAAAAAAAAAAGATGGACAATAATGGTACTCTCAAACTTTGCTGGTAGGAATGTAAAATAGTGCAGTTGCTTTGGAAAACTGGGAGCTTCTCAGGCATGAAACAGAATTATCATGAGACCCAGAAATGCCATTCATAGATGTATTACCCACAAAAATTGAAAATAAATGTAGACACAAAAACTTATATACAAATGTTTATTAATCCTAATAACCTAAAAGTAGAAACAACACAGATGTCCATCAACTGATGAATAAATAAAGAAACTGTGGTATATCCATACAATAGAATATTATTTGGCAATAAAAAAGAATGAAGTTCTGATACATGCCACAATGTGGATAAACATTGAAATCATTGTGCTAAGTGAAAAAAGCCAGATACAAATGCCACATATTATAGGATTCCATTTTTATGACATGTTCAGAATACACAAATCCAGAGAAAGAATGAAGATTGGTAGTTATCAGGGGCTGAGGAGATAGGGCAATAGGGAGTGACAGCTGATAGATATGGGTCTGTTTGGGGCTGTGGTGAAATGTTCTGGAATTAGAGAGTGGTAATAGTATAATTTTGGGAGCATATTACAAACCACTGAATCTTAAAAGAGGGAAAAATGTCAATATGCACCTGAGGAAAAGGAATCTTACTGTTTTTAACTATCTTTGTTTTCAAAATCAGGATTTGAAGAGATGCTCCCTCTTCAGATTTCACCAAGCCACATTCTCTTAGTCTTGTTTTATGAAGGTGTTATAAATACTGCTATCACAGAGACGTGCTTCTTGGATTCCATCCATACCTTATTCAAATTTAATTTTAAAAATATATTTCTAATTGTTTAAAAAATGGAATATTAAACAGTATATACTCTCAGATGTATTACTGATCGTATATTTTGCATACTGGGGGATACCATATGTTAACACATTTCTTTTTTTTTTTAACATTTATTTATTTTTGAGACAGAGAGAGACAGGGCATGAATGGGGGAGGGTCATAGATAGAGGGAGACACAGAATCTGAAACAGGCTCCAGGCTCTGAGCCGGCAGCACAGAGCCTGACGTGGGGCTTGAACTCACGGAACGCGAGATCATAACCTGAGCCGAAGTCACACGCTTAACTGACTGAGCCACCCAGGTGCCCCAACACATTTCTAAGTTAAGTTCATTTTGTACATGCCTTAGAATCAAGTTTTTCATGTTCAGTGTATATATTCAGACATTTATCTAACATTTCACTAAATAGGAAGGTTGTAATTCACAGTGCTTTAAAAACAACAGCACAACAGGGGCGCCTGGGTGGCTCAGTCGGTTGAACATCTGATTTTGGCTCAGGTCATGATCTCACGGTCTGTGAGTTCGAGCCCCATGTCGGGCTCTGTGCTGACAGCTCAGAGTCTGGAGCCTGCTTCGGATTCTGTGTCTCCCTCACCTGCTCATGCGCGCTCTCTCTCTCTCTCTCTCTCTCTCTGTCAAAAATAAATAAACATTAAAAAAATGACAACAACAACACAACAAATGTCCTTTTGAATAAAGTTGTTAAAGTGAGTACACTGCATTTCTACTGTAGATGAGGATTTTCTTGATACAAAGTAACCAAAACCAAGTTTGGAAGAAAATTGGATAGTGGGGTTGATGTAACTGTAACTGGTCTCCATAAACTCTCAGTTAAATTTTTTCTTCATCCATCAGAATGTTTTCATTGTTCTCAATGACTGCTATTTTAGTAAGAAAATGTAAATTTGGTTCACTGTAGTAAAAATATACTAATTATTGTTTTCACTGCTTCATATATTGGGGTTCTATGTAACACACCGTTTAAATTTTATGTGGCTGGGATCCTGGAAAATTTTCTTAACACATGAAGTATCCTATTCCATTTTGACTTTAGTCTCATTGTCCAGGGATGTTCTGGAGGCATTTCCCACCCCCCAGAGAAATCTAATAGTGAAGGGGAGGCTTCCAGCCAAAAAAGTATTTACTGACTTTAGGTAGATCGTATCTTTGTTCTGAGGCTCTGTCTCAGAGATTGCACTGCACAGATACTTTTGGCTGGATCGTAAGGCTGTTTGTTTTTGCCCAATATAAATATTTTAGTTACTACTTCATAAATGGTATCACATAAAAGTGATAGGTATTTTATTTTAGTTTCTTTCTGCATGTGCAGCAGCTGAGTTTTCTGTGTGGGACTTTATCAAAAGGAGGGTGAAATATGGCATGTGTCATTAGATTGCCTCTTTCTATACTAAAACCTTTGTGGTTACTTTCATGTAAGCTAAATGGAAGGGACCATTGGCAAAGTTACAAGAAGGATGTGTTGCAGAGTGGTTGAGGGCAGGAGACAGTGAAAGAATCAAATAAGGATTATTGAGTACCTAATATGTGTGGATATTTATCATTACATATTCTAACCTATTGTTCAAAACAAGTTATGTGTCCCTTCTGTTCTACTCGTAGGTGATCATGGAGGAAGCACTTTACTCCCATCAAATGTCACAAATGAATTTCCAGAATATGGGACCATGGAGGATAGTGGAGAAGGCCTAAGAACTTCTCTTGGGTTTGATACAGAGTCTCTGCCAGGCTGCCCACAAGGGCAGCTGGGGGTCCAGCTTCTTCATGGCCACCAGTCTGGGCTTGAGAGTGTTACCGACGGACCAAAAGATGTCAGAGAGTCCCTCACTCAAAGTCACCTCAAGGAACAAAGTTTACAACCCATCGACTCCTTGATTTCAACTCTGAAAGCCACAGAAGCCAGAAAAGCTTCAGGAACATTACGGGCTACAAAGGTACTGGACAAAGATGCTATTTCTAGTTTTTCAGTTCAGCAGGTGGATAAAGAGCTGGACACTGTCCCTCATAAAACAAAGAGACAGGGAGCCAAAAAATTATTTCCTGCTGGCCAAGAAAAAGCACCAGATATACCTCTTTCAGCTGAAGTTACGACTGAGGAGAACTTTTATTTGAGCATCCAGAAGGATCAGACTGTACTATTAACTGGAGAAGCTCAGGCAGAGCTTTCCAAGATAACTAATAATGGTAGAAAAGGGGCTGTCCATGTGCAGGAGCCAGCTTGTTCTATATCCTCCCTGGGGAGCCCAGCAGTGACGCATACCTCTGCAGGCAGTGTTGCTCTTTTGAGAGAGAAGAGGTCTGATCAAGGTAGCTCCACAGGACGCCCAGGCCGGGTCAAACATGTGGAATTTCAAGGGGTGGAAATATTGTGGACAGGAGGGGAGAAAAGAGAGATACAGCATCCTGTGGATTTTGAGATATCATTGGAAAGGAGCACCTCTCCTGAAAACAGAGAACTTTCCAGAGTGCCAACCCATCTCATTTCATGTGCTGGTTTGTATAACTCAGTTGGTTTAACTGAGAGTGTTTGGGATGAAACCTGGAGATCATCAGAGAAGCTGGGCACCAGCTCAGGGACGTTTTCCCCTCTGCCTCTTGTTGAGAGTGGAGAGGATGAAGTCTTCCTAAAGGAAAACAAAGAACATCTTGAGAAGAAACCTGAACTGGAGAGAGACAAGGAAAGGTGAGCTCCCACAGTCATCCTGCTGTCTGTGTTGCCTTGTACACATTATAAGAGATCTTTATCCTGTGCTTGGCCATGAGAACTCAACATAATATCCTGGGTCCTTGTTATTATAGAATGGAAGAGAATTTATTACACACCAGATTCCTTCTAAGTCTCTAAGATATAAAAGTGATCTTGTTATAAAGCTGTGCATTAGGCATAAACTGGGGAGGCAGAGTTACAGAGAGGCTGTGAACACCATACTCATGTGGATGCATTTCTGACGTTTTTTATGTTTGACAGGTTTCAACTTTTCCAACATTAAGGTAACTAAAATACCCCACGGTTATCTTTAATAATATGAAAAGGTTTGGACTCTTGACATATCCTATAGTCACTATATCCTATCTTAGGCACTTCTGTGTGCAACACCAGTGCCTATATACAAGCTGCATACATGTGTGAACGCAGAGGTTTGGGTTTGGGTTGCCCCAGTTTTCTAGGTTTAGAAAGGGGTCAGGAGGTCAGAAGTAGACTTTCGAATTCAGTTGTTCTGTGGCATTCACATGAGAATCCCTTCTTACAAGTAGCATATGTTTTGATTTTGGGCCTGATAAATCATCTTAGCATGATATGGTACCTCCTGATCTTGCCATACATTTCTGACATCCATATCAGCTTAGAGCCTGGATAAATGGAAGACATAACTCATCTTTGTTCACTTCTTTTCATTGCTGTCTTGACCATACAGTGCTCCTTCTGGCAAAGTCATTTGTCGTGTACTCTCATTTCCAACTTGTACCATCTTTTCATCCATCAGTCCTCATTGCATCACATTTTATAGTTTATGTGGGAGAACATCTGTGTCAAGGCTGAAGAGTTTTTTGTTTGTTTGTTTGGTGTGAGGAAATACATTTTCCTCTGTAGTTAATTAACAAATCCACCTAGAGTGATGCTCCTTTAGGAAGGTTATCAGGACTCCTCCTCTCCACTTCTTCCTCCCCAACCCCCCTAACACATGAAATCTCTAGACGTCCCTCAAAAGCAGCCTTGATATGCGGCACATGGCTCAGTAGTTATAGTCCCACTGAAATATATACTTTTGCTATTGTACGTATTATTAATTTATTCTACCCTTCCCCTCTCCCTTCTTCCACAAATAGTTTTTGACTGTCTGTGATGTTCTTGACCCTGCTAAATACTGGACATAAAAGAATGTTCAAAATAGATAATAACTTGTGGTCATTTCCCTCATGGCGTTTACTGCTAAAGATAAACACTGACTACATAAACATGTTAATAATTATAGGATCACAAATTGTGGTAGGTTCTGGGAAGGAAAATAACAGAGACATACTAGAAAAAAATAAATTCGGTTGATGGCTTAGAGAAGGCCTTTCTGTAGAAATGATAAGTAGGCTGAGACTTGAGAAATGAATATGAGTTAATCAGGCAGAAAATGGGGAAGAAGAATATTCCAGGGAAGAAGGGAACAAAATGTGCAAAGGAGAGCTGCTGGATTGCCTAGCTATGTGCGCTTCCTAGAGTTGTGTGAAATGAAGTCTTTATGGAAAGTTAGAAGATTTGAAACTCCATAGTGTGGTTGGAGCATAAGGAGCTGTGGGGTTGGGAAATGAGCATGGAGAGGTAGGGAGGAGCTTCCCATTTTATTCCATGGGCAGTGAGAAGCCATTAAGAGACCCAGAATACTATTTGGTATGTGATAGACCTTTATAATTTAAAAACAGCAAAGACAACTGTATTGTTGATTGTGAATCCTCATAATAGATTTACGTGAGGTAGTTTTCTATTTTTATTCTTATTTATAGGAATTTGAGGCTTAGAGAGATTAAGTAAGGTTTTCTAAAGTGATATAGCTGGTAATTGGCACATCCAACATTCAGCCCCAGGTTTTTCTAACTCTTGAGCTTTGCTGTTATGGAGTTTAAAAAAATTTACTTAATTATCCTAATAATTCATTTTTAATATTTGAACACAGTGCTGCATACTAATTAATTGTTTATAGGTTTTCACTGTTTTGGTTAGCCTTTCAATAAACATGTTTGTTGGCTTTTAAAAAAATTTTTTTGTTTTTAAAGGTCATTCGCTGGCTGTCGAATTTTGGGTCTGAAAACTCTCTGCAGTGCTGCCTTGTTGTCGGCAGGGGGCGGCCCTTGGATTCTAATCTTCTCATCCTCTTGAGGGCAGTTGGTCTTGTTTAAATCAGAATGTATTAATAGACCGATGAAAGTTTAGTGTATTTTTACTCCATTAAGTTTACACAGTATATTTATCTGTGTTCTGTTAAAATTAAGGATGACAGTGGCTGTTAACAATTTGAATTTGTGGAGTTTAGTTGGCTAAAATGAGAGTTTAATATTTCATTCAAATATAGTCACATACTAGGAAATTAGTTTGAAACTACAGAAATTATTTAGACAGCACATGTATGCTAAGAGGTTCTTCAACCCGAATATGTTTCTGTGATAGCTTCCTTTTCAAATATATTAAGACATAACCCAAAGAACAAAATTGTTAGCTTTACGGAATATTATCTTTCTTATATGGTTATATGGTTGAAAGGGAAAAGTAAAAAGAATATTAACCTAATATTGAAATTCTTCATTCTTATTTTCTTTATAGGATTCTTGAGCAAGAGGAGCACTTTAGGGGAGGAGATGATGATGTCCTTGGGCCTGCGTGTACAGAGGACTCCACTGATGTGTACAGCTCCCAGTTTGAAACCATTTTGGACAACACTTCCTTATACTACAGTGCTGAGTCCTTGGAGACGTTATATTCAGAACCTGATAGCTATTTTAGCTTTGAAATGCCTCTCACTCCAATGATACAGCAGCGCATTAAAGAAGGCAGTCAGTTTCTGGAGAGGACAACAGTGGCAGGACAGCAAGATGTCCTGAGTGTCTCAGCAGATGGTGGAATAGTGATGGGTTATTCTAGTGGGATCACCAACGGGCTGAATGACACCAGTGACTCCATCTACACGAAAGGCACACCAGAGATTGCTTTCTGGGGAAGGTACTAATTCTATCCTCATTAATTTCATGCGGTGATTTTTGTATCACTTTCTCCTTGGGAAATATAAGAGTGGAATATATCTGAGGAGCATTTGGCCAGTTTCTGTGGATATAAGTGAATGCTGTGAGTAGAAAGTAATTTGGGTTTTAGGGACAGGCAGAGTGCGCTTTAGCAGTTTACCAAATTGGCAAGCTGTGGTTATTGTATATGGTGGTATTTCCTGGATTACAATATATAAATTGCATCCCGAGCAAATATTTGTGGGTGATGAGTAGGTGTTAGCTGCCATGGTGTACCTTTGGTAGCAGTGGTATGGTGCTATGAAAAGAACACTGAGAGGGGCGCCTGGGTGGCGCAGTCGGTTGAGCGTCCGACTTCAGCCAGGTCATGATCTCGCGGTCCGTGAGTTCGAGCCCCGCGTCGGGCTCTGGGCTGATGGCCTGGAGCCTGTTTCCGATTCTGTGTCTCCCTCTCTCTCTGCCCCTCCCCCGTTCATGCTCTGTCTCTCTCTGTCCCAAAAATAAATAAACGTTGAAAAAAAAAAAAAGAAAGAAAAAGAAAAGAACACTGAGAGATGTTGGCTTTCATATTGGCACTGATATTGGTTGTTGGCTTGGAGCAGGTTGCTTGACTAGGCCAGAAGTTCCTTAACTGCAAATTGAGGGTGTTGGATTAGATGGTCACCCAAGTATCTTATAGGCCTTTGCTCTGTGATGTCCTGTTCTGTTGAGCAGTCTTCTATTCCTGAGATGGGAAATATCCGATTATATGGATGCTTGATAGAGCTGATACCTTGGTTAAGGCTATAAATATTTATTTTCTCTCTCTGCTTTAGGATTTAAGTCTACTTGGGAGGTAAGACGACAAATTATATAGGCTACATGTGCCCTACCTGTCATTTAGTTATTCCTTGTCTTGCTCATTATCTTTGGGTCATTCACCTGTTTTTTAGCATCTTTATCAGTGGGTAGAGAATGCTAAACTTCTTAATGATTTTATGAATTCAGTTTTGATATAATTTTCCTGAATTAAAGTGTGTGTGTGTGTGTGTGTGTGTGTGTGTGTGTGTGTGTGTGTGTTGGGCAAAGTCAAGGGAAGATTTAAGGGGATAAACTATTTTAAAGCTGTATGAAATAGTGTCAGCACTTTTTTTTAAAAGTCAGTATTTATTATACAGGTTTCCAATGAACCTCTCTTTGTGAGCATCTTATGTTGAGTGTTTTCTATAACCAGTTTATAGGTTTATAATTCTTGCATGAACACATTCAAGACTGACATTTATAAATTGTAGCTATGCATTTCCATGTGAAATGGAACATCCAAATGGATGTTGATTGCTTTCTTGGGTCACTAGTGATATAATGAAACAACACTAGTCTCAAAAGCAGAAGACCTTAGTCTGAATTACTTGGGCAAGCCACTTATTTTCTCTGATACTCACTTTATTTATTGGCAAAATTAGGTTAATGGTATCCAGCATGCTATGTAGCTGTGAGATTTAAAGAGTTAATATAGATTAAAGCAACTAGCACAGTGTATGGTACAAAGTAGGAGCTTGAGTAAAGGTGTGAGTCAGAATTGGTTGGCGAGTCGACATTTAGACTTTCTCTATTTCCGGGGCTAGGGGGTGGGAGGGGGTGTCCCTGAGGGTAAGGTGTTTCTGAGGACCATGGTCCTCCCCTTGGGGTGGGAGGAGGGCCCTTTTGTTTCACCGTCATCTCTGATAGCTGTAAGTTGAGATAAAATGCAATAGTATAGGCATGCAGATAATTTTATTAGAACTTCAGTCCAGCTTTCTGGGGTGAGTTGAAGTTGTTTATATTACAGACCCAAAAAATAGATGGGGGAGCTGAGGTATTTTGGGCTGAGAGGCTTTGCTGCAGAAGCTTCAGGGAGAGTAAGTAAATAAAAAGAGATGAACATCAGAAAGTCAGATCAGGAAGGAATTAGGTGAAATGTTTATCAAATGTATGGTTTGCTTATTTACAATAGGAAGTAGTCATCACTGGGGCCGGTGTGGGTGCTAGTCATTATTAGTAGGGCAGAGTTAGATAGTTAAGAAAGAGTATTTGGCAAGTTATAGTATATTTTAGCATCTCAGATTTAGACAGCAGTACACTTTAGGCAATCTCAAGATAAAGCTTCATTACCTGCATTGTCAAACCTTGAGCTCTTGGCCAGTAGTAAGACAAACTGAGAAACAGACTCTAACTATGGAGAACAATCTGATGGTTACCAGAATGGAGGTGGGTGGGGGGATCAATGAGCTAGGCGGTGAGGATTAAGGAGTGCACTTGTGATGAGCACTCGGTGTTGTATGGAAGAGTTAAATTCCTAAATTGTACACCTGACACTAACACTGTGCAACTAACTGGAATTTTAAAAAAAAGAGTGAATTCTAATATGAATGAGAAGCATCTTAGGGATGTGTCAGCCACGCTTCTTTCAGCTCTGATACTCTTCCATGCGATTCCTGACTAGTGGTCATTCTTCCCTTCCTTTAACACTTCTGGTAACTTGAACAGACCTATTTGTGTTCTTCGAGTTGGCATAATATGTGGTTACAGGTGAAGAAGGTTTTGTTTTATGATTTATGTGTCCATTCAGGGTTAAAAATGTAGGGCGGGCTCAATGATCTAAGAAGTTTTATTTATTTTTTCCTAAAAAATTTTATTTTTTTATTTTATTTTTTTAATTTTTTTTTTCAACGTTTTTAATTTATTTTTGGGACAGAGAGAGACAGAGCATGCACGGGGGAGGGGCAGAGAGAGAGGGAGACACAGAATCGGAAACAGGCTCCAGGCTCTGAGCCATCAGCCCAGAGCCTGACGCGGGGCTCGAATTCACGGACTGCGAGATCGTGACCTGGCTGAAGTCGGACACTTTACCAACTGCGCCACCCAGGCGCCCCATATTTTTTCCTAAAAAATTTTAAAGAAATTGGAATAACTTTTATGCTTTTCTTTACCCCTCTGACTTTTTGGTGCTTTTAAGTTGCAGCACCAGAAAAATTGTAGGTTGAAGAATTATGACATTTTTTTTTAGCTTGAAGGGGGCCTTAGATAGTCTTGTTTTACAGTAAAGAATCTGAGTCCCAGTTTGGTGGGTTGGATTTACCTGTGAGAGATCCTTTACCAGAGTTCAAATTGTCTGACTCCTAGATTAGATACATTTGCTCTTCTAGGCAGCCTGGTCTCATACCTTTATTCTTTTTCTAAATCTAATTTCTCTAATGCCATATGTCTATGGAACCAGAAGTGTGAGTTGGTAATTGTAGAATTTATTGTTGTTGTTGGTGTGTGTGTTCAATTTGAGAAAAAAAATTTACCAAATTGTTAACAAACATGTCTCCACAAATTTTTAAAGTAATCAATGAGCAGGCTTTTAAACATTTCCTTTACATTAAAACATTCTTCTGCAGAGGTAAGGAAGTAGACTATGGAGCCTGTTAAGGAAATCCAGACTTGAATGCTGACTGCCCAATAGTCAGCCTGATTGACTTCCCTACTTCCCTCAACAACGTGCTCAGGGCCAAAGTGTTAGGATCAAGAGAAAAAACATTTTCCAATTTTATTAATAAATGTGACATTTGTATAAGGAAAGTGATAAATCAAACAAGTGTACATGCCTAGTATTCTGTCTCTATTCACTGGCCTCTCCTGTTCCCTTGGCAGTGGACCTGGGGGGGTGGGGTCTGACTATATTGAATAAAGTGAACTTTCAAGAGGGCACAAAGAAAAGGGGATGATACATGACTTATGCTATGACTAATGACTGATGATGATATGACTGTCTCCATGATAATGCTTCTTTGATTCTAACTAGACCTGAACCAAGAAATTAAGCCCATCTCTGTTGAGGTATTGATTTTAATGTATAAAATATTAACTGTCAGCCAGTAGAAAAGATTATAATATTACTTAGGTTGTCTCTAAGCACAATTCTGTATCATAGGCATCCTATAGTTTTTATTTAGTAAACACATGGTATGTAATTCTCATAATAAGCTAGGAGAAAGGAGCAATTAATGTTCTCATTTTCTAGATGAGGAAACTGAGGCATAGCGCATTTGAGTAACTTACTCAAAGTAACACGGATGGTAGGTTGCATGCCCAGGGTTTGAACCCAGGCAGTCAGGCTCCAGAGCCCATTTATTTTTGGTTTCAAAACAAAAATATATTTGGCATTGCCTAGGTATATTTTAAAATCCTTTTCTACTTCAGTATGTGATTTACTTTGTCATTAAAGATTATTTCAGGGGTGCCTGAGTGTCTGACTCTTTCTTGATTTTGGCTCAGATCATGATCTCACAGTCATGAGATCGAACCCTGTGTTGGGCTCTTTTGGGTGTGGAGCCTGTGCACCCAGCATGGGTGTGTTCACTCTCTCTAAAAAAAGAAAAAAAAAGTGATTTCAGTGGCAGTATTTGACAGTGATTTCATTTGAATGCAAGATAACACTATTCTCTTTTGTGTTGCTTCTTTAAAGAAAGGTGCAAGTGGTTGGGAAGGTTAATGAGGATGTTGTATCACTTCAGCAAAACTTAGTTCTCTCTCTCAGCAGTGCCTTCCAATTTGGATTTAGCCATGCATTGGTGGTCAGGGGTGGGGGTTGTTCTTCCCTGTTACTCTCTCCACTTAAATCAAAGAAGAAAACATTTCAAATCTGTAGTATTCTAGTATCAAGTTGGAAAGGGCATTTTTAAAGAGTACATGTGCTCACTATTTGTCTTTTGAAGGATTATATACCTTTTTGATATCAAATACATCATTCTTTATAAGGTGAAAAAAACCTCTTAAGACCTTGGAATAAATCTGGACAGGAATAGTTAAATACTCTCAGGTGCTCTGAAGTGCTCTGGACACTGAATGTTGGTGAGGAAGCCGCATGTCGGTCAGGAAATAACTCACCCTGTGATTGTAACACAATATTTTAATGAAGGAGCAAAGAGGAGCATCCCCTTCCTTTGTGGTCCGCTACATAGCACTCAGGCTGATGGGGTCAGCAGTGCTGTGTGAAGTCCAGTCACATGGCTCCAGAATTAGAAAGGATAATTAGAGACTTACAGTTGTACATGTTCCAATGGGTTCCTTTGTGTCTGGGTGCTTCTCCCTTGCTGGCTTATCATCTGATGATTGCAACTCCAATCAGTAAGTTGTGACCTGAAGACTATAAGGCACAAATGTTGTCACTGTGACCATTCACAGAGCTAAATATTGTCCATTTCTATTGAGCTTGGGTTTGGACAGATAGGAAAAGAGAGATACCAAATATAGTAACATGGCAGGATCCTCTCTTTTGGTTCTCTGAAACATGTAAAACTGCATTTTAAAATTAACTGTTTAGCATAATAGATATATTTTATGTCTCAGCCTCCTGGCTTTTCTTTCAGATACCGCTCAGGATATGGAGGAGTACAGCAGAAGAGGTGAATTACATCAGTGTGCAACTGATATGCCTGAGGAGAGTGCTTCAGTCAGTCTTGGGTCCACTCCAAATTTGATAGTTTTGGTTTTTTTGCCTTCCTTTTTTGTTTGTTTGTTTGTTTGTTTTCCCTCTTTTCAAATGGAATGCTGGTGTTTAAAAGTATCCCTTTTCTTCAGTTTTTCTCTTTCTTTAGTGTTTGTCTAGGAAAAAGCACGTGAAGTGTGATTTCAAAAATGTTTTTGACATTTCAGTTTAAAACCTGCAGGCATTTTAGTTTATAAGTATCAAAATAAGTATGAAAATAATGTGGTATTAGTTAAGCTTCTGAGTGAGGAAAAGATTTTGATCCTGTGAAATTGTCTTTAGAGATCTGGCTGACCAGTGAGTTTCCGATTTTTCTTGTATCATTAGGAGCAGGAAGCTCCGCAGTCTCATAGGTTTAATATTGGGTAGCTCTTGCTGTAGTAATCTCTTTAGTCCTTTTCTTTTGGGTTTGAAGACGAGTTTTTCAGAAAATGGGTTCTTATTTTTTTTTCTTTCCAGCTTCTCTTCCAAGCACTTATAATGGATTTTGTTTTTTTTATTTACCACAAAGGGATCCTTGCTCAGTGATGAGTGATGGGGGCTCTGCTAGGTTTCAGAGCCAGTCCTATCTGGGTTTGAATCCTGTCTCAGTTACTTACTAGGTGTGTGATATTGAGTAATTACAGAAAATCTGAGAACATTTCCACGTATAAAATGCAATGTATAATACCTATCTGGTAAAGGAAGGGGAAGCAAATGAGATTAGTCAGGTAGCAGAAATCAAGAAAGGAAAATCAAGTAGCTTAACAATGCCTGGTGTACATCATAGGAGATAAATAAATCAAAATTTATGTCATCATGCTACTGTGCCATGAGCTCAAGTCCTGTATCAGTCTCTGAGCTGCCAGCACTGTCCTCTCAGCTCTAACTATCTGGCACACCTATTGCTGGACTTCCTGAAATACCATTTTCTTTTCATAAAGTACAACACTCTGTGGTAGGGTGGCATAAATATGGGGATTTGGGATCAGAAGACAAGCAGGTCGTGTCATCCTCTTTACTGGCTGCCTGATCTTGTTTTACTCCAGACAGCCTGTGATTCCATTGGTGAGGTGGAAATAACCTTACCACTCATTTTATAGCTTTGTTGTAAGAATTTGCTAAGTTCTAGTTTGTGGATATTTGTTTTAAACCTATTGTGAGTTTTGTAGTAGTCTGAATAATAATCTAAGGGATGTAAGAAAATACACAAGAAAAACCTGGTAAAGAAAACCAGATGCAAGGATTTAGCAAATGTTTGAATATAGGACATGCAGGCTGAGTCAAAATCATTGTGAGGCTTCAAGCGTGGATGATTTACTGAATCTAGAAGTAATAGGAATTGGGGAGATCGGTGGGGTTTGTAGGAGAGTAGCTAGTAGTGAGGTCAGTTTAAACAGGTTAAATTTCAGGAGAGAAATGGTGCTTTATGTAGAAGTGCTGTTGGGAGTGTGAGATTGAAGGCTGGCTGCAGGACTTTGGAGTTACCATTTGGATGTGAGGCTTGCAGCCGTGGGCATGAGCGAACTCTTGGATGATGAGGGGTGTGCTGAGGCCAGCTGCAGAGATGCACACACAGGAGCACTTGGGTGCTGCTTGTGCATCTTTTTGATTCTGTATTTGTAGGAAATGCCCTCCAAGGTGAGTTTCCTGGGCACTCTTCTGTACTTGCTTCGTTTCTCCAGCAGTGCCTTGATTATCAGGGAGAAGCTCAGTGCTCCAGTCGTCTGATGGATGTTCTTTTAATTTCTCTCAGACAGTCCTGGCCCTGGCTGGCCTTGGTGATTTGGGGCTCTGTTTGTTGAGTGCCTTCTATATAAATTGGTGATGACTTCAGGAAATGGTCCTGGATTTGAAATAGGGTTTCCTAGAAACATTCTAATTCTCTAGTTCACAACTTAAAAGTAATGCCCTGGATAATGATGGATATTAGTATGAAGAGTGCTGTGGGATGCTTGCTGAAGTGGATGATCTTTTATCAAAGACCATATTAAAACACTTTGTTTTTATTTATTTTTTAAAATTTGTTTTAGAGAGAGAGTGGGAGAGCAGAGGAAAAGGGCAGAGGGAAAGAGAGCATCTTAAGCAGGGTCCACACTCAGCATGGAGCCTGATGTAGGACTCGATCTCATGACCCTGGGATCATGACCTGAGCCGAAATCAAGAGTTGGATGCTCAGCCAACTGAGCTGCCCAGGTGCCCCAAGACTTTAAATGACATTGGACGTATATATTATTACAAGGGTAATCATGGGTCTAAATAAAAATCTGATTGGCAGTTACTGTTTTAACTGGTTGAGATGATATAGCCATTTTTTTATTCATATATCAGTGCAATTTTTATCTTTTAAAGGAAGCAACAGCATTTCCTTTTAGCAGAGGTCATTTAACACAAGATTTGCAATACTGGATGAGAAATATTATCCATTGATTTGTTGTTTGGGGAAGCAAAAAGAGAAAGTTATATGAAGGTATTTTACATAGGAGTACCAATTTATCAGAACTCCAGATGGGTACATTTCCAGTGCCTTAATCTTTTTTTCTTTTTCTACTGTGGATCTCATAAGCTTTCTATCAACTGATGTACAGAATCTATATTAAATTGACTCAAGCTCCTAACAGAGCCTTAATATTCAGTATCATGGCCATGGTAAGTTCAATATAATCTTTCTCATGCATGCTAATGAAGATTAATATCAAACTATATCTAAACCAATGTTAGGTCAATAATTTGACTTCATAATCCCCACACCCCATATGGTATTTCATATGCCTGCGCCTAAACCTCCATCTGTAGTGTTCTACTGATCTCTCCATTAAGAATTATTAAAGGAAAGCCTTATAAGTCACACACTGAACTTCACACACTGAACTACTGAGATTCTTAATCTTTCTACTTACAACCTTGCTTCGCAGTGGTGTTGAGCTGGGAGCCTGTTAGAATTGCAGAATCTCAGGCCCCATCTGTGACCTACTAATTTAGGATCTGCATTTTAAGATGTCCAGGTGGTTTACATAAACTGACATTTGACAGGCACTGGTCTGGAACAGTGGTCCATGGACCAAGCTAAAGTAGGAAAGCTCTAGAATAGGATTCTCTGACCTGACCGCACATTAGAGTTACATAGGGAGCTTTTTTTTTTTTTAATTTTTTTTAACGTTTTTTATTTATTTTTGAGACAGAGCATGAATGGGGGAGGGGCAGAGAGAGAGGGAGACACAGAATCGGAAGCAGGCTCCAGGCTCTGAGCCATCAGCCCAGAGCCCGACGTGGGGCTCGAACTCATGGACCACGAGATTGTGACCTGAGCTGAAGTCGGACGCTCAACCGACTGAGCCAACCAGGCGCCCCCATAGGGAGCTTTTTAAAATTCCAATTTCCCATGCTTCACCAACAGAGATTCTGATTCTGTTGGTGGAGGGTGACATCTGGACAGTGATAGCTTTAAAGTTTATTTGTTTTGAGAGAGAGAGAGAGAGAGAGAGAGAGAGAGAGAGAGAGAATGAGAATCCCAAACAGGCTCCACACCATTAGCTCAGAGCCTGATGTTGAACTCATGTCCTGAGCCAAAACCAAGAGTCTGACGCTTAACTGATGGAGGCACCCAGGTGCCCCAACCTGGGAATCTTTTAAAGCTATCACTGTTTGGGGTGCCTGGGTGGCTCAGTTGGACTTTGGCTCAGGTCATGATCTCACAGTTTGTGGGTTCGAGCCCCACGTTGGGCTCTGTGCTGACAGCTCAGATTCTGTGTCTCCCTGTCTCTCTGCCCCTCCCCTGCTCATGCTCTCTCAAAAATAAATAAAACGTTAAAAAAAATATGAAAACAATTGAAAAAATATGAAAACAAAACAGGGTGATCCTGATGTTCAGCTTGGACTGTCAACCTCTCCTTTTGGAGTTTCTTAGAAATGTGTAACGCAGACCTCACCCCTGATGTATTCAATCAAAATGTGTATTTTAACTATTTTAACAAATTCTGAGGTCATTCATGAGTACTTTAAAGTTTGAGAAACACTGGAAACTGTTTAAAGGCAGAATATAAAGCTAAGTAAGATAGTCCCTATTCTCAGGTGAGCAGGGTTACTGTGCTAGTGGCAGGGATGAGTCTAACAGAGGTTTGTAACAGTGAATGGTCCTGGCTGTGAACCTTGTAATGATTTCTTACTTCATCTTTGGTGTAGTGATCATGGGGTGCCCATCCTTACTCTAGAAATATAATTGGGGTGGATCCATTTTCCTGCTAGGAAACGGTATGGTTTCTTATAAACAGTGTGGGTTCTTAAGTCAGATTGCCTTGGTTCAAATTTTGGTAAATTATTTCCCTAAACCTCAACTTTCTTACCTGGGAAAAGAGATAATAATTTACTTCCACTTGATGGAGTACTCAAAATATGTTGTCCGTTATTATCAGTAATAACACTGCTTGAGTTATTTTCTTTAAAATTTTTTAATGTTTTTTTATTTATTTTTGAGAGAGAGAGAAAGTGAGAGAGAGAGAGAGAGAGAGAGAGAGAGAGAGAGAGCGCGAGCATGAGTGGGGAAGGGGCACAGAAAGAGGAAGACAGAATCCAAAGCAGGCTCCAGGCTCTGAGCTGTCAGCACAGAGCCTGACGTGGGGCTTGAACTCAAAGACTGTGAGATCATGACCTGAGCTGAAGTCGGACGCTTAACCAACTGAGCCACCCAGGTGCCCCGAGCTATTTTCTTTAAAACTTTTTCAAAGTCACCTGATATGAAAGAGCTCTGGTCAGGTCGATTTAGGATGTTGTATATCTGTAATAGTAATTCTAAGAGCCTTAGATTACTTGAAGGTGAGGATTTTTAGTGACAGTTTATTTCACTGTGTTTATCTATTTAGCAGCTCCACTGCAACACAAAGAACATGACATTTTCTAGTTAAGAGTAGTAATATAAAATTTTAGTACAGAGAAAATAAGAGGTATTGAATGTTGCAAAGCAAAACCATAAAAGTTCCCTTAACAATAGTTTTAGGATTCATCCTGTAATGTACTTAGCTAGGTATGGACAGTGATCTTCTTGAGTCTTTAGTCTTGACACTCAGTGTTACAGGGTCCAGCACATATTAGAGACTAGGTTTTTGTTTAGTGAAGAACTTAATTAGCAGCTCCTCTATACTAGGTACTTGGTGTCCGCCAGAGAAGAGGCGGACAACTTCACAAGTATTTTTACTACAAGGCCTAGAGAGCCAGACAGTAAGGGTCTGAGGCTGAGGCTACTTCCAGGAAGTGTTGTAGAGGCCCTCCTGGAAGTGTTGCTTGTGTGTGTGTGTGTGTGTGTGTGTGTGTGTGTGTGTGTGTTTTAATGCTTATTTATTTTTGAGAGAGAGAGAGAGACAGTGAGAGAGAGAGAGAGAGAGAGGGAGACAGTGTACTAGTGGGAGCGGGGCAGAGAGAGAGAGAGAGAGAGAGAGAGAGAGATACAGAATCAGGAGCAGGCTCCAGGCTCTGAGCTGTCACCACACAGCCCCACATGCAGCTCAAACCCACTAACCGTGAGATCATGACCTGAGCCGAAGTCGGATGCTTAACTGACTAAGCCACCCAAGCGTCTCTGTGGTGGGTTTTGAAGGCAGAGGTGGATGTGTGTAAATGATTGTTGGTGGGGAGTGTGCAGGGTGATTGTCCAGACAGAGCCAAAATGAGGCAGAATTAGTAACAGCTGCTTGAATTTGGGGACTTGAGAGTTGGGAGCTGAGGGGACTGTGAACCTCTTTGCCTCTTATGTTAATCTTTCAGACTGAACAGGTGCCACTGTGCTCAAAGGCAGGCATTATGCAGTTGACATTTTACAACTTCTGAAACATTTTAGGCATCCCAAGGGTATGGAAAATAATAAACACTTGTGATCTCACCAGCCAATTTAAGAAAGAAACATTGCAAATGAATTGCCAACTTGGTGAATGCCTCCCTGTTTGCATTCCTCTTTTTCTCTTCCTTAGGGTAACCATGGCCTGTGGGTGTCTGTCATTCCTATACAAGTGTGCATCTGTAGACACTAGATAGTATCTTTTCATGTTTTTAGACTTTATATAAATGTTACCTTCTTCTTTCCTGTTGTAACTCACTTTTTTGCTCAACATTTCAAATTCATTATTACTGATTCATAAAGTCCTACTTTATTAATTTGCTGTATAGTATTCATTACATGGATGTATACTGTAATTTATTTTTCCATTTTCCTATTTATGAACACTTTGGCTGCCTTGTATTTTTGTTATCTCAAATGGCCTGATAGTGAACATTTTAATTTGTTGTTTCTTGTGCACTTATGGGAGAGTTTCTCTAGGCTAAGTATATATTTAGGAACAAAATTGCTGTACAGTAAGTTGTAATCATTTTCTGGGTGAATCAAGGCATTCTTGAAAGGGCGTATTACATTTTCTTTGAGAGGATATAGTTTTATCTACTTCTGTTTATAAAGTAATTTTTACTTATCCTACCTCCTGGATCCTTGTAATTCCAATATCCTAACAAAAACAGCTGTTGTCCAAAGAAAAAGCATGGGAAACAGAATGAAGTTTCCTGTCCCTTTAGGGGCACTGAATGTGGACTCTGTTATCCATTAGTTGGGTCTGCTGACTGGCCTTTCTATGGGACTCCTATAGTTCCCGGTTTCTGAGATGCATCTGCAGGCAGTTGCTGTTGTGTCTGACAGCTGTGAGTGTTGCCTGTCCACCTCTGGTTGTCTGAAGCGGAACTTGAACAACAGGGAAAATGAATACTTTAATTTCAACGATAGCGGAAAAGCAGAAACAAAAGTAGAAATGAAAATAGGAAAACACAGATCACAAGATTAAGTGTGAATTTTATAAAATCTAAATGGATTAGGTTTTTTTTCCCTCTTTCAGTCATTCTTTAGTGTGTGCTGCCAGAACTTAGAGTCTTCAAAAACAGTACTTCAAAAACCTTAGTGTTATTATGGAAGAAAAATGCTGAAATTACTTTCTTCTTTTTTTCTTTTTTGAAATGATGTTGGACAAACCTCTTTCTCCCAAAAGAGCAAACACTCCAAATTAACTAAGACAATTTTCCTTTCTTCCTATTGTCAGCTTGCCGTCTGGCTTCTGAAGAGTTAAATTGGAGGTTTGTGAGGTCATGTGTGACTTCACTGGGTCTGGACTTTTGAAGCAGATCTCTTGGAGGGAAGCTGCCTGTTGAGGCTAAGTGGAGGGGGCGGGGGGAGTTCTCCTGTAACTTCTTTCAAGTTCTTATCCCTCAGCCCCTGAGGGACATAGTAGCATTCTGGGAGAATGTCACTGCAGAGTCAGCGTGTAGCAGTTTGTACTTACAACCGGAGCAGCTATAGAAGTACATTAAAAGAGCCCTTGCTGAAGATGAAGGTTTGTTGAACAGATGGAACGGGAGAATGTTCTTTGTATTCCTCACAAAATTATGGGCAGACTGTTTGCTGACGGAGGTAACTGGAATTCAGTTTATTTTCTTTGTCCTGGTCAGTACTGGATTATGTATAATTGTAGTTACAGAAAATTGCTTGGATTTTAAACTGTTTGATTTAAACTGGAAAGCATGGTAAGAAAGTCTTAGAAACTTAGGAAAATGATAATTCATATACATTGTTTTCTAAACGAGGCTGACAGAAATGAAGAGGGTATATTTGTTACAGGGTCTGTAATGTTTGGGCATGTTGCAATTTTTTCATTTAAGTTGTGTTGCTCTTTTGAGGTGGTTAGACATAGTTTGGTGCTCCTGGACTGTAGTGTGCTAATTTCAGCTATTTTTTATGAAACTGCATCCAGACATTGGAAGGTTCCCAGTTTGAACTTGGTCATTTAGTGGGGTCCGTCTGACAACTGTGCAAGGCTGTCATTCTCATTTCGGTGTACATCTGCTCTAAGGGAAAGTTGGCTGTGCTGTTAGTATAGAAACATGATTCGTCTTAGAATTTAGTATTAGGTTTGAAACTTCAAAGGTTAGCTAGTTATCTAAAGAAAAAAAGGCATAGGGAGTATCTTTTTCTGGAACTGAGGGAATTTTAGCTTCTTAGTTTATCTCTGGGAAGGCCTCTTTTTTTTTCATACTCAATAGGCACAGACAAGTGCAAGACATAAATAAAGTCAGCAGTGGTAAAGAAGGGAGCTTGAGCCCAGTGTGTTGGTATTTTGTCCCTTCTTGAGATGCTTGAGGTCAAAGGGCTCATGAACACCCAAGAGCCTGTGAGGACCCTAGTATTTGAATGTACAGGACATTCAGCTGATTATAACAGATGTGTTGGTGGGTATGTATGGGGTATATTGAAATTTCTTGCCTTGATTACAGAGTTTAAGTCCATAATTTTAAATTTATATTTCCAGTATTTTATAAGTCATTTATCTTACATAGCCCATTAGTATAAAAAAATGCCTTTTTCTAATTGGATATTTTGTTCTGTAGCTTTAATAATAAAGGACAAAAGAGAATAGTTGAAAAAAAAGATGTGAAACATATTTTGTGAGAGGCACAGTGCCTGGACTTGGGAATTACAGGTTCACTGATTGAGTTTTAGCTCTCTTTCTTACAGTTTGGCCTCTAGTAAGTTACTTAACCACTCTTCAGTCTCCGTTTCTTCGTATATGATCTAGACATGGTGATAGCACCTCTCCTGAGAGGTGGTGGTTGTGAAGATTGACTGATGTGCAGTGCATGGGATGCACTTCGCAGAATTTCTCCTGTGGTAATAAAAGCTCAGTAAATATTAATAAACTTAGGCTATCGTTATTTTTAACTTGTTCTTCCTTACATCAGGCACATGAGAGGACTTAGACCTTAGAGAATGGTGATAATGAATGTGGAGTTATGGGTATATATGCTCACACTGTAAGTGTGGCAGGGTTCCAGGTAGTGCTGTGTTCCCCATGGCGCCATGGCAGTCAGCCCCCCGCTGCCCCATCAGTCATCTCTCAAATGGAGCCTTGGGTGTCAAGAAGGGCTGAGGGAGAAAAATGGGTAGATTAATGCAAATCCAACAACACTTTGTGAAAACTTCTTTATACTCACGTCCTACTGATTGTGTCTCAGTTCCATCATCTCTGAATATGGAGCTCAGCAGTGCCCACATGGGGACCTCACAGGAGGAAGTGACCCACATTGGGAGTACAGCTGAAATTATTGTCAAAATCAGACCATTCCTTTCTGTGTTCTTTCCATAGGTGCAGTTGTCTTTTGCCATGCAGTGGTGGCTCTCCTTATAGGGTTTATCTTTATTTCCAGCTTGGCTATTTCTATCTTTATGCCCCAGGTGTTAGTAGCTGTGCAGCTCTTTGAAGCTGCTTAATTTCTGTTTCCTGAACTATAACTTGTGGATAATATCATTTCTTCCATGGTATTGAGATTAAATAAGATAAAATGCTTAGCACAAAGTACTAAGTACTAACAGATATTTTGCTTATCCAAAAATTGCTCTATTCTTATATTACTGTGAAGGGAAAATTCATAAAATTTGTACATGAGTCTCTTTCCCTTATTTTGCTTTTTAAAGGTCTCATGTCTAGATCAGTGTTTCCAAAGCTTTGGTTTAAAATGATTTTCTTGTGTGTTATTAGTTAACTTAATCTAGTGTAAGTTTTTCTGTTTGCCTCCATGACTTTCCAGTGCAGTCATTATAGATTTTAAATTTAATTTTGAACTAGTTTTTAAAAATATGAAAGGAATATGTACCAATGGTAAAAATTGAAATTGAAGTTCTCTTTGTTCCCACTCTGTTCCCACTTCTCAGAACCTCCTGATGGTTTCTAGTGTATTCTTTAAGTCATGGTCTGTGCCACTCTTGGGGAGCATATTTTAAACTGCTTTACTGGTGCAAAAGTGCAAATGTGGAATGGAAGGTTGTGTCAGATTTGCCAGCTCCCTCTGCAGCTTATTTCCTCCCTCCAGTTCTGCAGCACAATGTTTGGAATGTTTGGGAGCTCCCTTGTAGGGAACCTGCCTGCACAGCTGGGTTGTGTCACCAAGAGCCCAATGAACTTGGCAGGTCCTGCTCTAGCCACACTAGTGTCATTCATGTGATCAGGCTAGAGTTCATGAAGGATAGTGAGGCATTGGGGTTTTCTCAGATGCCTGGGTCTGAACCTACTGTGAAAATGTTCAATCCTGGAATTCTGGGGAGGCAGAGCCTGTTTGGGGTTCCAGCAAGGATTTTAGTCATTGTTTAGCTGGCTAGAGGGTGTGGTTCAGTCAGCCCTTTGAGCTACTGTTGTGCTTGGCTTTTTGTCATTAATAACATTGGGTGGAGGTAGTGTACAAGTAGATGCACTGAATGTGGAGTTGGAAGATATGTGCTCAACTCCCAGCCTTGCTGCTTACCAGCTGTGAGCTGGGGCAAGGTTTCTTTGGTTTTCTGTTTCTTTACTTGGAAAATGAGACTATGGTGAGGGTCAGATACAACAATGTATATGAAAGTTCTAGATAAACTGCAAAGTGCTCTGTGGATTTTTAAATTTGTTTTTCTTAATCGATTATTGAAAGGACTGGCTTATTCCTCTTAATTGGCTTGGGTATGTTGAACTATCTGTATTTTGGAGAAGGAGAAATGGTTGTCTCGTATTTGGTGTCATTGGACTTGATCCCACCTCTTTGTGAATGTGGCTTATCCCATCTGCTGTTGAATGCTCCATAAACCTACATTCAGAAAGGGGGAGGGCAATATAAATTCTGTGCTCAGAATGTTCTCAAGTAAGCCACTCCCTTGTGTTGATTCAGCTGGTCCTTTATTAAGACCCTACTTTTTAGCAGAGGAAGCACTGAGAACTGAGGCCTGAGTATCTCTGTTGGCCCAACTCTGCTAGTAATTGTGAGACCTGGGAAGGAAGGGTCCTTCTTCTCTTGTTCTCTCAGTTTTCTCATCTGTGAAACAAAGGCAGTTGGACAGAAAACTTTATTGTATGTGGGATGGAGATGGTGACTAGATACCTTCCTTTTTCTGTCTTTTCTCTACCTTAGTATATCCACCATTTTTGCCAATTCTTGCTTTCTCTTTTAAACAACTTAGGACAGTTATCTTCAGAAAGATAAGACAAGTAAGTAATGAGGCTAAACACCAACTTGAGGGATGCTGTGCTGACATGTGAGACCTAAATATAATGAGAGCCCTTTAAGGATGACAGAGTGGTTAGGAGTGAGTATTGTATTGTCCTGCCTGTGACCCATTGACCTTGACATGCTCTGTTTTATAGACATCTAGAACTAGTCATCTTTGATCAGGGCTTCCACGTCTCAGATCTGTTGTTATGGGAGCTATGAGTACCTGAAGGGAGAGAAAGAAAAAGAATAGGTGATGGTAGCTGGTAACTGTTTGATGGTAGCTGAAATAGAGATGCCACCATGAGAAGAAATGGAAAATGAATATTGTTTGAGCTGGAGGCAATAATCCCTTCAGGGCAGAGGAGGGGCCTTTTGCCAGGCTGTATGTGAGATACTTGCATTGCTGTGGCTTGGTTCTCAGTATTGTTCATCCAACTTGGTTTCTTAAGTTCTTTATCTAAATCTTGTTGACTAGAGGTACACATTCATCATGTGTGGACATTTTAGTCTTGCTTTCCCAGGACGAGAGTACATTTCTAGGTGATGGAATGATAGGGAAACATTTGTATTTCTTCAGTGTTTCCCTGCTAAGATAAAAAACAAAACAAAACACAGTTAAAAACTATCTCTGCAGAGCACAAATCATAAGGCTTAGGATGGGCCCAAGTAGCATGAGATAGTCATTATGTAGATAGTAACTTTTGTATTTAGTGAGTTCTTTGGTCAGCTGAGCCAGCTGTCAGAGGCCCATGCAAAGTGTCCTTATTTAAACAATTCAGCTAAAGAATTCCAAGACTCATGACTTAGAAAGGCAATGGTTGGTGAGTGGAACACAGATTTCTTATGTGATTGGCTGAGTAGCCCAAGTGTAGGACCATGTGTTCTAGGAATTATTTCTGTTGTAGACCCTTCCAGTTGCAAGACAAGTAGAGAGATTCTGTTGATCAACATTTCACACTTCTTGCTAGTTCCCAGGTGGGAATCTCATATATTTACCTTGCATATACTTTGTGCCAAGCAAATCAATGCCTATCTAAAATGTCAACTGTATAAGGGTTGCTTCAGGACTCGAGGTGGGGATATGGCCAACAGTTTTAGAAGGTAATGAAGACTAAACCTAAGGACTAAGTCAGTATAAAATAGGTTTGGCTTTACATCTTCTGGCATCTTGTCCTTGGGAAGCTGGTGTGTTGCTGGAGTGCAGCTCCAGCAGGTCCAAGCGTTCCCAAAGGATGAATGGCGTCGGTGAAAAAGTGAAAATAAAATAAAACAAAAATAAAAATGGACACAGACAACAGCAGCATGTTGGACTGGCTGCTTTATTGTGGCAAACGTGCCATTATATTTGTTAGCAATTTCCTTGTAGCGTGCGTCACCTACGTTTTCTGGCATTACCAAATTCTAAAAATTCTAAAAATGTTCCTATGTGTAATCACCCTTTAAGGAATAACATGGTTATTTTCTCATAACGTTCCCTCCTGCCCTTTCCTTATTGATTAATTTCTTACATTATTTTCATTATGTATCTATGTTTATAATCTATAAAGCTTTTGCTTTGCTGTTTTCATGAAAGGTCATCTATCTCTCAACACCTCATGTGGAACAGTTACAGGGACATGACCTCTTAGTTGTTTCCCCGAACAAAAGTGTTCGCCTCGGTCCAAGGTTCCAGGAGGGGGCCAAGAGGGCCTTAGGAACCCACGCCTTATGCATTCTCAGAGAGACAATGCACCTAGGAACTAATGAACCATTCTGTACCTTAACTGACTAGGTTCAGTCATCATCTGAATGCCTCCTGGGGGCCGAGTGGGCCTAGGGGTTGGAGTAACTTGTGCCCATAGATACACTCCTTTGTTGCCGAAGTGGGGCTTTCAAATCCATTTGTTCCTTCATTCGCTGGCAAATGTATGGGGCTATCCTTCCTTTAGATAGAGGAGTCTTTATAAGGGGTGGCAAGGGCTAAATGTAGGGCCGCACAATTTCCTTGTGGAACCTTATTTCTTTCCCCAATAGTTCTTTTCCCAGGGGGCCTGTCGAGGTCAACTCCCCAACAGACAATTCCCCAGATACTTTTATTAAGGCCAAATTACATAAAAGCGGGAGTACAAGAAGCTTCACTGTCGGTGGGCTGCCCTGAAGTCCTGATCTGTCCACCGCCCGGGCCCTGCCATCAGGCTGGTTGGATAGCTTGGCTTCTGGCAGTGTGTCCTATCCCTGATTATGACTTTGAATTTACCATGGAAATTGCTGGGTATTTTCTTAAGCTTAAAAATGAGGGAACCAAAATATCCACTTGACAGCCAAAAAATGTTGGCATATTTTAATGTAACAAGAAACTGCCCACCTTCTCTGTAGAGTCCTGGTAAATTGATCACTCAGAGGCTCCTCCTTGGTAAGCAATATGGATTTCACAGCCTAATGCTTTGAAAGTAACTTCTTTCTTTTTAAAGGAAAAAAATGTATTAAAATATTTCATGGGAAATTTAGGTTGAACAAAATAGGTACCCACTATTACACACATACAAAAGACTATTCTCAGAAATATCCTAACATGAGAGAGAATATACAGCACTTACATTTGAGTTGCAGTCAGTAGATTCTGAAATGCCAACATTGCTACGTACTGATTCTTAACTTCATGCCTGGCTTCATACGGTTGCCTCAAAGTGAGAGCTGGTCATCTCCTGAGTCAGCAGTATCTCTTCCTGTGGTATTGAGGTCTTCTTGGGAGGTCTCAGGGCCACACAGCCATGGGGCCAGCTCTGGAAATAGGCTGAGAGATTCATCTGCAGAAGCTAGGTTGTGAGCCAAGGGTGGGGTTGCCCTGCCCAATATGTGTTAAGTATTAAAATCTACCCATGGTTGACTAGTGTAGAAGTAATATTTATCTTGTGTTATACTCAGTTTTATGAAAACATACCTGAAGATAGCAGTGTGCTGTAACTGTAAATCTGGTTGATTAAAAATTGAATTAGATATACCTTCTTAAACAACTTGCAGAGAAAGTCTTATTGTGAAAAAAATAACAGGATTTAGGGATTTTCCCCCTTCAAAATACTGTATATTATGTGGCCACTAGCTATCCTTTCTGTGCTCTGATGCCATTCTTTTCACTTGCTTTTTTGATAGCATGTTTTCTCCTCCCTGCTTTCCTTCTTCTGCCTTTCCTAGCTCCTTTATCCTTAGAATTCAGGTTGTCATGGGGTCTTTTCCTTTCTCTGAATATTCAACCTTGCTCATGTCTCCCCTATTGTTTTTCCAGTCCACATTCTTATCTTGCTAAGCCTCAGTAGCCACTGATGGACAGGGACTTTAAGTTGCTGTGGCCATTGCACATCTAAGACCAGTGAGACTCTGATGAGCCCAGGGGTTGCTTCCAGACTTGTCTGTGGAAGGTGGGCGTCTACAGTAGTCCCATGTCTGCTGGTGATGCAAGTGGTAGGAAGAGTGTTGTGCTAGGAGTTGAAAGACTTGGGCTCTGGCCCTAGTTCTGTCTGTATCTAAAATCTTCTTCTTCTTTTTTTTAATTTTTTAAATTTTTTTATTTTTGAGAGAGTGAGAGAGATAGAGAGAAGTACGTGCACCATCAAGGGAGGGGCAGAGGGAGAGAGGGAGTCAGAGAATCCCAAGCAGGCTCTAAGCTGTCAGCCACGAGCCCAATGCTGGGCTTGATCCCACTAACTGTGAGATCATGACCTTCGGGTGCTGAAATCAAGAATCAGATACTTAACCGACTGAGCTACCCAGGCACCTCTATCTGTATTTAAATTCTTAAATTCTCTCTTCATTCACTCATCTGGAAAATAAGATTAGATTAAATACTTCATAAGGTGTATTTCCAACGCCAAAAATCTATTACTTGACTGTATGAAATCATATGAATTCTGGCTCCTTAGATTAGCTCTTTGTGACAAATTAGAATCTTCTGTACAAGACCACATTGGAAAACAATGAAGAGACTGTGAAATTGGAGCAGGTAGAATAACACCAAGAATTAGTAATAGCTAAATCTTACATTATATAGCATCACACTGCTAAGCATTGATGAGATGGAGAGCAAGTGGAGGGAGAGGCCGTTTTCCATTCTTTTGTGGTCTGTTTTGGGCTGTGTACACAGCTTGACTTTTGCACTGTTCTTCCATGGAAGCAACATCTACCAATTACCCTTTTTCTGTCTCAGTTGACTGATAAATACTTATTTTGAAATCCCAAATGCTCTCTCCTAGGAAGGTGAGCACAGAGATAGTAGAGAATTAGAATTCTCCTTCTCTTGGCTGAAGGAAGTAACTGATCATTATGTTCTTTATCCTTTCTCAGAGTCCTTGTTTCTCCCATGAAAGAAAGCAGAAGTGACTCACAGCAGCTGAAATGAAACCAGAATGTAGGAGGTTAGAGTCCATGTATTTCTCTCTTGGTTCTTAGTTGTCCAGTGTATGGATATTGTATCCTCTGCATTTAGGAGAAAAATTCTCTCCCCTTTGAACTGAAGAAGTATGGAGCTGGCACTTGGGAGACTGTTTTTTTTCGAGTACTTCACATTACCTCTGTGGCTCTGGGCATGTCACTTGCCCATTTCTGAGCTGATCTTGCCTGTAAAATGAGGGAGTTGGGCTAGGCAATATGTGGATTTTTTTCCAGAGCCAACATGCTATAACCCTGTAATTTTCTTCTTCATTTGTGAGACCATGGGAAAGGAGTGGCAGTGAGGAAAAAGGAGAGTAAGAACAGTCAGGTTCTTCTGAGGCTTATGGAGCTTACTACCTCCTTGAAGGCAGAAGCTGTCTTTTAATTTTTGTGCAATGCTAAGTTCAGGTTACCACAGTGTTTTAAAATTGATTCTTCTTTTTGGTTAGTATACTGATTTTAGCATTTATGAAGGTATCAGCAGCCTGAGGCTCTCTCTGTAAGGAGGACAGTCTCCCAGAAACATGAGTGATTACTTGAATTTTTCTCGTAGTGGTGGCAGAACTTTTGAACTATCTGTCTGTACCTTCACGAGGAAAATGTCTCCCTCCACGTGGTCATAGAAACTTTTCTGCTGATCTCCCGTTCCGTTTGTTTTTTCTTCAACAAAAGTCTCAAGGACATTTGTTGTTCCAAGCTTGTAATAAATGTCTCTTGGTATCCAGGTTGAAGGACCTGCTTTTGTTTTCGAACCCTAAGGTGAGGTTTAGCAAGGGAATATCAGTGTTTCATCAGGGAATTGTTTGCCTTTGCCTTCTTGATAATGATAGTGCCAATCAAAACATTTGTATTCTGATTGAAAAGTTGAGTACATGCATTGAATGGCTTATTAAGAATATTTTCTGGTCATTAGGAGATCTGAAAATCTCCTTTTCCTATTTTTACTTTTTTTTTAGCACCACAGGACAACTTCAGAGTTGGCAGATTGCCCTAAATTTAATATGCATCCTCTCTTAATGAGGGATACCACTCTTCCCATTACTGGAGAACTCTTTTGTTTAGGCTCATACCACTGACTTAAGTGAAGGGTATCAATATGAATGGAGATTATTACCATTGCATTTAGTTATCTATGCTATTGGTCAGCAGAAGAAAGGATTTTATTTACCTATACTGTATATGTTTATTCAAAACAATAGTTTCCATATTGTCTCCTGTCAGACTCTTAGACTAGTTTGATTTATTGTGTTTCTCCCTTCTGCCGTTTCCTAACTGATGTACTAATGAGATGTGCAAAGCTATACCTGTGGGCAGAAGGGAGGGTGAGGAGGGAGTCTGAGGGCTTAAGTAGCCCCCACATGTGTGACTGACACAACTAAGAGGGTGTTGTTGATGGGGTGGTTACAGAGCTCTCTTTGTTTGGAAGTACCTGTCTCCCGAAGCCCTGCCTATCCCCTGGAAGTGATGACTGAGGACGGGGTTGCCACCCTGCCTGTGTCACTAACTCTGGGACCACAAACAGCACCATGTCAGTGGGATGGTTGCAGGTGCCAAAGGCCCACGGGGCAGCTACTCCAGCAGACTGCAAGATTTCTGTAGCTTACTGCTGAGGTGACAGCCTCTCTTCTCCCTGTCCTTTTCAAGATATCTGTATAGATGTGCCAGTCTTCTATGTGTAATATAATCTCTTTTTAGAATAGTAATAGTGAAAGATGCTATTTACTTTTGAAGAAGTATTCTAATTTACTATATATCATATTTTTACCTAGTGATTTTTTTTCCCTTTAGAACAAACTTACCCTCAAGTTAAAACTTTGTTCTATTTAAATTAACCAGGTTTTAGAAAATCTAGGCTAGTTTGTGAACTCATATGACATGCTTTGAGGCATCTATGGCTGTACATTCCTCGATTTGAGTGCAAAGCGTTTCCCACCAATTTGGAATGAACTGGTCATTGTAACCAGTTTTGTATGGGACAGTTGTTTCAGATCCTAACCCTATAATGATGTCATTTTCTTTATACCCAAAATAAATGCTGTGCAGACTAGATTATTCTGGAATTTGCTCTATTTTTCTCCCAATTAAAATCTGTTGCAAAGGAACCCTGCTAGTGAACAGTTTCCCTTATAAGTTATTGTTTTTTGTGCTTCTAACTTTGCCAGTAATAAATCTTATTTTGCCATGAGAAAGCAGTCCATTCTATTTAAGGTGGAGTAGGAGTTGTGGTTGAAATCGCAAGCACATCCAGTGTGTTCTGTTTTGATTTTCTAGCTTCAGAGCTTTCAGTGGAAATGGTGTAATCTCACTGTGGTTTGGGTTCAAGGGTATAGAACAGTAAGAGCTATAAATATAGGAATAGAAGGAGGATCATTATTATATTTAGCCAAAATAAGTATGCTCTAAATTGTTTATACATATGGCCTTAAATTAGAGGAACTAGTAATCAATAATAGAGTTTTCAAGCTCCTGATGGAAGATAGGCATGTTTACCTCAAATTATTTGCAAATGCATGAAAAAGAATAGAGGGGAGATTACCTTGTAGAAATCCACCCTCTTTAGAACTCTCAAGGGATTGAAAGGGAGACCTTCCTTTTCTTTTTATGATATCTTCATATTTGATGAATAATTATCAGATCTCTTATAGATTATCCTTGGGAGGCTGTTGCTCTTAGATAATTATAGATAATTTATATGATTTAAAGGGTCTTAATACAAGTCTTGACATACATATTTTAAAATTTATAATCCCATTAAACTAACTGCTGCATCTTTTTTTAGGGTCTGAATTCAAAGTATACAATGACTAGAATCACATGTAAGGCTAAGAACCTGTTTCTGTATCAGGAGATTTATCTTCCTAGCCCAACCTGGCCTTTTCATGACAGTATGACCTTGGGCAGAAACAAAAACAACCACAAAAAACAAACCCCAAAACCTCCCTTTTGTCCTTTGTAAAAGGGCAATAATACAGTAATGCCTGCTTCCTAGAGGTGTTTCGGTTAAGATAATGCTTATGAAGTGCTGAACATAGTGGCTGGAACTAATAAGTGTGCAGGAAATGTCAGCTGTCATCATCATCTTCATTGTCATCATCGTCATTATCAAGCATTATCAAGTAATTCCATGTACTTGAAAATGCTTCTATTTTCACTATACTTTTTAGATTATTTCCATTAAGCATAAAGCTCAAATTAGCAACAAGGGACATTATTTATTGCCTACTCATTTCCTTTCTACTGCTCTTCTATACTTTGTACCTCTTCTGGTGCCTTTCACTCAGGGGTGCTAGGTGAGGATTGAAGCTGTATCTCAAAGCTATTATTAGAAGAGAAGAAAGAACTACAAATCCAGAATATAGAGTTCTTTTCAGGCATCTTTCCAGGGTAAAGGAATTTCCTAATGTCTTTTATGCTACTTTATTGCATAAAGGGAAAAAATAGAAAAAAAATTAATGTCTGACTCCCTTGCTTAGATTTTTAATTATGTCGATTTTAATTTTGTGCTGGTATTTGTCTATCTAGAACAATAACTTTCAGTAATTGGTCCCTATAATTCTTCTGATGATTTTATTTTTATTAACAACCACGTTAGAGACCTAGCTTTCTAGAGTGGTACATTGACAGTGTAAAAAACATGGAAACTGAATATCTCCTTTAAAATTTTAAAGTCATAGTAATATGAAAATGTATGGGTCTCTACCCAAGATAAATCCCGTGCCTGATTCCATAAAGTTCTGACAAAAGGGAACATAAGAGGAAAGCTTCTGTACCTTAATATTGTACTAAGCTTTCTTTCGTGCACTCATTCTCTGATATATATTTATGTCTAAAACCTTTGCTACAAAGCTCTCACTGACTGAATATTAATAAAGTCTGTATATTAGTAAAACTCTAAATTTTTGGGAGCTCTAACTCTTCTTAAGACTAAACATTTATTTTTTGAGACTTATTTTTAAATAATCTCTTCACCCAACATGGGGCTTGAATTTACAATCCTGAGATCAGGAGTCGCATGGTCCACTGAGCCATCCAGGCACCCATAAAGAAAACGTTTAGGTTGCTGTGAAGAGAACTGAAAAGATTTTTCCCCTTAAGCCCATGGTGGGAGCATCTTTGTGTCAAAAACAAATTCTCTCTCTAATAGACTACCTCTAAGCAGTCTCTGCAACACAGAGGAGTTATAAAAGGCATGTAAACTTTGGAACTGTGCAGTCTTGAGTTGCCTTGGGATAATGGGAATTCACACAGTTAAGCTATGCAGAGTAGTTGTCGTTTTCATCCAGGAAGCTCTGGTTGTGGGCTAAATTCTAGATGGTGTGATCTTCAATTAGCAGACACAAGTCTTGTTGTGTATCCAGCAGTAGGGTGCAGGTATTTATTCCTTCCTAGGATTCTAAGACATTTGAAATATTGACTACTGGGAGGATGGTGCAGTCCATCTGAAATGGCAAAGAAGGGCTCTGCACTAACTTTCTGTTCCTATGATTAGTAACTAGGGTTTCTTTATTAGCTGTCTACCTCCATTGGTCTTGAGTATACTGCTTATAAATAGAGTAGGTTCTAATTAAAGAAAGGGACCAGGGACCCTTGTTAGTTTATGCTTCTAAGTTCACTCTGTTACCCTCATATACTGAGTCATGCGGGGTTTTTCTACAGGTGGTGTTGGTTCAATGTAAACTCTTCCTGACCTGATCCTTCTGCAACTTCCTAAGAATGGTTCATTTCTGTTAGCAGCAAACAAGGGTCTCTTGAAAAAGTCAGAGAGTTTTGTCCGTCATCACCGTAGTTGAGTCACTCATGCATGACTGGCTGATACCAGCTGGCTGGGTGCAACCCAGAAAAGCCCACCCACTCACCAGCATCTTTCTTTTTACCCAGTTCAAACAACACCTACTCTTCCTCTCTCCATTTCCATATGGGGTGTAGGGAGCCCTTTCTCCTATGGCAAGTAAGAGCAATTCCTCCGTGCTGGTGGGTTTTAAAACTGTGTATGTGTGTGTTTGTGTGGATGTGTGAGTTTAAATAGTCATTTTTAAAAATAAGAAAATACTATAAAGAACTCCTGGTTTTATCAGATGATTGAAAGTGGAACTTGCTTTGTCAGAAGCTTAAACGCAGTGATACTGATACTGAGTTCTACTCTGGGCATCCACAGCACTGCTCAGGGGCTGCTTTAGTGCGTTGTCCTTGCTAAGAAAACATAACATAGTTCTCCCTCCTTTTCTGTGTTGTACATGAACATGCATACACACAGGTACACATGTTAGCAAGCCCTAGTAAGTAGGACAGTTTACTAAGTCATGTAATTAGTGCTGGTACTATCTAACTGCCATAAGCATGAATTGTCAGTGTTGGCCAGGGGTTTACTGGGCAGTTTATAAACTTGATTTTTATCCAACAAGAAATTATGAGACTTCTTTTGCTTTCTAACCCCTAATTAGGTTCTTGTTTTACTATTTTTTAAGTAGCACATAGTATTCTAATAATCTTAACAGATACAGTAGACTGTTGTAAAAATTTAGAGGGAGAAGGGACATTCACCCAGTCCACCTACCCACATGCACATGCACACGCACATGCACACAGTTGTGCAGATGAATGAATGTACTAAGGTTAAGGAAGTGAGGCAGCTTGCCCCAAATGTCACAGCTAATGATGAAATTGAAACAAGAATTCAGTTCTCTTGACTTCTGTATATATCCTAGTGTTCCAGAATGTTTTCAACATGTGTGCTGCATCTGACCACTATTTGTAAGTCTGCCTTACGACACTGCCCCCCCCGCCCCCCCCCCCCACATTGACCTGTCCTAGGGAGGCAGGATAAGCAGTGTGCTGTCTTAAGTAGACTTCCTGGATACACATCCCAGCTCTGGCATGCTGCTCCTTTGTGCCTCAGTTTTCACATCTGTCAAGTAGGCATACTAATAATACCTACTTCATAATTAAATATGCTAATGCCTATAAAAGTCTCAGAGCAGTGCCTACCTAGAACATTGGAAGTGCTTAATACATATTAACTGTCATTTTTATCTGAATGCATTGAATGACAATGAGAGAAATTTTGCATCACACTGAAATGTTTACCTCAGCCTGGGCAGACCAACAAGGGTTCATTTAGTTCATTTACCATTAGCAAAATATATACCATACACCCAGGTCATCTCTGGGAGGACACTGTGTTTGTCATAAGAGTTTTGAGACATTTTGGCTTAGCCTCCAATATCCACCTCCCACCCCAGCCTATAACTCAGGAGTGACTGCGGCCATGAGGCATACCTGCTTAGCATGGTTTGTATGGTGGGATGTTTTTAGGCAGAAGGTAGTTTTTGCTCTAAGCTCATTTGGCTTAATCACTTGGCAGTCACATTCCTTTGAAATAACGCAGAGTAGTTTTGTTTGAGACCCAGAGAACAAAGAGATCAGCAATGGGATCCTTAAAGACTCTTGGGATGGTTACTTTCTACTAAGCATGAGCCATTATTTTGTTCCTCCATGTAATGATGTAAATTATTATGTGGAACAGTATGTGGGAGGATAGGGAAACGTTTTTATGGAACGATGGTACTGCATTGTCTGTCTATGTGAATGATGTGGGTGAAATAACCACAAAGTATTGCTAAGTAACTAGCACATCTGTCAGTCTATTGCCATAGGCTGTGTGGGAGGCAGGGAGATAGTGTGTGGAGCTAATTGTGTCATCACTGTGTCATGGGAGAGCTACAGCCAAGCCCAAGTCTTGCTTTGTGTACTAAAATACTTGGAGGATAACTCCATTGGTACTTTGAGCTCAGTGTTGAGTTGACTTGCAGTGGGTGATACCTGTCTGTGGTGAGTAGTGTGTTCTAGAACTACTGGAGCTGCAAAACCTTAGGATACTTGCTTTTCCTCTGGGTAAGTAATCCTGGCTCCAGCTTATTACATTTGTAGAAGTGTTTCTCCTCAAAGTAGGCATCCTCTGTCACTGGCCACAGCCTGTTACTCCCTTTGCTTTGCTGTAGCAAACTGGCTCCACCTTTCAGGGCCATGAGTTGTAGGAGGAAAAACAAACTCAAGGTACTTTGGTGGATTGTTCTGTGAGAAGGTGTCCCTAGACAAAACAGGGCAATTTGCCTTTTGACAGAGAATCTTTTAAAGGGAAAGCTTTGCTCTGTTGTGTTTTGGTCTTTTTCTTCTTTCAGGCTTAAGAAATTGTTTTCCTTTAAAAATAAGTTAGATTTGTGTCTATTTTTTAATGTTTATTAATTTTTGAGAGAGAAAGGGACAGAACGTGAGCAGGGGAGGGGTAGAGTGAGAGAGGGAGACACAGAATCTGAAGCAGGCTCCAAGCTCTGAGCTGTCAGCCCTGAGCCCGATGTGGGGCTCAAACCCACGAACTGTGAGGTCATGACCTGAGCCCAAGCTGGATGCTCAACCCACTGAGCCACCCAGGCATACCAGATTTGTGTCTAAAAGTGCAGTGGAGAAGATATGTTTGGACTAAGGGATGTCTTTTCTGTCTTATTATCTTGAGATAATAATGCAAGAAACCAATGAATTCACCAATCAGAACATTTGTAAAAGGTGTACTCTCAAGTTAGGATGCTAGCACTCTTCTGTGGTTCTTCTGGTTAAAATGAGGAGCAGTACCTTGGCTGCTTTTGAGAGAGCTTAGTACAGGAAGTGGTGTTTTGAGATTTCTTTCCTTTTTCAAAGACCTCTTGCTTCTGCTTGTTTTAAAGTTGGTTTTGAGTTGTCTGCCATTTCCATTTGTACGATAAGCCCATTTCCTCTGGGTCATTTGTAGAATATTTAGAGACTGATTGAGATTACTGAGAAACAAATAGAGTCTAGTTACCAAAATTTTTTGAAATGCATTTTGCTGAAATAGGGTGTCAGCCACTGAAGGCTTATATTTGTTTTTAAAAATTTGAACTTTGGTTTACATGTACTTAAAAAAGTTTCTCCAACTCCATGTAGTTTTTTGTGTTTGTTTTTGTTTGTTTTTTGTTTTCTTTCTTTTTTTTTTTTTTTTAAGAGGAACGGGACACATTTAGTGAATAATGATACTTAGCTTTACTAATCACAGAAGTGCTTTCAGAGAGCAGAGGAGATGAGGAAGGGAGGGTCAGATTTTTTTCCTTTCCAGGAAACCCATGTTCTAACACTTGTCAAGAGTGGTAAAACAGTATATTATTTGGGACAGCTTTTTAGACTTAATGCTTATTGATCACATCATGAAGCCATAGCTCTACATAAAATCAAAACTTAAACTCTAGTATTAGAAGATGGTTTAGAAACTAAAAGCCTTGCTCAGGGCTGCAGGGTGAATAGGTGTGAGCTTTGTCAGAAGGCTTTGTGTGATAATTAGTTAAACCATATGATTCATTCTATAAAAGACACAACTTAAAGCCATTCATAATTATGTTTTTTTTAATGTTTATTTATTTTTGAGAGAGAGCGAGCGAGAGCAGGGAAGGGACAGAGAAAGAGGGAGACACAGAATCTGAAGCAGGTTCCAGGCTCCCAGCTGTCAGCACAGAGCCTGATGCAGGGTTCGAACTCACAAACCACAAGATGACCACCTGAGCCAAAGTCGGATGCTTAACCGACTGAACCACCCAGGCACCCCCATAATTATGTTCTTTATTAGAGAGCTGTGTCTACACAGGGCAGACATCAAGAACAGTCCTCTATCATTTCATTCTCAGATTAACTGTCCATCCAGTAGTTGTCTGATGTACAACATGACATTTTGAAGATAAAATGAGTTGTTGATCTGATTGAGATTAGAAGAAAGTCATCTTAGTTCTTATGCAAGGTGGAGTACTTGAAAACCTTAATGCTGACCAGAATGCTTTGGAGTTTCATCTCTCATTTCATTTAGTATGTACATTTATGGTCTTTTGCCAGTTAGTAATAAAGTGCTAAGAATAGTGACTTCTTGGTAACCAGAAACCTCCACTTAATCCTAGTTACCTATGGAAATTACACCATTAGGATGGAGAGGGAAAGTATAGTCAATTACTTCTAGAGCCACTCTGACTTTTAATGAACTTGCTCTTATTCCTCTTGAGCGCTGTGTAGGAAAATCTAGGTTTATTTTACCTGGGTAATGTTTTAGATGACATTTATGTAGAAGCATTTGAGCAGCTTATTAAAATATGGTATTATGGTATTATGGTATTGGCATGTGTCAAGAAGCCTTGTTTACCACAAAGCAGTGAGGAAGCTCTTGGTAGAGAGCTGGCCCCTGATCCAGTGAATGCCCAAGAGCTTGTTCATGGCTGGTTCAAGAGCATCTCACATTTGCTCTCTGTCTTCTACTTCCTGGACCTTGATTTTTGCATGTGGAATGCCATCTGCTGGAGTTTTAAGATGATGTATACTATCTTTGTCACTGCTGCAATTCTATTTTTAGTTTATGAGCATAATCCCTTAACCTCACCTTGAAAGTCTCTATCCCAGTTCCTTTCTGTCCTGGATGTGAATTTAAAAGCCTTACTTATCAGATCAAGCCAGAAACAAAGAACCCAATTTGAACGAGACTTGCACATATATTAAAAACTGAACCACTTAAAAAGGAATCTGATTATAAAAGGGAAGCATATATTCATTGAAGACAATTTCAAAAGTAAAATTTATATTCATGGTATATTATAGAAAATAATATGAATGAGTGTGTTTTATTAAAAGTTACACATTCTAATATGTATTTTGAAATTGTAACTAGCACATCAAACCTGTGATGACAATTACTATGAAAGACCTTTAGTTTTGGGAGTCCTCAGAACCTCTTCAGTGCCTTACTCCTTAAGTGATTTTACTACGTCTTTAATATCTAGCATATCAGCAATCTGGTCAGCTTTACCTTCAAAATATATTAATAATTCATTTCTTTGACCATTCCAAAAGCCACCATAATCCACATGATCCAAGTCATACTGGTTTATTACAATATCCTTTTAACTAGTGTCCCCCTTCAGTCTTTTCTCAGTCTCTTGGTTTCTCATCTCAGAACAGAAACCAGAGTCCTTACCAGTCCCTACAAAATACAGCCCATGTCTACAACCCATAGCTGTATGATCTCTCCTTTCACTCCTCTTACTCACTTTGCGTCACTCACATTGGCTTCTTTGCCCTTCTTTGAACACACCAGAAATGTTTCCACCTCTGGTCTTTTGCCCTACTGCTATTCCATCTTCTGAAATGCTAATCTCCTAGATAGTCTCATGGCTAGCCCCTTCACGTCAAGCCTTTCTAGTGAGCACTTAACCTGGCTACCTTCTCTAGAATTCTAACCCCTTTTACCCCAAAGCTTCATATTCCCCCTTGCCTGCTTTATCTTTTCTCCCTAACCATATAAGTAACATGCTGTATATTTTATTCATTTTATTATCTGTCTTCCCACCAAAATGTAAGCTCCACTAGGGTAGGAATTTTTGTCATCATTGCTGAATTTCCAGCACCTAGTTTCTGGCATATAGTAGGCATTCAGTAAAACCTGTGGAAAGAGTAAGTTAAATAATAAAAAGCATAAGCTGACTTAAGGAACAGTGTTAAAGAAATCAATACATGTGGTAAAGGGATATACAAAAGTCATTAAAGTGATAAATGAATGATGTTTGAGAAACACTGATTTAAGTCATCTTTGAGTTTGTTTCTTTTGTGTTATTATAAATGGCTGTATAGTAAATATTCTTAATTTTTTGTGCATGTTTATGACTGTTTCCTTAAACTAAATGCTTAAAAGTCTAATTTCTGATTCTTAGGATATACAAGTTTTAGTCTTACTGAAACTAGAAAATTTACAGTTTACACTCCTCCTTCCAATGTATAAGTGCCCGTATTTCTTTCCACACTGCACTGTGCGACCATCTCAGTACCTTATTATCTTTGTCAGTTTAATAGCTACAAAAGCTGAATATCTTAACCTGTACTTATTTGATAACTTACATGTATGGGCATTTTGTCACATGTTTAATTCTGATATTTTTGTCCTTTTTTGTAAATTGTTTGCTCATGTCTGTTTTGGATCTGTGGTCTGGCTGTAGTGGACTGATAACCTACATGAACTGGTTTTACCTAACGGTGATCATAGGCACTCTGGTTTGTATCAAAGAATAGAATACAAAGGACACTCGGACCTCCCAGAAAAAGAACTGGAAGGTCCATTTCCCTCTGTCATCTTCAGTGTCCTGCTTTTCTTCACTTTACATCTTGGATTTGCCTTTCCTCCATGCCTCCTTGTTCTCCTGTAACTCTTTCTTCCACCTGGCTTTGGCTGACCATGTCATTAGTTCAGTCCCTACTTTAACATGACCTTTCAGTTCAGGCACTCATCAACATCTCAGTACCATGGGCATGTGTGTCCCAGGTTTCTAGGAGTGAGCAGTCTACTGGCTCAGTTTCATTAGATGGTTGTTCCTTGTCCAGTCAGCTGAGATCAGGATGGGGAGGGGGGTACTCTGTTCTTTCCAGAGGCTATGGATTAAATAGCTTCTCTAGGAGAGACACAGCAACTAGAATGTTCAGTACAGTGTCTTTTGCCAATTTTTTGATTTGTTGTGTTCACTTATTTCTTATGGGTACCCAGGAGGTCCTTCACATAATAGGCCAATGTTGTCTTTGTCTTATGGGTGTTTCTCTGTCCATTTATCATTTTTATTTTGCTTGGTGTTTTTTTTTTTTTTTAATTTTTTTTTTTTCAACGTTTATTTATTTTTGGGACAGAGAGAGACAGAGCATGAACGGGGGAGGGGCAGAGAGAGAGGGAGACACAGAATCAGAAACAAGCTCCAGGCTCTGAGCCATCAGCCCAGAGCCCGACGCGGGGCTCGAACTCACGGACCGCGAGATCGTGACCTGGCTGAAGTCGGACGCTTAACCGACTGCGCCACCCAGGCGCCCCTTGCTTGGTGTTTTTGACATTAATTAAATCTGTCAGTTAAAACATGATTTCTGCGGTGTCATGTTTAGAAATATCTTCTCTGTGAGGAAATTATACATTTAGCTATATTTTCTTCTAGTTCTTTCTGATTTTTTTTATGTGCCCCTTGAATTGTGTTAAATTTTAGAGGAATTTGAGAGAGAAATGGTATCTTTGCCATATTCATTCTAGGGCTAGTCTTTATTTAGTACTGATTTTTTTTTCTCTCAGCAAAGTTTTGTAGTTTTATTTTAGTTCTGTACTTTTAAGTTGATTCCTAGCTACTTTATGAACTATATTCTTATTATGAGTAAATTTTTTTTCTCTTCTGTTATCCAACTGTTCCTTCATGGTTTATTAAAGCTACTTTAAAATATTTTTATTTCGTAATTGACCACCTCAGGCAGGCTGGCTCATACTAGTTCTAATAACTTTTTTACTTGATACTTTTGGGCTTTATTTTTACATACAGAGAATTTTAATGTATAAGTAACTATTATTCTCATCTCTTCTTTTTTCACTTTTTTTTTGTGGCGGATATTTTAGAATGAGGATAATAATAGTTGTATTGAAATGTAGAGCATGTCTTTTACTGTTGTATTTTGTTAGGGATAGTTGTCCTGATTAGTTAGAGTGCTTTGGGAACATCTAAGTAAATGAAACTAGTGGAAAACTGGTCTTGACCCCCAATTTTTTCACACTGCTTTGTCTTGGAACCTGAACAACTCGCTTGCTATGCTCTTTCTGGTCCATCTACTGCCTCTAGAAAGTCCGTGTTTAAAATGCACATATCCCTCCCATTAACATATTGTACTTGCTAATAGAGCATGTAATGGATTTAGTTTCCTGATTTTCTGATAGTTGATACTGGTCTACTATTATGGAAAATTGAGAAATACACCTGAAATGGAATAAAAAGTATTTTGATAGTGATGTCAGCAGGAACCTTCATGATGTAGCAGCTGCTTTATTTCTCTAGCTTCATCTTTTGCCTGCCTACTCCATGTTCTGCATACCACCCGCTTCCACTCCATGAACTTCAACCATAGTGAACTTTTTCTTCCTTAAATATGTTTTGTTCTTTTGCATTGAGCTTTCCTGTTTCCCCCCACTCTTAGCATCGTCGTCCTGAGGGTCAGCTTTAGTGTCACTTTCTCCAGGAAGGCTGATATCCCTTAGACTAAGTCTTGTCCTACCATGTATTCCTAATGCACTTGGTCTTTTCTTTAAAATAACATTATAATTTTAAAATTATGTCTTTTAAAAATTGTTACAGCTATTCAACTATAACCTCAAACAATAATGCCAGAGTGTATCTTGTATCTGCCTTATTGACCATTGTGTCTGACACCTAAATTCTCACTCAATAAATGCTTCCCAAGTTAATAATTAGGAGGGGAATGAAAGATAGTACTTGGCATGCTTATCAGTGAGTTTATCAGTAAGATACTGCAGGGAGCTGTCTGGATTGGCAATGATAGTAGCAAGAGGGAAATTGGAGGAGTCGAAAAGGTAGGGACAGTGTATGCCTGTGTCATAAACATTTAGTTTTACCTGGATCGGAACCTATGCAGAACTGAAGGGAAGGCCTGTCTGCTGTTAGTGGAGTTTGAATAAAGACTTTTGAGGGATTTGGAAGGTGGTTTCATACACAGATGGACTCTGTGTACCCTTGGGCACAAAGGAAAATATAAGCCTATACTTTATGCTTTCACTCTTTAATTTCTTTGCTCTTCAGGGTTGAAGTAGTGCAGCTACTGGACTTTTACATCATCTAAAATAGCAGGCTGCCTCATAAAGTTCAGGAACCCCACCTACAATAAAGACCATATTTAAAGAGCTAGAGTAAAAAAAGGCAACATGAAAAACAGGAGCGTTTACAAAAATGTAGTATGTGGTGCTCTTTTGTTGTCAAAAAAAGGGAAGGTTTGCTTTTGTGAGCCTGAATGGTACAAGTTGATGAAAATATTTGTAGCAGTGAGTAAAAAATTATCATAGGATTTCAGTATTCTTCAAGTTAGAGTAAACTTAGCTTCCTATGCTTCTTTTTCTGTGTATTATCATATCTGTTATAAATTTTAAACTGTGAACTCAGAATTGAATGTAAATAGGAAGACTAAATACATTTTTGGTTCTTATTTTCTATATCTCACTTATTCATACTGTGTCTTTCTGAGGAAAGACATAATGTTGAGGATTGACATAATGTTGAACTGAGGGTTGAACTTGTGTTAAAAACAAACACAGTAACTGAGCTGATTTTATGTGAGATTGGTATATGACTAATAAAGAAGTTGAGACTGCATATTTTGGCAGCGTGAGTTGTGGTGCCGAATTTAAGTTCAGGGTAATTCTAGAGCTGAACAAGGGTTTTAATTTAACCCTTTCACTTTACTAATGAGGTAGTTGAGGTGTTAAGTGACTTACCTGAGGTCATGTGGCTTTTCAGCTTTTGGGCCAGACTGGTAATAGTAGCTGCACTACTGTATGCTGTTGATGAAGGTAACACTCTTACCTGTTTTACAGAGGAGGAAACTGAGGCACAGAGAAATAACTTGCTCATCTTCGCACAGCCAGTGCACATGGAGCCAGAATGTGAACCGGGATCTGGGTCCCACATCCTTGCTTTTAACCACCGAGTTTTTGTACTTCTCTCCTGAGTCCAGTATTCTGTGCTGGTTACCATACTGCCAGCTAGAAGAACTGTTTCAGCATCACTGCTTCTCCAGTATTTGGCTCCTACAGGTGTTTTACATATCTGAAAATGTATTAGCTTTTCCCTAAGACGTGCTCTGTCCTCAAAGCTGGTTCAGGTTGAATGGATCTAGTCTGTGCTTCAGGAACCTTGAGGTAGGAAATAGGTCTGCAACCAGTGGGGGAAGTTCCCCCAAAAGACAAAATAGAGCTTCTGCAGGGGTATAGTTTGGGTTATGCTGCAGTCCTTTTATGTTCTTTCTGAACAATGGAGCTCTTTAGTTAACTAATTTATTTTTTCTCAAAAGCCAGCAGATGAAATTGTTCGATGATGGAATAGCTGAAGGGTACTCCAGTACTTATTAAATACCTATTTATCTGCCATAGATCACAAAAGGTAATTTCTACTGTTATCCTTTGAAACGAGTTGCAGTATGCATGTGTTCTATTTCCTTTTGGGAAACAGCTAAAAGAAATCCCTGGGAGTTTTGGGGCATAAAACTTGCTGTAAAGCTAGTTTCACCCCAAATGGATCTGTTTTAGATGCGGGCCATAAGGGTTTATCACTGGGAAGACCAAGTGGTACCTGAACTCATTGTACTGCACTTGTGGAATCCAGAGTCCACAGGGTCCAGAGGGCTTATTCATTCAATAGAAGATTACTAAGGTTTGATGTTTCTAGAGATTTTTTGAGGGAAAAATGTTGTTTTGTGCTTTTTGCCAGTCAAGCCATGTGAGATGGTAGCCTTTTAAAAATTTGTTTATAAATTCATAATAAAAATTTTCTCTCTAACTTTAGAGCATCTTTTAATTAATCTCCTAATATGTAATTTTATTTCAAGACAGAATTAAAGAAATGCCCTTTTTAGATGCATAGCAGAAGTGCTGTGGGATTGTAAAGTCAAGTCATTTGAGGGCTTGGGTAGGCTGTATGGAGGCATTTGAACTGAGCCCAGAGGAGTGAGTAGATTTCCATGTTAGAGGGGAGGAAGGACACTTGGAGCTACAGGAACAATAACTCGACCAAAGGGGATGCTTGGTGTACAGGGAAAGACGCAGTGGGGACTGAGGCTAGAGACTTGATCAGCCCATACTATGACCACCATGCTGGGAACAGTGTGACAAACATCATGCTGAGGAGGGTGGGTGTTCTGTAGGCACTGGAATTTTTTAAAGAGGATGATCTTCATCCTTGAAGAGTAGGAGAATTCTGGAAGAACGGAAGTTAGATTAGAAAGAAAAGGCCCATGGTGATTGAGTGTATGTAAAGATTCCCAGGTAACTATATAACCTTCAAACTTTTTTCCTTCTGTATTTTTTAATGAATTTTAATTTTCCTATATATAGGGAATGTGCTGACTTGTAAATTTTTAAATGTTACGTACCTTGCCTTTTCTTCATTGTAAAGAAAAGTGCCTTTGTCAAGAAAATTAAAAAAGTTTTTAAAAAATCATGAATAAGCCAGTTTTTTGTTGTTGTTACTAAATTTTGGATGTGGTAACCTGGTTGTTGCTGTAACTTGTAAATAGACTTGAATTTTTAGTATTATTAAGTGTTTTGACATTTTCATTACTAAATAGATATAACAAAGCCTTCAATGGAAAAATCAGCTACTAGTTTGTAGTCATAAAAGACTAGTTGTTTTGGTGATTCATGCTGCTTTTTACAATCAGTTAAGGGAAGAGTAGAAAAGTAGAGTATCAGGATGATGTGTTTGCTCTGGTGAAATCTGTGCAGTGGAAATAGGCTTGAACCAAGGAGCTAGAGGATTTGGCTGGTGTTTCGGCTACCTGTAACTTTTAAATTATGCAACTCAGGAAATCTCTTTAACTTCTTTTTTTAATAAAATGAACTACCCACTTTACAAGGAGTTTATGAGACCTAAGTGATTTAAGTATGAGAAACCTCAGATTTTATTGCTGATATAAAAAAATCAAATGCCTTCTCTCCATCCTTCTTAAAACAGTCTAACTTATATTTCTTATCTTGGCTAAATGTTGGCTAAATTCACTATTATTCACCCAACACACTTGTGTTGTACAAGCCAAAATCCTGGAAGTCTACCTCAATTTCCCTCTTTCCTTCATTTCTCATGTATAATTGGCCAAAACATTTTACCAGTTTTACTACTCTTCTCACAGTTCTGCTCATTAGCTCTATATTTATTACCTTGTATTGAGTCCTTTATGTTTTTCACCTGGACCTTTGCAGTAGTTTACTAATTGGAAGCCTCTATCTTCAGGCTTTCTTCCTAACAGTTTTATGGCACTGCTTTCCAGCTTCTGTTTTAAGTACTTTGTATACGCCATCTCATTTAATCCACCTGTAAAATCCATCCACCTTCAATAATGCCATCTCATGCTGTCTCTAAAATCTGGCCATTTTTCTTACCTGCTTAGTCTTTCTCTGGCTTCCTTGCCCAAGTATTCACACTCCTCCTTCCCTTTCTCCTGTACCCTCTAATCTGGTGACATGGGCCTGTGGCAGTTCTCTAAATAAGCCGTGCAGTTTTACTCCTCTGTAACTTGCATGTAGCCATACCCTGTGCTGGGAAAGCCCTTCATTGAACACTGTCTACCTGGTGAATGCTTCCTTTTGGGTTAGGGTTGTGCAGGATATAACCTCTTCCAGTTGAAGCACTAACTGCTCTGTGATTTCTGTTTTATTTGTGGTTATTTGTATGAAGTTTGTCTATACTCCCTATCCTGGATGTTGGGAGCTGTATTTTGCTCTTTATTTATCTCTGTATATTTCATACCTACTGGATGCTTAGTAACTAATGTTACTAAGGGAATTTAGTGAGGGAACTTTGAAGATGGTTAGGCAGGCATATCTGTGTCTTAAGCCTGTGCTCTTAACCATGATGCTAACATTGAACGATACACTGTTAAAACCATCATACTATTCATTTATTACTTCGGCATGAGCTGATGTTGTTATATTATAGCACTTAAGGCTCAGAACTTAACATTTGAAAGATAGAACATACATGTCCTCTGACTGTAGAAATATTAATATCATTCTTATAAGTGTGAAATGTAAGTGGCCCTGGGTGTATATAGATATAGTTAGATTTTAAAAAATTCAAAAAACAAAACCTTCAAAAATTTTCCAAAGCTCCTTTGCCAAGATGATATGCATTCCCAAACATCAGTGATAACACAGTAGATGTTACTAGAATCAGTTGTATGTAATAGAACCTTTTCCTTCTTAATGGTAACATTTTTATGTTCCCAAGAGAAAAATACAAAAGGAACTCTTTCACATCACAGGGATTATAAAGTGATATGATATTGTATCATCTGATGAGACCTATAAGAAGTTGGACTTAGTTTATAAGGAGAATTGCTGTTGATATTATTCTGTTTGGATCCAACAATTGTACCAATTCATATAGAGTGTAGTAGTATACCTGTGCTAGTCAGGCTTCTTCAAAGAAACAGAATCAATAGGAGCTATATAATGAAATTAATTTTAAAGAATTGGTTTATGTGTTTATGGAGGCTGAGAAGTTCCACAATCTGCTGTCTACAGGCATAAGACCCAGGAAAGCTGGTGATGTAATTCAAAGACCCAGAGCCAGAGAGGTTTAGATTCTGAGTCTGAAGGCCTGAAAACCAGGAGTGATCAGAGCAGAAGGTTGATGTCTGGGGCCCCTGGGTGGCTCAGTCAGTTAAGTGTCTAACACTTGGTTTTGGCTCAGGTCATGATCTCACATTTAATGGGTTCAAGCCTCGTGTTGGGCTCTGTGCTGACAGCTGCAGAGCCTGCTTGTGATTCTCTGTCTCCCTCTCTTTCTGCCCCTCCCCCCGCCCCCCCCAAAAAAGATTGATGTCCTAGTTCAGTCAGGCAGAAGTCAAACTCAGCTTTTCTCCCCCATTTTCTTCTGTTCATGTCCTCAGTGGATTGGATGATGCCCATCCATATTTTTTAATTTTTTTTTATGTTTTTATTTATTTTTGAGACAGAGAGAGGCAGAGTATGAGCAGGGGAGGGGCAGAGAGAGAGGGAGACACAGATCTGAAGCAGGCTCCAGGCTCTGCGCTGTCAGCACAGAGCCCGACACGGGGCTTGAACTCACGGACTGTGAGATCATGACCTGAGCCGAAGCCGGACGCTTAACCAACTGAGCCACCCAGGCGCCCCGATGCCCATCCATATTGAGGAGAGTGATCTGCTTTATTGAGTTCACTAATTTAAAAGTTAATCTCTTCCAGAAACACTCTCATGGACACACCCAGAAATAGTGTTTAACCACAAGTTATTTGGGCATCCTAGGACTCAGTTAAGATGATAGATAACATTAATCAGTCATCATGATGCCTTTTGTTTTAAGAAGGGAGCATACAGAAGAACTTAGGTATCTGACCAAATGAAGTGGCTTCGAATCAACCACACATATTCTGGTTTGGCCAGTTCTTTAAAAGCCATCAATGTGGAGGCTGTGGAAGAGATCAGATTTTCACAGGTCATTCTCAATCCATGAAAGACAGCAATCAGTTTAAAGTAGTAATGTTGCAAAGTACGAATCAATGAATCATAGTTTCTTATCTTTTAAAAAAAATTTTAACGTATATTTATTATTGAGAGACAGAGAGAGACAGAGCATGAGCATGGGAGAGGCAGAGAGAGGAGGGGACACAGAATCTGAAGCAGGTTCTAGGCTCTGAGCTGTCAGCACAGAGTCTGACGTGGGGCTGGAACTCACAAATCATGAGATCATGACCTGAGCCGAAGTTGATGCCCACCCTACTGAGCCACCCAGGGGCCCCTTAAAAAAATTTTTTAAACGTTTATTTATTTTTAAGAGACTGAGAGAGACAGAGCATGAGCAGGGGAGGGGCAGAGAGAGAGGGAGACACAGAATCTGAAGCAGGCTCCAGGCTCCAAGCTGTCAGCACAGAGCCTGATGCGGGGCTTGAACCCACAAACTGTGAGATCATGACCTAAGCTGAAGTTGGATGCTCAACTGACTGAGCCACCCAGGCACCCCCATAGTTTCTTATCTTAAAGCATATATTTGAAACCGTCTTCATTCAAAATAATACTGAAATGCTTTGAGCTGCTTTTTACCCATGAACATGGCTCCCTTTCCTCTCAGCATTCATATCAGTAATGTGCTCTTTTAAAAAACAAGCTTCCAGGTGACCCTTATAGACATTGAAGTTTGAGATGTACTGGTGGTAATTACAGTGAAAACTGACAAGTCTAAAACTACTGGTACATGGTTTTAAATTTATTATAATCTGGAGGGCGCCTGGGTGGCTCAGTCAGTTAAGTGTCTGACTCTTGCTTTCAGCTCAGGTCCTGATCTCACAGTCTGGTGAGTTGGAGCCCAGCATCAGGCTCTGTGCTGACAGCTTGGAGCTTGTTTTGGATTCTCTCTCTCCCTCTTTCTCTGCCCCTCCCTGCTCGCGCTGTCCCTTCTCTCTCAAAATTAAATAAACTTTAAAAAATAAATAAATTTGTTATAACCTGGGATGCTTATTTGAAATATAACTAACCCATTTGTTCTCAAACTTTAGGTCTTGGGTGAGGTTGGAGAAGTTGCCTTTATAACAATTTCCCAGGTGATTCTAATGTGAACATAAATTTGAGAAACTGCTGTACAACACTATGACAGTGTTGTAATAGGTCAGGATTTTCTAAATTACATTTCTCTAAGTGTCAGTAGATGCACTTGGCATAAAAGGATCTGTAGTCAAATAAGCTTGAGAAAATTTGGAAAGTTAAAAAGTTGTTTTGGGGGCATCTGGGTGGCTCAGTTGTTTAAACATCTGACTCTTGGTTTTGGCTCAGGTCATAATCTTGAGGTTCGTGGGTTCGAGCTCCACATCAAGCTCCATGCTGACAGCACAGAGCCTGCTTAGGATTCTCTCTCCCTCTCTCTCTGCACCTCCCTGGCACCTGCTTGCTCTCTCTCTCTCAAAATAAATGAATAAACTTAAAAAGGTTATTTGTTTTTTGTTTTTTAGCTCTTATTTTCAGAACCTGGAGCACTAAGAATAGAATATTATTTCGGAGGACATATAGAAAAAGGTGGCTCTTGTCTCCTGGTTTGTTCCAAGACATGGCTAAAGAGGTCATGTTGGACCTGAGTATAAAAGCATATACTGCATATTATTGGTACTCTGAGTAGGGGGTTAGTTTGTCTCTTTTAGGTGTATATATATTGCAGTCAGGTATTGAACAAAGCTATCTTGGTTCTACTCCTTTATTAACTGCTACCCCAAACCCTGCAAATTTCTTTGGATCACTTATCACGGATAATAAAGTGTGTGCTTTAGACATTGGTACATGGCCCCTGAATTTATTCTGGAAGGTTGTGGGGAATTTTTTTTTCCATTTCTATTCTATAAAGTTAAGAATTCTTGGAAGGAAAACACATTAAAATCTTTATTAAAAATTTAATAGGTATCACCATTATTGAGTAATTTTATCTTACCTTCACAGTAACCCTTTAATGGAGGTATCTGAGGCTAAGACAGGTGATATAACTTGGTTAGGCTGAGCCCTGAGCTCAAACTCTGAGTTTCCAAACTTATTGTTTTTTTTTTCTTAGTAATTTTTCTTTCTAATTTTATTTAAGGTCTGTATTAGTGCATTGGATTTTTTACTGTGGAAAATACTCTTAGACTGCAGATAAATTTGTTTTGTGCCTAAGTAGCTTTGTGTTTCGGGGAAAGTCCGTGATCTCTCTGGGCCTCACTTTTTTCCTCCATTAGGTTTACAGTGCTTTCCAGACCTTATTGCCAGAATATTAGAAAAAATATGTGAATGTGTGTATGTGTGTATAAAGTTCCATCTGTAACTGCAAGGGAAGAGAGCAGGTAGTGGTATTCTCATTTATAACAATGAGCTTTCCTCAAACTGTGGCAAGTTTAAAATGGTATCAATGAGACTTACTTCTGCAAGTATTTTGGCTGCTGTGAGGTGACTAGCATGTGACAACACTGTGACAAGGTGCAGAAACATCATTTCTTGGGTGACTTGGAGCTGGTGGCATTGCAGCAAATTGCAGAATTTAGGATCTCCTGTGGCAGGACCAAAAAGCCTGCCTCATCTCCAGTGGGACAGGACTTTTAACACCTATGATAGATAAAGGGGAGGGGAGAATTCACACCTTTGCTGTTATTGCCATTTGACTTGTACTTTCTTCTTTTTATTTTAAATGGTTGGGGTAAAAGTCTTTTGGTAGGATTGGCGAGATTGACTTGAAGTATGTTTAGATCTTATTTATCAGCCTTAGTTCCAAGGATAAGAATTCAGAATGTGAAAATAAGAACTGTCTAGGTGATTTGCCTATAGTTGAAGGAGAAATTTAAAAATGAATTTTAAGAATGGTGCCATAGTAAATTCTGTTACCTACAGACCCCAAAGGAAGGAATATATCTTTCGAGTAGAAGTCCCAGACTGGTAGGTTGTTTTTGTTTTTGTTTTTGTTTTTGTTTTTGTTTTTGTTTTTGGTTTTGGTGTGTGTGTGTGTGTGTGTGTGTGTGTGTGTGTGTGTGCGCGTGTGTGCTTTAATTTTGCTTCTTGGGAGTTTTTCTGGCTATTGGCTTATGAGTCAATTAGACAATTTCTTTGTCTTCCTTCCTTCTCTCTTTCCCTCTATACTGCTTTATAAAACTAGAGTTTTTATACCTCAGAGTAAAATTACTTCTTATAACCTTATATAAAGCTTAAATAAAAACTTCATAGAGCTGACTGACTAAATTGATTCACCATTTTTGAGTGAGTATATGTGCTAGGATAGGAGTTTTGTTTCCAGGACCTAGGAGAAGGGTGGACAAGCAAATATTCTTGTTCTCTAAATCTTTAAAATTCTTATGGTCATCTGACATGCATTTTTTATTTTAGAAGAAAGACAAGATAAATATAGACTTAATGTACTAGTGAGAACAGTATATTTTGTTGTCTAAGGTGAATTTCATTGTGAAATGTTGGAATGTTCTCTGAAAGTTAAAAAATGCATGTGCAAGCTGTTTTCTGGGTTAGTCTCTGTTACACAGCTTTGTGTGGCAGATAGTTGGGAGTTGGTAAGTGGTTCACATTGACAACTATGGTCGCATTTAGATGAGGAAGTAGACAGTCATCGGGGAGGGGGGGCGGGTATTGACTTAAGAATGAACATATTTTACCCAGGACATCACATCTAGGTCATTCATTCTTACTATTTTAAAAGTTAAGTTTGAGGATGTTTATTTTTGCACCATGGTGTGAGGTGTTGCTCATAAGAGTGTGTATGTCCAGCTTGGGGTGGGGTGATGGGATACTAGGAACACACTCCAGAGGGTAGACTGTAGCAGTGAAGAAGGGACACAGGTTTGCTCTCCTACTCTCAAGTGAAACTCAAGCGACCCTTTGAGGAACTGGGCTGGATAGACAACAGGTATTGTCTAGGGCTCTGCATGGTACTTTTTTCCAGGAAGACATATATATGACCAGATCTCCCTCTGTTTGCTGTTCTTTGAAGTCTAAAGACTCAGCCTGAGCCATCTATTGGATTCAGGCCACCTAAGACCCTTGTGTGGCCCTTCTGAAAGTTTCTGTTGTACATAAAGCATCTAACTTTGTAGATCTAATAACTTAGTGAAAGTTTGAGTGCTTGTGTTCACACAGTGTGTGTTCCATGTAAAATAGATAGGAAGTCAATGGGTAGTAAACAAAACCAAAACCAAACCACAAAAAAATATTTTATCAAGGTTTAAAGTAAAACTCTTTCTGAAGAACTTCTAAGTTTTTTTTTTCTTTTTTTCTTATTTTTAATTTTTTTTTAAATTTACATCCAAATTAGTTAACATATAGTGCAACAATAATTTCAGGAGTAGATTCCTTAGTGTCCCTTACTCATTTAGTCCATCCCCCCTCCCATACCCCCACCAGTAACCCTCTGTTTGTTCTCCATATTTATGAGTCTCTTATGTTTTGTTCCCCTCCCTGTTTTTATATTATTTTTGTTTCCCTTCCCTTATGTTCATCCGTTTTGTCTCTTAAAGTCCTCATATGAGTGAAGTCCTATGATACTTGTTTTTCTCTGACTAATTTCACTTAGCATATACCCTCCAGTTCCATACACATAATTGCAAAAACTTCTAAGTTTTTAGTACTAAAGGATTAAACTGCTTTGTGACTCTGGGGTCAGGAGGCAGGGGGATTAGAAGTAAATACTCTTGTTTACTTGCCATTCTTCTTTCATGGGGAGTATTTGTTCTCTAGAAGAATCTGCAACCCCTCCCCCCCACCGCGCCCTACCCCCCCCATCCCTTTCTCAAAGTATAGTTTGAGATGGTAGAATTGATTAAGGTTCAAGAATTAAATTTATTTAACAAATTCAAATATATATATTTGAAGCCCCTGAGTATAGAAGTTCATAAACTATATGGAGTTGTACCTTTATGTGTGTGTGTGTGTGTGTGTGTGTGTGTGTGTGTGTGCCCGTCAAAAGGTCAAAATTTTGGTATTATAGCAACATGGATATTTAATATTATCTGTAGCACTTTTTGAATTAGCTGGGGAAATATTTTGCATTTCAAAAAATTAAAGAAGTAATATTAAATTTTGTTAGAGAAAATACAAGAGTTTTCATTTGCTTTTGTTAGGTATTGATTGTAAATACTGGCTTCAACTAATTCACATAAACTCTACCTACTTTGTCACTTTTCTTATGAGGAATAGTTATCCATAATCTTAATGTTTACCGTTTTGGAACTTGGTATGTTTGTTTGTTTGTTTGTTTGTTTGAAATTGAAGGAGCAAAATTTTAATACTAATTATCTCAATGTGTTTTTGGTGCCCATTATCTTGGAGCACTTAAAGCATAGCAGTGCTTTAAAAATACTATTCTCATTTATCTACATTGAAAAATTGTGTTTTAAAAAGCAATGATTAAAGAGTATGTCTGTATGCTTTTAAATGGTGATCTTTGAGAAGTGGGTCATAAACTTCTAGAATTAAATGTAAACACTAGAACTTCAAAGTAATTTGTCTTTTGCAAAACAGAGGCAACAGAAACCAAAGAATTTCGTGCCATCATTATTTTACTCTCATGACCCATAAACAAGCAAATCAAGAAACCGAATACAATCTTCCTTTTAAATGTTATTGAAATTTAAGGTAAATGTAAGCTAGTAAAAACAAAAAGGCATAGAATTTTTAAAATCTAAGATGCTGTTGATTCAGGGATAAATCATTATTTTTAAGTATCATCAAAAAATAATATGCCACCAATTAACTATGACACAATGCTTTTTAACACTTAGAATTTTTTTTTCTTTCTAGCTTATTTCAGTCAGCATAATATTCTTTAGATCTATCTATGTTGTTGCAAGTAACAAGATCTCATTCTTTCTGTGGCTGAGTAATATTCCATTGTGTGTGTGTGTGTATGTGTGTGTGTATATATATTGCATCTTCTTTATCCATTTACCAATTGGCCTTTGGCTTGCTTCCGTATGTTGGTGATTAAATAATGCTTCAGTAAATTTAGGGGTGCATACATCTTTTCAAATTTGTTTTTGTTTTCTAAGGTAAATACCCAGTAGTAGAATTGCTGGGTCATGTGGTATTTCTATTTAAACTTACAGATTTTTACATAAAAATAAGAATCTTAGTTGCTTCTTTTCAGTGCCTTCTCCATACCCAATACTTTTGTTTCGATACCAACTAATAGCGTAATCTTTTTTGAGACATTGTACACATCAATTAGGCCAAGACTGAATCAACAATATATAATATTCCTTTGTATACAATGAATAACCTGTCTAGCTAACAGAGGTTGTACTATATTAAGAAACCATCCTAATATGAGAGACTATACAATTTAGAAAAAATTGTCTAGAAATCAATGAAATATGGTATGTACTTGTACTTATATAGCTTTGCCAAAATTAGTACCACTTTGCCTCATCTCTTTGGAAATGTTCAGTGGGAAAAAAAGGAAGGGGGGGGGGAGGACTTCTAGTTTCTTTCTTTCTGTTCAGTAGCATCTCTGGCTCTCCCTGGTATCATCCCCCTCCCTTCATAGCAAGGTTCATGATCTGGTTCTAGAGGATTATTTTTGTGGTTTCAAGCTGGTGCACTGCCCCTGACATCATCCCTTCCTTTATTAGTTTTCCGGTCTTCTGGAAGTGCTAACCCCAGTGCCTGTTCCCTTGACCAAAAGACTTTATGGTTTTCTGTTTGCTTGAAAAATATTCTCTGAAGCAGAGAATATTGTTGAGACTGAGCCTATCTTATGGGAAGGCCAACTTTGTCATCAGTTATTTAAATTGTCATCTCTGCTGTGGACAATTGTGTACTAGGTGAAAAGTTTTGGATTTGGAGTTGGAAGACATGATTCTAAGGGTGAGTTCCATCTCTGGATTTCAATTGTTGTCATATGAACAATGAGTAGTTAGGTGGTTGATTACTTGAAAGTTCTCCACGGGCTTTCTTAAGGCCATGTGGTCTAATTGTAGGTGGTTGTCCTAATTACACCATAATTTCTTTGGACCCCTGCAGGGGTCTCTGATGTGAAAAGTAGTTACATGCCCTGAATTCTGATTGCTTAGATGTGAGCCCTGATGGGATTTCCTTTATCTAAAACATGTACCAAAATGGATGCCTTTTTGTAATTCAGTTGTCCATAGGGTGAATTTAAAAATTCGCCCGAAGAAACTGTACTAGGAGGTTCTGATAATCATTAAAATGAAATGATATACATAAAGGGCTTGTCATATGTTAGAGTACCAGAAAATGTGATTTCCTTTCTTCTCATCTGATTTTTTTTTATTATTTAAAAAAAAAATTTTTTTAATGTTTTTATTTTTGAGACAGAGAGAGACAGAACATGAGCAGGGAAGGGGCAGAGAGAGAGGGAGACACAGAATCTGAAGCAGGCTCCAGGCTCTGAGCTGTCAGCACAGAGCCTGACGCGGGGCTCAAACTCACAGACTATGAGATCATGACCTGAGCTGAAGTCGGACGCTTAACCAACTGAGCCACCCAGGCGCCCCACTTCTCATCTGATTTTAAAGACTCTCTCTGGTTGTTTTTTTTTTTTTTTTTTGGAGAGGGAGGTATTCACTACATTTGTTGTATACTGTGTACCTTTAATTCTCAGCTTATTTGCAGAGAATTGTCTTGTCTCGTGTCCAGTAACTGAATCTCTTCCAGCTCATGTTATTAAACTACCTCCGAAATCCCACGATTTCAATTTTAAAATACCAAAATACTTAAGAAGAGAGTTAGATGGTAGATAGTTGATGTAACTTACATTTAGGAGCACAAGGCTCTCTCCCCTTGAATTTACAGGTAGTTTGATTTTAGGAGGTGATAGTGTGAAATGAAGGGCAAATTAAATGATATACAGCTCCCTAAAATTTGTTTTGTCTTGTTTTGTTTTGTTTTTGCATGGGAAAAGCAATTTATTTCTAGATTAAACTTATACATGGTTCAGATGATTTATTCATTAAGCAAACACTTTGGTAAGAATAAACTGTGTGCCAACTGTCTGGTACACACAGTTCTCCTGGTTTTCTCGCTTATTACCTCATTTGTTTAAAAATATATTTTTAAAATCAAAGGTGGTTTCAAAAACCTGGAACTTTCTAAAATCTATTCACTGGAAAGGAAGGCACCCATGTCTGAGCGCGTCCTCTCTTATGTGACTCAGTGATCCAGGGAAGTCATCTTAGCATTGTCTCATCTATTTTTAACATATAATAAATGAAGATAGGAAGAAACTGGTTTCAGCATCATGCCTAGGAACATATAAAGCTTGGCAATTGGCAGTGGTACTTTTCTTTTTAAGATAATGTGTATTATTTTCTTTTAATAAACTATTTTCTTAAGTTTATTTTGATCTATTTTGGGAGAGAGATAGCAAGTGAGGGAGGGGCAGAGAGACAGGGAGACAGAATCCCAAGCAGGCTCCTTCTTGTCAGCCTAGAGCTCAATGCGGGGGTTGAACTCACAAACCATGAGATCATACCCTGAGCCGAAATCAAGAGTCGGACACTTAACTGATTGAGCCTCCCAGGTACCCTGTGTATGATCTTTTTATTTAGTAATGATGGTTTTACTTTTCTAAGTTTAGATATTAAGAATTGAGAATCCCCCTTTGTGTTCTGCTTTGTTGCCACTTTTTCATATTTGCTCCTCATTGTACTAAGGAACAGGTAATGTTAAAAAAAATGAAACTTGGGAAAAAATGTCTAGAGAAAGCTCATTGGTAACTATTTTCTACTGGTCAGAGCTTCTAGATTCCACAATGAGGTAAGTACTTAAAATTATTAAAGTGATTCTAATTGGTAGATATAAATAACCAAAACTTCATGGTGGAGACTTGCAGCTTTTTACATGGGTTCATTGGAGGAAGCATCCTAATTATTATTTTCAGGCATCTTCTAATCAAGTTTATTGGTGTGTTGAGATTAGAACATAGTCATTGACTTTTCTTGTTAAAGTTTTGCAACTTGATTTAAGGCACTTTTAGTGAGCAACTATTTATGTCCCAGTCATTGTACTAGACACTGGGATAGAAATGTGAGGAAGATCTGGATCCAGCCCTAGAAAAGTCACAGACCAATCCTGTCGGGACAGTACTGGAGACAGTATGCACAGTATGCAGTGGATCCTTGTGCAACAGGATGACTTAAGGGGTTGCTGGAGTCTGGGCCTTGGATGCTGCTGAGGGTCAAGGAAACCTTCATAGAAGTAGAGAAGGAAATGAAAAACAGCCCACTAACTTTAGAAGCTAACGTGTTTAAGATACTAACAGTCTCTTTCTTTTAAATTGTGCCTTTTCTGACTATAGATGGTTGAGAACTGGAGTTGATTTGGCGGCTTTTGAGTGAATGACCACTTTGGAAGTACAAATGAATTCAGGTCCCACCTCCCCCATCCCCCACCCCTGTTCTTGCCTTTTCCTCTCTAGCCATAGTATACTCTCTGGGCCGTCCCTTGGATGTGCCAAACACAGTCCTGCCCAGGCCTTAGTATTTGTTTGGAATGCTCTTCCTGAAGGTAAGTTGCAAGGACACATCCCTCACTTTCTTCAGTTTTCCACTCAAGTGGCACTTTCTTGGTGCTGTGAGTAAAGCAGCAACCCTAACCTTCCCTGTTTCCTTACCTGGCTTGTATGTATGTCCAAGGCATTTATCACTATCACTGTCTGAATGTTAGTTCCATGTGTGCAAAGACTTTTGCTATTTGATGCATTATTGAACACATAATATTTACTTAGTTAGAACAGCATCTAACTCATAACAGATATTCAGCAAATATTTGTGGAAGGATAAAAGGGAGGGACAGAGTGAGGGAGGACCTTCATTTGGTTTATTGTCTGTCTCTTACTAGAAGTTAAAACTGTACAAAGGCAGGGCTTTGTTGCAGTCATTCTGTGCCCCTAGCATGTAAAATATGTCCAGCATATATTAGATGCTTTAATACTTTATTGCAGAGAGAATTTATGCAAATATGATGTGTACACTGAATTCAGTAACTATACTAAGCATGTTTGGTCATATGGATGTCCCTTAAAAAGTAGACATTTTTCTTCTTCTATACCAGTGTTATACCTAAAGTATAACCTATAGGCTTAAGCTTCTATCTCAGCTTTGCCATATTAACATTGTGACCATGCGAAATTACTTTATGTCTCCATGTCTTAATTTACTCCTGTGTAAAATGGTGATGATAGTACCTATCATAGCGTTTGCTAAAGGGGTTTGGTGAGTTAATATAAAGTACTTAGAATACTGTATATACAGCACAATAAACATTCTGGATGTGTTTACAAAATATATGAAGACAGAAACGTATATGGATATTCTTGCTAACTCATTCATCATAGGCAATAAAGAGTGGAAAAAAACCCTTCTTATTCCCATAGCCCCAGATGAAGATGACCCCTTTGGTCTGTCTCCAGATTAGCTGAAATAATGTAAAGAGCTGAAAGCAGGAAGTGACACAGAAAAGACTTTGTTTCCTTGGGGGATGACCTTCCTGTCTTCTTTGTGCTGATCTTCTTACACTCTTGTTAGGGAGCTAATTTATTCTCTTTAAAACTATACACAAAATTTGTTCAGTGATTCTGAGAAACATCTGTCAAATACAGCAGCTTTCAGTGTAGTTACAACAAGTGGCACTTAGGGGAAACTCAGTATTGAGAGGATAAGCTGACAGGCCACTGTAGTAGGAATTGCATGGAGTGTGTAAGAGCAAAAAAGTGAAACCTACATCAACTGGATCATACCCCCAGAGGAATGTGGAACTCTAGAAGGTTGAAGAGTACAATTATTTATTGAAAATAAAAGCTTCTAAGGTAAAATGCAGCCTATTTCTTTCACTTGGTGTTTGGTCAGTTTCTGTACCACTGCTTTGCATGTTGGTGCCCTCTTCTGGACGACTGCAGAAGGTGTTTGCGAGGTGAGACTGTCCTTGTAGTGGACCTGTCAGAAGCTGAGAGGCACTGCAGGGCAGATAAGCACTTCTGAGTGCACCAAGGAAGCACAGCAAAACCGTGGAATGGGACAGTAAAAACAAAATTTGTTTTATAAAACAATTTATAAAGAATTGAAGAGAGGGCAGAAAACATTAATAGTGATAAAAACTGGATATATCTAACCATAGAAAGTATTCATAAAGCCTCTTGTTCTTCAAAATATGGGAGAGTTAGAAAAGGAAGAGAGACCAGAGGAGAGTAGAATTGATCTAATGTTCTCAAGCTAGATGACATTACTGAGTACCTGGACCTGCAAAGGTGTGTGTGGGGTGTTTGATCAAGCTAAATTTGTTTTTACAGGTATACTTTCTTCTTCTTTTTCTTCTTCTTCTTCTTCTTCTTCTTCTTCTTCTTCTTCGAGAGAGAGAGAGAGAGAGAGAGTGTGTGAGCAGGGGAGGGGGCAGAGGGTGAGGGAGAGAGAGAATATTTTTTTAACATTTACTTGTTATTGAGAGAGAGAGAGAGAGAGAGAGAGAGCGAGCGCATGAGAGGGACAAAGACATGGGGAGACACAGAATCTGAAGCAAGCTCCAGGCTCTGAGCTGTCAGCACAGAGCCAGACGTGGGGCTTGAACTCACAAACCGTGAGATCATGACCTGAGCTGAAGTCAGACACTCAACTGACTGAGCCACCCAGGTGCCCCTAGAGAGAGAGAATCTTAAGTAGGCTCCACACTAAGTGCAGAGCCTGGCACAGGGCTTGATCCCACGACCCTGGGATTATGACCTGAGCCAAAATCAAGAATTGGACGCTCAACCGATTGAGCCACCCAGGCACCCCTACAAGTATACTCTTGAGTGGTTATAGTGTTTACTTTAGGGCTGGGATACTTATGTTTAGTAAACTAATATTAACTAATTTATCTCTAATGGTTATTACTCTCAAGTAAAGTACATTAAAAAGAAATTAAATTCTAAGTTGAGACCTCTAGCAGAGATCGATGTAAAAAAAAATTCAACTTGAATTAGAATACATCTTTTTTTTAATGTTTATTTTTCATACAGACAGACACACACACACATACATACACAGAGTGTGAATGGGGGAGGGGCAGAGAGAGGGAGACACAGAATCCGAAGGAGGCTCCAGACTCTGAGCTATCAGCACAGAACCTGACACGGGGCTTGAACTTACAAACCATGAGATCATGACCTGAGTGAAGTCGGATGCTTAACTGACTGAGCCACCCAGGCACACCTAGGATACACCTAGCTCTTACCCACTGCTTTCAAGATAGATTTTTTTTTGACAGACAAATTAAAATTTATTGAGACAGACAGAAATGCACCTACTACAGTTAAAGCATTTACTATTAATCAAAGCATCATGTTCACATTCCAGATAAGTCTATGTGGAAAAGCATTCAGAATTTACTAGATTTTTCTACATCACTCTTTCATGTACCATAGGGACAACAAAGTGACACTCAGGATTTGGTGGACTCTCATTACAATGCTACACATTGAACAGGGACAAACATCAGTGACTTTGAGAGAAAGGTATATAAAAAGACCAAAACCACCCACTGTAGAAAGGGCTCCTAGATGTTACTGTACAATGTGGTCAAGGTAAAAAATGAAAACAAAAACAAATGTGAATTGCATTCTGGGAAAGTAGAGGGGCAGACCTGGACAGACTGTAGTCATTCATTGCTGGGCGTGGGGAAATGGGCATAAAGAAGGGGAAACTGAAAACAAAATCTCAGATTCAGTATTAAGGTATTCCCATGCCTAGAATATCTGTAAAAACAAACAAACAAAAAATCATTAATATGGCAGACAACTAACCATGGTGGAAGAAAATTCTGGGATTTAAGTTGGATGCTGAGGAAACAGTATTAAGTAAAAGAACCATTTATCCCAGACTGGTTTAGGTGTCTCTTGACCTGTGTGCTCAGCAGGAAACATGGATTCACAGGATTGGTTTAGGTACACCAACCCTTTTTAATTTTATTTTATTATTATTATTTTTAATGTTTATTTTTGAGAGAGAGAGAGAGAGAGAGAGAGAGAGAGAGAGAGAGAGACAGAATCCAAAGCAGGCTCCAGGTTCTGAGCTGTCAGCATAGAGCCCGACACGGGACTCAAACCCATGAACAATGAGATCAGGCTCTGAGTCCAAGTCCAATGCTTAACTAACTGAGCCACCCAGATGCCCCTAATTTTATTTTAAACTCCAGTATACTTAAGCTACAATGTTATGTTAGTTTCAGGTGTACAGTATAGTGATTGAACAATTCCATATATCACTTGTTGCTTATCATGCCAAGCACACTCTTTAATCCCAATCACCTATTTCATTCTTCCCCCTGCCTACCTCCTCTTTGGTAACCATAGGTTTGTTAAAAGTCTGTTTCTTGGTTGGCCCCTCTCCCCCCGCCTTTTTTTTGTTGCTTAAATTCCACATATGAGTGAAATCATATGGTATTTGTCTTTCTCTTACTTATTTCTCTTGGCATAATACTTTCTAGCTCCATTCATGCCATTGCAAATAGCAAGACCTCATTGCTTTTTATGGCTGAGTACTATTCCATTGTATGTATATACATCTTCTTCATTCATCAGTCAGTGGACACTTCCATAATTTGGCTATTGTAAATAATGCTGCTGTAAACATAAGGGTGCATTGTTTACATTTGAATTAGTGTTTTTGTATTTTGGGGGTAAATACCCAGTAGTGTGATTACTGGATTGTAGGGTAGTTCTGTTTTTAACTCTTTGGATAACCTCTATAATGTTTTCCAGAGTGGCTGCACCAGTTGCATTCCCAACAGCAGTGCACCAGGGTTGCTTTCTCTCCACATCCTTGACAACACTTGTTCTTTTTGGTGTTGTTAATTTTAGCCATTCTGACAGGTGTGAAGTGATAGCTCATTATAATTTCGATTTGTATTTCCCTGATGATGAACGGGGTTGAGCGTCTTTTCATGTGTCTGTTGGCCATCTGGATGTCTTCTTTGGAGAAATGTCTGTTCATGTCTTCTGCCCATTTTTAATTGGATTATTTGTTTTTTAAGTGTTACATTATACTATTTATTGGATATGTCAGTTGCAAATATCTTCTCTCAGTCTGTATGCTGTCTTTTGGTTTTGTTGATTATTTCCTTCACTGTGCAGAAGGTTTTCATTTTGATGTAATGTCAATAGTTTATTTTTACTTTCATTTCCCTTGTCTCAGGAGACATAATTTAGAAAAATGTTGCTATGGCCAATGTCAGAGAAATTACTGCCTGTGCTCTCTTCTAGGATTTCTATGGTTTCAGGTTGCACATGTAGGTCTTTAATCCATTTTGAGTTTATTTGTGTATTGGTATAAGAAAGTGGTCCAGCTTCATTCTTTCATATGTGTAGCTGTCCAGTTTTCCCAACACCATTTGTTCAAGAGACTGTCTTTTCCTATTGGATGTTCTTTCCTGCTTTGTCAAAGATTAATTGACTATAGAGTTGTGATTTTATTTCTGGGTTTTCTATTCTGTTCCATTGAACTGTATGTCTGTTTTTGTGTCAGTATTTTTGTGATGACTACAATTTTGTAATGTGACTTGAAGTCTGGAATTGTGATGCATTCAGCTTTACTTTTCTTTTTCAAGATTGCTTTGGCTATTTGGGGTCTTTTGTGGCTCCTTACAAATTTCAGGATTGTTTGTTCCAGTTCTATGAAAAATGCTTTTGGTGTTTTGATAGAGATGCATTAAATGTGGAGATTTTAAAATTTTTATTTATTTTTATTTTTTATTAAAAAATTTTGAAAGTTTATTCACTTTGAGGGAGTGCAAGAGGGGGGAGGGGCAGAGAGAGGAGAGAGAATCAGAACCAGGCTCTCTACCGCCAGCTCAAAGCCTGATGTGGGCGTGAACTCACAACCCCTTAGATCATGACCCGAGCCGAAATCAGATGCTTAACTGAGCCACCCGGGCACCCCTATTTTATTTTTTTTAAGTTTATTTATTTTGAGACAGAGTATGAGTGGAAGAGGGGCAGAGAAAGGGGGAGGCAGAGAATCCTAAGCAGGCTCTGCACTAACAGTTTAACACATGAGATCATGATCTGAGCCAAAACCAAGAGTCAGATGCTTAACTGACCGAGTCACCCAGGTGTCCCTAAATGTGTAGATTTCTTTGGGTAATATAGACATTGTCACAATATTTTTCTTTCAACCTATGAGCTTGGAATAATGTCTTTTCTTTGTGTCGTCTTAATTTCTTCCATCAATGTTTAAAGATTTTAGAGTACAGGTTTTTCATCTCTTTGGTTATGTTTATTCCTAGGTGTCTTATTATTTTTGGTACACTTGTAAATGAGATTGTTTTCTTTTTTTTAAGTTTTAATTTTAAGTTTATTTGTAAGTTATTTAAATTGTAGTTAGTTGGGATTGTTTTCATAATTTCTCTTTCTGCTACTTCATTATTGGTATATAGAAATGCAACAGATTTCTGCATGTTGATTTTGTACCTTCAGAATTTACTGAATTTGTTTATCAGTTCCAGCAGTTTATTGGTGGAGTCTTCTGGTTTTTCTATATAGAGTATCATGTCATCTGAGAATAGTGAAAGTTTGACTTCTTCGTTGCCAATTTGGATGCCTTTTATTTCTTTTTGTTGTCTAATTTCTGAGGATAGGACTTCCAGTACTATTTTGAATAAAAGTGGTGATAGTGGACGTCTTTGTCATGTTCCTGACATTACGTGAAAAGTTCTCAGTTTTTCCACATTGAGTTTGATATTCACTGTGGGATTTTCATCAATGGCCTTTATCATGTTGAGTTATGTTCTCTCTAAACCTGCTTTGTTGAAGGTTATTATCATGAATGGATGTTGTACTTTGTCAGATGTTTTTTCTGTGTCTATTGAGATGGTCATATGGTTTTTATCCTTTTATTGATAGGTACAACAAATCTTGATATGACACTATTTAACAAACTGTTTACAATATTAAAGTTATAGTCATAATCCACTTGGTGTGGAGTATCTGTTGTCAATTGTGTTATCAGAATTCATACAGTCCCTCACTGGAAAATCCTAGACCATCTTCTCTTGCCCAATGAATATATACTAATACTAATTCAGTGCAGTAAAAATGTGGACAAAAGATACATTTTTGCTTAAAAATTATTTATTGCATGTGGAACATCTATTAACATAAATAATTAGAAGATGGTTTAAGATCCCACTAAAAGTAATTCAGTGCTTTTTCATTTTTATTAATTTATTTATTTATAGCCATCCAGCCTCTCCATTTGTTAATAATCATCTAATATTTTTACAGCACTTTGCAGTTTACATAAAGGTTTTTTTTTGCCATCTAGCCTCCCTTTGTTAACAATTATCTCTAATATTTTTTATAACACTTTGAAATTTAAATAAAGCTTTTCTTTTTTAAAAAAATATAATTTGTTGTCAAGTTAGCTAACATACAGTGTATACAGTGTGCTCTTGGCTTTGGAAGTAGATTCCCATGATTTATCACTTACAAACAATACCCAGTTCTCATCCCAACGAATACCCTCCTCAATGCCCATCACCCATTTCCCCCTCTCTCCCACCCCCTATCAACCCTCAGTTTATTCTCTGTATTTAAGAGTCTCTTACTGGTTTGTCTCCCTCTCTGAAACTATTTTTTCCCCTACCCTCCCCCCATGGTCTTTTGTTAAGTTTCTCAGATTCCACATATGAGTGAAAACATATATCTGTCTTTACCTGCCTGACTTATTTCACTTAGCATAATATCCTCCAGTTCCATCCACATTGTTGCAAATGGCAAGACTTCATTCTTTCTCACTGCCAAGTAATATTCCATTGTATATATAAACCACATCTTTTTTATCCATTCATCAGTGATGGACATTTGGGCTCTTTCTGTAATTTGGCTATTGTTGATAGCGCTGTTATAAACATTGGGGTACATGTGCCCCTATGAATCATCACTCCTGTATCCTTTGGATAAATTCCTAGTAGTGCTATTGCTGGGTCATAGGGTAATTCCATTTTTAATTTTTTGAGGAACCTCCACACTGTTTTCCAGAGTGGCCGCACTTGTTTGCATTCCCACCAACAGTGCAAGAGGGTTCCCATTTCTCCACATCCTTGCCAACATTTGTTGTTTCCGGAGTTGCTAATTTTAGCCACTCTGGCATGAGGTGGTATCTCAATGTGGTTTTGATTTGTATTTCCCTGATGATGAGTGATGTTGAGGATCTTTTCATGTGTCTTTTGGCCATCTGGATGTCTTCTTTGGAAAAGTGTCCATTCATGTCTTCTGGCCATTTTTTCACTGGATTATTTGATTTTTGGGTGTTTAATTTGGTTAATTCTTTATAGATTTTGACACTAACCCTTTATCTGATATGTCATTTGCAAATGTCTTCTCCCATTCCGTCAGTTGCCTTTTAGTTTTAGTCAGTGCTTCATATTTTTAAATTAGAATTGAGCATTTTTCCTGCTCTGTGGTATGAAGGAGCAGAATATGGCACTTTAAAAACATTATTTTTTAATCATAACTTTTCCTCAATAATATAACCATAGTGATAGAAAACTGATTTTCAAGTATCAGGTAAAATTTTTAAAAATTACATAATTATGATTGAACTAACAATAAAGAATGTCTTGAGTTTTCAAATGATTATTCGAGAATTTTGCTTTTGAAATGGCTTATTTTGTTTAATAGATTGTATCATTGAATGGGCCTCTATAGAGGGAAGCACTAAGGAATAATATTATTATAAGCCTACACAAAATCAGTCACTATCATTAGTTTTCTTGTTATATGGAATTGTATGTGAGTAGTATTTGTCTGTTGTCTTTCTCTTTTTAGTTGGTAGTGATTTCAGAGAGAAAAAGCAAACATTTGCTAGTCCAAGTAAGTTTTGGCTTTCAAAAATTTGACATTCCCTTTTATAAATTTTCTTTGGAAGGATAGATTTGACCTCATTCTCTGTTATTGTAAATACTCTCCCTAAGGGTATTAAATTAAACTTTCTTGCTTATAATTGTATTGCATTAGGCAATAAGGATGCTAAATCCCAAGAGTGAGGTTACTGGGCTCTGGCAGTTTAGTTTTACATGTCTTTCTTTCTCGTATGTCACGTTACCAAGTAGTACCTCCTTCCTCCTCAGTCAAAGGAGGGTATGTTACGATGAGTTTGTGATTTATTGATGTATGTATACATTCCTTTCTTTAGAGTGTTATTGCCTTCCTTTAAGTGAACATTTTTTAAGTTAGAAAATTTGAATGTGGAGAAACAAGAAGGGATGTAATATCTTGGCATGGGGGATAAGCTAGTGTTTTCTATGTAGAGATATGAGTGTTTTGTCTAAATTCACACCATCCAGTTTCCAGCAGAGTGTGCAGTGCATAATCACAGTCATTAAAGGATATGGTCAACTTCAGACTGTCTACTTATGGATTTTACAGGGATGTGGAATACAGTTGCTCCTTTTATTTCCTTTTGTCAGGATAGAGAGTGATATGGTGTCATTAGAGATTTTTAATGCCGTTATCACGGCAGTGAAGTAACATAGCCAAAAGCTGTATCTCATGAAAGATGTACACCTAGAATATACAGTGACATTTTAATAGCATTCTAGGAAAACAAGTTAGTCCATCTGTGAATGATTCACTCTTCTTTCTTGTCCACTGGAATTGGGATTCATGGATTCATTCACTGAAGCTTCTGTGCAAATACTGAACATGTAAATGTTTTTACATCATTTTTTCTCCTTACTTATCAAGCTAGACATCTAGTAATAGTTGATTTGCACATGATTCACTTCAAGTTTTTATGATGTAGTTGTATTAAAATTGACTTGTTAATATTTCTGCAAAATTACATTCTCATTTGAGAGCTGACCCAGAAAAGCTGCAGTTTAATATGGAAAATCAAAACAAAGCAAAATCTCAAAAGGCATAAAGGCAAAAAGCAAAAAAAAAAAAAAAAAAAAAAGCAAAAAACAAACCAAAAAAACCCAACAAAATAAACCTGCACCATCTGGATCATTCCCCCAGAGGAGTTCAAGGCTCCAGAATAGTAAAGGTTTCAATTATTTATTGTAAATAAGCAAATTGGTAAATTTGATCAGTTTCTGTACCACTGCCTTGCATGTTGGGGCCCTTGTATGGAATACTGAATGCAGGACTGAGTGAAATGAATGAAGTTTAAAAAGTATCCTAAGGAGGCAGAACCTCTTGGTGACACTTATTACAATTCTTCAGTTTTAGAAACTGAATTATGTTCTCCATCCTGAACAGAGAAATAGCCATTAGGAGTTTCTATAGTTAGATTTTGTTTATGGTTCTCTTATAAAGTTCCTGAAGTCATTTATAAGTAAAATGCAGTCCCATCTAGAGAGATGTATTCTATGTAAATGTCAAAAATTTGAGGCAGTTTTCTTTAGAGATGTCAAGGATTAATTTCTACTCAGAGCTAATGAACATTTATATACAATACAAATAGCAGTTTACATTTAATACAATACTGCCTGATGTAATTATCTCATGTGATCATCCAAATAACTAAATAATAATCTTAAGGATATAGGGAGAAGTAGTGATGCTCTGGTGATGGCAGCTAACATTTATGGTTTACTCTGTGCCAACCATGCATCTACTCATTTAATCTTCACAACACCTTGGGGAGTTGGTATTGTTAATCTCCATTTCATAGATGAAAAAACTGAGGCTCACAGAGAATCATGAGTTTACTATCAACTCTGGTGAGTGATAGAACCATTGTTTGAACCTCGGCCATCTAACTAACTGGAGATTTTGGCAAATACTTGCTTTTAGCATCTTCTAAATAAATAATTGTTACTGACTGGCAAACTAAGCACTTGCATGTAGAATCTCATTAATAAATGAAAGGAGACCTCTTAATTCTTTTGCTGTAGTGGAATTGTGCTCAAATGAATACACTGTTAGACATACTTCTTTGTTGGCACATTTCTGGGTTTTTTGGTCAGATGAGATATTACAGCCTTTCACCAGGTGACCCCATCCACATTGATGGAGGTAACTGCTATGCCTGTATTGAGTTCCCACAGGTAATGGATGATTGGTGTGGCTACTAGATAGGTCGCCTGGATGTCCTATAGACACCTTATATTACTGCATCTTCAAACCAAACTCAACGCTCTTTTCTCTTTCTATCTCTTGTTTCTGCATGTGCATGTGTGTGTGCGCTCTTGCACACATTACCTCTTCTTCCTCTTGTATTTGTTATCTTGGTTGGTGGCCAACGTATTCTGCTCGGGTTCTAAGTAGAGTTAGCCTTCTGCTCTCTGAACACAACTCCATACACATTCCAAATCACTATTATGTTCTTTCATTTTACTTTCTAAATCTCATTCAGAGCAGGTGTTTTTTGATATTTGTATGAATTATCTTTCAATTTCAGGTTCTTGTCTCTTAGCCAGAGTATTTTGATAACTTTCCTGGCTGGTCTCTCTGCCTTCAGTTTTGTCTCCGTACAGTTATTCCCCCATGTTACAAAGAAAATTGATCTGATCAAAATCCACATCTCTCCATTTCCCCTCTTCAGACCTATAGTGCTTTTTCATGGGTTACAGTGGTGGCTAAAAATCCTGATATCACATCAGAATCATCTTGGAGCTTAAAAAGAAAATGCTAAGCCCCCCCTCAGGCCAACAGTCTGAAAATTCCCTGGAGTAGGGCCCAGGTACATGTCTTTTGTGAAAGTATTACATATGCCATATTCCCATATCTCCTTGGATATCTAATGGAGACCTCAAAGTTAATATGTCTAAAATGGAACTTCTTTCTCTTTTTTTTTAAATTTCATTTATTTGTTAAAATTTACATCCAAATTAGCATATAGTGCAACAATGATTTCAGGAGTAGATTCCTTAGTGCCCCTTACCCATTTAGCCCATCCCCCCCTCCTACAACCCCTCCAGTAACCCTCAGTTTGTTCTCCATATTTATGAGTCTCTTCTGTTTTGTTCCCCTCCCTGTTTTTATATTATTTTTGTTTCCCTTCCCTCATGTGGAACTTCTTTCTCTTAAACCTGTGCCAACTTTGGTCTTCCCTATGTTAATTGATGGCACCTCCACCCTTCAATTTGCTCACACTTCCCATGACCACCTTATGAATAAAAATGGGTGCTTGAGTGGCTCAGTCTGCCATCCAACTCTTGATTTCAGCTCAGGTCATGATATCACAGTTTGTGAGTTGGAGCCCCATGTCTGGCTCCTCGCTGACAGCACACAGCATGCTTGGGATTCTCTCTCTCTCTCTCTCTCTCTGCCATCCTCCTCCCCTCTCTCTCAAAATAAATAAATAAACTTAAATATATCTATATCTATATCTATATCTATATCTATATCTATATCTATGTCTATATCTGTATCTATCTGTATCTATAACTATATCTATTATCTACCCCTTTCCTCAAACTAAGATTTTTCATCTCTCTTTTTTTGTTCTATTATTTTTCCATAGCAATTATTACCTTCTAACATACCATATATATATATATATATATATATATATATATATATATGTAATTTTTTTCATTTATTATGTTTGTTTATTTTTATCTCCCCTGGGGTTTTCTACCATATTTGTTGAATCAGCAAAAACAAACCAGAAAATGCTTAACAGTAGCAAAATTATAGTAGTAAAGGATATAAAGTACTTGGGTACTGGAGTACTATTGTTCGTGTCCAGGTCTGTGCCTCAGTTTCCATCTGTAAAATGGGTGTACTACTGCCTACTTTATAAGGTTATTGAGGATTAGAGATGGTTTCTAGGATTACTAGACAGTGGCTGGCACAAAGTAAGTGCTTAATCAGTGTTAGATGCTGCAAGGTGAGTGTGTACCATGGAGGTGTTATAGCTGTTCTGAATAATTTCTCATTTACATTTCCTCCAAGATTAGATCATGTGCTACCTCTGCAGTGCCTGAAAAATAAATGTCCTGCATGATGATGGCCAAGAAGAATTCCTTTCCTTTCCTTTCCTTTCCTTTCCTTTCCTTTCCTTTCCTTTCCTTTCCTTTCCCTTTTTTTAACATTTATTTTTGAGAGACAGAGAGAGACAGAACACGAGCAGGGGAGGAGCAGAGAGAGAGACACAGAATCCAAAGCAGGCTCCAGTCTCCAAGCTGTCAGCACAGAGCCTGATGCCGGGCTGGAACCCAGAAACTGTGAGATCAAGACCTAAGCTGAAGTCGGATGCTCAACTGACTGAGCCATGCAGGCACCCCTCCTTTTCTTTCTTAAAGGCAATTTAGACCTCAGGATTTTATGTGTACCTTGCTTATGACTTACTTAGAACTCTTTTTGACTGACGTTCATTCTGGCCAGGAAAGCTCTGCATTTGTACCAGCTTTCCTGAGTTTGTTGGTTCCAGGCCTTTGCCATCTGTATTTTCAGCCTGAAGAATGGTGCCAGGGTCGTATTGCTCCCTCTGGCCCTTTCATTCTGCTTGCTACTGGAGTCATTTCTTTCCTCTCTTTGGGATTCTTCTGACTGGCCTTTACCCAGCTTATATAGTATAAAATTTGAACTAGGTGGCTGTTTGTTGTTGTTTTCTATGCACAATTCCCTAGGTATACTTTATAAATGGAGGCAGGAAATGCTTTGACACCTTAGCCTACTTTAGTTTTTTAATCCTAGTTATATTCAATAAAAGTTTAAAGAATTTTTAAAAATTTAAATTCAAAGTAAATATGAAATCAGGCAACATAACTGGTACCCTCTGCTGACATCAGTGCCTCTAGAACATTTCAGGATTAGTCATAATGAGTTAGAAAGTTGGTGCTACATGTCATTGATAGTATAGCATAGAGGATAGTGGGGGCAGTGGGCACAGGTAGTTGCTCAATTCTTGGATCCTTCTAACAGATGGCTATTGAATAACTTCAACTTATTCTTGTGATGGGATACAAAGTGAAATTCAAGATTGTAGTAGGTGAGAGAGATGGGACTTTTAAAAGCAGAGCTAGAATAAAGGTAATTTATCAGGCTGAGACTGCGGCAGGGGTGAGTTGGAGTAGGATTCTTGAAAAAGTTATTTCACCTGGGCTCTTGTAGAATCAGTAAGAATTTGCAGAATGGGGCACCCCAGAATTTTAGGGTAGGATAACAAGAAGGCACAGCTAATATTCCTGTGTGGCCCAACCATGAAGAAAATGGTAGATCATAAATCTAAATAAGCAGTTGGGGGTCAGCTTGTGAGTGTTCTTATCTTGTTATGGAACCAGGCTGGATTGCTGGCAGAAAAATCAAGCAGCACTTGGAGATCTTGGTGAATCAGTTTTATTTTACACCAGCAGGCTCAGAGGAGATCCCTCTCCAGAGGTCTAAGTCCCAAACACAAAAATGGGGGACAATTTATCGTTTGTTACTTCCTCATTATGCATTAGTAGTAATTTGGCACACAGGGCAAACAGGGTAGGAAGAAGAACCTGGAAGAGGAGTCTCTAAGCTAGAGACTAGAGCTTATGTTAGTCCCGTCAACCATCTTATGGTGCATAACTTTACTTATTTTCCCAACAATCTGACATGCTACAGAATATAGATTTTTATCTTGTGTAGGATTTTTATAAAGGAGACATATTATTACAGCTTTGGTGGCAGTATGCAGGCTGGTAAAGTATGCAGAGAAAAGAGGGTTTTCCTTTTGCATTTAGAGTAGAGAAGATCAGTAGATCATAGGCAACTGAGAGAAGGTCTTGATGAAACTGTAGAACAATAGTAAGAATAAAAATTAAATCACATAAGTAAGTCAAAATATTCTCATAAGGAATCTGATTGTGAAACACACTACCAGTTGACAGAGAACACCATTATTGGAAGTCTTCAAATAATTTTAGAACAAACATTTTAGAAGATAGCATTACTAGGTAAATCTAGGTAAAATATAGGATGGCCAGTTAAATTTGAATTTCAGATAAACATTCAATGATTTTTTTAGGTCCCCTGTGATGTCCCTGTATGTCCCATGCAGTATTTGAGATACACTAAAAAACTATTTTTTTGTTTTATGAAAATCAGATTTAAGTGGGTATTTTTTTTTTTTTTTAGGAAATGTGGCAATCATAGTATGATAAAAAGGTTATGAGAATGCCTAGTGATCACACTCAATGATCTGATCATTCTTTTGATGATACCACATTTGTTTGGAGGTATGAGGTGCAGGCCCCAGTGAAGCATTTTCTAGAACACAGTGAGAACCTTTGGGGAAGTTTTTTCTACATTTAAGTGACTATTAGGGGTTTCATCTTATGAGATTATAAAGTTACTTGATCAAGAAGAAAAAAGAAGCTAGCAAGAAAAGGAAAATTCAAACTACTGAAAGCATCTAATATTCAACAGACTAGATGGACAATGTCTTCTTTATTCTAGGAAAAAAAATGGGGTGTTATTCCTGCTGAGAGGCATCATCCAGTTTGCTTTATCAAGTATGAAGAAGGCTGGGCTGCCATTGTTGTTTCTGCTCTTGATATACAGTGGCCCCTGTGTTCTGGTTCCTGTTTTTATTGGGGTTGTAAAATCATTACACAAACCCCAACAGCAAGCACTCTGCCAAGAAGATGAGGTCATAATAATATGACCTCATAGGGAACTAGTTCCTTAGAAGCCCTAGTGGACCAGCAGACACTGGAATTGTGGAGCAAAGAGTGCTGGGAAGGGGCTTATAAGATTAAGTATGGCCCAGGCATGCTAGGCTCTGAGATGGGTTCTTTTTGGTGTCTGTCTGATTGCTGGTGAGTATGTATTGCCATTGTATTGCTAGGCTTCTGACTTAAAAGAAACAGTCTCTGTTCTTGTTCAAATAATCTCATAAATTGTGAAATGGGGCAGAATGAAACCACCTAGGAATGGAGGTATTTATCTTCACTTTATTCCTCATTTCTTTTTTACTAAAGGTTTTTTCAAGAAGATCCAGAAAAGTCTGATTTGTACAGATTTGAAAATTACCTCCTTTTGTGAATGTGGGGAAAATGAGGTGAAATAGACTGGGACAGGCAAGAGAGCAGAAAGAGGAAGCAAACATGAGGAATGAAAAATAAGAAATAGGAATGACTTTGACCACTACATTTTAAAAAATATATGTTCATTGGGATAAGTCTCTTATATCTGAAGAAAATCTTTGTAGTACTGTACATGTAGTATAATTATACTCTTTACATAGAGTGATTAAATATATGCCATAAATTTGTCATGGAAAAGAATAAGTAGCAGTTTAATTGAAAAGAAAATTCTTTGACACTTGTTTCTTTTTTTCACGTGATAGCTAATATATAGAGTAAGAGAATGCATGAGAACACAACTCCAGGGATTTTCTTTTATAATTATAAAAAAATTACTTGATTGAAACTAAAACAGTTCTTAGAATAAATATTTTACATTTCTACCACTTATGTGGGAAAACACAAAATGTAAGTTGCCCTTTAAAAGAATTTTCTAATATGAGTTTACTGATTATAGGTTTGCTGTATATAATTAAACATTCAGCTTTCTGATAGGATAAATTTTATAAAAGTGGGTGGTAACTCTGTAGAGGAAGGTTTAGGATGAAAAAATACTTAAATGTACTTGCATGAGGATTTCATCATAATGTAGCAGTTTATTTTAATTGGCATCTACTTCTGTTGGAAAACTGTTTAAGGTGGCTAATTGTTTAAAGAAGCATTATCAAACATCTTAGTTTGCCTAGAGCAATTCCAGTTTGTGTATTGTCCTGGCATTGACTGTGGTTTAACATCTTAGTTTGACTTTAAAAAATGAAGTCAGTCTGGGTTTGATAAGCTTCCGCTTGGTACTTGTAGCTTCTCTGCAGTTTCCTCTGGAATGTGTGAAGTTGAAATGTGCATTGAACAGAATTTTTGATGAGTTTTTGGGGTGATGGTGGGGTTTGTGGGGTTCGTAACTGATGGCCAAGAAAGAATTCTTGAAGACGTCTTTGGTGCAAAAAAGGTAATTTAATTAAAGTAAGGGACAGGACCCCTGGGCAGGAAGAGCTTCCAGGGACCATGAGGACAGACTGGTTATATACTTGGGAGTTGAGGGAAGGTAAAAATCAAGTGGAAGTTTCCAAGAGCTTTTCATATTAAAGAAGACTCACAGGGTACTGGAGGCCTTGCTATTGGCAAGCTAAGGTTGTTTTTCCCTCAACAAAGCATTAACAATAAGACGTTGGGAGCTCCTGGAGAAATGTTTTAGTCTGCTAGCCTCAAGTAGTTGTCAGTGGGCTTCAGGTTATAAGGAAATTTAATTTTATCTGCCATTTCCTTCTGCCTTTGTTTCCCACATCACTATGGAGAGGTGATATTGGGGCTCCAGGAAACTGAGTGAATCTATAGGTTTCTGGAGATTAGGCTGTTGATAAGACTGACTTTTTCTTGTAATTTACTAAGATGTTTGTAAATTGATGGAGACCCAGGTCCTGCATGACTGTGATCTCTATCAGTTAACCATTTACTTTTCCCCTTTTCCTTTGTTCTTGGGCAGCCAGGAGTGCCTAAGGAATAGTAAACATACCCCACCTGGGAGTAGGGAGTATTTGGGTCTGTCAGTTTGCCTTATGCTCCATCATCATTTTCACATAGTTGAGTCTAAAAGACAAAGTGGGATAACCTCTCTCTTTATCCCTCCCCATATCACTGACTTTCAAGGACAGCCTGTGGAAAACTTGCTGATAAGGGAGCTTGGAGAGGAGTTGCAAGGGGCATTGAATTCCCTCAGGTCTGTCAGTGGTTAGGGAGGTCTGGGACTGCACAGCCCTTAGGAGCTACTTGGTGTGCAGTGGCTGGAACTGCCTTCGAGTGATAGTGAACATGAATCTGCGAGGCTGCCACTTAGCTAGTTGGTAGTAGGAAATGGGATATTGTAAGTTAGGTAGAATAAGTGACAAAAATAGAGATTGAGCAATTTTGCTTAAAAATCTATTCGTTTTTGCTATAATGATTTTTGTCATTTATTGTATGCTGTAAGTTTACAACTAATTTTTTATTGGTAATGACTCTTTCAAACTTCGTAACAATTATAATTACATATTTAATGATTTTATTATCCCTGTTCCTTCTTCAGAGTGTCCTGATTTAGACAATAAATGGTTACTTATAATTCAGGCTAAGTTAAAGAACTATGGGATAGAGCAAAAACACACAAAATTAGGCCTGTGAGCCTGTTCAGCCTAGCCTAGAATGGCTTTTAAGTTTTGAAAGGTTGAAGAAAAAAAAGAAAAAAACAACAAAATGAAAGAAGCATGTATGACAGAGACATTATGAGGCCTTGTCTGAAATATTTACTGTCTGGTTCATTACAGAAAAATTCTGACTGTGTCAGGTTTAGGGTCTATGGTAAGTACATTGGAAGGCTACGTAAGCATAGTTGTTTATCATGAACACATCTTTGCCTATTTTCCAAGTTAAAGAGAGGATTTGGAAGTTACTCTATTCTTGTTGGTTTAGTGTTACAAATGCATTATGTAGCATTCTATAGCCAGGTTCTAATTTGTGACCCCTTTCTAGAGCAGAGGTTCTTACAGTGTGGTCAGTGGGGCTTATTGTGACTCTTTCAGGAGGTTAATGAGGTCAAAGCTATTTTATAATAGGAGTACAGCATTATTTTCCTTTTTCACTGTATTGATATTTACACTGATGGTACGAAAACAATGGAGGGGGCTTTAGCACAAATCAAGATGTAGCAGTGAGTCACACACAGAGAGTCGGGACACCCAGGCTTTTCTTTCTAGGAAGCAGCTTTATTGATGCCAGCACGGGCTCAATGGGCTAAGACCCAAAAGGCTGAGCCCCAAATGCAGTGGGGGGTTGCTTTTTGTACAAGTTTTGCTCCTTTCTTTCCCATATGTGGTAAAATACAGTCTGCATGGGCGGTCTATGTTACAGAGTCTTGAGGAATGTCACCCACACACACACACATAGCCAGGTTGCCTTTCCTAGTCTTGAGGTTTTCACCACATTCCTTAGGGAGGGCCTCTAACACAAAGGTAGTGGCACCAAACTTTCCAAGTTGTTATTATATTCTTCATTACCATGTACTCAAAGAAACAAAACTCACCTAAAAATTCCTTTATAAAGCAGTACAAAATAATTACATTTTAACCTTTTTGTACGTAACTTTTTTGTTTGTTTCAAGTTTTTATTTAAATTCTAGTTAACACATAGTGTAGTAATGGTTTCAGAAGTAGAACTTAGTGATTCATCACTTACATATAACACCCAGTGCTCATCACAAGTGCCCTCCTTAATCCCCATCACCTAAGGCCATCCCCCTATCTGCCTCCCTTACAGCAACCCTCAGTTTGTTCTCTATAGTTAAGAATTTGTTTTTTGGTTTGCCTCCCTCTTTTTTCTTTTATGTTCATCTATTTTGTTTCTTAAATTCCACATATCAGTGAAATCTTACGGGATTTGTCTTTCTCAGACTGACTTATTTCACTTTAGCATAATACACTCCATCCATACCATTGCATACAGCAAGGTTTCATTCTTTTTGATGGCTGAGTAATATTCCACTGTATATACATACCACATCTTATTTATCCATTCATCAGTCAATGGACATTTGGGCTCGTTCCATAATTTGGCTGTTGATAATGTTGCTATAAACACTGGATGCATGTGACCTATCAAATCAGTATTTTTTTTATTCTTTGGGTAAGTACCTAGTAGTGCAATTGATGGGTTGTAGTGTAGTTCTATTTTTTCCAGAATGGCTGCATGAATTTGCATTCCCACCAACAGTACAAGAGGGTTCCCCTTGCCCCATATCTTTGTCAACATCTGTTGTTTCCTGTGCTGTTAATTTTAGCCATTCCTTTTTATTTTCACATGTGATGAAATGGAAAATATGCATAAAGCACTTCTTCTCCTGATGTTTTTCCTTCGGACAGCCTTACATGTAATTAAGTTGAGTTACAAACTAGTTGCTTTTTGTGAAATGCCAGTTTTCCTTCAAAGTGTAACTGAAAAACTATGATTATTGGCAAACATTTTCTCAAAAATTGATAGAGTGAGTCTATTAATACTTTAAGAAAACTACTGACTATATTTGTTGCCAACAGTACAATTTGAGCTTTCAGTCAAAAATTAGAATTTTGGAATATTTCTGTCTGCCACCAAAACTTTGATATCTTTTCAATACTTGAAGACTTCTCTGAAGATAATCATGGCGTTTAATAAATGTAACTTTTAAAAGTATTATATAGTGAAATGTGTAACATATTTTGCAAATGACCAATATATGATGCAGAATCATGCCTGGGTAAAAGATCCATTTAAAGTGTAAGACAGGGGCACCTGGCTGGCTCAGTCACTGGAGCATGTGACTTTTGATCTTGGAGTCATGAGTTTGAGCCCCATGTTGAGTGTAGAGATTACTTAAAAATAAAATCTTAAGAAAAAGTAAGTGTAAGACAAATTTTAATGTGAGTACAAAAGGTTAATTGATACTTTATTGCAACTAACATTTAAGAAACTATCCCTTGTTTTATTTTGGTGTCCTATAAAAAAAAAGAATATAATTATCTGTAAAAGATTAAAATACTTCTTATTTTTCTAACTAATAAGCTGGATTTTCTTTCTTTTTTTTAAGGTTTATTTATTTATTTTGAGAGAGAGTCAGCATGAGAGAGCAGGGGAGGGGCAGAGAGAGAGAGAGAGGGAGAGGGAGAGAGAGAGAGAATCTCAAGCAGGCTCTACACTGCCAGCACAGAGCCCAGTGCAGGGCTTAATATCATGAACCAGGAGATCATGACCTAAGCCAAAATCCAGAGTTGGATGCTTAACCAACTGAGCCACCCAGGTATCCCTGGATTTTCTTAATATATTTCAACCAAAACAATATTATTGTTTACAAATTAAATATAGAAGTGGCAGTGAGAATCCAGCTGTCTTCTAGTAAGCCAACTATGAAAGAAATATGTAAAAAATGGAAATAATTATTGCTTTTCTCATTAAATTTAATGTTATTATTTTGGAAAATTATTTTTAATAAAATATTTATATCATTGAAATGGGTTTATTATTTTTTTTACTTTTTTTAATGTTTATTTTGACAGAGAGAGAGAGAGAGAGAGAGAGAGAGAGAGCATGAGTGGGGGAGGGGCAGAGAGCGAGGCAGACACAGAATCCGAAGCAGGCTCCAGGCTCTGAGCTGCCAGCACAGAGCCTGACGTGGGGCTCGAACTCACAGACCATGAGATCATGACCTGAGTCGAAGTCGGATGCTCAACCGACTGAGCACCCAGGCATGCCATGAAATGGGTTTATTATTTTTAAGTGAATTAATATTTGAAAATTTTCTTTTTAAATTACTTATACAGTGAATATCAATTCACTTATACAGTGAATATCATGTTCAGAAACATGAAGGTAACTAGAGTCCTCTGTATTTTTAAAAATGTAAAGGTCCTAACTGCTCATAAGGGGTTTAAGCAATCACTTCTTCAGTACATTGAAATATATTGCTGTAAATAGTTTTATGAATAATTAAGCCTAAAACTATCCCATTTAAAAGTTTTTCATTTATTGCTACAATATGATAATTTCATCAGCTGTTTTCCTTTTTTTGTCACATAAGAAAAATCTTTTTAATTTTTTTCTTCTTTATCAATTCTCACAGCAATGCTGGGGTAAAAACAGCACTACTAGAGACTCATTCTGAGATGGGGAGCACTGAAATTCTGGAAAAGGAGACCTCAGAAAGTCTCAGTAATGGTACCAGCAGCAACATAGAAGCAGCCAAAAGGTTGGCCAAACGCCTTTATCAACTAGACAGATTCAAAAGATCGGATGTCGCAAAGCACCTAGGCAAGAAGTACGTTCTGTACCAAGGCTGGTGTCTGAATGTGTCCGTGTGTGTTGTCTTGTTTAATAGCTTCAACTTTAATAACAGAGTCTATCCTGTTTTCTTATAGCAATGAATTTAGCAAACTAGTTGCAGAAGAATATCTGAAGTTTTTTGATTTTACAGGAATGACACTGGATCAGTCTCTCAGGTATGATTAAATATCACTTCTGTTCTTTTTTGCCTCCAAAAATTAATTCTGAGAAGAGAAGTAATGCTGAAGCTAAAGTGTGATTTTTAATTTTTTTAAAACCCATAGTGACTTTGTAATCTTAGCTCAGATTATTCTATAGTTATTAAACATAGCAGAAAGAAAAATATATTGTTTTTATGAAATCCTATATGAACTCATATTTTGCATCTAGCAGATGATGTGGTAAAGAATAGTGACAAAGTAAGTCTCGAGGAGGAGTAGAATCTGTGGGAACTTGGTTTTTGAATGATCAATTTAAAAAAAGGCAGTTTTACAGGCTGTAGAATTATACATTTTTTTCCCTAAGCATTTGTTTACAATAGCCAAGTAGCCTTTTAAGGTGATACTTTGGTATTAACTCATGAATGGAATAAAAACGACTATCCACATAATAATCAGAAAATATCTGCAAAACTGTTTCAGCACTTTTTGCTGATCCATTCAAAATAGTGTCATAAACACACTGATCCTCACTTTTCACACCACTATTGTATTGTAAATTTCTAAGAGCCACTGCTAAAAGTAAAACTTAGTCAGCATTTACTCTTATAAACTTTTTAACATGTCAGCGGTTGGAGGAATTCTGAGATCATCTGTGTAACCCTCTAGTTTTATAAATCAGGAAACTGTGCCTTGGGAGGTGAAGTGAGGATGTTTGGATTAGAATGCACAACAGTGACTTATTCTGTGGCACTTTGCATGAATCAATGGCACTCATAGGTTTTTCTACTGAAAACAAATAAGGGCAGAGGAAAGATCTATATTTATGCTTTACTTTCTGATGTGGTTTATAAAAGTTATGAAAAATTAAAGTTTGGTCAGTGTAATTTAGATTTGACAAACTAAGACAGCAACATTTTCATCATAGAAATAAGGTTTTATGTATGTTTCCACAGTAAGATTTTTTAGAACATTTTAAAGGATTTTTTTTTCTATTCATCTCATACTTAGGGAAGTGCTTTGTCTAGTGAGGGTCATCTGAGTTTATCCATAATAGACAGTACTCTTAGTGACTCAGATTTAGATTGGTGTGTTGTTCTGGGCATATTTTTATTTTTCAAAGAATTTTTATACATACATTAATTTATTCCTAACCCAAGAAATAATTTATAGTTTTAGCTCCCAATTTCCTTCCCATATAAAAGGTAATAATATAATATGATAATAGGCAAAATAAAATAAGAGAAATCTACTATACACAAAATAATATAATTGTAATTTTAACAATGTGTCAATGACAAGTATAATCATATAGCAAAATGATAAACTGTGATCCATGTATAGTTTTAAAACATAGCCTTCATGGTTGTAGGTTCAGCCTTAAGTGTTCTTTGGTTTTTATCTGACTGATCTTTTAAATGGCTATTTGTCATTTAGTCATGGGAAGTTACCACCTTCCCAAGGTGGTATTGTTATTGCCTTGTCCATCTTTGTATTGACATTTTATAGAATAAAATAAATTTATATTGAATGGCTATATAGTAAGTGATTTTGTAAAAGAATAACTGTAGAATATCTTCATATAATTAATTTCTCTTTATTTGTATACTTATTTGAGACAGAGAGAGAGCTAGCAGGGGAGGGTCAGAGAGAGAATCCCAAGCATGCTCTGTGCTATCAGTGCAGAGCCCGGTGTGGGGTTCAGTGTTACGGATCATGAGATCATTACTTGAGCTGAAATCAAGAAATGGACACTTAACAGACTAAGCCACCCAGGCACCCCTAATTAATTTCTTATTATATATGAATTAATTTTATTTTAATTTTTTAAAATTTTTATTTATTTTTGAGATAATAAACTCAAAATAAGAGACAGTTGGATGCTTAACCAACTGAGCCACCCAGGCACCCCTATATGAAGTAATTTTAATTGTCAAACATAAAGAGTATGGCAATGTTTTCTAAAGTTTCACTTTTTTCCCCCTAATTCTTTTTTAGGTATTTCTTTAAAGCATTTTCTCTTGTGGGAGAAACTCAAGAACGAGAGAGAGTTTTAATACATTTCTCCAATAGATATTTTTACTGTAACCCAGACACTATTGCTTCACAAGGTAATCTGATGGAAATGTTTGTATTTCAAAAAACAAGGGCTATTTTTCTCATTATTAAAGTTATATTTTATTGTGGAAAATATGGAAGATTATACAGAAGAAAATGAAAATCATCTAGTTATCTAGAGATAACTATTATTAACTGCTTGATTTATTTCCTTCCAGTCAGTTTGTGAAATATTTAATGTCAAATTGGAATCATTACAGAGTTTTGTTTCCTGTTGTCCTTCGTTTTCATTTGAGCGTTTTCTCATGTCATTAAATATTCTTTAAAAAGCATGACATGTAATGACTGCATGATATTCCTTATTCTTCTTTTAATTAATTTTTACTTAAAAGAAAATCTTATTAGATATGAAGAAGGTTTTAATAGAAACAACTCCCTTTTTATCCCTTTCATTCTCTACTCCGTGATTACAATAGGCCTAACTATAATCAAAGAAAGGACTAAAGAAAATTAAGTTCCCATTTTACAGAGAAGAATGTGACTTTAACGATCAGATGGTTAGTTAATTTAGCTATGTTCCATACTATGACAGGATGCTTTAAGTTGCTCATGCTGTCACTCTGAGATTTTACATGCAAAGCACATTTTAATGAAATGCTAGTTTTCCTATTTCTTCTTCCTATACATCTGACCCTAAACCCCTTGCATGTATGCTTATTAATTTTGTGGTTAGTTTTGGAAACGTTTACAAATCTCACTGGAGTTTGTGGTGTGTCTCCAGTGCTTTGGTTTGATATTCATTGTAACAACACTGACCACTGAATTTGGTTTATGATTTTAATGAACTATGAGTTTATGTTTATTGTACTAATTTTAAAAAGCAAGTTTAAGCTATTTAATTGTTGATGTACCCTATCAAGAGAGGTTTTTCCTCCATGTCAACTCCTGCAATAAAGCAAAGTTTTCATGATTTGAGGTCAGGTGCTTTCATTTGCAATTGGAGAATCTTTCATAAACACAGATTCTGGAAGAGATCACTAGGACTAGATGCATTAGAAATGGCAGTTATCTTTGAGCTTCAGTATTGCCAGTTAAGTGTACATGATATTGACTAAAGTGATTATTCCCCAGGTCTCTGGTCTCCACCCTCCAGGCTATAGCTAAATTAACTAACCATCTGATCATTAAAGTCACATTCTTCTCTGTAAAATGGGAACTTAATTTTCTTTAGTCCTTTCTTTGATTATAGTTAGGCCTATTGTAATCACGGAGTAGAGAATGAAAGGGATAAAAAGGGAGTTGTTTCTATTAAAACCTTCTTCATATCTAATAAGATGTTAGCAGTCCTTAGTGAAAGAAGGAATATGGATGTGTACCCTCAACTGATAGGGATATTTTAGAGTTGGCTGCTGAGTTTTCTAGATGCTTTTAAGGAATTTGTTTTAATGTATTTAAAATTTAATAATAAGCTGGAAGTGGAATGAATATACTTTTGGGCATTTGGTAACATCTCCTTAGAGGCATTAATAACAGAAATCACCTACTATCCTCAAAGGCATACTTTGAAAAATAAGCTTTTTGTTTTTTAAGATTTTTTAAAAGTTTATTTATTTTGAAAGAGAGTGGGAGAGGCACAGAGAGAGAGGGAGAGAGAGAGGATCCTAAGCAAGCTCCACACTGTCAGCACAGAGCCTAATGCCTGGCCGAACTCATAAACTGTGATATCATGACCTGAGCCTAAGTCAAGAGTCAGACGTTTAACTGACTGATCCACCCAGGTGCCCCCAAATAAGCTTTCTTTCATTCATGAATTCAGTAATTAGAAAGGCCTTTCTGTACATTTGGCATTCATTAGTAAGATTTTTCTGCATCTGCAACTGCTATGGACAGCTATACTTGGATTGAGAATTGCAAGAAAAGAATGAGAAGTATTTCTAAGGTTTGGAAATGAGAAGCTTAATTCTTATTGCCTTTTCTTTTCCTCTATAAAGTAAGAAGAGAGAGCAATGTTTCCATCTAAGTGTGAAATGATCCTTCTGGTTTGAACAACATTTTTTTTGAATATTTAATTTTTTAATATTTTCAGATTATTCCAGTATTTTACTTTTGTCTGATCCATAGTATCCTGTGCCAGTAGCCTACATGTTGCCTTTAAAGAATTGTCACGAAAAAGGATAACTATTCCTCTTTTTTAGCCAGAGAACTAATACCCAGACAGTACAATGAAAGACCCAAATCTTGGTTTCCTTTAACTTTTGCTTCTTTCTTAATTTACTTTCCTCTCAGAAAGTTAAAAAAGAAGGAATAGTAGAAAATGGTTTATTTTATTTTCTGTATCTTGTGTTTCAAAAAATTAAGAAAATATAAATAAAAATATAAAAATTATCTCACTATCCAGAGACAATAATCTTTTAATATTGTTATGTATTATTCTAGATATATTTAAATGGAACTATACTGCATTTAGTGCATTTTTCATGTAATAATTTACTATGAAATATTTTTCTATTTAAACATGTATACTTGGACAACATTTTTAATGACTTAAACATAACAGTTTTATTTTTGGAGGGTTTTATTTACTTGTTCCCCATTGTAAGCAATGTTTCTTTGGATATCCTTGTATTTTGTATAGATCCTTATTTCCTTAGTGTAAAGCCCTGTAAGTGGATTTACTGTGTCAAAAGTAAAAGATTACTGTTTCAAAGCTTACAATGTGTACTGTCAAATTCCCCTCCAGAGAGGTAAGAATAATATACTTTACCAGCAGTAGAGTCCAACTTTGTCACTGAAGTCCCTTTAGTAATTTATTTTTATCTATTTTTTTGTCTCCCCAAATATGATGAATTGTGCCTAGCCACATTATTGTGTTTTCATAGGTTCTTAGTGTATGCTATTTAATGATAATAACAAGGCCAACAGGAAATAGTGAATTAATGCTTTCTTTCCTTGTCTTTCCCCTTAGATGGAGTCCATTGCCTCACCTGTGCAATGATGCTTCTTAACACAGATCTCCATGGCCATGTAAGTGTAGGTGTGTGAAGATGTCTTATACAAATTAAAATGTCTTGGGCTTATCTTTGCTTTTGTGTTCATACATATTTATTATCTGCTGCCCTTTCTCTCATTCTCTACTTGACAGCTAGGTAAACATAAATCTTTGGAAGAAGAAATAACTTACTTTACATGCTAGCACAGAGCTTAGTTTTAAGTGAATACGATATCATGTACATGTCTGGAGTTGTTTTGTCTGTAATGTGTGTGTTCTGTATCTTCTTTCTCCAGTAGATGGCAGAGGCTGAGCTTTTACTTTTTTGTTTTTGTTTTTGTTTTATTTTGTTTTTGGTTAGCTATTAGAGTTGATATCTGATGGAAAGGGGATATAAGTTAGATCTGAAAATGTTGACTGTGTTTTCACCAAATACAGTAGTGAGTCTTAAGAACTCAGCCTTTTCTACATTTCTCAGCTCACCTGGTCTTTTACCAGTTAAAATATCAAAATGATATAATTACTTTCTCTTCCTGTATTTAAGATGTAGAATAAATTTAAATTTATAGTTATTATACAAGCTTTCCTTTTGTAGATGTGGAATTTTAGCGTTTACTAAACTATTTATATTAGAGAAAATAAGAATGTTTTAGCTTAATATAGGCCAATATATACTTATTTAGCGCAAAAACTTTTTCATACCCTCCAGTCCATTTATTTTGAAGAGAAAACCAGGTTTCTTGTAATTAAAGAATCTAAATCATCCCTTGATTTGCTATATGATTTATCTTACAATTAAAAGAACTAAAACTCAGTTATCAGTCCAATTTCGTTCCCCTATTTCAAAAGGCCACATAATTTCCTTAAGGCAAAATGGAGCTCTATGGGACCATTAAGATGGACTGAAGGGAAAGAAGTGTTCTACCCTCAGAAGACTGAAGAGGAGATGTAGTTAGTGACAGTTAGTTTAACGCTGCCTTCACAAATCTCATGATACTCAACCAAGAAATTCCTTTTGCAGTTTGCATCAGGTGAATTTAGAATAACTGAGTGACTTGTTGACATGCATAACATGTGTCCAGAGATGATAGAGATTAAGAATGTAGATTTTTTTCAGGGGACATTTTGGAGTAATAGCACTGTAATACATCTTATGGAAATGAAGGTACTAGTGAGCCTTCAAATGAGGATCAGAATCTAAACTCATCCAGCTTGCCAAGGGGAGGATGAATCAGTGGATAGTCCTGACCTCTGCTTTTCTCTTACCAGTGAAGCAAGTTTTCCCTGCTTTCCTCTTTCCCTGTCTTATGATAACAGTTGCAATTCTGTCCCCTTCTTTTCTTCACACTAAATTTCTCAACCTTTCAGCTGAAAGAGACAATTTTGAGTGCTCTTGTCCACATATAACTTTGGTCTAAATCAGAGAGTCCCAGCATGAGGGATCTTCTTCACATGAGTTATTTTGAGGTCCCATCCATATATGATGGTTGTACATTTAGTGTCTGTTTACTGAGAAAATGTGTAATGAAAAAAAAAAAAAGAATTCTTATTTAAAGGTTGAGGATCTCATAGAACTTCTGTGGAAGTTGCTAGATGCGAGATTGGTTTCTATTAAAAGGTAAATTACCTTTTAAAAAGCTAATATTGCTTTAATAATACTTTCAAATAAATATGTAACTTATTAATCACAATAATTTGAAACAGGAGGAGATAAAGGTGTGAGGTTTATTATTTATTCAAATAAGTCAGCATGCTTGATATCCAACTAGGCATGGGCACCCCAGTGTCTATAGCCCATAGGTTCAGAACCACAGATCTTGGATTTGCTCTTGCTCTGTCTTCATACCTCCTTCGAATATTTGAAAAGAGATTAAATGAAGCATCATACTTCTTTTTGGCAACTAGAATGTAAGAGTTTATCAGTAAGATACAGCAAACAAATGAACAGTTTATTATTAGCTTGAGTTATGCCAGTCATACATAATTAATATTTGGCTGTGGTGGCAGAATTACATATATAAGAGGAAGAATATTATAAGTACAAGTAAATCTCTGTATATCATCAAAATCATGTATTTAATGATTATTAGTTCTTAGCTTTGTTTTTGAAAATGTATGCTTTATACTTAGGGTTGTCTGTTGTTTAGGTTTTGTATACTAGAGTTTTTTTAATCCTTATTTACAATGCATGCTGTTAAATGTCTGTTAAAATAGATAGTTGTTATCATGAGAACTAACCATATGAAAATGTGTTTCTCTTATCTTCAAACTATGGATTCATTTAAAAAATAAATTTTCCTTCTAGGTGGTAAGTTTTTATCCATAATTCTGGATGTAGCTTCTCTTGCATCATGGTTGCCTGATTTTTTGTTATCATGTTTGTTTGACTTATTAGCATGGACCCTTTGAAGGTGAACCATTCAAAATATAAAGTGGTTCATTTCTAACCTTTTCCCCTTTTCACCTTCCTAGGCTGTACTGCCTAGGCCATTACCTCTCATTACTCAATCCAATGTCAGAATAATCCTCTTGGGGAGTAAACTAATAAACCATTTTCTTTTTCTTTCATACCATTGTGCCATGATAGCATGACCTTTTTAAGAAGTACCAAGATAAGCGTGTTCTCATACTTTCAGTGGGGGAGGCATACCTTGGGAATTCTTTTGGCTTTACTTTGTGAATCTTTCTTGTGGCTTTATTTACTCTAAGGAATAATACATTGAAAATGCACTGATTTGGGCCTTTGTTCTGCTAACTTTCTTACTAATAAAACAATAGAATGTATACTAATGTAATAAATCTAATATAGTGTTACATGTTGGAATTTCTTTCTTTTTCTAATTTATTTGATCATTCAACAAACTCTTTTAGTGTCTCTACTCTATCCAAGTTCTGTGCCGTTTGGGTAAGGATGGGAAATGAATGAGATGTTCATGGAAGTCAAATCTCATTTCTGGAGTGTTGGCTAGGCTAACTTCCATTAATCCTTTAAACTGAAGAATGGTAGCAGGTAACTGAGGTGCTAAGGTGGAAAAGCACTGGAGAGCTATTTTAATTATATGTTGGATTATTGAACTTCACTAATAAGTAGGCTAGGAAAAAAAAATCTAAGGCGTATGCAATATTTTGGGGAGAAATTCATTCAGATGTTATAATTTAATTGGAACTAAAAATGCTGATTCCCTTTGTGTCTATTTTTTTTAAAATATGAATGATGTATCATTATTTTAGCAATAGTATTGACTGGCTTTTATTTGTCTGCATGTAGCTTATTCTTTTAGATAAATATGTTATAATTGTGGTCACATGATTAATTTGCTAAGTAATCTTTTTAAAATGCCTCCATCTATGAAATATATATGTAAATTAAACTTTTGCACATACAGATAAATTTCTATTAAAACAAACTCTAGAGTGTGGTTTTCTCTTGCTATACTGAAACTAAGTTGTATTACATGTTGTTTGAACTATGAACATGGAAAGAGTTGAAAATATGAAAATCTTTTTCTTTTTAAAGCCTTGTATTTTATTGGAAATAGTTTGAGCAAAAGGATTTTGTCATGTTAGAATAAATTCAGGCCTATTTATTTTCTGGACTAATCTTCAAATGTGCTTTTGGTACTTCCATCATAGTTGAGATTCAGCCCTCTGGCAGGATTATCACTGGGGGTAAAGGCAGGTGGCAGGGACAGGACAATAGGCAGGAACTTCTCACCAGGGCAGGACTCTGAGGTGGAAGGAAGTTTTAGATACAGATTGAGTTGTAATGAAGTGTAGGATAGATGAGTACACAATCAGTAGGTGAATTTCACAACTAAAAGTCAAAAGAGATCTACAAGACAATGGCTGTGCAGGGCCAGGCCATAGTCAGAGGCAGTAGCCAGGACATTATTTTTAATGAAGATATTATGACAGAAGCTACCCTTTCATACTGTGGCTTGGTATTTTTACTAGCAATTTTACCCAAGGTGTCCACTATGCTTTTCAGTGTTGGCAAGAGCCAGCTCACTCTCCACAGGTATAAGGGAGTTGAGGACTGTGGTTCTTCTGGAGTGGTGGCTGTATCTGGCTCAGGCTGGGCATCCTATAAATGTCTTTGGAATACTCCAGGTGTGTTGAATATCATCCTCAGAGGTCTGAATTTAATGTATGAGGCAGGACTTTACTGTGTTGTCTTGGTTTTGTTTTTGGTGTTAGGTTAAAGATTGAATAAGGGATAAAACCCAGTTAGTATACCATACTGGTAGAGGGGAGAAAAAGTCAAAGGTAAAATATAGTTTTTGTAATAGAATAATGTTAAAAATATATGTGGAGTTCAGTTTGACATAGGTCATAGGAGTATATTATTTTTCAGTTTGTAAACTGCATTGGTAATTGTGAGTTTTTAATTCCTAGACTGGCTCTGTAGGATCACAGAATTTTAAGTGGTGGGTAAAATGTTTGGTTTATTATCAGAAGTGGAAAATGACTATTATAAGAATTGTTTAATGCTTTTACTTTTTATATTGTGCCTCAAAAGCACCACAAACCTCTAAGGTTGATAGGTAGTTAATATCCTTAAAAAGTCTCTGTGTCTGTAATTATCATTTTTATAACTGGCAGCTGTCTTAAGTGAATTTTGCCTGCTGCTCTCCCTTTGCCTTGGGTAGCTGTCTTGTCTATACCTTCTCTTCCTGTCTGCCCCATATCCTTGATGCCCTCTGCCAGGAAAGCCATCCCTGGCATTCATTTGTTTCCTTATTGAGTTTTACCCAACTATAGATTCTAGCCTCATTCTTAATTTGCATTCAGCCAGCACAGCCTCCTTCCCTTACCTCTTTTCCACCTCCTTGGTGCCAAGTCTTTCTGTTCACCTCACTGGGAGCTCCCTAGCCCCAGTGACTTCTAGTGGGCTCTCATCCCAGGAGCTTCTCAATGATACTGAAAGTTCATAGAAGCATCAGGTCTAGCCTCAAAGTTGCCAAGGGTTTCTGGTGGGGCCCTGGATTCAGTTTTACTCTTACTATTCCTTTCTTCAGAATGAGCATTTGGGGGATAGCCTAAGAACCTTAACCATCAGCTGTGGAAATGTTTTTATAGAAAAGTTTCTTGATTTCAGATTTTCCAATTTTATTTTATCTATTTACTTTTTTAATGTTTATTTATTTTGAGAGAGAGAAAGAGAACAAGTGGGAGAAGGGCTGAGAAAGAGGGAAAGAGAGAATCCCAAGCAGGCTTTGTGCCGTCAAGGCAGAGGCCACATGGGGCTTGATCCCATGAACCATGAGATCAGGACCTGAGCCAGAATCAAGCGTTGGATGCTTAACCAACTGAGCCACCCATGCATCCCAGATTTTTCAATTTTGAAATGACCTTTAAAATACAATGACTGGTCAAATTGACAGCTACCTAGATTTTAGTAGGAATGCCTTTTTAAGCATGTCAAAATTAATCATGCACTGGTAGATTTTCTTGGCTTCTGTGATTCTTCAAAATGAAAGCCTCCCTTCCTTTTTTTATTTCCTCCATTTCTTCCTCCCTAGCCAATTCCTTCTCCTTTTCTTTCTTTCTTCACTTTTTTTTAAGAATAGGTTCATACATGGAAAATATACCACGGATATGAGTTGGGTTAATGGGACTCATATTATCTAATTTATACATTATTCAGTCACTGCATAATGACTTTCCTTTTCCTTCTTACCATTATGAACTTTTCACATTTGCACAGCTCAACAGTAGAAAGTGGTAAAAGAAAGCAGATGAAATGCAATATTAAATCTGTTTTTGCTCTTTTTTCCTGCAAATGTTTTGGGGATAGAAGGAGAAGTGAGGGTGAGGAAGGTAAACAAACTTCTTACCTTTAATCCCACTGCTTAAGTTAATGGTCTTTCTGTGACAAGTTAAAAGTAGAATTTAGTCTTTGTAATTTGATAATGAGGTCAGTGTCTTTTCTTTTATCTTCTCAAATTTCAGAGGAAACACTTTCTATGAAGTTGTGATAAAATCTGTCTGCTACTATAGTACTTCTCAAACTTTATGGTCTCAGAATCCCTTTTTACTCTTGAATTTTTTTGAGGTCCCAAAGAACTTTTGTTATATCCATTACTATTTACTATGTTAAACTAAAATGGATAAGATTTAAAAATATTAAATTATTTTAAAATAGCATTAATAAGCCTATTAAATGAATAGCATACTTTTTTCTTTTAAAATGAGTGAATTTTATTTCTTATGTATTTTTAGGTGTACAGCATTATGATTCAATATTTGTATATATTACAAAATGATCATTACAATAAGTCCAGTTAACATTTGTTACCAAAACAGGTTTTTTTCCTTGTGATGAGAACTTTTAAGCTACAATTTTCATTCTTTCTTTCTTTCTTTCTTTCTTTCTTTCTTTCTTTCTTTCTTTCTTTCTTATTTCTTTTTTTGTAGGGCCACACTTAGTGTGGAGCCCAACCTGGGGCTTGATCTCATGACCCTGAGATCAAGACCTGAGCTGAGATCAAGAGTCAGACATTTAACCGACTGAGCCACCCAGGTGCCCCAAGCTACAACTCTTAATTTTTGAAAATTCAATACAGTATTAACCATGATGTACATTACATCCCCATGAGGTATTTATTTTATAATTAGAAGTCTGTACCTTTTTTTTTAAATTGAAATATAGTTGACACACAATGTTATGTTGACACACAATGTTTTAGGTGTACAGCATAGTGATTTGACAAGTTTGTATGTTATGATATGCTGACTACAACTGTAGCTACCATCTGTTACCATACAATGCTATTAACAAACTCTTGACTATTTTCCCTATATTAAACCTTTTATCCTGTGATGTATTCATTCCGTAACTGGACGCTTGTATCTCCCACACCCTTTCACCTGTTTTGCCTATCCCCTTACCCTCTGTCCCTCTGGGAGCCATCAGCTACTTTTCTGTATTTATGGGTCTGTTTCTGTTCTTTTTTTTTTTTTAACTTTAAAAACACTTATGTGGGTTTTTTTTAAGTTTTTAATTAAATTCCAGTTACTTGACATGCAGCATAATATTAGTTTCTGGTATACAATTTAGTGATTCAGCACTTGTATACAACACTGGGTGCTCATCACAAAAGCCCTCCTTAATCCCCATCACCTATTTGTTTGTTCATTTGCTTGTTTTTTAGATTCCATGTATAAGTGAAATCATATGGGGATAACAATTCTTTTTAATGAATAATAATTATACTTAGAAAAACAAAAAAATGAGTGAAAAGTAAAGCATTTAAAATATTTGGGGGAGACTTTCGTATTTGGCTTAATAGAAGACAACTAACTCCTCTGCTTCTGTATTTAGTTGGTTATAGTTTGTCAGAAGTCATCTGGCTTTTACTCCACTGTAAATTGTGAGAGTGAAAGAAATGTTTTGAGTATTATTATAACACTAGGTTTGAGTTCAGGGACACTGGGGACAGGATCCATGAATCCTATTTTGAGAGCCATTGTGTTACAATATTACTATCAGTTGCTTTATTTTTTCTTTAAACCACTTCAGTTCCTTTTTCAATGGCAGTGTTTTTACACAAGTGGCAGGAAAAGCCCAAGTAATATTTCAGATATCCCTAAACGTTGAACTTCTTTAATACTTACATTAGCTCTGTGATTGGAGTTTGTGAAAGGATACTTTGAATATGACAGCATCTTGGTTTCTAAATTTACAAAGGATCCTACTTTGCCTGCTAATCATGCATATAAAAAAGTGGACACCTGAGGGCAGCATAATACAATTAAACTTACTTGATAGAGAAGAAAACAAAACAAAAGCAAAATAGGAACTTGTAGCAGAACTACAGAATTAAAGTAATTACCAAATCAGTAGTATACTTTTTTTTTTACCCCACTTATTGTAACATGTTGGAGATGGAATTGTCATGTGGGCAGGTATACCTACTGTGTTTTCGATATCGCAAGGTTTATGAGGCCAGATTTTACCAATGGATCATGAGAGCCCTTAGTTTCTCTGAAAGCATGTTTTCCACAAAGCTTCCAGACTCTACGTTATTGAAAATAAAAATTTTAGGATTATTTTGCCTAATTCTTTAACCTGTAGGTCAGAGTATATGCTGTGGTTTGCTTTCCTAACAAATACTTGAGATAGTTGGCCTTGTTAGTAGCTCTCCCTTAGAACTGAGTTTAGGTTAGGTCTTGGCTGGAGCATTGAAGAAGGTTCCATTCCTCCAGTTGTCAGGGAAAGCATACTCAAAGCAAAGACTTGGTCATTCTTGTGCAGAATATTGGACAGCAGATTATATGGTTTCTAGGTTACTCTAAAGAAGGAATCTCTTCATCTTAACTTTGCCCCTTTGCTCTCATTATTACCAGTAAAGTTGGGAACTGATTATCAGCCCAGTGGGAAAAAATGCCATAATTTTAAAAATAAGGCACAGAATACATCAGGAATCCTAATCTGTTTTGCTTGCTCACTCGTGATGTGCTCAACACAAATTCTACTTCCTTCTAGTTTTCTCTTAGATCAGGGGTCAGTGGGGGTGCCCGACTGGCTCAGAGCATGGCATATAGACTCTTGGTAGAACATGTGACTCTTGATCTCGCGGTTGTGAGTTCAAGGCCCATGTTGGGTATAGAGAGGGCTTAAAAATAAAATCTTAAAAAAAAGAAAAAAGATTGGGGTCAGCAAAGTATGTCCCACAGGCAAAATTCTGCTGATAGACTGTTTTCATAAGTAAAGTTTTATCGAACAAAGCCACACCCATTTCTTTACATCTTCACACTAAAATGACATGTTGAGTAGTTGTAACAGGGACTTCATGGCCTATAAAGCCTAAAATATTTCCTATCTGGTCTTTACACAAATTTTCAGAACTTTTCTTTTCCAGTCCCCCGGCCCTTAGTCCATGAAACCTTTGCTGTCTCTCCCACACATAGTAGAGCAACGTTGAAGATGATCCTTTTACTTAACATTCTGAATTGGGAACATGTTAAAAACATGTATGAGTTCAGTTTTTCAGAAATAATTCATCAAAGAATTTCTCTTTAAAAGGCATTTAATTTAATGTATCTTTAAAAGAAAACAAATGGGGAAAACATCTCTGTCTTTTGTATTATAAGAGAGTATATTTGAAAATGTCAGTACAGTCATTTTGGAGAATAGTCTTGAATTTATCTGGGAATATGAACCTCTAGTCTTCAGTTTTTCATCTTTTTGTTTAATATTTCCTCTCATTACAGATATTTCATTCATTGGCCCAAAATTCAAGATTTGGGCCTGCCTGGTACTTTGAGTTTTCAAATAGAATTCTTACTTTTTATGGATTTTCCATTCTGCGTGTTAAATTTTAGGTTTGATTAAATGTGTCTCTGGATTTTAAGGCTAAAGATCCTGATGTTCATATTCACTGAACATCTCAGATTTGATTGGAAATGTTACATTGATTTCAAGAGACAATTTTTTGTGACTCTCAGTGCATGAGGCTTTTCACACCTCCATGCTCTATTCATTTAATGGGAAGGAATTCAGAATATAAAAAGGTGCTATGAAATTACTGCCTTGGCATGTAACTGACCAGCATTTGTTCCAGAGCAAGCCTACCTTTTTCCAAAGGTATGAATATATTTAGGAAGAAAATAGAACCATGGCAATGTGTGAGTTTCTCTGTGATAGATGTGAATGGTTGAGATACACAGTCAGTGATTATAGTTAGCTTTGTTCACTGGACAATATTTGAATAATAATATTTCAAAATAATTGACACAGTTTGGTATAATAAAAAGGAAAAATCCGGTATTATGTGAAGGAGTGTTTCTTGATGAACAAAGACTTCATTTTACTTTTACTCCATGATGAAAATGGTATAAAAACTCAGTGTTTAAATGTATATGATAGGCACAAAATGGACTGATGAGACCCTTTGCTTTTCTGCCTAAGCTTTACCTAGAAATTACCAGTGAGTAAGAAGACAATAAGTAGCAGTTATAAATAACCTCAACTAATCAAATATTCAGTAAGTTGTTGGGCATCTTTGGCAAGTAGAAAGCCATGTATCTTGATTATTTTCTTGCATTAGACAAATTGAGGCACTGGGTATAAGGTGATTGATTGTACTAATGCTTCCTTACTGTGGAGAACCCTAAATATATGAATAGTTTTTGTTGGTTTGAATTTACATATCCATTTTTCCCCTAATTGCTATTTTCCTAATTTTTATTTCAAAATTTGTGAGTGTAAAGGTATCTTTACACTAATGTAGAAAATGGTGTGGTCACTGTGAAAGTATACAAAAACCAATGCTAAATAAGCAAGTAAATAGAATAAGTCTGAATTTAGAATGAAGTATGATTTTATAAACCAAAATAATGCCAGGAACTTTACCATTGTTTTTAAATGTTATAAAACATGACAATTGTTAATTAAATGGTGAAAGTTTTATTTATAACTTATAATAGAAATTCATGGTGTCCTAAAGAAACTTTTTACCTAATGATCATTAAACATATTTGCTCATGAATCTTTTTTCAAAAGAATTTTGAAAAAAATACCCTTCTTTCCTTTTAAAGGTGCCCTCTAAATTTTTTTATTACAAGTTTAAGTAGCTAAACATAAAAAGAATTTTTGATGTGGTTATTAACTATTGGCATTAAAATATTCTTTCATTAGCATCTAAAGGTCTTATTGAGGGGAAAGTACTTCCAAATGACAGTAAGGACTTCTGAAAATCTGGTCCTCCAAAAATACAATGAGAATACTTGCAAAAAATGGTCAAAATCACTGTATTCAGAACTGTAGAGATTAACAGAAAGCTTGCAACAATCTGAAGAGTATTTATTGAAGAAAACAAAAAACAGCTGAAGATCCATAAGAACAGTAAGATTTGTAGTGTTTTAACTTGCTCTATTATCATCTCCTCTCCCCAACTCCAGGTAATCTTGAAAACATATAGTCTCACAATCAGAGTACCTGTGAAAACCAGAAGCCTAGCATTCACTGGAATGGGCAGTGGGGAACTCCCTCAAAAACCCCATTCCCAGGGAATTGTCATTACTCAATTTGTCTGGCAGCTCACTGGAAAATCCTCACTTGCAGAGCTTGTCTTTCTTTGATCTTACTGGCTCATTCAGTAAAAAAAGTCTTTTCCCCAGAGCATTTGACAGTTCACAGTTGTTAAACAATATTGCTGCATTAGGTGCTAGTAACAATTGGGCAAACAAGAGGCTGACCAAAAAACTTAACAGGAAAAGCCGGGAAATAAGGCATACTGGTAAACTCTGACATATTCTTGGGAATCTATGTCCACCTTCCCAGAAAAAAACCTGAAAAGACCCTAAGCTCATACTGCTGACAATCCTTGAGATTCTGCATAAACAGAAAGTGAAGACTACAACAGATTTATAAACTGTCTCCTGATGCATTGAAGGTATTCCTTAACATGCACACACAACCTCATGGCAAGACTGAGATACTTATTCGTTCAAGACATTTAAGGAAATCTCTGTCCAATAATAAGCTGATTACTGAGTTTATGGAGTAGAGACTTTCATGGGTCACATACAACAAAAATTAATTCAGGAAAAGCCACTAAACAAACAATACAGTAACAACAAACGGGGGGAGAAGGACAAATCTGATGTACAGAGTTACCACATTATTTACAATCTCTAGTTTTCAACAAATAATTATGAGACTTGCAAAGAAATAGAAAAGTATAGCCTCTATACAATCAAAGATAGCAATCAGAAACTGTCTCCAAGGAAAGCCAGACATTGGACTTAAAATATTAGAAAAATGGATTAAAAGCATTCAACTGTGTGCATTATAAAAGAGACACATTTTAGATTAAGAGACCATAGGTTGAAAGTTAAAAAATGAGAAAGGAAGTACCAAGTAAACAGTAACTGGAAGAGAATTGGAGTTTCTGTGTTAATATCAACCAAATATACTTTAAGACCAGATGTACTAGAGACAAAGACATTTTATAATAATGAAAAGGTCAGTCCACCAAAAGGATATAACAGTTCTAAGTGTAGGCACCTAAAATACTGTCCCAAACTAACTGGATGAACAACTTACAAGTGGAAAGGAGATGATATGCCCAAAATCAGAGCACCAAAATATATAAAGCAAGTACTCACAGAACTAAAAGGAGCAATAAACAACAGTACAGTAATAGTTGGGGCCTTTAATACTCCACTCTCGCCAATAGATAGATGACCTAGACAATCAGTAAGGAAATGGTGATTTGAACAATACTGTCCACCAAATGTTCCTAGGAGACATATGCAGAATATTCCATTCAACAGCAGTAGAATACATATTCTTTTAGAGCACATGTGGGACATTTTCTAGGATAGATCATTGCTAGGCTGCAAAACAAGTCTCAAGAAATAGAAGATGATAAAAATTATATCAAGTGTCTTTTTTGACCACAAATTTCAGAAAATAAAAATAGAAATTAAAAACAGGAGAAAAGCTGGAAAATTGACAAATGGAAGTTAACAACCAGTGGATCAAAGAAGAAATAAAAAAGGAAATAAAAAAGTATCTTGAGACAATAAAAAAAAATGGAAACACAACATACTAAAATTTATAGGATGCAGCATAAACAGTTCTAAGAGAAAACTACAGCTATAAGCATATATGTCAAGAAAAAGAAAGATCTCAAATAACTTTATACCTCAAGGAACTAAAAGAAGAACAAGCTAAGCCCAATGTTAGCTAAAGAAAGGTAATAATAGAGCTAAGAGCAGAAATAAATGGGATAGAAAATAGGAAAATAGAAAAGATTAACAAAACCAAGAGTTGGTTCTATGACATGATAGACAAAATTGACAAACCTTGAAGTAGAATAATGAAAAAAAGAGAAAGACTAAAATAAAATTACAAATGAAAGAGGAGACATTACAACAGATACCTCAGAAATACAAAGAATCATAAACTATTAACAATCATACTCCAACATATTAGACAACCTAAAATAAATGGATCTATTTCATACAGCCCGCCAAGACTGAATCATGAAACAGAAAACCTGAACAGATCAATAATGAGAAAGGAGATTAATTCAATATCAAAAACCTCCTAAAAAAGATAAGCCCAGCACCAAATGGTTTCACTGGTGAATTCAAGCATTTAAAAAAGGATTAACGCCAATCCTTGTCAAACTCTTCCAAAAAATTCAAGAATAGGAGGGAACATTTCCAAACTCATTTATAAGAACAGCATTGCCCTGATACAAAAGCCAGATAAGAACACTGTATGAAAAGAAATTTACAGGCTACTGATGAATATAGATGCAAAAATTCTCAAAATACTAGTAAACTAGATTTAAGAGCACATTAAAGGAACACACACTGTGATCAATAGGGATTCATCTCTAGCAGGCAAAGATGTTTCGACATCTACAATTCAATAAATATGATGCATCACATTAATAGAATGAAAGATAAAAATTGTATAGTCATCTTAATAGACCCAGAAAAAGCATTTAACAAAACTTAATACCCTTTCCTGATAACAATTCTCAGTACATTGATTATCGATGTATGCCTAAACAAAGGCCATATCACTGCTAACATCATACTCCGTGGTGAAATGTTGGAAGTTTTGCCTTTAAGATCAAGACAAGGGTTTTCATTCTCACTACTCCTATTCAACTTAGTAATGCAAATCCTAGCCAGAGCAATCAACCCATCAAGGAAAATAAAATAATCCAGATTGAAAAGAAAGAAAGACATGAAATCATTTGCAAACGACATGACCTTAAGTATAGAAAACCATAAAGACTTCACACACACACACAAATGTTAGAACTACTAAAGGAATTAAGTTAATATTCAAGATAAAAAGTCAATATACAAAAACCAGTTGTGTTTCTATATACTAATGAGAGAATATCTGAAACAGAAAAAAATAATCCCAGTCACCATAGCACCAAAAACAATCAAATACTTAGGAATAAATTTAACCAAGGAGGTGAAAGATCTATCTGTACACTGAAGGCTAGATGACATTGTTGAATGAAATTGAAGACACAAATGGAACAATGTCCCATGTTCATGATTGGACTAATTAATATTGTGAAAATGTCCAACCTGCCCAAAGCCATCTATAGATTCAATGCAATTCCTTATCAAAATCTCAGTGGCAATTTTTACAGAAAAGGAAAAACAACCCTAAAATTTGTATGGAACCACAAAAACCCCACATAGCCAAAGCAAACTCAAGAACAAGGAACATAGCCAGATGCAATCACATTTCTCGATTTCCAACTATACTACAAAGTTACAGTAATTAAAACAGTATGGTACTGTCATTAAAATAAACACACAGACCAATGGAACAGAATTGAGAGCCCAGAAATGAACTCACACATATGCAATCAACTAATACTTGACGAGGGAGCCAAGAATACTCTATGGGGAAAAGATAGTCTCTGCAATAAATGGTGTTGGGAAAACTAGTTATCCACATGCCAAAGAATGAAACTGGATCCCTATCTTAAACAACTCACAAAATTAACTCAAGAATGGATTAAAGACTTATATATACAAGGCCTGAAACCATAAAATCCTCAAAGAGAACAGCAGGAAAGAAGCTCTTTGACATTGGTTTTGGAGATAATTATTTTAATCTGACACCAAAGAAAAAGCAATAAAAGCAAAATAAGCAAGACTATATTGAACTAAAAAGTTTGCACAGCAAAGGAAACCATCAACAAAATGAAAAGACAGCCTATAAAATGAGATGAAATATTTGTAAATGATATATCTGATAAGGGATTAATATCCAAAATATATATGAAACTCCTACAACTCAATAGCAAGAAGAAAATTGAAATTGAGAAAGGAACTGAAGTTTTCAAATAAGATCTATACAAATGGTCAACAGGTACATGAAAAGTTGGTCACCATCACTAATCATAAGGGAAGTGCAAATCAAAACTACAATGAAATATTACCTCACATCTGTTAAAATGGCTATTATCAAAAAAACAAGAGTTAACAAGTGCTGGTGAGGATTTGTAGGAAAGATAATCCTTGTACAATGTTGGTAGGAATATAAATTTGTGCCTTTTATTTTGTATGTGTTGTATTGAAGATTCTAATCCGAGTAATAAGGCAAGAAAAAAAAGTATCAAGATTAGAAAGGAATAAGTAAAATTATCTGTTTGCAAAAGACCTGATCTTGTATATAGAAAATTGTATATCTACCAAAAAATAAACACTATTAGAATCTCAAAAACAAGTTCAGTAAACACTGCAAAATAAAAGTTGAATATATAAAGATCAACTATATATATTATATATCAGTAATGAATAATATGGAAATGAAATTAATTTTATATATGGTAATATCAGAAATACTAAGATACTTATGAATAGACTTAACAAAATAAGATAATACATTGATGGTGAAAAATACAAAACATTGTTCAAAGAAATCAAATGGAATGTTATCCCATGGTCATGGTTTGGAACACTTAATGTTAAAGTGGCATACTCTCCAAAATGATCTTAAGAGTCAGTACAATGTCAAAATCCCAGTTGGCCTTTTTTTTTTTGGGGGGGGGAGCAGAAATTGATAAATGAATCCTGAAATTCGTGTAGCAATGCACAAAAGAAAAGAGAACTTGGAAGATGATACAAAGCTTACTACAGAACAAGACAAAGAAGACAAAGAAGTTTCAACAAAGTTGAAAGCCTTCCCATGTTCATGGATTGGAAACAATATTGTTAAGATCACTCAAGGTGATCTGTAGATTCAATACAGTTTGTATGAAAATCCCAATGAAATGTTTGCAGAAATAGAAAAAAAAATAAGCCTAATATTCATATGAATTCTCAAGATCAGAGAGGAAATAAATAAAATAGAGACTAAAAGGACAGTAGAAAAAAATCAGTGAAAATGAGAGCTGGTTCTTTGAAAATATAAACAAAATCAATAAACTCTTAAGCTAGATCAACCAAGAAAGAAAGATAGAGGACTCAAATAAAATAAGAAATGAAAGAGAAGTTACAAGTGATACCACAGAAATGACAAGAGACTACTATGAAAAATTATATGCCAACAAGATGGACAACCTGGAAGAAATGAACAAATTCCTAGAAACATACAATCTCCCAACACTGAATATGAAAAAATAGAAATTTTGAATAGACTTTTACCAGTAAGGAGATTAAAACAATAATCAGAAACCTCTCAACAAATGAAAGTTCAGGATCAGATGGCTTCATTGTCAAATTCTGTCAAACATTCAAATAATATTTAATATTCTTCTCAAATTCTTCCAAAAGATTGGAGAGGAGGGAGCCTTTTCCAACACATTTCACAAAGCTAGCATTATCCTGATAAAAAACCCAGACAGGACACCACACAAAAAGGAAAATTATAGGCCACTACATTGATGAACATAGAAACTAAAATCCTCAACAAAATATTAGTAAACCAAATTCAATAATATGTTAAAAGAATAATACACCATGATCAAGTGTCACTTATTTTAGGAATGCAAGGACAGTTCAACATCTGCAAATCTGTGATATATCACAGTAACAAAATGTAAGATAAAAATCACAATCATCTCAATACACACAGAAAAAGCATTTGATAAAATTCAGTAGTCATTTATGAGACAAACTCAACAAAATGGGTATAGAGGGAACATACCCAGACTTAATAAAGGCCATATATGACAATCCCAGAACTAGTATCATACTCAACAGCAAAGAACTGAAAGCTTTTCCTCTGAGAACAGGAATAAGACAGTGTTGTCCACTTCTGTCACTTTTATTCAACATAGTACTGGAAGTCCTAGCTATAGCAGTTAGACAAGAAAAAGAAAAGGCATCCAAATCAGAAAGAAGTAGAACTATGTTCACAGATGTCATGCTACTACATATTGAAAACCCTGAAGACGCCACCAAAAACCTGATCAGTTGGAACTGATAAATTTATTCAGTAAAGTTGCAGGACACAATATCAATATACAGAAACCCATGGCATTTCTCTACACTAATAATAAAACATCAGAAAGATGAATTAAGAAAATGATCCCATTTACAATTGCATCACAAAAAATAATATATCCAGGAATGAATTTAACCACAGAGGTGAGAGATTTGTACTCTGAAAACTGTAAGACACCAATGAAATAAATTGAGGATGACACAAATAAGTGGAAAGATATTCCATGCTCATGGATTAGAAGAATTACTATTGTTAAAATGTCCATGCTACCCAAAATAATCTACAGATTTAATTCAGTACCAATCAAAATTCCAATGGCATTCTTCACAGAAGTACAACAAGTAATTGTAAAATTTGTATGGAACTGCAAAAGATTCTGAATGGCCAAAATGAGCTTGAGAAAGAACAAAGCTGGAGATATCATGCTACCTGACTTCAAACTATAATACAAAGCTATAGTAATCAAAATATGTCATTGGTATGAAAATAGACACACAGATCAGTGAAACAAAATTGAGAGCCCTAAAATAAACTTATATGTCCACACTTATATGGACAATTAAACCACAACACAGGAACCAAGAACATGCAATGGAGAAAGGGTAGTCTCTTCAATAAATAGTGCTGGGAAAGCTCTACAGCCATATGCAAAGGAATGAAACCAGAACTACTGTCTTACACCGTATACAAAAATTAACTCAAAATGGGTTAAAGACTTGAATATAAGACCTGAATCCATAAAATTCCTAGTAGGAAACTCCTGGGCATCAGTCCTCGTGATGTCTTTTTGGATGTGACTCCAAAGACAAGAGAAACAAAAGCAAAAATAAATAAATAAATAAATAAATAAATAAATAAATAAATAAATAGACTCTACGATACTAAAAAGCTTGTGCACAGCAAAGGAAAATCATCATCAAAACAAAAAAGCAACCTATTGAATGTGGGAGATATTTGCAAACCGTATATTCAATAAGGGGTTAATATCCAAAATATATAAAAACTCATGCAGCTCAACAACAACAACAAAAAACAAATAACCTGATTCAAAAATGGATAGATGATCTGAATAGACATTTATCTGGAGAAGACATACACATGGCCAAAAGGCACATGCGAAGATGCTTAGCATCATAATTATTAAGGAAAATGCAAATCAGAACCACAGTGAGGTATCACCTCACACCTGTTAGAATAGCTATTATCAAAAAGACAAGAAATAAGTGTCAGGTGGGATGTGGGGGAAAGGGAACCTTTGTACACTGTTGGGATTGTAAAATGGTATACCCACTATGGAAAACATTATGGAGATTCCTCAAGAAATTAATAATAGAACTACCATAAGACCCAGCTATTCTAATTCTGTAAATTTTTTTGAAGAATATGAAAACACTAATGCAAAAAGATGTATTCATCCCTATGTTTGTTGCAGCATTATATATAGTAGCCCAGATATGGAAATAGGCTAGGGGTCCATCAGTAGACAAATATAAAAACAATATGTAGTGTTACTGATCTTAGCACAGAAACTCACAGTTTTTCCCCATTGAGGATGATATTAGTGGTGGGTCTTTCATATGTGGCTTTTATGATCTTGAGGTATGATCCTTCTATTCCTACTATTTTGAGGGTTTTTACCAAGAAAGGATGCTGTATTTTGTCAAATGCTTTTGCTGCATCTATTTAGAATATCATGTGGTTCTTGTCCTTTCTTTTTTTTGGTGTGATGTATCACATTGATTGTTTTGTGGATATTGAACTAGCCCTGCATCCCGGGTATAAATCTCACTTGGTCGTGGTGAATAATTCTTTTAATGTATTGTTGGATCCAGTTGGCTAGTATCTTGTTGAGTATTTTTGCATCCATGTTCATAAGGGAAATTGGTCCATAGTTCTCCTTTTTAGTGGGATCTTTGTCTGGTTTTGGAATCAAGGTAATGCCGGCTTCATAGAATGAGTTTGGAAGTTTTCCATCCATATTTGTTGGAACAGTTTTGAAAGAATAGGTGTTAACTCTTCTTTCAATGTTTGGTAGAATCCCCTGGAAAGCCATCCTGCCCTGTCCTCTTGTTTATTGGGAGATTTTTGATTATTGATTCAATTTCTTTACTGGTTATGGGTCGGTTCAAATTTTCTATGTATTCTTGTTTCAGTTTTGGTAGTTTATATGTTTCTAGGAATTGGTCCATTTCTTCCACATTGCCCAATTTATTGGCATATAATTGCTCATAATATTCTCTTATTATTGTTTATATTTCTGCAGTGTTGGTTGTGATTTCTCCTCTTTCATTCTTGAGTTTATTTATTTGGGTCTACTCTCGCCACTGTTGCTCAGCACAGAATTGGAAGTCCTAGCCTCAGCAGTCAGACAACATGAATAAAAGGCACCCAGATCAGCAAGGAGAAAGTAAAATTTTCACTCTTCACAGATGAAATGATACTCTATATGGAAAACCCAAAAGATTACACCAAAAAACTGCTAGAATTGATACATTAATTCAGCAAAGTCCCAGGATATAAAATCAATGAACAGAAATCAGTTGCATTTCTATACACCAATAATGAAGCAACAGAAAGATAAATCGAGGAATCAATTCCATTTACAATTGCACCAAAACCCATAAAGTACCTAGGAATAAACATAACCAAAGAGGTGAAGAATGTATACACTGAAAACTATAGAAAGCTTATGAAAGAAATTGAAGAAGACACAAAAAAATGGAAAAATGTTCCATGCTCCTGGATTGGAAGAACAAACATTGTTAAAATGTCGATACTACCCAAAGCAGTCTACATATTCAATGTAATCCTTATTGAAATAACACCAGCATTCTTCACAGAGCTAGAACAAACAATCCTAAAATTTGTATGGAACCAGAAAAGACCCCGCATAGCCAAAGCAATCTTGAAAAAGAATACCGAAGCTGGAGGCATCACAATCCCGGACTTCAAACTGTATTACAAAGCTGTAATTATCAAGACAGTATGGTACTGGCACAAAAACAGACATCAGATCAACGCAACAGAATAGAGAACCCAGAAATGGACCCAGAAATGTATGGCCAACTAATCTTTGACAAAGCAGGAAAGAATATCCAATGGAATAAAGATGGTGATGGGACAACTGGACAGCTACATGCAGAAAAATGAACCTGCACCACTTTCTTACACTATACACAAAAATAAACTCAAAATGGATTAAAGACCTAAACATAAGACAGGAAGCCATCAAAATCCTTGAGGAGAAAGCAAGCAAAAGCCTCTTTGAGCTCAGCCGCATCAACTTCTTAGCACATCTCCAGAGGCAAGGAAAACAAAATTAAAAAGGAACTGTTGAGATTTATCAAGATAAAAAGCTTCTGAACAGCAAAGGAAACAATCAGCAAAACTAAAAGGCAACCAACAGTATGGGAGAAGATATTTGCAAATGACATATCAGAGAAAGGGTCCAAAATCTATAATTAACTTATCAAACTCAACACCCAAAAAACAAATAATCCAGTGAAGAAATGGTCAATAGATATGAACAGACACTTTTCCAAAGAAGACATCCAGGTGGCTAACAGACATATGAAAAAATGCCAACATCACTCATCATCAGGGAAATAGAAATCAAAACCACAATGAGATACCACCTCACACCAGTCAGAATGGCTAAAATTAACAACTCAGGCAAAAACAGTTGTTGGTGAGGATGTGGAAAAAGAGGGTCTCTTTTGCACTGGTGGTGGGAATACAAACTGGTGCAGCCACTCTGGAAGACAGTATGGAGGTTCCTCAAAAAATTAAAAATGGAATTACCATATAACCCAGCAATTGCACTACTAGGTCTATATCCAAGGGATAGAGATGTACTTCGAAGGGGCACATGCACCCCAATGTTTATAGCAGCACTATCAACAATAGCCAAAGTATGGAAAGAGCCCAAATGTCCATCGACAGATGAATGGATAAAGAATAGGTGGTACATATATACAATGGAGTATACTCAGTAATCAAAAAGGATGAAATCTTATCATTTGCACCAACGTGGATGGAACTAGAGGGTATTATGCTAAGTGAGATAAGTCATTCAGAGAAAGACAAATATCATATGACTTCACTCATATGTCGAATTTAAGATACAAAACAGGTGAACATAATGGAAGGGAAGCAAAAATAATATAAAAACAGAGAGGAGGACAAAACATAAGAGACTCTTAAATACAGAGAACAAACTGAGGGTTGCTAGAAGGGCTATGGGTGGGGGGATGGGCTAAATGGGTAAGGGGTATTAAGGAAAACACTTGCTGAAATGAGCACTGGGTGTTATACATAGGGGATGAATCACTGGAATCTACTCCTGAAATCATTATTGCACTATATGTTAACTTGGATGTAAATTAAAAATAAATGAATAAATAAATAAGAATATGTACTATATTCAATGGAATATTAGTCATAAAAAGAATGAAATCTTGCCATTTGTGACATTATTGGACTTTGAGAATATTATCCTAAGTGAAATAAGTCATATGGAAAAAGACAAATACTGTGTGATTTCCCTCATATATGGAAAGTAAAAAAATAAGTGAACAAACTAAAGAAAACAAACTCATAGATACAGAAAACACAGTAGTGGTTACCAGAATTTAAGAGGGTTAAGGGGTGGGTGAAATGGGTAAAGGGGGTCAGCTGTATGGTGATAGATGATAATTGGACTTGTGGTGTGATCATGTGGTAGTGTATGCAGATGTCAAGTTATACACTTGTACACTTGAAACACGTATCTATGTATGTGTGTGTGTGTGTGTGTGTATACACACACACACATATGCATTTGGCATGTATATACATACATGCATACATATATACAAGAAAGTACTCTATGATTCCCTTTATGTGAGCCATCTAAAGCAGTCAAATTCATAGAAACAAAAAGAAAGTAGAATGATTGTTACTATAGGCTCAGGGGCTGGGGAAAGAAGGGTTGTTTTGTTTTAATTTTTTTAACATTTATTTATTTTTGAGAGAGAGAGAGAGAGAGAGAGAGAGAGAGAGAGAGAGAGAGACAGAGCATAAACAGGGGAGGGTCAGAGAGAGAGGGAGACACAATCTGAAACAGGCTCCAGGCTCTGAGCTTTCAGCACAGAGCCCTATGCAGGGCTCGAACTCACGGACCACAAGATCATGACCTGAGCCGAAGTCGGATGCCTAACCGACTAAGCCACCCAGGTGCCCCCAGCGGAGTTTTTTTTTTTTAGTGGGTATAGAGTTTAAGATTTGCTATATGCAATAGTTTTGGAAATCTGTTTTATAGCCATGTGAATATACTTAACACTGCTGAATTTTACACTTAAGTATGGTTATGATGGTAAATTTTTTGCTATGTGATTTTTAGCCACAATAAAGTGCAATGACAAAAATAACTTACTACAAAGCTATAAGAACCAAGAGCGTATTATACTGGCATCCAGTCATACATCCAGATTACAGTAGAATTGAGAATTCATAAGAAAACCCTTATTTTTATGGTCAGTTGATTTTCAACAAGTATGCCAAGATCTAAAGGTATAAAATTTTTGGAAAACAGAGTAAATATTTCTGACCTTGGATTAGGTAATAATTTGTTACATTCGACAATAAAAACACAAGTAGTAAAAGAAAAAAAAACTCTGATAAATTTGGTTTCATATAGATCAAAACTTTTTGTGCTTCAGACAACACCATCAAGAAAAGACAACCTACAGAATGGGAGAAAATATTTGCGAAGTATATATCTGATAAGGAGTTTTATATCCAGAATATATAAATAACTCCTACAACTCAACAATAAAGACAAATGACTCAATAACAAAAGGGCAAAGGATTTGAGTAGGCATTTATTCAAAGAATATATACAAATGGTCAATATGTGGATGAAAGATGCTGAACATCATTAGTCAGTAGGGAATTACAAATCAGAACCACAAGATTGCAATTCATATCTGCTCGAACTGGCTAAAATAAAATGGACAGATAAATGTTGGTAAGGATGTAGAGAAATTGGAACTCACACTTCTAGTGGGGATGTAAACTGGTGTGGCCTGTTTGGAAAAAAAATTCTGATAGTTCTTCAAATGATTAAACTCAGAGTTACCATATGACATAGCAGTCCCACTCCTGAATTAAATACATAGGAGGAATGAAAACATACGTCTGTGCAAAAACTTTACACAAATATTTACAGTAACATTGTTGATAATAACCAAAATGTGGAAACAGTCCAAATAGCCATCAGCTTATAAATGAGTACACAAAATTTGGTATATTCATACAATGGAATGTTGCCAATAAAAATAAATATTGATACATGCTAAAATATGGACATACCTTGAAAATAATATGGTAGATGAAAGAAGCCAGTCAAAAAAAGGCCACACTTTATATGATTCCACTTATGTGAAGTGCTCTTGCATAGGCAAATCCATACAAATAAAAAGATCATTAGTGGTTGCCAGGAGATGAGTATTGGGGATGGGAGGAGAGATATGAGTACTGACTGCTAATGGATATGATTATCTTTTAGGGTGATAAAAGTATTCTGAATTTAGATAATGGTGATGGCTGTACAACTCTATATGTGTATTATGAATCACTGAATTATATAATTCAAAAGGATGAATATTATGTGAATATCATTTCAGTAAAGCTAGTATTTTAAGAAAGTTTCAGTGAGCTGACACTCCTCCTTCATCATATTAAAAAATTAACTCTCTATTTTACTTTTTCTCCTAGTAGTTATAATTGTTTACTTTTCCATAGTTTTTTTTTTGTATGTGTGTGTTAATAGGTTTTTATACTTGGGAGACTTTTATTGATTATTGTTTGATATGTATTTTTAACAAAAACTGTATAAACTGAAATGAAAGTTTCATATCTATTTTGATACCTTTGATGACTATAATACTACAAGTATTTAAATATAAATTGTTCTTCAAGAAAATTTTGTTATTAACAATACAAAATTGAATAAAAATGATGTTACAAGTATTTGAATTCACATCATATATTAAAGAACATTTTGGTTTTTAACTAATGATTAAATTATGCCCTCTTTTGGTTTGGTTAAAAGCAAAGAATTGGAAGCTGTCTGACTTGGAAAAGACATTATTCATTCATTTCCTCAAATCCTCAGAACATAACCAAAAACACCATGTCAAGTCATATCAACATTACTATTAAATATACTTGTTACTTTTTACCTTGTTCTGATATCTTTGATAAAGACTGGGAAGGTTGAGTTATTGTGTTTTTCAGTATAGTGTTGTGAAACTATTTTTTATTAAAGTTTCTGTGCTTTAAGTTTTCATCAAAACTTAGGGCTAGAGATTTAACTTACTTAAATTATGGAAATATCTACCAAATTCACTGGCAAAACCATTTTTCATTGTTAAAACATTCACTCAATCTTTCATATGCATTCTGACTATGCCCTCTTTGCTAATGGAAGAGGCAAGGTTTTTAACAAAAGTTATTTAGCACTTTCACTAAAATTAATTAGATAGGATGGGTTGGGCCATTTGTTTCGTGTCTTAAAAATTTTTTTTTTCAACGTTTATTTATTTTTGGGACAGAGAGAGACAGAGCATGAACGGGGGAGGGGCAGAGAGAGAGGGAGACACAGAATCGGGAACAGACTCCAGGCTCTGAGCCATCAGCCCAGAGCCTGACGCGGGGCTCAAACTCACGGACCGCGAGATCGTGACCTGGCTGAAGTCGGACGCTTAACCGACTGCGCCACCCAGGCGCCCCCGTTTCGTGTCTTAAAGTAGAAGAGTGGTTGTGAGAGGGGAAGTGGGAAGTGATTACTTTTAAGATACACAGGTGTATATGTTCCCAGGCATATCTGTACTTTTGAAGTTAAAGTGTTGTGTACATAATCTCTTAAACGTATCCTTGGCTTTGTATCCCTTTTAAAATCTTTGTTTCCTAGAATATTTTTCCTCAACTTGAAGGCTAATGTTCTACCCCACTCTTAGTCTTTCATGAAAAATAACCTCGTGGAACATACATTTTATTTGTATGCATATTGTGTACAAGGATATTGATATGCTGGTACACTTCCTGTTCACTTGGACCACATTTTGGCAAAGACCACATTTTGCCTGTGCCTGTTGTGGACAGATTTCTCTTGGTGTCCAGATTGAACCTCTGAATCCTTCACGACTGGTGGCTCTTACTAGTTGACTAGAGCTGGCATAAGAGACACTTCTCTTTCATACCACCTTTATTAGTTTCCTCACTCTGACATATTTGTATCTTCTTTTTTTGTAGTTTAGATATCCTAATTACATTTTACTTTTTTTATTTTGTTTATTAATGTGATTTTTTTTATTATTGAGCTTATCCTTCAATCAGTTTGGAAATGTGTTTGGAAATAATTTTCCACGAGTTTCTTGCATTTCTGTACATTTTGTGAACAGAAGCTTTGGTTGCCTTTGTTCTCGTCTACTTTTACACATTTTTTTTTCTATAAGTGAGCAGCTTTGGAATATATAATGACTAGAGAGCAATGCATAAGTTTATTATAGCCTTGGATGATACGAGTTGGTTCGTTCCTTTAGAGCAAAAGTGATAGGCTTATTGCCCATTACAATTACTCAGATTCCCACATCTCAGGGCTCCTTTCCTGTATCACAACCCACCACGTGTGCATATCAACTGTCCCCACTCAGGTTCTCTGAGAATTGGGACTCTGGAAACTGGAGCAAGAAAATGCTGTCATTTTGGTTACTCCTGTTGTTGTAATAAATGCCTGTGCCTCTGACTCAGGACACTTATTACTTCATCTGGTAATGTGAGATAGTGATAGACTAGTTTGTTAGCGTGAAAGTGGCTAAAATCTCAGAGCCTTCACAGTTCTTGACAATATGTAGGAAATACAAATAAGCAAATAAATAGCTACCAGAGTTCAGCTCAGAAATGTCATTTTATCCATGTTTTTCTTTAAAAACTAACATATATATCATATGTATAAATGTGGCATAAATTTCTCAGATTTTTTTCTTAGGTTAAAGTAAAGGTTTGGCATAATTCTGCTATTTATATTTAATGACTTTTGAAAGCATAATAAGCCATCTGTTTCTCATATGCATATAAGTTTGTATTATATGTATGTATGGATATATACACATATATGAGGGGTGTGTATTCATGGTTTGAAAAACCAAATCAATCTTGCTTTGCTTAATCATGTTTTTAAGAATTCCATGTGTGTCATGATGATGTATTATTTGCCTCTATTCCAGAATATTGGAAAGAAGATGACCTGCCAAGAGTTCATTGCAAACCTCCAAGGGGTAAATGAAGGTGGTGATTTCTCCAAGGATCTACTGAAAGTAAGTATTGAAATATTGGTTTTTAAAATATGCTTGTATGTATCTTTCTGCTTATTTTTAAATATAAAATAGATAGGCTAAGGACCACTTAAGTATTTGGTTTTTGCTTTTGGTTTTGGTGATATTTCTGTTGGGCCTCATCCTTGATGTGTCAGACTGCAAGTACCCTTTAATGAATTAATGCTAAAAGTTCACATTATAATCAATAATACTGAGATAATAAGTAGATTTGGAATAATTGGTGATTCATAGTGGGAAGTTTTTGATTCATTTGCAAGTGTACTGTCAGAACTTGAGAAAGATCACAAAGGTATATTCACTATGGAAAAGAAAAAAAAAACATTTACATGGTATAATGGAAGCAGTTCTGACTGTATTCAGTCCCTAGTTACAGAGCCACTTAGGTTGTCTATGGAAATGTAAGTAATTGCAGAATATCTGAATTATTTCTACTTGGCTTTATTATTGGTAACAATCAGCAGGCTTTTCCCTATCAGATTTTCAAGGAGACAACAAAATCAGCTTTGGAATTCATAACATTCTATAGCAGTATACATGAGATATGCATTTGATTAAATACAAAATAGTGATTGATAATAGATGTGAATATTTTAGAAGTTCAGGATAAGATGTGTATGTTCGCAGATTTCTATTTGATTCTAGCATTCTTTTCTAAAACTTTGTACATATGTAGGCTTTGAATTTGCTAAGGAAACACATGTGAATCATGGTATAATCTTTCTCTCTCAAAAATAAACAATAAAAAAAAGAAATGAGAATTGACAGGAAAAATTTTCACAGTGAACCTTTTAGATTTTATTCGTAGGCTTATGGTAACATGCATGACTGTGGATGAATTATTGGGCAGATTTAGAGCATGTCTGTTGGAGCTATCTGAAACCAAATGTAGTTAACATACAGTCCAGTGGCTGCCGTTCACCTTGGGTAAACATATGTTCTTTGATTTACTTTGCCAAGAATTTGCTGGATGACTTGTTATAGTTGGGACTATATTGAGATCCTATTTATAAACCTCAGGGGAGAAAACATGTATTATACTCTTTTTTATTTACTGTAGGAAGATGACAGTGAAATAACACCGAAAGTGACGGTGGCATTTAGCATGGAAATTGCCAGGTAAAATACTGATTCCCTTTGATAGCAAACCTCAGCCACTCACCCACCTAAGATGAGGGTTTTCCCTTTCAGTAAGCAGCTGGATTTTACTGCAGATTTCAATCAAGAAAAGGTTTTCTTCAAACCATTTTTGTTTCATTTTTCTTTTTGATGTGGCTCTCCTTTTTTCCTTCCCTGCCCTCCTTCTTCTTCCCCCTCCTCCTTTCCCTCCCTTACTTCCTCTGTTTCAATTTAAATATGCCTTTTCCTTTCTCTTTTGTTTTTCTTTTTGTCTCTCTTCTTTCTTCTCTCTCATCTCGCTCTCTCAGACTCTCCCCCTCACTGTCTTTCTCAGTGGCTATCTCATGATTCTCTTGAGAGATAAATTAGTAGGTGGAATTCAAGTTAATATTTGAACTTTTGTGGAAAGTGATTATACACATGCCATACAGACAGATAACATACCTATATACAGATAAACAGAAAACACTTGGTATCATCTTACAAGGTTTTGAGTAACCTAACTCCTTTACACCCTCTCTCCAACTTAAAAATTACAGGCATATACAACATTCAGTTTAATTTATTAGGTAACATGAATAGAGTTAAATGGATTGAACTGAGGTTTTCATTGATACATAGTGATATTATTACTTTTAGATTTCTTTGGATCAAAAGTAGCATTTTTTATTTATTTTTGTTTATTAATTTAGATAGAGAGTGTGAGCATGGAAGGGGGCAGAGAGAGGGAGAGAAAGAATCCCAAGCAGGCTCCTTGCTGTCAGCACAGATCCTGATGCAGGGCTTGGTCTCACAAACCGTGAGATCATGACCTGAGCCAAAATCAAGAGTTGTATGCTTTAACCTACTGAACCGCCCAGGCACCCCAGGATCGAGAGTAACAATTTAATTTATGTCTCTTCAGATTTCTTTGGACCAGTAGTAACATTCCAACTATGGTTAGATAGTAGGGAATATTTATTGAAGGCCTACTATGCGTTCAGTGGGGGTTGTGAATTTGGAGAACTAGCTAGAACTAAATGGACTCCTGTCCTCACAAACTACTGAGAAAGATGGATGGTTCTTTTTCCCTTAAATGAATAGTTATTCCATATTAAAATTAAAATATAAACTGTGCTTGTTCTCAACAGAAAGTTACCAAAGAAGATAAACTGATAAACCTTAATGTATTTATTTTTAAAAATTTTTAACATTTATTCATTTTAGAGAGACAGAGCGCCAGCAGGGGTGGGGCAGAAAGAGAGAGGGAGACACAGAATCTGAAGCAGGTTCCAGGTTCTGAGCTGTCAGCAGAGAGCCTGACCAAGGCTCGAACTCACAAGCCGTGAGATCATGACTTGAGCTGAAGTCAGATGTTTAACCGACTGAGCCACCTAGACACCACAGCCTTGAATGTATTTAAATGTATGAAAAATGAAAAATTTATTTCAAGGCTTTAATTCAGAGACTTATATTAATATTTTGCTTTAATTTTGCCTTGAACTACGTTAAAGGCATAGATGATACATTGAGCTCTTTTTCACAGTTTACAATTCCACAGCAGTTTCCCTTTTCACTCAAATGACCTAAACAGATAAATGAATGCTTTGTGCAAATAAGAATGTTTCCCTTGCAAGTTGCTTTGAGTATAAATTCTAGATACCTATAGTATAAAGTAGAATAATTTGGATACCAAAAGACAATCAGTGATAAAATATTTAATTTCTTTGAAGTTGAAGTCTGGCTGGGAGGATGTGATATTTGAGATAGGCCTTTGAAATATAGGTACAATTGTACTATTAGATTTATTTTGGTTTTTAGTTAGATTATTATTCTGTTTCACCTTCCACCCCCTTTCTCACCCATATAAACATTAATGTTCCCTGTGGTAAGTACCTCTCCTTATTATTTCACCAAATCAAGACAACACTTCATTTAACAAAATCTGCCAAGCCATCTGTCATGTTTCACGGCTGCCCATCCCAACACTTGGATGTGGTTTGTGCTTAAGCATCCTTAGGACGATGTGGAAAAGAAGGGAAAATGGATATTCTGCTTTTAGTTCTGACAGAATAAGGCATTCCTAAGATTTTATAATAAGTAATAAAACCTTTAAGTACATGAATAGAGAGGGATGAGAATGTAGAATGTGGGCCAGCTCTGGATTGGAGGCTGAACTTTCTGAGAGACATTATCACGTGGTGATTATGATTATGGACTTGGGAGCTATACTGACTGGGTTCTAATCCCAGCTCCTGCTGAGGGATCATAAGTAAATTCACTGAAACTTAGTCCCTTGACTTCCTCTTCTGTGAAATGGGAGATTTTATTAGTACCCATCTCATCAGTTGTTTTAATAATTGAATGAGTTACTATATAAAGCCTTTAGAGTCCTAACATATAATAAATGCTATATATGTTAGATATTATATATTTTTATTTAAAATATTATTTTATTTGTTACCAGCTTGAAGTAGACTGGGAAGGGCCTACATCCATTTCTTCCAGGGTTTGGATCTAAGGTGTTTTTACAACTACTAGGACCAAGTAGTTTTTACAACTACTAGAGCTAATTAAGATTAGCTTTAATGCACAAGACCTCTATTGCCCATCCTTTTTTAGCCTAGGCATACACATTCTCTTGCTGTTTCAAAGGGACCGTCTGTGAACTTAACTTTGAGCATTTCCTCCTTTTGTGGTAAGATTTTTAACTGTCATTTATGGCTTCCTTTCTTTCCAAAGACTTGTTGGTTCCACTTTTGCACTGTTGGTGGGATTGCAGACTGGTGTAGCCACTCTGGAGAACAGAGTATGGAGGTTACTCAAAAACTTAAAAAACAGAACTACCCTACAATCCAGTAATTGTACTACTAGGTATTTACCCAAAGGTTACAAAAATACTGATTCAAAGGGGCACATGCACTCTGATGTTTATAGCAGCATTATCAGTAATAGCCAAACTATGGAGAGAGCCCAAATGTCCATTGCTTGATGAATGAATAAAGAAAATATGGTGTATATATATACAATGGACTATCACTCAGCCATTAAGAAGAAAAAATGAAATCTTGCCATTTACAATGATGTGGATGGAGCTAGAGAGTATTATGCTAAGCAAAATAAGTCAGAAAAAGACAAATACCATATGATTTCACTCATATGAGGAATTTAAGAAACAAAACAGATGAACGTATGGGAAGGAGGGAAAAAAGAAAAAGTGAGAGGGAAACAAACCAGACTTTTAAGGATAGAGAACAAACTGAGGGTTGCTATAGGGTGTTGGTGGGGAGGGCCTAAATGGGTGATAGACTTTAAGGAGGGGACTTGTTGTGATGAGCACTAAATGTTATATGTAATTGATGAATCATGAATTCTGCTCCTGAAACCAATGTTGCCACTGTATGTTAACTACCTAGAATTTAAATAAAAAATTAAAAAAAAAAAAAAAAGACTTGTTCGTTCTGAAGAATCAAAATTTTCCACAAGAAACATTTGTTCCATAAAGTCTGTGTTAACATTGTGGAGACACTTGAAAATGAACCTTGGTTAATCCTGTATTTTCCTTGCCTTTTTACCTTGTTAACAACAGGTTATTTCTCCTCGACTTTATCTCTCTTGCCACGCTTTTATATCTTATATTTGGCTTGGGTCTTTGAAGCTACAAGGGTGGTGGTCCCGTACCTTCTTACTTAGGACTGTGTGGAGAAAACATAAGGGAGCAGGTGGGCATCTAGCAACCTTTCTTTTTTCCCGCAGAGTTTTAGACACTTCAAATAATTCCCATCTCCATTAATATCCCATGATTGTTTGGGGATCTTTAAAGAGAACAAGAACTAATTTGCTTCCTCAAAGGTTCTTCCAGATTCCAGGACCAGTTTAAGTTTGGTCTTAAACTGTTCTGTAAGTTTTATTTATCTGAGTTTCCTGTGGATCTCTATTCTTGGCTATAACAGAAAAGCCACATTTTTATCTTCAATCTATTCTGCTTTCCATTTCTAATCCTGTGATAATCCTTCATTTCTCATTATATATGGGGGAAACACAAGAACTTTGGGTGATAGCCACAAGTTATTTAAATATTTAGAAGGAAAGTAGCCATTTCAAAATACATTTACATGAAAGTGGGGGACGAAGTAAAAAGAAATGAGTCAGAAGAAGGAGCCAGTGAAAAGCGTCATAGTGGAAGGTCAGTTATTGGGTGCATGATTGCATTTTGGGTAGATCCAGACTGAAGGTTTCTGCAATGAAACATGAAACCCTAGTTGTTTTCTGTCTCAGCTTTCTTATTGCCACGTACCATTTGATACTCAGATAAAGTTCTTTATATTTTTATCATCGTCATAGTTAAGTCTTTAATTTTCTTTTTTTCTTGAGCAGCAAATGAATTCAGTAGGTGCCAATGGGAATTAGGGGAAAAAATAGCTAGGGGCACCTGGGTGGCTCAGTCGATGAAGCATCCAATTCTTGATTTCGGTTCAGGTTATGATCTCACAGCTTGTGAGATTGAACCCTGCGTCTGATAGTGCGGAGCCTGCTTAGGATTCTCTCTTGCCCTCTCTCTCTGCCACTCCCCTGCTCTCAGGCTCTCTCTCTCTCTCAAAACAAATAAACTTTTTTTTAAAGAAAAAAACTAGCTAAAAAATCTTCTTTAAGAATTTTTTATATCATCTTAATGATAGAGAGGGTAGAATCAACAAGACACCCAAGTCTCTCAACATGATTCTAATATAAGTAAAACACAAAACTGAATACAATTTGGAGAGTGTTTTGAAACATACCTCCTTTGCCTCCTTTTAAGTTTGCTTACATACACAAATAGCTTAATAATAGCTCCAGTTACAAGGCATTGTCACTGGAAATCATTAAAAAGCAAGGTAAATAAATCTTTCTTGGGCAAGTCAATAACACGCTATCCTTTCAGGCTATTGCTTGTGATTAGATGTTTGAGTTTAGAATATTCTTCAGAAATTTAATTTTTCGGGTGGAAATTTTTGCACCTATCTCCTTTCTTGGAAATTTATTAACCTTGAAATTAACTTTCAATCTCTTAAGGGAAGACCAAAAGTTTTCATTCTCTCAGGTGTGTAGTTAACATGCAGTGTGCACGTGTGTGTGTAAAGATTGTGGGGTAGGGGGGAATGCCAGTTAAATTGATAGAACGTAAATCAGTATACCTAGCTTAGTGGAATTCATGTGCTTCATTTCATTAATGGAATGGTAAGTAACATAGTGAATTAAATTATTACATATTGTATTGGTCAGAATCCCAATAAAAATTGTTATTCAGATGTGTTTGTTTTCCCTTAGCTTTCACAAAAGACAGAATTTAGGTGAGGTTCTTTTAAAAGAAGTTTCTGAGGATATACAGGTTACCTATGTCCAATCCTTTATTTATGTATTTGGCTGAAAGTGTTATGTTTGTTCTAAATGTCGTTTTCTTATTTGGTATTCTTAGGGAAGAATAATTTGTGACAATGATGGAGAAATTAGCCAGGAGGGTTGCGTTTAAACAGAGGTTTAAAGGTTAGCAAAGAAAAAGGTTTGCGAAGAAAAATACATCATGTTTTATTTTCAAGTTTTTATTTAAATTCCAGTTAACATACAGTGTAACATTAATTTCAGGTGTAGAGTCTAGTGATTCATCACTTATATACAATACCCAGTGCTCATCACAAGTGCCCTCCTTAATACTTATCACCCATTTAAACCAGTCCCCCTGCCCACCTCCCCTCCAATAATCCTTAGTTTGTTCTCTATTATTAAGCATCTGTTTCCTGGTTTGCCTCTCTCTCATTCTCTCTGTCTCTCTTTTTTACCCCTCCCCCCATGTTCACCTGTTTTGTTTCTTAAATTCCACATATGAGTGAAATCATATGGTATTTGTCTTTCTCTGGCTGACTTATTTTGCTTAGCATGATACTCTCTAGATCCATCCATGTCATTGCAAATGGCAAGATATCATTCTTTTATGGCTGAGTAATTTTCCATTATGTATACACACACACACACACACACACAAATACACATCACACATCACATTGTTATCCGTTCACCAGTCAATGCACATTTGGGCTCTTTCCATAATTTGGCTATTGTTGATAATGCATGTATACATTTGAATTAGTGTTTTTGTATTTTTTGGGTAAATACTCAGCATGATTACTGGATCATAGCATAGTTCTAATTTAACTTTTTGAGGAACTTCCATACTATTTTCCACAGTGGCTGCACCAATTTGCATTCTTACCAACAGTATAAGAGGGTTCCCCTTTCCCTGCATCCTTGCAACATTTCTTATTTCCTGTATTATTAATTTTAGCCATTCTGACAGGTGCAAGGTGGTATCTGATCGTGGTTTTGATTTCTGTTTCCCTGATGATGAGTGATATTGAACATCTTTTCATGTTTCTGTTAGCCATCTGTATGTCTTTTTTGGAAAAGTGTCTATTCATGTCTTCCATCCATTTCTTCACTGGATGATTTGTTTTTTACGTGTTGAGTTTGATCAGTTCTTTGTAGCTTTCTGATACTAACCCTTTATCTGATATGTCATTTGCAAAGATCTTCTCCCATTGTGTAGGTTTCCTTTTAGTTTTGTTGATTGTTTGCTTTGCTGTGCATAAGCTTTTCATCTTAATGAAGTCCCAATAGTTCATTTTTGCTTTTGTTTCACTTGACTAGGAAATATAAAATTATATCGTGAAGGTTCAAAACCATAAGGCTTTGCAATGACTAACAGTTGTATTTAAGGGTAAACAAACAAACAAAATCAATCAGCCATTAGACATAGCGGTGATTTTTTTATAATCTCAAACCCCAAAAAGTACCTGTTTTACACAGTGTGACATCAAGAGCTGTAAGGATTTTTCTTAAAAAGAGAGAGAACAAAACCAGCCCACTTCACTTCCAGAATTATGTTTATCTGTCTAATTTGACCCTTTCAGCAGGGAGAAGATTAAAAATTTAATACTGAAAATTGCCCTACTTTTCTTTATCCCAAAAAGCTGGCCTTATGCAACATCCTGTACCCTGACTACATAAGCCATTCTTGCTCCCTACTCTTTAATCTTTACTTCCAGTGTTATCACTGAGGACAAATATAACTAGAGAAATCTGAACAAAGTCAGGTCTTACTAATGTCAGTACTCTGGTTGTGATATTATACTATAGTTTTGCAAATGTTACCATTGGAGGAAACTAGGTAAAAGGCACAAAAAATCTATTAATTCTTACAACTACATGCAGATCTATAATTATCTCACTAAAACTTTCAATAAAGAAAAGGCCCACTTAAAAAAAAAAAAAAAGAAGAAAAGGCAAATGGGCCTGTTCTCTCCATTCAGAGATTTTGGCGTCATATAAATTAGCTTAGTGAAATTTTACTACTCCTGTCTTTCTTTTAAAGTACCAATATCATGATCAGAACTTAGACATAACAGCAGCAGCATTAAAAACAATGGTATATTAAGAAAAAGGCAATGGGAATTAATTTCAAGTGTTGAAAGCTGGAAAGTCGCATAAATCTATTTTTAAAAACATTATTATTACTCCGGATGCTGTAGAGAACTGTTGGAAAGATGTGAGAGTAGAAATGGAAAAGATGGTGAAGAAATGATCTGTCCATGAGAGAAGGAACAGTGGCTTGGATGTGGGTAGTGACAGTATTGAGAAAAACATATTCACTATTGACTTATTTTTAGTTTGTTATTAGAATTTCTGTTGCTAAATTTCCCCTGAATTGCCCCTCTGCCCTCTCCTACATCACCTGCATTCTAAATTGTGTGGAATGGAAGAGCAATAATAGGTAGAAGAACCCTAATTGTTTCTTCTGAGTTAATGTTTAATCTGTTAGGCCTAATGTGATGGTAGATTTTGTGGCTCTGTGAAGTGAATAGCATCAGATTTGGAAAAAGCAAGCCCAATATTTTACCTTGGCCAGGAAATTACCTTTTATCAGTTTCCTTGTGTATAACATGGATAATAATACTTTCCTCCAAGAGTGATGATGAGGATTAAATAAAATGATGTGTGTTCACTCCTTCTCTCTCTGCCCCTCTCCCTCCCTCCCTCTCTGTGTCTCTCAAAATAAACATTTTTTTTAAAGGGGCACCTGGGTGGCTCAGTCGGTTAAATGTTCAACTCTTGATTTCGGTTCAGGTCATGATCTCATGGTGCGTGGGATTGGGTGATTGGGCCCTGGTGACTGTGCGCAGCCTGATTAAGATTCTCCCTCTGTCTGCTGCTCTCCCACTCACGTGCACTCTATCTTTCTCTCAAAATAAATAAATAAGCATTTAAAAAAAATGATGTATGTTGAGTGGCTACTAGCATTGTGTCATTCAAGTGTTCATAAATGTTAGCTTCTTTGTTTTTTTCTGTTGCTCTAGTTTTTGTAACTAGGTTGTGAAGGTCACTGGGCTTTGAGCCTATCTTAATGCTGCCAGTGGTGGACTGGGTGGACCTTTGGTGTGATCATTTTACCTCGTTGTACCTTAGTTTCTTCATTTGTAAAATAAGAAAAGTTAGGCCACGTCCATAACGTCTGTCACCGTCACTTGCCACCTGGACCAGAATTTCTTGCTCTGTTTTTCTGTTGTGCCCTTATCTTTTCAGCTAAATATTCATGATAAAGAAGCTGGAAAAATTCCATAGATGATCTTTAAGGTACATTTCAATCCAAGTATTGGAAGCATTCTTAACATAATTTTTTCTTCATAAATTCAAATCATATCTCTCAAGTTTTAACTTTTAAATATTGTATTTACTGGTTTAGACAAAGAAGTGTGTTCTTAATGGTGACAGTTCAGATTTAAATCCAGGAAAATTACCTTTGTGGTAGCAGCATTGTCAAAGGATTAATCCTAAAGAATTCTATTAGAGGAAGAAGCAGGCTGCAGTCTGAAAAAAGTCTAAACTTGTTATAAATGAAAAGCCTGAAGTGAATTCTCAAAAATACTTGATCTGAGTTATATTCGGAGTATGTAGTTGAAAATAGGAACTTATGGGTGGTATTTAAGTGTAGCTAAAAAAAGAGCATCAACTGTTGCCTAGAGTAGGTGATTTCTCTCAGAGAGAAGGTCATGGAAACCTGGTAGCAACAGTATCTATGGAGGAAAAGGGCTTGGATGCTTATCCTGGTTTAGGCAGGAGAGCTTTTAAAGAGAAAAACTATGTTAGCAAGCTTTTTTAAGAGAAAAGCTTTAAAGGTTCTTGTTTAAAATATGGAATATTGCTTTTCTCAGTAAAATGAATCAAGCTGAGTTGTGACGAAAGGTTCGTGGTGTGTTTCTGCTTCTGCTTTCCCCATGGAGATCTTGAAGCATGTTTTGCTTCTAGTCGTGTGCTCATCATGAACAGAATAATGATGCTGCCTTTCATATGGTTCAGACCTTGAATGAAAAGTGGTGACTATAATGAGGATAATACTTTGAAGTAGCTGAAAATCCACAAATCGTGTTCATGCTTTTAAATATATATATGTATGCATATATATATATATATATGCATACATATATATGCATACATATATATATCTCAAAAAGAAGTCTGGTAGAACACTTAACAGAACAGATGCTACTTAAAAAGTACAAACAGATTTTTAACAAAAAAAAAAAAAGAAAAAGAAAGAAAGGCAAAAAGTTGGAGTAGGGGAGGTGGTAATCATTAAGAGTACTTTAGTGTAATGTTAATGAATCCCAGAGAGATTCTATTTTTAATTTGATCTTGAAGAAGTGCTATATAATTTCATATTCAGCTGCATCTATGGAAATTCGATTGTGTGTTTGGAGATTTTTAAAAATATCATAACATAACCCATCTAGGTTGCTGCTCCTTTCACTGACATATGACCATGTGATATTAATGAGTGTAATGGGTCGCACTGTGAATTTAAACCATCCTCCTTTTTCTTATGGTACACCACGTGGGGATGGGTTCCTTAGGAGTGATGTGCTTTTTTTTAAAACAGGTTTGCAATGCTGTGGTAAACAAACTATCAGTAAATACTGTATTCTAAACACAGTGTTTACCTATCCATTAAGGTATGGTGAAACAAATTTTAATTTAAAAGCATTTTTAGCTGTATAATAAAAAATGCCATAAGTGAAAACAATTTTTGTGGTTGTATTAATGCTTTGCTTTAAGGTCAGTTGTCTGATAAAGACTGAAAGTTGAAAGCACATAAAAAGTTAAAATAAAAACTCTGAACAGCCACAATAAATGGGTGTTATAGCGTCTGTGTAACACACCTTAAAATTTTACTCAGACCCTCATTTGTGGCCTATTTTTAATAATAACCACAATTTTTACTTAAAAATTTTGGCCTAATCTCCTTCTTTGGTATATCCTAAGCAAATGGCCATGCAGGCACAAGTGAATACCAATATGTAAACAACTGCTGAAAACTATGGACTGGCTGGGCCCCTGCCATTGATCATCTCTGAGCCAGCTCTCCACTGACAAAGTAATAGCCACATCCAATTGATTTTTCTAAAACAAAGTTAATAAAACACACGTGTTTAGGTTGTTATTTAATTTTTTAGTTGATATTATTTTGAGCAAATATTATCCCAGTTAGCCATAAATTAGAAGGATGGAGTTGAAGGGAGTGCTGTTATCTATATGGACATTAGCAAGAAGTGATTTGATAATGAGGTGAAGAGAAAATGAAACCTTAAAAAGCACTGGTTCTCCAATTGGAGCAGCTGGAGTTGTTTTGACAAAGGACAGGCAAATCCCTGTAGTCAAAACAGCTTCTCAGAGAATGGCTCTATTACATAGCACATCAGAGTAATGGATGCACTTAATGAGTCATCAGAAATGTTGCATTATGCTTATTTAGTTTAAGGAGAGAGTGTGAAATGGATTTGGAAAGATTGCCAACAAAACTATTTTATAAAGATTTTGGTATCAGAAATTAGCTTCAATTAGAAAATCCACTATTGTAGAATAATTAATATCTCTACTCATTTTTGGACTTCATTCCCTGTCAGCGTTGGATTTTTTTGCTGTTAATTTAAAGTTTTTTGTTTATTTTAGTTGTTTTAACATTTATTCTTCCCTCAAACTTTTCATTGATAGCAGCATAGTTGTTGTGTTGTAACATTGCTTTGTCAGAAACACTAGGAAACAGCATTTTCCCATATTTCACAAGGGAGTGTTTCCTGGATGATGTAGGTACACAAACCTTCCCTTTGCCACTATATATTCCTGTAGTTCTCCCTCATCTCAGCTACCTGTTGAAAATTCTGATACTTTCAGATAAATTAACTACTGTGTTCATTTCTACATACTGCCATTTGAAGACCACCGAGGGAAGTCAGTACCTAATCCTGAGGCAAGTCATTTCATCATTGCTTAATTCTAGAAGCAGTCAGAAGCACTTATTCCTTTTTTTTTTTAACGTTTATTTATTTTTGAGACAGAGAGAGACAGAGCATGAACAGGGAAGGGGCAAAGAGAGAGGGAGACACAGAATCCGAAACAGGCTCCAGGCTCTGAGCTGTCAGCACAGGGCCCGACGCGGGGCTCGAACTCACGGACTGTGAAATCATGACCTGAGCCGAAGTCGGACACTTAACCGACTGAGCCACCCAGGCGCCCCACACTTATTCCTTAAGAATGCAACATAAATAAGTGGTTTCCTCTTTTTCTTTCAATTTTTTTTCACCTCTAGGAACAGAAATCAAAGACAAATTTGTGTACCTAAAATATTACATTAAAGAATTGTTTGCATTTCAGGTTGTTAGTCATATGTTGTAGACTTAGGCAAAAAAAAAAGACATATTTGAAAAATTATGGATTTTGAGACTATCTGAATCTTGATTAGATGATATGGCTTGTTGCTTGTGTATGATATTCTCTGTGATGCTTTTTTTAAAATTTGAGTGTAGGTGACACACAATGTTACATTAGTTTCAGGTGTTCAATTTAGCGATTGATAAATTTATACATTATGCTATGTTCACCACAAGTATAGCTACCATCTGACCCAGTACATTGGTATTACAGTATAGTTGACTTTATTCCTTATGCTCTGCTTTTTATTCCTGTGACTTGTTCTATAACTGGAAGCCTGTATCTCCCACTCCCCTTTACCCATTTTTCCCAAACCTCGACCTTCCTCCCCTCTTTTTTTCTTTGTATTTAGAGTTCTGATTCTGCTTTTTGTTCATTTTTAAAAATTTTAATTCCAGTTTAGTTAACATACACAGTGGTATATTAGTTTTAGGCATGCAATATAGTGATTCAATAGTTCCATATATTAGTGCTCATCAAGATAAGTATACTCTTAATCCCCTTCACCTAACTTATCCATGCCCCATCTACCCCCCACTCTGGTAATCATCTGATGTTCTCTATAGTTAAGAGTCTTTTCTTTGGTTTGTATCTCCCCTGCCCTTTGTTCATTTGTTTTGTTTCTTAAATTCTACATATGAGTGAAATTGTATGGTATTTGTCTTTCTCTTACTAGCTTATTTCACTTAGCAGAATACCATTAAAACTATCCATGTTGTATCAGATGGCATGATCTCATCATTTTTTATGGCTGTGTAATATTCCAGTGCGTGTATATGTATATGTGTATGTATACATGTGTGTGTATGTATATATGTATATATATGTAATGTACATATATACATATATGCACATTACATACATACACACATATTTATATGTATATGTATATGTATATGTATATGTATATGTATATGTATATGTATGTCATGTATATATATATGTATGTGTGTGTGTGTATGTGTGTCATTTCCCTTATCCATTTTCCCTGACTCTATTGTTAAGGATAGAGACTGTGTCTTGTTGGTCACAGTATCTCTTATACCTAGTGTAATTCCAAGAAAAATCAGATATTTAACAAATACTTGCCATTTTATGTAAAATGCAGTGATTTCTGACCATGGTTAGGCTTTGTGAGCATCATGTGAACAACTTCATATTATATGGAGAATTGTGAATGTGTGTGAGTATGTACATAATTCCATCTTTTTTTGAGAGAGAGAAGGTGAGAGAGAGAGAGAGAGTGAGAGTGTGAGGGGATCCATAGTTTTAATCAGATTGTCAGAAGGATCTTGGTTCTCCCAAATATTGAGAGCCTATAGACCTAAGACCCTCCTAGATTAGAGACTTATAATACCTTGTTGTTTTAATTTAAATAACCACACCAATTATTTAGGAGAAAGAGTTTTTCTTTCCCCAAAGCATATTGTTCATTCATTAAGGTCCTGCTGTGGGCCAGTCTCTGTGCTGGATTCTGGGGTATAGCCCCTAAATAAGACAGACACAGGTTATGCCCTCATGGGGCTCAGAATTTGGTGGGGAAAACAAATATTGGACCTGTGATTATACAGGTTATAAAATGCTTTACTTTGAATTATACACTAATTGTGTTTAGGTATAAAAGGCATACTTAATAGATTTGCCATGAATGGCAAAAGTCCAAAACTGGATTAAGATGAAATTTGATAGGATTCATGAGTTTCTGCTTTGGTAAAGACTGTGCTAAATATATTGGGGAAAGCAGAAACGAGTGAGAAATGCATCCTTCCCTGAAGGGATTTTTAATATAGTTTGGTGGTTCTCAACTCTGGCTGTACATTAAAATCATTTGAGGTGAGAGGAGAAAAAATAGGCAACTAACATATTCTCACTCAGATAGAAACCATTAAAATGGTATAGACTCTTTGAACTTTCTTATAAAACTAACATACACTTACCAGCAATGATCCAGCAATTCAAGATAAATGAAAGCCTAGCTCACAAAAATATTTGTATCAGCCTTATTCATAATAGCCCTGAACTGGAAAGAACCCAAATGTCTATCAACAGGTGAATGGATAAACGGTTGGTATACAATGTGGTATTCAGTAAGAAGGAACGGTCTACCAATTCACACATCATGAGTGAAAGACGCTTTACAAATATATGCAATGCATGGTTATATGATATATGAAGTTCTGCTATAAGCAGAACTAATCTATGGTGGATTGAAAAAATCAGAAAAGTATTTTACTCTTGGGATGTGAGGGTAGGAATGTCCTAGGGATGGGCATACAGGAACTTTCTGTGGTGAGGTTAATATTAAATGTTGGGGAAAATGTCATTTGTGGGGCTGTAAACAAAATCATGATATCTTCTCTCAGCCCTCCCTCCTCCCTCTCTTCATACGCATTTCTGAAAGCTCCTCAGATGATTCTGATGTCCATTGAGATAGGAAAGATTATTGAGTAGGATAAAGTACAAAAGAAAAAATATTACTTTTCTACTGCTCTTGTAACAAATTACCACAAACTCAGCAGCTTAAAGCAACACAGATTGATTTTTACTGTTTTGTAGGTCACAGGTTTGAGTTGACCTGAATTTTTCTGCTCCAGGTCTCACAAAACCAAGTCAAGGTATAGGCAAACTTACTTCTCTTTCTGAAAGCTCTGAAGGTGAATCCCCTTCCAAGCTCATTCAGGCCTTTGGCAGAAATCAGTTCCATGTGGTTGTAGGACTGAGGTCCTCATTTCCTCGTTGGCAATTGGCTAATGGTCATTCTCAGCTTTTAGAGGTCATCTACATTCCCTGGCTTCTGATCCTCTTTCTCCATCTTCAAACCCAGCACTGATGGCTCAAGTCCTTCTCACTCTTCATATCTCTGACCTCTCTTCTGCTTCATCTCTCCTCTGTACTTCTTTTTTGGCACATCTCCAAAGTGATTGTTCCTCTATCCTCTTATGTTTTGAAGGGATCATGAAATTAAATTTGGCCCACCCACCCATATAATCCAAAATAATCTTCCTATGTTAAGGCAGCTGATTAGTAACTTTAATTCTATCTGCCAAGTTCCTTCCCAGCAGTACAGAGGTGGGTTATTGATTAACTAGGGATAAGAATCTTGGGGAGGAAGGACCAGCATGGTTAGAATTCTTCCTACAGTAGAGAGTTACATATAAAATGCTATGGATTTTCAGAATAAAGAGAAATGACTTCCAACTGGGGAGCACTTGGAAACCTCCTTTAAGGAGGTAGCATTTAGTTTTCACTTAAAAGGCAGTTCTTACGGAGTCTGTGGAGCTAGAATAGGAGAGAGAACTCTGGATGGGGGTAATAGTTTAAGTGCCAGGGTGGAGAAAGGAAAGGTGACAATGTGTGATGCATTTATCCCATGAATGCATGCCATGTGTATTAGTTATTATTTACACTGAGCTATTTAAGCCACTGTAGCATAAAGTCAGATTTTTTTAGATTAATGTAGAAGAATAGCAGGAATGTCAAAAAGTTACACATTTAATGTGTAGAAGTATTTTTAAATGGACTGGCCAATTTTGTAATGTGACTCTGTATCAATTTTTCTTCAGCTGTTAGAACCTAGCAGAATTACATATCAAAGTCTGAAAACTTACTTACATATTTCTAAATTTTTCATAACTCTAAATCTGCTTATGAAAACCTGGGGAATACGGCCTTCCATAAAAGTATCCCACTCTCCTTTGTATTTCCCCACAATACTGAAATCTTGACCATTTTTAGAGGACTTTGTACACTGCTATGGGGGTGGATGATAAAACATCAGTACAATTGCAGCTTCTGTGGAGAGATGCTGTGTTTCTGTGGCATTTCTATAAAAACTACAGCTGTTATCCAGTGTTGTTTTTTTTTTCCCAGTAATTTCTCATAAAGGAAAAATACTTTTTATAAGCATGAATTACTTTGTACCACTTATCTTTCTTTTACCTAATTTATTTATAAGCTTTTTAAAAAGATTGTATATACATTTTCATTTTGAAACACATGCATCTATGTAAAAAGTCTTAGAATACTTCCTGCCAGCCTTTTAAAAATACAAAGGATGTAACTGCCTATGGTCATTTTTATTTAACCTTCTTTTTTTTTTAATTTTTTTTAATGTTTATTTATTTCTGAGACAGAGACAGAGCATGAGTGGGGGAGGAGCAGAGAGAGAGAGGGAGACACGGAATCAGAAGCAGGCTCCAGGCTCTGAGCTGTCAGCACAGAGCCTGACACGGGGCTTGAACTCACAAACCATGAGATCATGACCTGAGCCGACGTTGGTCACTCAACTGACTGAGCCACCCAGGCGCCCCTTATTTAGCCTTCTAAAGAATGTGGATATAAAAGCTAGAACAATAAAACCAGTACCACCTGCTCTTTAAACTTCTAGTGCATACTAAGCATTCCAGAATCTTTCCAGACTTTTCTTCTTAGGTTTTACCAGCGTCTGTTTTCTTTCCTTGTCTTCCCCACTTCCACCCAAACCTGAAGCCGTACTCATGAGGATTGGAGTCCTGCTAAAGGAAACCCATCCTTCTTCTGTGTCATTTCTTACTGGTTTTGAGAAAAGAAATAGCTTTTTCTTGGAATTGCTTTCTGCATTCTGAGTAAATAGTATAGAAGACATTCATGCAGTAGTTAATGTAGCTACTTAGTACCTGCAAAGAAAGCACTGCTTTCTTCACCATGATGCATGCCATCTTTTTCTTGTCACCATCCCCTCAGGAAATCTGCTGGTGTTTTGATTACAACTTCATGCTTTCCAGACACCTGGGTGGTTGGTTCAATCATTTAAGCATCTGACATCAGGTCAGGTCATGAGTTCAAGCCCCTCATTGGGTGAGCTTGAGCCTCACTATGGGTGAGCACAAGGCCCACTTTGGGGGATGCTTGAGCCCCACTTCTCTCTCACACACACACCCCTTGCCCCTCCTGGGATTCTCTTTCTCTCCCTCTCCCTCTCTGCCCCCTTGCTTACTTGTGCCCTCTCTCATAAATAAATAAACAAACAAACAAATAAATATATCCTTCATGCTTTCATATTCAAAAATACTGGGAACTCTTTCTGATTTCATCTTTTCCCCATTTATTTTCCCACTTTTATATGCTAAGGTATATTTTCTGATCACTCTGAGAGATTGCAGTTGTTTTCAATTGTTTCTTTGTCTTCATATCTCCACAATGCTACTGACTCTGAAACCATATTTTTTTGCCTGTCTACTATATCAGTTACATATTTTATTTTTAAATAGGGGAAATTGAATTAAAAGTACATGAAACCAAACTTTTAGAAACTCTTCTAGGTAACTTCTTCAAGTTCTTATGTTCTTATATTTTCCTTGTTTATAATACTTTTAATTAATTTTTAAGAGTAAAAATGCTTTTAATTAATTTCTCCAGTGCTGTTAACCTCCAGTAAGAAGTGTTAGTACTTCTGCAGGTACTCACATGAATTTTGATGAAAAGACCAAATTCTGATTTATAGTGTGTTACACATTATTATTATTAAGAAATGTTACACATTATTATTAAGAAATATTATTATTAAGAAATAGTGTGTTACACAATATTATTATTAATAAATTAATAATATTATTATTAAGAAATTAAGAAATAATTATTAAGAATTATTTGGCAATATTTGCATTTAAGAAGCCATTTTTAACATTAAAAAGATTGATAGGTTTCTTTTTTTTTTTTTTAATTTTTTTTCAACGTTTTTTATTTATTTTTGGGACAGAGAGAGACAGAGCATGAACAGGGGAGGGGCAGAGAGAGAGGGTGACACAGAATCGGAAACAGGCTCCAGGCTCTGAGCCATCAGCCCAGAGCCTGACGCGGGGCTCGAACTCACGGGCCGCGAGATCGTGACCTGGCTGAAGTCGGACGCTTAACCGACTGCGCCACCCAGGCGCCCCAAGATTGATAGGTTTCTAAACTTCACATTATTTCCTATGAAGCCCACTATCAAAGGAGGCTATCAGCTAGTAATTTTGAAACTATTACTTTATATTTATACTAGAATTAAACAAATAAGCAAATTTTAGATATTAAGGGCCAAGTTTCTCTCTCTATAGGAGAAAATCATTACAAATTAGGAAAAGGGGTAAAGTTAAAATAAACCCTTTGGTGCTATATTGGAATTGGAGTTATCAATAGGAATTTATAGTTTTTAATGTATAGACACAGAAATGTAGCTGGGTGTGTATATGCTAGGTTAGTATACAGTTATTTCCTAGTTCTGCCTGTTGAGAGGATCCAAAAGTAGTGACCTTACTAGCATCCAGCCTTTGGTTTCTAAGTATCATTCACCAATAAAGGGAACCACGGTTTCTTGGAGAGGTGTTTGATTCTAGACCTGAGGCAGGGAAAATACAAGAGGAGCCTGGAACATCTTGTGCCAGAAAGTTATGGAAGTGCTCAACAAAGAGGGGGCATGCCAAAAGGATAACTGGGCCAATGTGGAGAAGCTTCCAAGGTCAAAGCTAGAACAATTTGAGCAGAAAATGATAGTATTGGATTATACCCCATAGACCAAAATAAATATCCATTGAAAAATAAATAAATGGTGGAGAAGGGACAGCTCTTTTTTACAGAAGAATTTTAATACTTGTAATAGCAAAGAGGTAAATAGAAACTTACAATTAGGCATATACCACAGTAATATTTGCATACAAGATCCACATATAGATAGTAACATAAGTGGGTGAAAGTTTGAGGAAAAACAGGATACTTGCATAGTCTCAAAGTATTTCCCCCAAGAGAGTAATTACAAAAATAGTAACTTTACATTGTAGACCCCTAGGACTTACCAAATGCTCATGGTTAGTATCACCAGTGATAAGACATATGGATGTCATAAAGCCTCTAATATGACTCATTAATGACACTACTTCACTTCTATAGTATTTTCTCCCAAATGCCTAACCTCAGTGTAAACATGAGAAAACATCAAACAAACTCAAACTGAGGAACATTCCATGAAAAGCCAGTCCTCTTCAGAAGTGTCAAGGTCATGAAAGAATGAAGAACTATCACAGATTAGAGGAAACCAACACAACACAACTACCAAGTGGATTGTATGATCCTGGGATAGGATCCTAGAATAGGGTAGTGGAAAATTGGTGAAATTCAAATAAGGTCTGTAGTTTAGTTAATAATACCATACCAATGTTAATGTCCTGGTTTTGATAATTATTGTTTTAGGGTATACAGAAATTCTCTGTACTATTTGTACAACTTTTTTATAAGAACATTAATTGTAGCATTGTTTACAATAGCAAGAAATTGAAAATAATACAGATGTCCATTGGTAAAGGATTAGGTAAATTATGTCATATTCATATAGTTAATATAGTTTTAATAACTATAGTTATTAAATAGTAATTATATAGTTGCTATATAATTTTAATAACTATAGTTATTTATATAGTTTTAATAACTAAAGAACCACACAGCATTATGTGTACTGATATGTATGTCATGGTGAAGGGTTTAGAGTGTACAGTTTCATTCCAGCTGCCTAGTTTCTCATGCCCTCTTCAATACGTAAAACTGATTGGGACACATTATATGTGTACATATAATAATAGTATGTACCTATGGATTGGCTATGAATATTAAATACGAAAATCCGTGTGAAGCACTGGATAATACTTAGCACATAATATGGATAAAATATTAAGTACTTTATTATTTTCTAGGACTAAACGGAGGAATAAAACCCAAAATAACATTAAGTTTCAAGCGATGCCATCTGTTAAAAGAAAATCATATGTATGAATCTTAGAGATAAGGTACTAATGTAATGTGTTAATGGTGATAGTGTTGGGACAGGTTGACAAATTAGGGAACTTCTACTTCCTAAGTTAAACATTTAAAAATATTTTCCATAAAGTATACAGTTAGGCAAGTATATATAGCAGCTTTTAAAAGAAGCCCACTGTCAATAATTATTAAATAGAAATTATTAAATAAGCATAATTATTAATAGAAATGAAAACTGTAAGGCTGAAGTTGGGTGGTCATTCCAGGCAAGTCTCCAAGATCCTATGACTTGTGTTCTGTGATAGTGGAAAGTACAAGAGGTTCGATTTTGCTGTTGGCCATGTAAAACTAGTTGATATCTAATTCCCTGCTACATGGTTCTTAACTTAGAAAATGAAGAACTTAATGGCTCTAGCTGATTATTCCAGACTGTGAAAAGTTACTGTAAGGATGGATGTGACCAATTTTTTGTCTTCATGTGATCTAAATCAAAAGGCCTAAATTGTGGAGTTTAGCCAGAAATAAGTGGTTCTGGTAATTTTCATTAGAATGATTAAACTCTGGAGGAAAACACCAAAATGATGTAATCTCTAGGTTTATAATTAAAAATAGGATAGGTATCAATTGCTTTTTGATCCCTACGTAGTGGTGGTCCACCTGAGTTACAGTATAAGCCAGAATTCACTAGTATGATAGCAAAAGCCATTTATATTTATATACAGCACAGATAGAACATACAGGTATATATACCTGTAAATAACTACACATTTTCTAAGAATATGCTTATATTCATATTTTGGATATGACATTAGTTTTTTTGTGATTATAAAGGTTTGGGCTTTTTGTGTGTTTTTGTTGGTGGTGGTGGTGGTTTGCTTTTTGTGTGTCTGTGTGTTCTTGCTTCAATACCTATGATGTTCTAAAGTTCTTTTTCGTGCTAGGGCTCTAAGCTCGACCACTCTGATCTATACAGGAGTATGCAGCAGATTTAGGTCCATCTGTCTTTGTAGTTTTAAGCTGTGCTGGGTTTCTGAAGGATCACAGGGTGGAACTAGGATAAAATCTCAAAAATAAGTGTATTCCAGGGAGATAGGAATATCCATTTCTAGAAATTGGAATAAAAGGTAAAGTGCTCTTCTGTTCTTTTGCATTTGTAATTCCTTTGTAATATCTTTCCTATAATATGATAGGCCTTTCAAATTTGAATCAATAAAGCTTTCCAAATAAAAAAAGTGTAAATGTTGAAAACATATCTTCCTTATTTGACTCTTGGTAATGTTTTTACACATCTTTGCTCCCGGCGTCCTTAAACATTTTTGTTTAAATATACACTACTGGTGGGGCGCCTGGGTGGCTCAGTCGGTTAAGCGGCCGACTTCAGCTCAGGTCATGATCTCACGGTCCATGAGTTCGAGCCCCGCGTCGGGCTCTGTGCTGACAGCTCAGAGCCTGGAGCCCGTTTCAGATTCTGTGTCTTCCTCTCTCTCTGACCCTCCCCTGCTCATACTCTGTCTCTCTCTGTCTCAAAAATAAATAAACGTTAAAAAAAAATTAAATATGCACTACTGGTTGACCTGCTTTTTAAAGATCATTTAAATTTCACTTAAGTTTCACTTTTCCTTCAGGACTCCACTGCTTTTTTCTTCTGTTTGCAACAGTCACTGTTTTTAATCCATGGTAACTGAATGGCAGAGAATTTTTCTTTTATGATAAAATTAGATGCAGTGCCTTGAAGCCCATATAATTATATTGCAATCTCTGGGAAGCTTAAAGTAGATGACAGAGGGTGTCCCAGAATGCAATGTGCTTGTAGATAAGATACTGGTAGATAATCTTAGCACAAGATTGGGTTTTATAGTATTACATTTTGAAGGTACTGGTATATATGGATAGTGCCAACATATAAGTGCAGAGTCTTCACATGAATAGTGCAACTGCAGTGTCTATGGAGTTTTCCACTTTTCCCCAAATACTTTGATTTCTTAAGTTGTAGGATTTTAATATGAGATAAAATTGGCTAGCGGTAGTGGGCACTGTTTGTGTGAGCCAGTGCTGTGAAGGTGGGATGATGATAGTAACAAGTCTAGGGAAAGAGCAATGGACGCTTAGAGTCACAGTGTCTTGGATATAGTTCTTACCTTGCCACTTACTGCCTTTGTGACATTGGGCAAATTCGTGAAGCTTTTTGAAGATCCTTTTTCTCTAACTATAAAATGGAGATAACATAATCCCTTTGAACGGTTGTTAAAAGGATTAAATTAAATAATATATATCATATCCTCTGGCTCATAATTAGTACCTTTCTTCCCTACACTACTTATTCTAACATCTACCTCTTGCTCAGTGCTTTGTTTTCTCATATTTTAAAAACAGACAACAGAAAATATTACTTAAGTCACATTTTTAAGAAAATTTTTTTAATGTTTGTTATTTTTGAGAGAGAGACAGAGTGAGAGGGGAGGGGCAGAGAGCGAGGGTGACACAGAATCTGAAGCAGGTTCCAGGCTCTGGGCTGTAAGCATAAAGCCCAATGTGGGGCTCAAACTCACAAACTGTGAGATCATGACCTGAGCCAAAGTTGGACGCTCAACCGACTGAGCCACCCAGGTGCCCCTACTTAAGTCAGATTTTAAAAATAAGAAAAAATTTTAAAAAGTACGTTACTTAAGTCCCTTTTTATATTTGGACCCGAAAATTCTTCTAAGTTTTCTTTCTTCTTTTCCATCCTTCATTCATTGTTGGCCATGTGCCAGAACATCTTTCTGGAGGACAAAGCCTTAGGAAGGCACCCAAGCTAATTCCCACTCAGGAGAATGCTAGAAGACACTGGGAGAAGCCTGACACAGATGTACTGAACCCTGGAAGGACTAGAAGATGGGAGATGGTTAAGGTTGGTTGAACAGAGGAAGTTGAAGCAAAGTTTAAGCAAAATTAGGAGGAACAGGAACAAAATAGCAGTGATAGAGGGAAAAAATTGTTTATTTGGATCTGGAGATGAGTGAGAGGATTTCTGGATGACTTCTGGGATTTAGGTGCCTCGTGGTGCCATTTGACTGAGATTAGGAATACAGGAGCAATTCAATTGGAGCTAGAGGTAATCTTAAAAGGTTATCTATCCAGTCTGATATCCCTGAAATTTTAGATGAGGAAACTGAGGAACTATTAAGGGTAGACTCAAAGAGGAGCTGAGATTTACTCATGGTCACTCAGTTCACTGTCCCTGCTTTATTAGAAGCGCAGTAATTTGATTGCTGAAAGAGCATCTAAAGAATGGGACTGAAGGTATGCTGTTCTTTTATGTGAGAATTTTATACATGTAGCATCAAGGCATTTTTGTCTGTGTAGCAAAAGGTCACTGGAAGCTGTCAGAATTGAAGAGGAGTAGTGCAGTGGGGAAAGAAAGAAAAAAAAAAAGGGCAGAGCTGAGGTCAGATTCTGAGGAGTGAGTAGGTTGCCAAAAGCCGTTGCAAGGAAAAGCAGTGTGGGAGTGATTCAGGGTGAGTTAACACAGTAGGAGCTGTCAGCCTGGAGCCAGTGTCAGTGTCCATTTCCTCAGAGCAGTTGGAGATCAGAGGTGGGGACAGAAGACCTGGAAGCAACAATATGGAATTGGTCCAGAGAAATATCATGGAAAGCTGCTATTGAGGTGGCCTGAGGACCTATAGGCCAGCCTGCCTCCATTGCTCTTCAGTGTTTGGCTGACCTCTAATATCTTGCAGTTTTGTTTCTCTGAGTTTTTTCATGAAGAAGAAAGTTACCAAGCAGTCTGTTATCCCAGATTTGATGTTATGTTATTTGTGATATTTTGAAAATTCTTTTGGAAAGAACCTATGTTCTAAAAATAGCTAGTAGTGTTAATTTCATCTAGTTTCATATGTTTAAAAAATACTTGATTTTTATTTTTTGCTACTAAAAAATAGGATAAGTTAGAAAACTGTGTGACCATGTTTATTAATAAGTGAAAAGTAGACTGTACTTATAAAATGGACTATTTATCTATAAACTATTAGACACATGAAAATGGAAGTTTAAAAAATAAGTTTGGGGGTATATAATCCTGTTTTTCATTTCCAACCCTATAATAAAACACAGATGTTTTAGGAAATTTTATGGTTCACTATAGAGTTCAAACAAATATATTTATATTTGATGTTCTCCAGGTTTGCCCAGCCCTCTGTTTCTTTAAATACTCAATGGTATTTCAACAGTGAACCTATAACTAATAATTAAGCATAGGAACACCCATTTTTTTCCCTTATATATCCTAGTCTTCTTTCTTGCACAAAGATTTGTTTATTGCCTAAAGTCTATTTCTGCTGGGAGAATCATATGTTTCCTTGTTACCGATTATAGCTGAGCATAGTTTTCAATCTAAATGAGTTTTTCAGTTGCTTAATATTTTCTTTCTTAAGGATATTTATTGCTACATTCTCATCATTTGAGTTTTTCCTACTTTTCCATATGTGCCGTCCAAAATGATTTTTTAACATTGAACTTATTTATTAACTAAGTCACTAAGTAAAAATCAGTTAGTCCGAGTTGTTCTGAGCAATCTGTGACACCCAGGTGCCAAAGATTCTTTTTAAAAGGAAAAGAAAATCATTCTCAGAGCATTTTTTGTCTTATAAATATATTAGGACAAATTCAGAAAAAAAATGGCTGGAATTTCTTGCAGAACACTTTTTTTTTTTTTTTTTTTTGGAGAGAGGAAGTAATTAGAAAGCTTGATTTTGTCTGCTTTTTAGCAGTCCAAAAAGACCATTTCTGGAACATGATCAGTTCGTTAAAGGTATAATCAGCTCTTCGATCTGTGTAATGTTTACATATCTCTTTCATGCAGCCATTGTTCAGTAACTAGTATGAGTCTTTATTTTGGTGCTAAGAGTAAGGTGCCCATTTGGCATTCAGACCCACTTATGTTATAGGCTTAACCTATGATGGAATTGAAATATCCAATAATGAATACAGTTTTCAAATTTTAGTGTATATGTATAGTACAATATGTGTAGTAGATCCCCTTTATAAGATGGTTAGTATGAAGATTCAAATGTAGCAACTGGTGGATTGTGTCCCCAGAAAAAGCAGCTACATACAGTAAAACATAATAGATGAGTCCTGTTGATGGTAACAATGTGGATGTTATCTTATTATAGATTGTTAGAGTTGGAAGTCATTCCTGAGGATGAACCCTCTCTGTTGACAAATGAGAAAATGGGTTTCAGGAAGATAGTGACTTATTCAAGGCCGTATCTATGCCTTGGTTACACAAAGACAGAATAGAGAGGAGTAAAGCTAATTCTCTTTTCCATTGCCATGGTTTCCCAACAGCCAGGATGCCTCTAATTTTGAATGACATGCTGAACTGATTACTGGGTAAGTCATAATAATTGTCTGTGATGCAGATGCTAAGGTCTGGAATTAACACTCAGTTCTGTTTTTTGCCAGTGACCCATGTCAGGGATTCAGATTTTCTGATTCCCACTACATTTTCCTTCTCCCAGTCTCACACTGAAAGACTTCTTAAAGTCAAGCAAAGATAGCATAGCACAGCAGAATCCCTGAGTTCAAATGATAGTTCTCTGATTTTCTAACATTGAGCCCTAATTTTCTCATTTGTGAACTAATGCAGTGTTTCTTGACTGTGGCTGTATGTTAGCATCATCAGAGAGAATTATAAAGATGACGCAAAGCAAACAAAATAGTGCTATCCTTCACCCTAAGAAAGCTCTGATTTTAAGTCATCCTGGATGGGATTAATATTGTTTTTAAAGCTCTTCAGGTGATTCTAATGGATGATCAAGCCATCAGATCTGATGACTTAACAGTTCCTTTCAAGTTCTAATATTTTGCAAGTCTTAGATTTTCTAAAAAAAAATGCCATCTAGTCCAACTGCTCACTCAGCATAACCATCCCTTGGTATTGAAAAGTGGCTTCTTATTTTTATGTGAACATGTTGAAAGAATGCTCATTACCATCAGAAATCTTAGATTCTTAAAAAGGTTTTTTTTTGTTTTTTTTTTTTTTTTTGATAAGCAGCCAGATTTGCCTTTGGAGAAACAGCTGGCAACTCTAATTCCTTATTTATTTGATGACCTTTCTAGTATTTGAAGATTACTTTTATGATTCCACAAAGTTGTCTGTTAAAGCAGAATACTCCCAACTTTCCATCTCTGTTGATGTGACAATATGTCCATATCCTACCATGGTGTTTATCTTGCTTTGGGGATAACCTAGAGGGCCATTATATTTGTGAAGTCCCTTGATGATCATAGGAAGAAGCTTAGGGAGTTTTGGTGATTGTCATCCTCTAAAACTCTTATTGAGCATAGGGTTAATAAAAGTCCCCAGTTCCAGTAAATAGTTATTTATGGACACTCATTAATTTATATTCATTCACTAATAAATACCATAGATTATGTAATCCCCAGCATTTTTTAATTCTTATATACCAGGCATGATTCTATTAACACATTTGATTCTTGCAATAACCCTATCAGGTAGTACCATTATTATCTTCATTTTATACATAAAAAGAAGAAACAAGCCAAGGAGCATGACTGGTAAGTATCTTGCCTCTGCACAATGAGTGGCAGAGCTAGCATAATAATAATGTAAGGCTTCTTACTGCATAACCTGTAGTCCTTTAGTCTTTCAGTAGAAGTCTCCTCATCTGTAATGTAACAATGTTCATTTTTTTATGTTTATTTATTTTTGAGAGAGAGAGAGAGAGAGAGACAGAGCATGGGGGGGGGAGGGGCAGAGAGAGAGGGAGACACAGAATCAAACAGGCCACAGGCTGTGAGCTGTCAGCAGGGGCTCCAACTCACAGACAGAGATCATGACCTGAGCCAAAGTCAGACACTTGAACGACTGAGCCACCCAGGCGCCCCAAGAATGTTCATTTTTTTTAAATATGAAATTTATTGTCAAATTGGTTTCCATACAACACCCAGTGCTCATCCCAACAGGTGCCCCCCTCAATGCCCATCACCCACCCTCCCCTCCCTCCCACTCCCCTCAGTTTATTCTCAGTTTTTAAGAGTCTCTTACGGTTTGGCTCTCTCCTTAACTTTTTTTTTCCCCTTTCTCTCCCCCGATGGTCTTCTGTTAAGTTTCTCAGGATCCACATAAGAGTGAAAACATATGGTATCTGTCTTTCTCTGTATGACTTATTTCACTTAGCATAACACTCTCCAGTTCCATCCACGTTGCTACAAAAGGCCATATTCAACATAGTATATTCAAGAAAACAATCCTCAGCCCCTTAGGCCTATTTCTAAAGCCAAGAGTTTTTTCATTTATTTTATTAAAAATCACAGATACACTGCTGGAATTTTCACAAGAAATTAATGTTCATTTTTATAGTAATACATATAAGCATACATGCATAGACATGTAAAATAAAGGGATTTAGATTCTGTTCATTCATCCATCATCTGAAAGTCTAGAGAGAATCTGACCTGAATCTTGTTGTATTTCATAGAACTCTAGAGTTTCAAGCCTTGTGACTAATGATATGAATTATCCTTAGTTTGTAATTGTGGAAGTTGGGGATTAAAGTAGATGGAGGGCATAAGGTTTATGCTTATACCTAAATAGGTAAACTAGATTATAGGAAAGGTGCTCAAATTTGTTATAATTACATGCTGTTTTAAGAAACCTCAAGTACTTCAGAAACTACTTTCCATAAAAACAATTTATATGCTAATTATGTTATTTTTATTTATTCTTTAAAGTAGATTTTGCTAGGTAATCTTTGTTCAATTTGCCAAATAAATTTTCTGAAACAATTTTATTTGTCAGGTGAGTGTTTCTTCAGTTGACTCAGCAGAAAGTTTGACTATAGTTTTGAAAAATCATTTAAAGAACCCTTGTTGATATCCAGTAATCCTTTGTGTTCTCACAGTTTCACTGGTATGAGAAATTTGTATTGATTCTAACTTTTTATGAACACTATTTCTTAGTCCTTGTTTGATTCATTCTGAAAGCTCAGTCTTTCTGTGTAAAGCTTATATACTCAAGGTTGCCAGTAAAAACCATGCTACAGGTGAACAGAAACATTTCAGAAAAAAATTGACGTTGTAAAACTTATTCTTCATCTGATTACCTTGGCAGATATGTTTGTATGACTGGTAACAATATAAATTAAGTCAGCTGCAAAGCAAGCATTTCTATCCACTGTGAATCTTACCCTTCGGGATAGTACATCTACTTGTGTTCATTTGTAGCCCATGTGCCTGCCAGCTCAGTATATTTTTCTGAACTAGTATTATGAGCATCTCAGCCATCAGTTGTGATTGTTTATGCTAAGGCTTTGGTGGTCTTATGTATATGTGCCAGTATTACCCTCTAAATTATTGGCTTTAAGAGTATAAGAAAAGCAATCTTTGATGTGAAGATCTGATTTTCCCCTTTAATAGCAAAGGCTTCCCTTTAATAGCAGAATTTTAAATTTTCATCTCAGATGAGGACTGTTTCTTTTGTAGTACAGAAAAGCTTTTTAATGATGCTGCTGTTCTTTGGAAGCTTTTGATTTCAGTTTTAGAAAGAACGATTTAACACCTTACAAAACATCAGAATGAGCAATTGTGGTCTTCCTTTCTCTTTGTTGACTTTCATATTTACAGTATTGGACTCATAGACTTAAATGGGAGTGAGGGGCGGCTTGAAGATACTCTCTGCCAATCAGTTCATCTATAGGTGACACTACCTGGCACTATTCATTTTTCCTTTTATGTCTCCCCGTGGCACGGAAAGCTCTGTAAGGGCAGGAGGTTGATTTGCCTTGTTCACTGTTGTGTCCCCAGTAAGTGAAGAGCCTAAAACTTGGGGAAGGAAAAAAGACTTACCCAAGATTGTCCAGCCAGTAAGTTGCAAAATATGACCTAGAAGTTTCACCTACTGAACACAAACTTTGTGCTTTTTCGTGATTTAAAAAAAAATGGACTTTATTTGGGAGTCTTAATTATTTGGAGCCTTAATCTGTATAAAACAGCAGAATCCTACAGTTTACACTTATTGGAAACTGTTTTTCAGGCATATAAACTACTTACTTCATTGAGCCCATAGAGTAAAACTCATTGATTGAATGTGTTTTTATCCATATATTTTTTAAAACTTATTTTATGTATGTCCAGAGAGAGATGGCACAAGTGTACACAAACAGAGGAGGAGCAGAGAGGGAAGGAGAAAGAGAATCCTAGGCCGGCTCCATGCCTCCAGCACAGAGCCAGATGTGGGGCTTGAACTCCCAAACTGTGAGATCATGACCTGAGGTGAAATCAGGAGTCAGCCGCTTAAGTGACTGAGCCACCCAGGCACCCCATCCGTATTTTTTACAGGTGAAGAAACTTGGGCTTTAAAAGGTTAATTTAAAGGAAAACGTTAATTTATTGGGGGTTAGAGGCAGGATTCAAATCTGTTTTTCCCCACCTGCCAAGTTTAGTGATCTTTCTACTTTTATCTTTTATATGGGGGCCAATGTTTGTCAGTATGAAGAATTATCCCCTCCCAGAGTAACAGTAACTGAAATTATTTAGCCCAGTGCCTTATATGTTGCAGATCTTAATACCTGTAGAATTTGTTGAGTGAGTGCTGGCTTAGCCTAGAAGTTTCTTTCAAAGACAGTAAAAGAAGCATCACTTGGCAGACGAGAGGCCCACGGAAGAGGGTAGGAAGGGCGGCGAGGCGGTGCACGCTCCACGGACTGGCAGGAGGGAGCCGGGGCGGAGGGGCGGCTCGCCAGCCAAGCAGAGCCCCCAAGTCTGGCTTGCAAAAGCAGAGGGGCCTGACAGACTGTGTTCCCACAACAAGCACGACTTAGCGTCTGGGAGGTCATAAGTTAACAGCTCTGCTCGGAAAGCGGGAAGGCTGGAGGACAAAGGGAGGGAGAGCTGCTGAGCCCCCTGACAACAGAGCTCAGTTTGGTGGGGAACAAAGGCGCTCGCCAGCGCCATCTCCCCCGCCCATCCCCCAGCCGAAATCCCAAAGGGAACCGGTTTCTGCCAGGGAACTTGCTCTCTCCGCGCAAACACCCAACTCTGCACTTCTGCGGAGCCAAACCTCTGGCAGCGGATGTGACTCCCTCCCACTGCCACAGGGCCCCTCCTGAAGTGGATCACCTAAGGAGAAGCGACCTAAGCCTGCCCCTCCTGCCCCCGTGCACCTTGCCTACCCACCCCAGCTAATAGGCCAGATCCCCAGCATCACAAGCCTGGCAGGGTGCAAGTAGCCCAGACGAGCCACACCACCCCACAGTGAATCCCGCCCCTAGGAGAGGGGAAGAGAAGGCACACACCAGTCTGACTGTGGCCCCAGCAGTGGGCTGGGGGCAGACATCAGGTCTGACTGCGGCCCCGCCCACCAACTCCAGTTATACACCACAGCACAGGGGAAGTGCCCCGCAGGTCCTCACCACGCCAGGGACTATCCAAAATGACCAAGCGGAAGAATTCCCCTCAGAAGAATCTCCAGGAAATAACAACAGCTAATGAGCTGATCAAAAAGGACTTAAATAACATAACAGAAAGTGAATTTAGAATAATAGTCATAAAATTAATCGCTGGGCTTGAAAACAGTATACAGGACAGCAGAGAATCTCTTGCTACAGAGATCAAGGGACTAAGGAACAGTCACGAGGAGCTGAAAAACGCTTTAAACGAAATGCATAACAAAATGGAAACCACCACAGCTCGGCTTGAAGAGGCAGAGGAGAGAATAGGTGAACTAGAAGATAAAGTTATGGAAAAAGAGGAAGCTGAGAAAAAGAGAGATAAAAAAATCCAGGAGTATGAGGGGAAAATTAGAGAACTAAGTGATACACTAAAAAGAAATAATATACGCATAATTGGTATCCCAGAGGAGGAAGAGAGAGGGAAAGGTGCTGAAGGGGTACTTGAAGAAATAATAGCTGAGAACTTCCCTGAACTGGGGAAGGAAAAAGGCATTGAAATCCAAGAGGCACAGAGAACTCCCTTCAGACGTAACTTGAATCGATCTTCTGCACGACATATCATAGTGAAACTGGCAAAATACAAGGATAAAGAGAAAATTCTGAAAGCAGCAAGGGGTAAACGTGCCCTCACATATAAAGGGAGACCTATAAGACTCGTGACTGATCTCTCTTTTGAAACTTGGCAGGCCAGAAAGAATTGGCACGAGATTTTCAGGGTGCTAGACAGAAAAAATATGCAGCCAAGAATCCTTTATCCAGCAAGTCTGTCATTTAGAATAGAAGGAGAGATAAAGGTCTTCCCAAACAAACAAAAACTGAAGGAATTTGTCACCACTAAACCAGCCCTACAAGAGATCCTAAGGGGGACCCTGTGAGACAAAGTCCCAGAGACATCACTACAAGCATAAAACATACAGACATCACAATGACTCTAAACCCGTATCTTTCTATAATAACACTGAATGTAAATGGATTAAATGCGCCAACCAAAAGACATAGGGTATCAGAATGGATAAAAAAACAAGACCCATCTATTTGCTGTCTACAAGAGACTCATTTTAGACCTGAGGACACCTTTAGATTGAGAGTGAGGGGATGGAGAACTATTTATCATGCGACTGGAAGCCAAAAGAAAGCTGGAGTAGCCATACTTATATCAGACAAACTAGACTTTAAATTAAAGGCTGTAACAAGAGATGAAGAAGGACATTATATAATAGTTACAGGGTCTATCCATCAGGAAGAGCTAACAATTATAAATGTCTATGCGCCGAATACCGGAGCCCCCAAATATATAAAACAATTACTCATAAACATAAGCAACCTTATTGATAAGAATGTGGTAATTGCAGGGGACTTTAATACACCACTTACAGAAATGGATAGATCATCTAGACACACGGTCAATAAAGAAACAAGGGCCCTGAATGAGACATTGGATGAGATGGACTTGACAGATATATTTAGAACTCTGCATCCCAAAGCAACAGAATATACTTTCTTCTCGAGTGCACATGGAACATTCTCCAAGATAGATCATATACTGGGTCACAAAACAGCCCTTCATAAGTTTACAAGAATTGAAATTATACCATGCTTACTTTCAGACCACAATGCTATGAAGCTTGAAATCAACCACAGAAAAAAGTCTGGAAAACCTCCAAAAGCATGGAGGTTAAAGAACACCCTACTAACGAATGAGTGGGTCAACCAGGCAATTAGAGAAGAAATTAAAAAATATATGGAAACAAACGAAAATGAAAATACAACAATCCAAACGCTTTGGGACGCAGCAAAGGCAGTCCTGAGAGGAAAATACATTGCAATCCAGGCCTATCTCAAGAAACAAGAAAAATCCCAAATACAAAATCTAACAGCACACCTAAAGGAACTAGAAGCAGAACAGCAAAGGCAGCCTAAGCCCAGCAGAAGAAGAGAAATAATAAAGATCAGAGCAGAAATAAACAATATAGAATCTAAAAAAACTGTAGAGCAGATCAACGAAACCAAGAGTTGGTTTTTTGAAAAAATAAACAAAATTGACAAACCTCTAGCCAGGCTTCTCAAAAAGAAAAGGGAGATGACCCAAATAGATAAAATCATGAATGAAAATGGAATGATTACAACCAATCCCTCAGAGATACAAACAATTATCAGGGAATACTATGAAAACTTATATGCCAACAAATTGGACAACCTGGAAGAAATGGACAAATTCCTGAACACCCACACTCTTCCAAAACTCAATCAGGAGGAAATAGAAAGCTTGAACAGACCCATAACCAGCGAAGAAATTGAATCGGTTATCAAAAATCTCCCAACAAATAAGAGTCCAGGACCAGATGGCTTCCCAGGGGAGTTCTACCAGACGTTTAAAGCAGAGATAATACCTATCCTTCTCAAGCTATTCCAAGAAATAGAAAGGGAAGGAAAACTTCCAGACTCATTCTATGAAGCCAGTATTACTTTGATTCCTAAACCAGACAGAGACCCAGTAAAAAAAGAGAACTACAGGCCAATATCCCTGATGAATATGGATGCAAAAATTCTCAATAAGATACTAGCAAATCGAATTCAACGGCATATAAAAAGAATTATTCACCATGATCAAGTGGGATTCATTCCTGGGATGCAGGGCTGGTTCAACATTCGCAAATCAATCAACGTGATACATCACATTAACAAAAAAAGAGAGAAGAACCATATGATCCTGTCAATCGATGCAGAAAAGGCCTTCGACAAAATCCAGCACCCTTTCTTAATAAAAACCCTTGAGAAAGTCGGGATAGAAGGAACATACTTAAAGATCATAAAAGCCATTTATGAAAAGCCCACAGCTAACATCATCCTCAACGGGGAAAAACTGAAAGCTTTTTCCCTGAGATCAGGAACACGACAAGGATGCCCACTCTCACCGCTGCTGTTTAACATAGTGCTGGAAGTTCTAGCATCAGCAATCAGACAACAAAAGGAAATCAAAGGCATCAAAATTGGCAAAGATGAAGTCAAGCTTTCGCTTTTTGCAGATGACATGATATTATACATGGAAAATCCGATAGACTCCACCAAAAGTCTGCTAGAACTGATACAGGAATTCAGCAAAGTTGCAGGATACAAAATCAATGTACAGAAATCAGTTGCATTCTTATACACTAACAATGAAGCAACAGAAAGACAAATAAAGAAACTGATCCCATTCACAATTGCACCAAGAAGCATAAAATACCTAGGAATAAATCTAACCAAAGATGTAAAGGATCTGTATGCTGAAAACTATAGAAAGCTTATGAAGGAAATTGAAGAAGATTTAAAGAAATGGAAAGACATTCCCTGCTCATGGATTGGAAAAATAAATATTGTCAAAATGTCAATACTACCCAAAGCTATCTACACATTCAATGCAATCCCAATCAAAATTGCACCAGCATTCTTCTCGAAACTAGAACAAGCAATCCTAAAATTCATATGGAACCACAAAAGGCCCCGAATAGCCAAAGGAATTTTGAAGAAGAAGACCAAAGCAGGAGGCATCACAATCCCAGACTTTAGCCTCTACTACAAAGCTGTCATCATCAAGACAGCATGGTATTGGCACAAAAACAGACACATAGACCAATGGAATAGAATAGAAACCCCAGAACTAGACCCACAAACGTATGGCCAACTCATCTTTGACAAAGCAGGAAAGAACATCCAATGGAAAAAAGACAGCCTCTTTAACAAATGGTGCTGGGAGAACTGGACAGCAACATGCAGAAGGTTGAAACTAGACCACTTTCTCACACCATTCACAAAAACAAACTCAAAATGGATAAAGGACCTAAATGTGAGACAGGAAACCATCAAAACCTTAGAGGAGAAAGCAGGAAAAGACCTCTCTGACCTCAGCCGTAGCAATCTCTTACTCGACACATCCCCAAAGGCAAGGGAATTAAAAGCAAAAGTGAATTACTGGGACCTTATGAAGATAAAAAGCTTCTGCACAGCAAAGGAAACAACCAACAAAACGAAAAGGCAACCAACGGAATGGGAAAAGATATTCGCAAATGACATATCGGACAAAGGGCTAGTATCCAAAATCTATAAAGAGCTCACCAAACTCCACACCCAAAAAACAAATAACCCAGTGAAGAAATGGGCAGAAAACATGAATAGACACTTCTCTAAAGAAGACATCCGGATGGCCAACAGGCACATGAAAAGATGTTCAGCGTCGCTCCTTATCAGGGAAATACAAATCAAAACCACACTCAGGTATCACCTCATGCCAGTCAGAGTGGCCAAAATGAACAAATCAGGAGACTATAGATGCTGGAGAGGATGTGGAGAAACGGGAACCCTCTTGCACTGTTGGTGGGAATGCAAATTGGTGCAGCCGCTCTGGAAAGCAGTGTGGAGGTTCCTCAGAAAATTAAAAATAGACCTACCCTATGACCCAGCAATAGCACTGCTAGGAATTTATCCAAGGGATACAGGAGTACTGATGCATAGGGCCACTTGTACCCCAATGTTCATAGTAGCACTCTCAACAATAGCCAAATTATGGAAAGAGCCTAAATGTCCATCAACTGATGAATGGATAAAGAAATTGTGGTTTATATACACAATGGAATATTACGTGGCGATGAGAAAAAATGAAATATGGCCTTTTGTAGCAACGTGGATGGAACTGGAGAGTGTGATGCTAAGTGAAATAAGCCATACAGAGAAAGACAGATACCATATGGTTTCACTCTTATGTGGATCCTGAGAAACTGAACAGGAACCCATGGGGGAGGGGAAGGAAAAAAAAAAAAAAGAGGTTAGAATGGGAGAGAGCCAAAGCATAAGAGACTGTTAAAAACTGAGAACAAACTGAGGGTTGATGGGGGGTGGGAGGGAGGAGAGGGTGGGTGATGGGTATTGAGGAGGGCACCTTTTGGGATGAGCACTGAGTGTTGTATGGAAACCAATTTGTCAATAAATTTCATAAAAAAAAATAATGTTAAAAAAAAAAAGCATCACTTATTACTTTCTTTCATCTGTGATAGTGTTGGCATCCTGTGTGGTCTAATTTGAAGAGCTTTTCTGTTTCCTTATCTTTTTTTCATTTCCCCATAGTTAGACTTGGATTTCCTCATTTTGGTCCTAAATGATTGCAAGGTTCAGAGCTTTCCTGCTAAATTACGGATACCCCTGAGATGGTATGGTATTAACTTGGTTGAAGATTAACATTACAGCTGGGAGAAAAATATTGTCTTTTGTTGTTTTTATTATGGAAAATGAAGAGGAATGATGACAAGCAGGGAAGTGAGCGGAAGCCACTGTAACATGGCATATTTGTCCACATTTTGTGCAAATGGTAAACCTCTTATCCAGTGAAATTTTGTCTAGGCTCAATTGCACTAGTTTCTTTGAAGTCGGGATAATCTCATTACATCTCCACTTTGGTATGCAAACCCATCTGCCAACCAGTTTTAGGGAAAAGTCATGCATGAGTAATACTGCTGTTTCTTATACATGAAGATTGGAGATTTCAAGAGGGGATGGTGTTCTGCACCATTGCACGTTGGTGCAGGAAAAAGGTAGCTGCCTGTCCACAAGAGCTGCTATGTTACTACCTGCATACAACACAGTTATTTTTCAACTGTGGATATTCCAATATTTATTTCTTTTAAAAAGATGTTAGAAACATTGATCTTTTAAATTAGTGACCCTAAGAAATAGAACTCATTTTTTAAAAAGAACTTTCCATTTTTCCCTCTAGCAATTTATATATTCTTTACCTATTACTAAATCCATGTATTTTTTCTGTTTAAAACATACATTTAGCCAAAGGTACGAACAGACTCAGTGGTGGTTCTGTAACCTCACTTTTTTGTTCTCTTTCTATATTAAAAAAATTCTTAGATATTATAATCAAAGTTGCTCTCTGTGAAGTCTGCACTGCATCTTCCATTTTGTTTTTTTCTATTCTTCATTGGCTAGAGACTGAAGGGTAGGAAATAAGGTGTATTAGCAAGGAAATGCACTTAATTTTGGCCATTTTCTATTTTTTCTCTTGATTTCTCTTATGTTATAGTGGTTTCCAATAGTGGGATTTATGGCAGATTGTTTGCAAAGATGGTCACCTGTAGATCTTCCCATCCATGTATGCACATGCTGTTCCACCCATCTAGAGGGTGGAGTCTCTTTGCCCCTCCTCTTGAAGTCTGTGCTGGCCTTGTGGGACAGAATGTGGTAGAAGCCATGCTGTGAAAATTATAGACCTTAGAAGGGGCAGTTTCTGAGCCAGCATGTAAGGCAGGAAGCCCAAGCTTTCCTACTGGGGAGGGGAAGCCTGTATAGTAGGTAGTAGGAACACCAAAACTCAGTAGCCTCCAACCAGCACCACTTCCGGACATGGGAGTGAGGCACCTCAGATCCTCCAGCCCCAGGTAAGCCTCGCTAACACCATGTGGAGCAGAGATGGACATTCTCCTCTGAGCTCTGCTCTCAACTGCACATCCACAGAATCAAAAGCAAATAAAATAGTATATGTTATATACCACTGATTTGGGAGGTAGTTTGTTGCCGAGCAATAGATAACCAAGACAGAGTATTTCTTCCAAAACTTTCTTCTTTTCTTAAAACTGGTTACAATTTGTCCAACTATATCCACACGCCTGTATTCTTAAGGGGTCTGTTAACTGACCAGTATTTTGTTTGTTGGGTAAGAATTTGTTGTTTAACAAACAACATTCTTGAGCAGCTGTTTCTCATTTTGTTCTTTACCAGCTTTATATTTGTCTTCACTTACGGCAGATTCTGTGTCTCCTGAAATGCCCCAAGAGGTCATTTTGCTGGAGCACTCAGAGAGACCAATTTCTCATAGTATGTGGAAGGCAAAAAAATTACTCCTCTCTTGCAAAAGAAAAATAATGAAACAAACAAACAAAAAAAGAACCTGTTTTCTCTAAAGAGTATTTCCTGCTACCAAATTAGACCCTACTCACCTCTCAGACTCCATGAGTAACTGAACATTGTACTCATTGCTGGACAAAGGACAAAACAGAAGAATCTGGAATAAAAATCAAGCAAAGGCCAAGACGATCCAGGGAGCGTTTGCAATGTACATTTTCTGTTCAAATTGTAAGTATTCCTAGGAAAACTTTGAAAGTAGTATTTCGTTTTACTTCAAATTTTCTGGAAGGATCTGAAACCATTTTTAAGAGTACAACTTTTAATTTCCTGAGAAGAATAGTGCTTATTCTGAGGTCCTTGTCTCAGCTTCTATAAGTAATATCCTTTGAAAACTCAAGGTACTATTTTTCTCATTTTGTTGTCAGTTTTTTATACTTTAAAGATTCATTGTTTATTTCTGTTGGCTTTCTGTCTAGCAATTTCTTTTCTCAAACTCTCCCAAACAGTTGACTAAAAAGAATTACTAGGATTATGTTTGATCAGGGCAGTAAAGTTTAAATATCAAATGATAGAAGTGGCTGGGTTTAGAGGATCTAAGTTGCCTTTCTTAATAGCAGAGAGAATCATATCAGGTCCATCTTAATGATTTATTTACTGTTTCACTTACTTCCAGTGATTACTTACAGGATAACATGATTCCATGAGTTCAGTAGTCAGTAGTTAGAATAAATGTCTTGCTGTTTGATGAAGAGGGTTCTTTGGGGTGGTGAAGAAGGAGACATTTTTCTAGAAAGGGGTGAGGAGAATGATTTTTAGGAGCAAATTCTCTTTCCTTCATTTTATTTAAAAATATTTTCAACCTTTCCTAGGTACATGTGGATTTCTGCTGGGTCACCATCTATCTCTCCCACCCTAAGATGATAGTACACACTCTAACCTCTAAAGCAGTGTGGTTCCCACTGGACATTTGGTAATGTGTGGAAACATTTTTGGTTTTTACAACTTGAGGCAGATAGGTACTCCTCATATTTAATGCACAGAGGCCAAAGATGGTGCTGAACATTTTGCAGTGCATGGTATCTGGCACACAGGAGGTCATAATTGAGTATTAAATGGATGGATGAAAGGTCACGGAGTGTAACAATGTTTATAGTGTGTCTTTTCTTCCTTCTCTTTCCTCAAAGGTACTGAAGGTAGGCTTTGTTAAAGGTCAGATTGCTAATTCAGGTATAACCTGTGATCTTCTTATTAATATGCATAGATAAAAGATTTTTTTGCATTTCCTACTCTCAACAGAGATGAAAGCTAAATAATTTTTAGTTATAATGTGGGGTGTGTGTGCACGCACACATGTATGTTTATATTAGAGAATACTTGCCACTTAACCAGAGATTAATAGATTAATGTATTAACAGAGGAGAATTAATGGCGAGGTTGATCACACCAACCTTGATGATGGTACCTTCATTCTTAAAATGTCAGGTCCTCATTTTGTTGTCCTAGGGTTATGGAATGCATGTGATTTTTAGAGCTGCTCCAAAGTAACATGCCCTATTAAGAACATCTCAAAAGAAGTGGTATGTTGAGAATAACATAGCATACCACTTGTAACTAGAAAAATGCAATACTTTAGTGTATTTCTTACTTTTGAAAGTCAAGAATTAGTAGGCCAAATGATGCCCCTATTTTAGAAAAGAAGTTTTTTTGTTTTATGGTGCTTTCTTTTCTAGTCTCCATGGAATTCTGGCTTTGCTATTTTAATGAAAGAAATAAATGAATGTGATAAATAATGAGAGTTTTACTTGGTGACAACATGGTTAGTACATTGGGGCAATATTACTTAAGAAATTGAATTATTAACTCAGAAGGAAGGTTTAGCAGGGGATTTATTTCCTTCTCCTGTGTAGTAGGCTAGAGACAGGGATATGAAAGATTTTCCCCCAGAATAGCATTTATATTTTTTCATAGTGTCCTCATTTCATTCATGGCCCAGAGCAAGTGCTGGCTATTTTGATGAACAGTATTTAAAGGTAATGTATGAGACAGATGCTGGGTAGTTCTTAATACATAGTTAACTAAAACTTGTCCACTTAAAATCCATACCTTTTCTAAATCACACTTAGAAAACTGCATCCTTTTTGTCTGGGGAGCTTTGAATTCTCTTTATCCCTTTTATATTTGTTGCACACTTCTTTAATGGCATGTTCTTAGGAATACTACATGAGTCTACATGTAGTTCTCTGTCTTGAAATAATTTCAGGTCAGAGTCCCAACAAAATACCGTATTTGGACAGAACTTGGTATTGAATATGGGCTAATGTGAAGAACTGGTGGTGGATTAATTTGAAGTAAGAAGTAAAATGGAAAGCAGAACCAGTTTGAACTGTTTCCTTAGCTCACTGCTGAGTTAAGTTTTTACAAATTGCCTGGTAATGACGAGAATGTATAAGATTGTGGATTCTGAGACAAGCCCAGTTCAGAAATCTCTGCTGACTAGCAAAGGAATTTCAGAGTCCCGGGGGGGGGGGGGGGGGGGGGGAATAATTAAGAGATTTATGGTTCATATAGTTCAATATAGTTGCTTATTAGTTCAGTGATTCCATTTTAAAATTACTCTTTTTCCCCCCTTTGGATGGGAAAGGGACAAGAAGAATAAAAATTTTCAATTTTTTAAACACTTTCATTTGAACAGGCATTTGAGGATACAGAGAAAATATAAGACCACAAGGAATTTATTCCCTAAATTGAGAGTTAGAACTGATGTTTAAAACATCTCCCTGTCTTTTGCCCTTTCTCAACTTCCTCTCATATTCATTTTGATAGCTCATTCTTTTGTTTCCTTTGGATGGGAAAGGGCAATTGAAAGTGATTTCAAGGTCCTTTAAACTCTGATCCTTGTCAACTGTGCAGCTTCAGCTCCTTTCCTGTCTTCTTTGTACTCTGAACTCCAGACCCATTGAACTTCTTTCAATTCCTGAACACTTTCTACTCTCTCTTGCTTCTAGGTCTTCATTCATGCTGTTCCCTCTGCCTTAATCATTCCTCCCTCCTTTTTTCTGGTAACTCCTACTCATCCTTCAGGACTTTACATGTCTCTTCCTCTGAGAAACTTTCCTTGTTGCCGAAGTCCATGCCAGGTGTCCTTTCTGTTTCATCTGTAGCACCTGATTTTTAATTGACTTTAATATCTACACTAGACTATAAATTTGGAGAAGACAAAGACCATATCTGTTGTGCCCATTGGTTTATCACCAGTGCCTGACAAAGAGCTTGATGCATAACAGGCTCTCAACTATTCATGGAATACTTGGAATGAGTATTTAACTGTTAACTTGTATGAAGAGAAAAAGAGAAGATAAAAGTGATTTGTGAAAATGGGGATTTGACCTGAATTATAAGCTCCTTAATAGGGATAGTTTGACACATACTTTCTCCTACTTGACTTTCTCTCTCCCTTTTCTTTTTCTCTTATTCTTACAAGAACTCATTCATTCATCCAGCAGGTTTTTTTTTTTTTGAGGTCTTAATATGTGTCAGCATTGTTCTAGGTGCTGAAGATACAAAAGTGAAAAATCCCTGCTTTTATGGAGTGTACATTCTGATGGACTAAATGGGTAAAAATGAGTGAAGTGTGAATATAGAAATTAGCTTAGCAGGCTGGTAGGGCAATGAGTAGGGCCTACTTGATAAGTAAGGTATGTTGCAAGTTGGACTTTGAATGGCTCCCCTTAAGAGCATAATTTTACTTTGGAAAGTAGGTGGGTAATGGAGAATATATATAGCTTTTAGGTAAAGGAGACTTTTAGTCTGTAATTAGTATGCAGAAATTGAAAGTAAAAAGGCCAACTTAGATAAGATGGCCAAAATCAGGGTAATGATACCCAACATGTAATAGGGTAGTGGCAGAGAGGTAAAGATGATTAAAAGGGACATTGTGTGCATGTGTGTGTGCGTGTGCGTGCGTGTGTGTGTGTGTGTGTGTGTGTGTGTAGCAGGGGGTTGGGCTTCTTTTTAATTCAGCTGTTTAGTTTCTCAAGAAAATTTCCTAGACGATGGACTGTCTGGATAGAGGAGATAAAGGAGAGAGATAAATTAAAACTATACATTTAGATCCCAGAAGAGCAAGTAGGAACACTGAGAAAGACAGGCACAGTAGTTTTGGATGGAATTAAGATATTTTGCATAAGTTGAATCTGAGATTTCATCAGACTTAGGTTCATTCAGTTGACAGTTATTAAGCTTCCATTCTTTATCATGTTCTGGAGGTCATACAGCTATACAAGATAGATGAGGTCATAAAGTTTACATTCTAATGGATACCCAGATGAGAGGGTCAAATTATAGATCAAGGTTTGGATATCTTTTGTAACCAATGTGAGTTGAAGTCATGGGATGTCTAGTTAGCAGATAATTTTTTAGTTTATTTAAATTTTCATATCTAGGATTTGATATAATGTAGTAATTATAATCAATTATATAGCAATTGCTTTCAAAAGAAAGAAAAAGGTAAGAGAAAATCAGGGAAATACTGTGAATCTTTTAACCAGCTATGTTCCTTTTCCATATGTGGAAAGAAAAAAGACATTTCTTTGTCTTTAAATTCTGACCTGTCATTTTATTAAAGTTCAGTACCTTAATGTCTCTCTCCGTTTATTACTTGGCAATATCTTACTAGCTCATCGATGTTAATTTAGGCTTGTCTCCAACAAATGCATGTAAGAAATAGAGGCCAGTAATTCATGTGATTTTTAAATAGATTTACACTAGTGCCTTTCTGGGAAGTAGACTAAGGAGAGACCTGTAGTCATAGTTTCTGTTGTCTTTGTCTTCTTTCAGTAATAGCCATGAACTCTCAGGTTAGTGCCTTGGCTCAGAGATAAGGATGGTTTGGCATTGACTCTTCTGTTGCTATCTCAGGCTGTTTTTTTTCGTCCCCAAGAACAGCACTCTCAGTAGGTGTGGAGGTGGGCGGGACGTGAAGCAATGGTTTGCATTGCATTGCCTGGCTACAGCTTGGCATTTCTTCCCTTTTTCTTTCTCTCTGCGTCATTGCCACTAGTGCCACTAATTTTACTTATCCCATCCACCCTTGTTTCTTGAGGAGTAGCCCAGTGTCTCGGCATTATATTTTCTTTGGAGGTGTGGCAATATTCTCAAGCAGTAATCTAGGAGATATTACCCATTTCATTTTACAAGGTTAATGCTAGAGGAATTCATGAAAAAAGTAGAATGAGAAAGAGAAAGTCCCTCTCACTTGATCTTCTACTTTTCTCTCTGATTGTCTTCTACCTAGGACATATCCTAAATGAACATATACTAGATGCCTCAGTTGCGAAAAGGAAGGGAAAATGGGACATAAGGTAGGAGGGTTGTAAAAAACAGTGCCAACCCCATTCCTTCCAGTGATTCCAGAAATCAAAAGCAAGCCTCCTTGAATGAAGTATAAAAGGTTTTTACCCCCTTAGGACATAGTGTGATTGAGAGACCTGGTTTTCATCTTTTTTTTTCTTTTCAGATCCCCACCAAGGAAGTCTGTAATATTAGTTTCTTCCAAGCTCAGATCCTACTTACATCTCCTCCTTTATCTATTTCTGTCCCCTATCTGTTTGTAGCTTCTCTCCTCAAAGCTAGCTATTTTCTAAGTTTCCTAAAGAAGAAAGAATTCTTAGGCTTGTATTGGGTTAGACTTTAAAGGATGGACAGGGTTGGGGTAGGGTGAGGTGGGTTGCAGGCTTATTCTGCATGTGGGTTACAAAAGAAAAACATGATTGGGAGCCAATAAATAGAACATATTTTCTACACTGAAAGCCTAATAAGAGGTTATTTGGCAGAAAAGAACTAGAAAATTAGGATTTGCTCAATGATCTCCTAAATGGGAGTTTTCTTTACGTGTATTTTAAAATCTTTTTACATAACTTTTTCCACCACTGACTGGTAACTTTGCCCCAAGCCCTCCTACCCACTTTAAATCTTCCAGGATCCCTGTCTAGTGGTTAAGATTGTTCTTTGTCCATTTATTTCTCCCACCCCGTATCCAGGAATAAATAATTTATCCCCACACTCCTTGTTTTATTCATGTATTCATTTCTTCCTTCCTGTTTTTATGTGTTCATTTGTTCTACAATCATTTGTTAAGCAGTATTTCCCTTTCTCACATTAACCATTCATTACATGTCCATGTTAACTTTTATGTCTGCCCTGGAAAGAACTGTAAAGAGGTGTCTAGCTGTTGTTTATTTTGGTTACTCAGTGTGTTGTTGCCTCATTTTTCTTCTTCTGGTGATAGACCCCTTGATAACAGGCATGCCCGCCTACTTGTCCTGATGCCAAGATCTCTGCTCCACATGATACTTCCACTCTCACCTGTGATCCAAACTCTAGGCTTGTATTTTTGTCTTCTTTTTAGTATATCCATTTTTTTAATGTTTATTTTTTGTATGAGAGAGAGAGAGACAGAGTGTGATTGGGGGAGGGACAGAGAGAGAGAGAGGGAGACACAAAAGGTGAAGCAGGTTCCAGGCTCCAAGCTATTAGCATAGAGCCTGATGAGGGGGGTCTAACAAGCCAAGCCTTGAGATCATAACCTAAGCTGGTCAGACACCCAGCCAACTGAGCAACACAGTATAATGTTTGTCATTGTTTACTTTCAAAAGAATAATTTTCTATGTAACTTTCTTTATACATGTTGGTTTACAGTCCTTTACTTATATTAATATGACTGTGATAGCAATATTCTGATATGTATAGATACAGAGATTACCTCAAATTAATTTCTGCTTCAGGGAACATGAGATTTAAAATCAATAAATGGTTTTGCAGTGACAGTGTGTGGGAGAATCAACTCTTCTCTAGAAGTTAACTCAGAAGAAAAAACATGTTCTTAAAATATATTATTTTTATGTACTTGGCTTTCATATGATTGTTTATTTATAAAGGGCTACTGTGCTTTTCTGTGTACATACTTACAAATTTCATTATTTCATAAACACTGCGGTGCCACTGCCATATTCTCTGAGCCATTACTTTATGTGCAGTGCTGGGAGAAGTGGTGTTGGAGATGCAGAAAGAATACATTTTTTCCCTTTCCTTGAGAACTGTGTGTGTGTGTGTGTGTGTGTGTGTCTAGGTATGTTTGTTTGTATGCTTTTTATATTTGAGAATTAAGAAAATAGGGAATTCTGTCATATGTCTTTGTGTATTTCAAGGTGTAGCTTGTTGCTGGGCACTTAATAGAATTTTAGTAGAGAAATGTCTATGCAACTAATTTGGATTACATTAAAATAGTTGACTGAAGGCTCCTTTTAATGACTTGCTGTAAAATGAAAAAAAAATGCACTGGATGATGAAATCGAAAAAAGGAAAAAAAATTACATCCACATTCGCACAAAGGCATTTGAGGAATTTGCATTCCTAAGTGTTACTTGTGGCACTTTGCTTTCTTGAAGATGAATAACAATAATAATAATGATGATTATAACTAGTCTCTTCAAAAGAGCTGGAGCATTGGTGTGCTTTACAGCCATATACGTGTATGCATACAGATGCATAGGACTTGTATCTGAGTTCATGCATGGCCAAAGAAAGAAATCCTCTGTCACTCTGAGTTTGACTATGCTAATTCAGTGCAGCAGGATTTTTTTTTTATCCCAGGCACCTATTTCTCCACTTGTATGCTAGTGCTGTGGGACATATTTTGAAAGTATAAGTTTTGGTGTATGTCCTTAGTCTTCCATTTTAAGTGAGGAAATAAACCTGGTAATATAAATGGAACAACTAGCAAGGGATACAAGACATTCTATAGTTGGTACAAATTATGAGCTTCACATAAGAATGCTGTAAGAGTTCAGAAAATGAGAGCTTGGCGGATATGTGGTACTCCAGGGAAGCTCTATTTGGGTGATGAATTTGGAATGGGCCGAACAGATAAATGGGATTTAAACAGATGGGAAGGGTGCTTGTGGTGAGGAGGAAAGGGCATTCTGGGGTTAGAGAAGAACAGGATGTGGGAAGGAGGAGGGAACACAGTATTAGTGTTAGATGGCAGTGAATATGGCCAACCTGAGGTCTGACTGCACAGGTCTAGTGGGTACTGAGAGGATGTAATACTAATTGGAGACACTAGAAGAGCATCCTGGCAGCCTAAGGAGGTTGATGTGCTTTCCTTGCCCCATGCACCGTTGCTGCCTCTGCTCTGTATTCTCTAGAACTAGGAATGAAGAAGAAGGGATGGAAAGAAAGACTATATTTGTCCCTGTCTTAAAAGATTAAGTTTATTCTTACTGTAGATCATTTATTACCCAAATGAAGGGAAACCCTTTACAAGGCCATCTAGGTATGAAATATCTCAGGTTATCAGCTGTAATTAGTGTTTATACTGTGCTGGGAAGAGAACATTATAAGAACATGTACATTTTTAGATTCTGGTTTAAGTTTTTCATTGTGTTTGTCAGCTGTATAAAGTAGACCCAGCAAAGGAAGGCTGAGCGTTGCTTCTTTAAAAAAGGGAACAACCTGCTCCTTGTCGAATTAGGGAATCTCTAAGACTTTGTCACATACTTTTTAGTCCCACTGACATATTACTCCCACATCCTTGTGGGTAGTAAAGTTACATTTTTTTAAATGTTCTTTGATCTTCCACCCACTGATCTAGTAGACATTTAAGTTCAATACTGCAGCTGGAAGAAAGAGGAGTTGAAATATAATTTATACTATTAAAAAAGCCTCAGAAATCATACATAGTCTCTATGTCTGCACAAGTTTAGAAATTATAACAATAAATTGGCTTCCGTTTTAGAATGTGTTGTTAGTCATCTCACTTTAAATTACATGGCATTACTATTTGTGACCTACTTAAAATGGATGCCCTTGCACTGGTAACTATATATGTATAGCCATAGGTTGACTTGTAGGCCTTTTGCAAAATGTCTTCTAATTGCAACCATATTTTGAATATCAAGAGGTTAAATAAATACTGACTGATTCTCTATGGACTTTATTTTATTAAGGGAAGAAGTGTGATGAGCCTTTATTTAGGGAACTGCTTAGTAAATAGTTACCATAGTAATTAAATGCCTCCCTCCTGCTCTGTGTTAAGATAGGACATATTTTCCAGAGTGATCATTTATTTGTGCACAGTGATTTGTAGAGCAGGAGTCAAGAGACCCAGGCCTTGCCCTAGTCAGGATGGTGCACTGCTTTGTGGCCTTGGGCAAGTTATATACACAGCTTCACTTTTCCTCCTGTATAAACTGGGACATTGTGTTGTCATCTCACTAAAATGTCAGTCTTTTTAATTTCTGAAGTTTTTATGATTCTAGCTATACTAAAGAATTCTGTAGGAATATAAAAGGATAAATACAGTGTACCTTGGTCTCAGGTGACTTAGGCACTTGTTCCTGCTTACCTAGGACATGGTCGATTCCTCCAGATAGACATATGTGGGCATATCTCAAAATGAATCTTACATCAACTAGCACTGTTGCCTCCCCCATCCCTTTTGTAGCCTTGCCTAGAAATTTTGGAATATTTAATTCAGAAATAATTGGTCCTTAAAAGGAAACCATTAAGATTATTTGAAAAAACAAAATACCAGAAATTGCATACGTCTTGTTTTGCTGGCTGGAAGTGAGCACTCTGAGGGGGTATCCTGCCAGTCAGGTGGCAATGATGTGATTCACTAGGGCTCCCGGGGCCAGAAGGGCTTTGCTCTCAGAGGAACGTGGACAATGGGCAAATCCTTCTTTCCCCAAGAAAATCAGTAGAATGTTCATGATCTAATTTCTTTGTTTACATTGGCTGATGAGTCTTACCCCTCACTATAAATATTTTTATCTTCATGCTTCCTTTTAAAATAAAGGCTCATTTTGGTTTCCTCAAATACTGAGGAAGAGTGATATAAAGTAGGAAAAATTAAAACCTTGAAGACATCACCACTAATGATAAATCAATTTTAACCTTTGAACCTTTGCTTTTTTCGAAGACTTGAGTTGTAATTATGTGTGTATTTAAAGCGTGTTGTATGAGTGCATGTGCATCCCTGCTTCTGGGTATTGTACGCCATCTGCAGAGCCCTGTGGGGGTGGTCAGGCAGGGAGAAGGGTTTTGTACTAGACCGGATTTTTCTTTCAATTTTTCTGGCAGATTCAATATGTACTTTAAAAATCTTTTACTTTTCTTTTCTTCTGGTCAGTTTGCATATAGTATTTTGTTTCTATTCCATCAAGAGCTTCTAATTCTTGCTACTTTTTGCCAATTGTAAGTAGCTGTAAACACATGTTTGAGGATATGGATACAGTTTTTTTTAACTTTGTTTCCTACATTAGCTTGTGTTTTATTCAATAAAATTGTACTTTTTCTAGATGATATAACATATGTTGTCAATTCAAACGGCCTTTGAAAGAGGTTTAGAATGTAGTTGTGCCAGAAAGTGTAATCCAGTAAACATCTGGTGGTTCAGGTAGGTAGGAATGTTCGGAATGCGCCTATGTACTCTATTGTCTAGTCCAATAAAACATGGTTACATTTTTGTAGCCAAAACTAGAAGTTTGAGCTTCTCTGTGTTTTCCAGCATGCCCCTCTACTTGCAGAATATCACTGCAGATTTTCTCTGTACATATCAGTTCTGCCATGTTGGGTATGGCAGTTATCCTTAATGGGTGGGTCAGAATGGAACAGTCATAATCGCATAGGATTCTATTTTACACTTTGGGCACTGACGACAAAATATACATATCTTTTCTTTTCTGTATTTCAGTGAAAGAAATATACATTACTATGAATAGAAGAGATATCATTTCTGTTTTTAAAAATTTTGAGTATAGTTGACACAGTGTTATGTTAGTTTCAGGTGTACAATAGTGATTTGACAAGTTTGTACATACTGCTGTGCTCAACACAAGTGTAGATACCATGTGTCCCCACACAACCCTATTATAGTATCAGTGACTATATTCCTTATGATGTGCCTTTTGTTCCCATGACTTATTAATTCCGTAATTGGAAACCTGTATCTCTCACTCTTCTTCACCCATTTTGACCATCCCTCTATCCCCTCCCCACTGGCAACAATGAGTTTGTTTTCTGTAGGCCTTTATAGGCCTTATTTTGCGTCTGGTTTGTTTATTCCTTTGTTGTTTTATATTCTACATGTGAGTGAAATCATATGGTATTTATCTTTCTCAGTCTTTTTTTACTTAGCATAATAGTCTCTAGATACATTCATGTTGTCACAGATGTCATGATCTCATCCTTTTTTATGGCTGCATAATATTGCATTGTGTGTGTGTATTATATCACATCTTCCTTACCTGTTCCTCTATTGATGGACACT